>NC_086454.1:167402163-168143104 GCF_028390025.1 Pseudophryne corroboree | reverse complement strand
GATTTTAGTACATTTGTACAATAATCAGTGATTTTAAAAAAATGTATTATATGTATAAAAAAGAAAAGTTTTTGTCAATCAAGGACTTAAACTGAAGGTACTAAAATGCACCTGTTCCCACCGAGATTTGAACTCAATTTACTGGATTCAGAGTACAGAGTGCAAACCATAACACAATGGAATCTCCCTTCTAATAACACATATAAAACTTTCTCTCAGAGTGTAAGATCTTAATTTCTACAAGATACAGAAATATTCATTCAGAGTTATGTACTCCATTGTATTTACAAATAAAACCATTAGGACCTACCAATTTGTATATACAGATTATTAGTTTCAGAGTCCAGAATTGTTAACAGTACACCATGAAAGCTCATTCATATGGTGGCATGTAAAAAAATTTCTCACAGTGTAAGATTCTTAGAGGTTACATTTTATTGGAATTATATTACCGATAAACCTGTCTCTCAGTGTGTATGATTCTTAATTTATGCAATTTATAGATATTTTCTTTCTCAGAGATATGAACTGCATAATACTTACAAAAAAACAATAGGACCTACCAAGATGTGAATACAAATCATGGATTCAGAGTCCAAAATGGTTACAAATACACAAGGAAACCTCATTCATGAGGAAGCATTTAAACAGTTTTTATTAGAATGTACTCTCAGAGAAATATAAACTGAACGGTACTTACAAAAAAACAATAGGACCTACCAAGATTTAAATACAGATCACTGGATTCAAAGATCAGAGTGGTTACCAATACACCAAGAAACCTCATTCACGAGGGAGAGCTAAACATTTTTTTCTAAAATGTTAGATTCTTAGAAGACACATTTTATTGCAATAATTGTACATATATTTACATCAACGCTTATTTGGGTTATATAGTACAATTCATATAATTACATACATTTCTATAACTACCTTTTTTAGCTTTTCGTACATATTTACAAAAATCAGTGATTTAAAAAAATGATTATATGTATGAAAAAGAAGACTTTCTGTCAATCAAGAACTTAAACTGAAGGTACTGAAACACATCAGGTCCCACCGAGATTTGAACTCGGATTGCTGGATTCAGAGTCCAGAGTGCTAACCATTACACCATGGAACCTCTCTTCTAACAACACATATACAACTTCCTCTTAGAGTGTGAGATCTTATTTTCTACAAGTTACAGGAATAATAATCAGAGAGATAAGTATTACATTGTATTTACAAAAAAAAGCCATTAGGACCTACCAAATTTTTATACAGATTATAGGTTTCAGAGTCCCGAATTGTTAACAGAACACAATTAAACCTCATTCATATGGTAGCATGTACATTTTTTTGTCAGAGTATAAGATTCTTAGTGGATACATTTTATTGGAATTAAATGACAGATAAACCTGTCTCTCAGTGTGTAAGATTCTTAATTTATGCAATTTATAGATATTTTCTTTCTCAGAGATATTAACTGTATTGTACTTACAACAAAACCAATAGAACCTACCAAGATGTAAATATAGATCATGGATTCAGAGTCCAAAATGTTTATCAATACACCATGAAACCTCATCCATTAGGGAGCATCTAAATATTTTTATAAGAATGTACTCTCAGAGAGATATGAACTGAATGGTACTTACAAAAAACCAATAGGACCTACCAAGATTTAAATACAGATCACTGTATTCAAAGATCAGAGTGGAGTGGTTACTAATAAACCAAGAAACCACATTCATTAGGGAACATCTAAAAAAAAAATTCTAAAATGTTAGATTCTTAGAAGACACATTTTATTGAAGTTATTGTACATATATTAACATCAATGCTTATTTGGATTACACAGTAAAATTCATATAATTACAAACATTTTTATAACTACCTTTTTTTAGATTTTAGTACATATTTACAATAATCAGTGATTTAAAAAATGTATTATATGTATAAAAAAGAAAAGTTTTTGTCAATCAAGGACTTAAACTGAAGGTACTAAAATGCACCTGGTGCCACCGAGATTTGAACTCAATTTACTGGATTCAGAGTACAGAGTGCTAACCATAACACCATGGAATCTCCCTTCTAATAACACATATAAAACTTTCTCTCAGAGTGTAAGATCTTAATTTCTACAAGATACAGAAATATTCATTCAGAGAGATATGTACTACATTGTATTTACAAATAAAACCATTAGGACCTACCAATTTGTATATACAGATTATTGGTTTCAGAGTCCAGAATTGTTAACAGTACACCATGAAAGCTCATTCATATGGTGGCATGTAAAAAATTTTCTCACAGTGTAAGATTCTTAGAGGTTACATTTTATTGGAATTATATTACAGATAAACCTGTCTCTCAGTATATATGATTCTTAATTTATGCAATTTATAGATATTTTCTTTCTCAGAAATATGAACTGCATAATACTAACAAAAAAACAATAGGACCTACCAAGATGTTAATACAAATCATGGATTCAGAGTCCAAAATGGTTACAAATACACCAGGAAACCTCATTCATGAGGAAGCATTTAAAAAGTTTTTATTAGAATGTACTCTCAGAGAAATATAAACTGAACGGTACTTACAAAAAACCAATTGGACCTACCAAGATTTAAATACAGAACACTGGATTCAAAGATCAGAGTGGTTACCAATACACCAAGAAACCTCATTCACGAGGGAGAGCTAAACATTTTTTTCTAAAATGTTAGATTCTTAGAAGACACATTTTATTGCAATAATTGTACATATATTTACATCAACGCTTATTTGGGTTATATAGTACAATTCATATAATTACATACATTTCTATAACTACCTTTTTTAGCTTTTCGTACATATTTACAAAAATCAGTGATTTAAAAAAATGATTATATGTATGAAAAAGTAGACTTTCTGTCAATCAAGAACTTAAACTGAAGGTACTAAAACACATCAGCTCCCACCGAGATTTGATCTCGGATCGCTGAATTCAGAGTCCAGAGTGCTAACCATTACACCATGGAAGCTCTATTCTAACACCACATATACAACTTTCTCTTAGAGTGTGAGATCTTATTTTCTACAAGTTACAGGAATAATAATCATAGAGATAAGTATTACATTGTATTTACAAAAAAAAAGCCATTAGGACCTACCACATTTTTATACAGATTATAGGTTTCAGAGTCCAGAATTGTTAACAGTACACAATGAAACCTCATTCATATGGTAGCAAGTACATTTTTTTGTCAGAGTATAAGATTCTTAGTGGATACATTTTATTGGAATTAAATGACAGATAAACCTGTCTCTCAGTATATATGATTCTTAATTTATGCAATTTATAGATATTTTCTTTCTCAGAGATATGAACTGCATAATACTAACAAAAAAACAATAGGACCTACCAAGATGTTAATACAAATCATGGATTCAGAGTCCAAAATGGTTACAAATACACCAGGAAACCTCATTCATGAGGAAGCATTTAAACAGTTTTTATTAGAATGTACTCTCAGAGAAATATAAACTGAACGGTACTTACAAAAAACCAATAGGACCTACCAAGATTTAAATACAGATCACTGGATTCAAAGATCAGAGTGGTTACCAATACACCAAGAAACCTCATTCACGAGGGAGAGCTAAACATTTTTTTCTAAAATGTTAGATTCTTAGAAGACACATTTTATTGCAATAATTGTACATATATTTACATCAACGATTATTTGGGTTATATAGTACAATTCATATAATTACATACATTTCTATAACTACCTTTTTTAGCTTTTCGTACATATTTACAAAAATCAGTGATTTAAAAAAATGATTATATGTATGAAAAAGAAGACTTTCAGTCAATCAAGAACTTAAACTGAAGGTACTAAAACACATCAGGTCCCACCGAGATTTGAACTCGGATCGCTGGATTCAGAGTCCAGAGTGCTAACCATTACACCATGGAACCTCTCTTCTAACACCACATATACAACTTTCTCTTAGAGTGTGAGATCTTATTTTCTACAAGTTACAGGAATAATAATCATAGAGATAAGTATTACATTGTATTTACAAAAAAAAGCCATTAGGACCTACCAAATTTTTATACAGATTATAGGTTTCAGAGTCCCGAATTGTTAACAGAACACAATTAAACCTCATTCATATGGTAGCATGTACATTTTTTTGTCAGAGTATAAGATTCTTAGTGGATACATTTTATTGGAATTAAATGACAGATAAACCTGTCTCTCAGTGTGTAAGATTCTTAATTTATGCAATTTATAGATATTTTCTTTCTCAGAGATATTAACTGTATTGTACTTACAACAAAACCAATAGAACCTACCAAGATGTAAATATAGATCATGGATTCAGAGTCCAAAATGTTTATCAATACACCATGAAACCTCATCCATTAGGGAGCATCTAAATATTTTTATAAGAATGTACTCTCAGAGAGATATGAACTGAATGGTACTTACAAAAAACCAATAGGACCTACCAAGATTTAAATACAGATCACTGTATTCAAAGATCAGAGTGGAGTGGTTACCAATACACCAAGAAACCACATTCATTAGGGAACATCTAAACATTTTTTTCTAAAATGTTAGATTCTTAGAAGACACATTTTATTGAAGTTATTGTACATATATTAACATCAATGCTTATTTGGATTACACAGTAAAATTCATATAATTACAAACATTTCTATAACTACCTTTCTTTAGATTTTAGTACATTTGTACAATAATCAGTGATTTTAAAAAAATGTATTATATGTATAAAAAAGAAAAGTTTTTGTCAATCAAGGACTTAAACTGAAGGTACTAAAATGCACCTGTTCCCACCGAGATTTGAACTCAATTTACTGGATTCAGAGTACAGAGTGCAAACCATAACACAATGGAATCTCCCTTCTAATAACACATATAAAACTTTCTCTCAGAGTGTAAGATCTTAATTTCTACAAGATACAGAAATATTCATTCAGAGTTATGTACTCCATTGTATTTACAAATAAAACCATTAGGACCTACCAATTTGTATATACAGATTATTAGTTTCAGAGTCCAGAATTGTTAACAGTACACCATGAAAGCTCATTCATATGGTGGCATGTAAAAAAATTTCTCACAGTGTAAGATTCTTAGAGGTTACATTTTATTGGAATTATATTACCGATAAACCTGTCTCTCAGTGTGTATGATTCTTAATTTATGCAATTTATAGATATTTTCTTTCTCAGAGATATGAACTGCATAATACTTACAAAAAAACAATAGGACCTACCAAGATGTGAATACAAATCATGGATTCAGAGTCCAAAATGGTTACAAATACACAAGGAAACCTTATTCATAAGGAAGCATTTAAACAGTTTTTATTAGAATGTACTCTCAGAGAAATATAAACTGAACGGTACTTACAAAAAAACAATAGGACCTACCAAGATTTAAATACAGATCACCGGATTCAAAGATCAGAGTGGTTACCAATACACCAAGAAACCTCATTCACGAGGGAGAGCTAAACATTTTTTTCTAAAATGTTAGATTCTTAGAAGACACATTTTATTGCAATAATTGTACATATATTTACATCAACGCTTATTTGGGTTATATAGTACAATTCATATAATTACATACATTTCTATAACTACCTTTTTTAGCTTTTCGTACATATTTACAAAAATCAGTGATTTAAAAAAATGATTATATGTATGAAAAAGAAGACTTTCTGTCAATCAAGAACTTAAACTGAAGGTACTAAAACACATCAGGTCCCACCGAGATTTGAACTCGGATCGCTGGATTCAGAGTCCAGAGTGCTAACCATTACACCATGGAACCTCTATTCTAACACCACATATACAACTTTCTCTTAGAGTGTGAGATCTTATTTTCTACAAGTTACAGGAATAATAATCATAGAGATAAGTATTACATTGTATTTACAAAAAAAAAGCCATTAGGACCTACCAAATTTTTATACAGATTATAGGTTTCAGAGTCAAGAATTGTTAACAGTACACAATGAAACCTCATTCATATGGTAGCAAGTACATTTTATTGTCAGAGTATAAGATTCTTAGTGGATACATTTTATTGGAATTAAATGACAGATAAACCTGTCTCTCAGTGTGTAAGATTCTTAATTTATGCAATTTATAGATATTTTCTTTCTCAGAGATATTAACTGTATTGTACTTACAACAAAACCAATAGAACCTACCAAGATTTAAATATAGATCATGGATTCAGAGTCCAAAATGTTTACCAATACACCATGAAACCTCATCCATTAGGGAGCATCTAAATATTTTTATAAGAATGTACTCTCAGAGAGATATGAACTGAATGGTACTTACAAAAAACCAATAGGACCTACCAAGATTTAAATACAGATCACTGTATTCAAAGATCAGAGTGGAGTGGTTACTAATAAACCAAGAAACCACATTCATTAGGGAACATCTAAAAAAAAATTCTAAAATGTTAGATTCTTAGAAGACACATTTTATTGAAGTTATTGTACATATATTAACATCAATGCTTATTTGGATTACACAGTAAAATTCATATAATTACAAACATTTCTATAACTACCTTTTTTTAGATTTTAGTACATATTTACAATAATCAGTGATTTAAAAAATGTATTATATGTATAAAAAAGAAAAGTTTTTATCAATCAAGGACTTAAACTGAAGGTACTACAATGCACCTGGTGCCACCAAGATTTGAACTCAATTTACTGGATTCAGAGTACAGAGTGCTAACCATAACACCATGGAATCTCCCTTCTAATAACACATATAAAACTTTCTCTCAGAGTGTAAGATCTTAATTTCAACAAGATACAGAAATATTCATTCAGAGAGATATGTACTACATTGTATTTACAAATAAAACCATTAGGACCTACCAATTTGTATATACAGATTATTGGTTTCAGAGTCCAGAAATGTTAACAGTACACCATGAAAGCTCATTCATATGGTGGCATGTAAAAAAATTTCTCACAGTGTAAGATTCTTAGAGGTTACATTTTATTGGAATTATATTACAGATAAACCTGTCTCTCAGTATATATGATTCTTAATTTATGCAATTTATAGATATTTTCTTTCTCAGAGATATGAACTGCATAATACTAACAAAAAAACAATAGGACCTACCAAGATGTTAATACAAATCATGGATTCAGAGTCCAAAATGGTTACAAATACACCAGGAAACCTCATTCATGAGGAAGCATTTAAACAGTTTTTATTAGAATGTACTCTCAGAGAAATATAAACTGAACGGTACTTACAAAAAACCAATAGGACCTACCAAGATTTAAATACAGATCACTGGATTCAAAGATCAGAGTGGTTACCAATACACCAAGAAACCTCATTCACGAGGGAGAGCTAAACATTTTTTTCTAAAATGTTAGATTCTTAGAAGACACATTTTATTGCAATAATTGTACATATATTTACATCAACGATTATTTGGGTTATATAGTACAATTCATATAATTACATACATTTCTATAACTACCTTTTTTAGCTTTTCGTACATATTTACAAAAATCAGTGATTTAAAAAAATGATTATATGTATGAAAAAGAAGACTTTCTGTCAATCAAGAACTTAAACTGAAGGTACTAAAACACATCAAGTCCCACCGAGATTTGAACTCGGATCGCTGGATTCAGAGTCCAGAGTGCTAACCATTACACCATGGAACCTCTCTTCTAACACCACATATACAACTTTCTCTTAGAGTGTGAGATCTTATTTTCTACAAGTTACAGGAATAATAATCATAGAGATAAGTATTACATTGTATTTACAAAAAAAAGCCATTAGGACCTACCAAATTTTTATACAGATTATAGGTTTCAGAGTCCCGAATTGTTAACAGAACACAATTAAACCTCATTCATATGGTAGCATGTACATTTTTTTGTCAGAGTATAAGATTCTTAGTGGATACATTTTATTGGAATTAAATGACAGATAAACCTGTCTCTCAGTGTGTAAGATTCTTAATTTATGCAATTTATAGATATTTTCTTTCTCAGAGATATTAACTGTATTGTACTTACAACAAAACCAATAGAACCTACCAAGATGTAAATATAGATCATGGATTCAGAGTCCAAAATGTTTATCAATACACCATGAAACCTCATCCATTAGGGAGCATCTAAATATTTTTATAAGAATGTACTCTCAGAGAGATATGAACTGAATGGTACTTACAAAAAACCAATAGGACCTACCAAGATTTAAATACAGATCACTGTATTCAAAGATCAGAGTGGAGTGGTTACCAATACACCAAGAAACCACATTCATTAGGGAACATCTAAACATTTTTTTCTAAAATGTTAGATTCTTAGAAGACACATTTTATTGAAGTTATTGTACATATATTAACATCAATGCTTATTTGGATTACACAGTAAAATTCATATAATTACAAACATTTCTATAACTACCTTTTTTTAGATTTTAGTACATTTGTACAATAATCAGTGATTTTAAAAAAATGTATTATATGTATAAAAAAGAAAAGTTTTTGTCAATCAAGGACTTAAACTGAAGGTACTAAAATGCACCTGTTCCCACCGAGATTTGAACTCAATTTACTGGATTCAGAGTACAGAGTGCAAACCATAACACAATGGAATCTCCCTTCTAATAACACATATAAAACTTTCTCTCAGAGTGTAAGATCTTAATTTCTACAAGATACAGAAATATTCATTCAGAGTTATGTACTCCATTGTATTTACAAATAAAACCATTAGGACCTACCAATTTGTATATACAGATTATTAGTTTCAGAGTCCAGAATTGTTAACAGTACACCATGAAAGCTCATTCATATGGTGGCATGTAAAAAAATTTCTCACAGTGTAAGATTCTTAGAGGTTACATTTTATTGGAATTATATTACCGATAAACCTGTCTCTCAGTGTGTATGATTCTTAATTTATGCAATTTATAGATATTTTCTTTCTCAGAGATATGAACTGCATAATACTTACAAAAAAACAATAGGACCTACCAAGATGTGAATACAAATCATGGATTCAGAGTCCAAAATGGTTACAAATACACAAGGAAACCTCATTCATGAGGAAGCATTTAAAAAGTTTTTATTAGAATGTACTCTCAGAGAAATATAAACTGAACGGTACTTACAAAAAAACAATAGGACCTACCAAGATTTAAATACAGATCACTGGATTCAAAGATCAGAGTGGTTACCAATACACCAAGAAACCTCATTCACGAGGGAGAGCTAAACATTTTTTTCTAAAATGTTAGATTCTTAGAAGACACATTTTATTGCAATAATTGTACATATATTTACATCAACGCTTATTTGGGTTATATAGTACAATTCATATAATTACATACATTTCTATAACTACCTTTTTTAGCTTTTCGTACATATTTACAAAAATCAGTGATTTAAAAAAATGATTATATGTATGAAAAAGAAGACTTTCTGTCAATCAAGAACTTAAACTGAAAGTACTGAAACACATCAGGTCCCACCGAGATTTGAACTCGGATCGCTGGATTCAGAGTCCAGAGTGCTAACCATTACACCATGGAACCTCTCTTCTAACAACACATATACAACTTTCTCTTAGAGTGTGAGATCTTATTTTCTACAAGTTACAGGAATAATAATCAGAGAGATAAGTATTACATTGTATTTACAAAAAAAAGCCATTAGGACCTACCAAATTTTTATACAGATTATAGGTTTCAGAGTCCAGAATTGTTAACAGAACACAATTAAACCTCATTCATATGGTAGCATGTACATTTTTTTGTCAGAGTATAAGATTCTTAGTGGATACATTTTATTGGAATTAAATGACAGATAAACCTGTCTCTCAGTGTGTAAGATTCTTAATTTATGCAATTTATAGATATTTTCTTTCTCAGAGATATTAACTGTATTGTACTTACAACAAAACCAATAGAACCTACCAAGATGTAAATATAGATCATGGATTCAGAGTCCAAAATGTTTATCAATACACCATGAAACCTCATCCATTAGGGAGCATCTAAATATTTTTATAAGAATGTACTCTCAGAGAGATATGAACTGAATGGTACTTACAAAAAACCAATAGGACCTACCAAGATTTAAATACAGATCACTGTATTCAAAGATCAGAGTGGAGTGGTTACTAATAAACCAAGAAACCACATTCATTAGGGAACATCTAAAAAAAAAATTCTAAAATGTTAGATTCTTAGAAGACACATTTTATTGAAGTTATTGTACATATATTAACATCAATGCTTATTTGGATTACACAGTAAAATTCATATAATTACAAACATTTCTATAACTACCTTTTTTTAGATTTTAGTACATATTTACAATAATCAGTGATTTAAAAAATGTATTATATGTATAAAAAAGAAAAGTTTTTGTCAATCAAGGACTTAAACTGAAGGTACTAAAATGCACCTGGTGCCACCGAGATTTGAACTCAATTTACTGGATTCAGAGTACAGAGTGCTAACCATAACACCATGGAATCTCCCTTCTAATAACACATATAAAACTTTCTCTCAGAGTGTAAGATCTTAATTTCTACAAGATACAGAAATATTCATTCAGAGAGATATGTACTACATTGTATTTACAAATAAAACCATTAGGACATACCAATTTGTATATACAGATTATTGGTTTCAGAGTCCAGAATTGTTAACAGTACACCATGAAAGCTCATTCATATGGTGGCATGTAAAAAATTTTCTCACAGTGTAAGATTCTTAGAGGTTACATTTTATTGGAATTATATTACAGATAAACCTGTCTCTCAGTATATATGATTCTTAATTTATGCAATTTATAGATATTTTCTTTCTCAGAAATATGAACTGCATAATACTAACAAAAAAACAATAGGACCTACCAAGATGTTAATACAAATCATGGATTCAGAGTCCAAAATGGTTACAAATACACCAGGAAACCTCATTCATGAGGAAGCATTTAAAAAGTTTTTATTAGAATGTACTCTCAGAGAAATATAAACTGAACGGTACTTACAAAAAACCAATTGGACCTACCAAGATTTAAATACAGAACACTGGATTCAAAGATCAGAGTGGTTACCAATACACCAAGAAACCTCATTCACGAGGGAGAGCTAAACATTTTTTTCTAAAATGTTAGATTCTTAGAAGACACATTTTATTGCAATAATTGTACATATATTTACATCAACGCTTATTTGGGTTATATAGTACAATTCATATAATTACATACATTTCTATAACTACCTTTTTTAGCTTTTCGTACATATTTACAAAAATCAGTGATTTAAAAAAATGATTATATGTATGAAAAAGAAGACTTTCTGTCAATCAAGAACTTAAACTGAAGGTACTGAAACACATCAGGTCCCACCGAGATTTGAACTCGGATCGCTGGATTCAGAGTCCAGAGTGCTAACCATTACACCATGGAACCTCTCTTCTATCAACACATATACAACTTTCTCTTAGAGTGTGAGATCTTATTTTCTACAAGTTACAGGAATAATAATCATAGAGATAAGTATTACATTGTATTTACAAAAAAAAGCCATTAGGACCTACCAAATTTTTATACAGATTATAGGTTTCAGAGTCCCGAATTGTTAACAGAACACAATTAAACCTCATTCATATGGTAGCATGTACATTTTTTTGTCAGAGTATAAGATTCTTAGTGGATACATTTTATTGGAATTAAATGACAGATAAACCTGTCTCTCAGTGTGTAAGATTCTTAATTTATGCAATTTATAGATATTTTCTTTCTCAGAGATATTAACTGTATTGTACTTACAACAAAACCAATAGAACCTACCAAGATGTAAATATAGATCATGGATTCAGAGTCCAAAATGTTTATCAATACACCATGAAACCTCATCCATTAGGGAGCATCTAAATATTTTTATAAGAATGTACTCTCAGAGAGATATGAACTGAATGGTACTTACAAAAAACCAATAGGACCTACCAAGATTTAAATACAGATCACTGTATTCAAAGATCAGAGTGGAGTGGTTACCAATACACCAAGAAACCACATTCATTAGGGAACATCTAAACATTTTTTTCTAAAATGTTAGATTCTTAGAAGACACATTTTATTGAAGTTATTGTACATATATTAACATCAATGCTTATTTGGATTACACAGTAAAATTCATATAATTACAAACATTTCTATAACTACCTTTTTTTAGATTTTAGTACATTTGTACAATAATCAGTGATTTTAAAAAAATGTATTATATGTATAAAAAAGAAAAGTTTTTGTCAATCAAGGACTTAAACTGAAGGTACTAAAATGCACCTGTTCCCACCGAGATTTGAACTCAATTTACTGGATTCAGAGTACAGAGTGCAAACCATAACACAATGGAATCTCCCTTCTAATAACACATATAAAACTTTCTCTCAGAGTGTAAGATCTTAATTTCTACAAGATACAGAAATATTCATTCAGAGTTATGTACTACATTGTATTTACAAATAAAACCATTAGGACCTACCAATTTGTATATACAGATTATTAGTTTCAGAGTCCAGAATTGTTAACAGTACACCATGAAAGCTCATTCATATGGTGGCATGTAAAAAAAATTCTCACAGTGTAAGATTCTTAGAGGTTACATTTTATTGGAATTATATTACCGATAAACCTGTCTCTCAGTGTGTATGATTCTTAATTTATGCAATTTATAGATATTTTCTTTCTCAGAGATATGAACTGCATAATACTTACAAAAAAACAATAGGACCTACCAAGATGTGAATACAAATCATGGATTCAGAGTCCAAAATGGTTACAAATACACAAGGAAACCTCATTCATGAGGAAGCATTTAAACAGTTTTTATTAGAATGTACTCTCAGAGAAATATAAACTGAACGGTACTTACAAAAAAAACAATAGGACCTACCAAGATTTAAATACAGATCACTGGATTCAAAGATCAGAGTGGTTACCAATACACCAAGAAACCTCATTCACGAGGGAGAGCTAAACATTTTTTTCTAAAATGTTAGATTCTTAGAAGACACATTTTATTGCAATAATTGTACATATATTTACATCAACGCTTATTTGGGTTATATAGTACAATTCATATAATTACATACATTTCTATAACTACCTTTTTTAGCTTTTCGTACATATTTACAAAAATCAGTGATTTAAAAAAATGATTATATGTATGAAAAAGAAGACTTTCTGTCAATCAAGAACTTAAACTGAAGGTACTAAAACACATCAGGTCCCACCGAGATTTGAACTCGGATCGCTGGATTCAGAGTCCAGAGTGCTAACCATTACACCATGGAACCACTCTTCTAACAACACATATACAACTTTCTCTTAGAGTGTGAGATCTTATTTTCTACAAGTTACAGGAATAATAATCATAGAGATAAGTATTACATTGTATTTACAAAAAAAAAGCCATTAGGACCTACCACATTTTTATACAGATTATAGGTTTCAGAGTCCAGAATTGTTAACAGTACACAATGAAACCTCATTCATATGGTAGCATGTACATTTTTTTGTCAGAGTATAAGATTCTTAGTGGATACATTTTATTGGAATTAAATGACAGATAAACCTGTCTCTCAGTGTGTAAGATTCTTAATTTATGCAATTTATAGATATTTTCTTTCTCAGAGATATTAACTGTATTGTACTTACAACAAAACCAATAGAACCTACCAAGATTTAAATATAGATCATGGATTCAGAGTCCAAAATGTTTACCAATACACCATGAAACCTCATCCATTAGGGAGCATCTAAATATTTTTATAAGAATGTACTCTCAGAGAGATATGAACTGAATGGTACTTACAAAAAACCAATAGGACCTACCAAGATTTAAATACAGATCACTGTATTCAAAGATCAGAGTGGAGTGGTTACTAATAAACCAAGAAACCACATTCATTAGGGAACATCTAAAAAAAAAATTCTAAAATGTTAGATTCTTAGAAGACACATTTTATTGAAGTTATTGTACATATATTAACATCAATGCTTATTTGGATTACACAGTAAAATTCATATAATTACAAACATTTCTATAACTACCTTTTTTTAGATTTTAGTACATATTTACAATAATCAGTGATTTAAAAAATGTATTATATGTATAAAAAAGAAAAGTTTTTATCAATCAAGGACTTAAACTGAAGGTACTACAATGCACCTGGTGCCACCGAGATTTGAACTCAATTTACTGGATTCAGAGTACAGAGTGCTAACCATAACACCATGGAATCTCCCTTCTAATAACACATATAAAACTTTCTCTCAGAGTGTAAGATCTTAATTTCTACAAGATACAGAAATATTCATTCAGAGAGATATGTACTACATTGTATTTACAAATAAAACCATTAGGACCTACCAATTTGTATATACAGATTATTGGTTTCAGAGTCCAGAATTGTTAACAGTACACTATGAAAGCTCATTCATATGGTGGCATGTAAAAAAATTTCTCACAGTGTAAGATTCTTAGAGGTTACATTTTATTGGAATTATATTACAGATAAACCTGTCTCTCAGTATATATGATTCTTAATTTATGCAATTTATAGATATTTTCTTTCTCAGAGATATGAACTGCATAATACTAACAAAAAAACAATAGGACCTACCAAGATGTTAATACAAATCATGGATTCAGAGTCCAAAATGGTTACAAATACACCAGGAAACCTCATTCATGAGGAAGCATTTAAACAGTTTTTATTAGAATGTACTCTCAGAGAAATATAAACTGAACGGTACTTACAAAAAACCAATTGGACCTACCAAGATTTAAATACAGAACACTGGATTCAAAGATCAGAGTGGTTACCAATACACCAAGAAACCTCATTCACGAGGGAGAGCTAAACATTTTTTTCTAAAATGTTAGATTCTTAGAAGACACATTTTATTGCAATAATTGTACATATATTTACATCAACGCTTATTTGGGTTATATAGTACAATTCATATAATTACATACATTTCTATAACTACCTTTTTTAGCTTTTCGTACATATTTACAAAAATCAGTGATTTAAAAAAATGATTATATGTATGAAAAAGAAGACTTTCTGTCAATCAAGAACTTAAACTGAAGGTACTGAAACACATCAGGTCCCACCGAGATTTGAACTCGGATCGCTGGATTCAGAGTCCAGAGTGCTAACCATTACACCATGGAACCTCTCTTCTATCAACACATATACAACTTTCTCTTAGAGTGTGAGATCTTATTTACTACAAGTTACAGGAATAATAATCATAGAGATAAGTATTACATTGTATTTACAAAAAAAAGCCATTAGGACCTACCAAATTTTTATACAGATTATAGGTTTCAGAGTCCCGAATTGTTAACAGAACACAATTAAACCTCATTCATATGGTAGCATGTACATTTTTTTGTCAGAGTATAAGATTCTTAGTGGATACATTTTATTGGAATTAAATGACAGATAAACCTGTCTCTCAGTGTGTAAGATTCTTAATTTATGCAATTTATAGATATTTTCTTTCTCAGAGATATTAACTGTATTGTACTTACAACAAAACCAATAGAACCTACCAAGATGTAAATATAGATCATGGATTCAGAGTCCAAAATGTTTATCAATACACCATGAAACCTCATCCATTAGGGAGCATCTAAATATTTTTATAAGAATGTACTCTCAGAGAGATATGAACTGAATGGTACTTACAAAAAACCAATAGGACCTACCAAGATTTAAATACAGATCACTGTATTCAAAGATCAGAGTGGAGTGGTTACCAATACACCAAGAAACCACATTCATTAGGGAACATCTAAACATTTTTTTCTAAAATGTTAGATTCTTAGAAGACACATTTTATTGAAGTTATTGTACATATATTAACATCAATGCTTATTTGGATTACACAGTAAAATTCATATAATTACAAACATTTCTATAACTACCTTTTTTTAGATTTTAGTACATTTGTACAATAATCAGTGATTTTAAAAAAATGTATTATATGTATAAAAAAGAAAAGTTTTTGTCAATCAAGGACTTAAACTGAAGGTACTAAAATGCACCTGTTCCCACCGAGATTTGAACTCAATTTACTGGATTCAGAGTACAGAGTGCAAACCATAACACAATGGAATCTCCCTTCTAATAACACATATAAAACTTTCTCTCAGAGTGTAAGATCTTAATTTCTACAAGATACAGAAATATTCATTCAGAGTTATGTACTACATTGTATTTACAAATAAAACCATTAGGACCTACCAATTTGTATATACAGATTATTAGTTTCAGAGTCCAGAATTGTTAACAGTACACCATGAAAGCTCATTCATATGGTGGCATGTAAAAAAAATTCTCACAGTGTAAGATTCTTAGAGGTTACATTTTATTGGAATTATATTACCGATAAACCTGTCTCTCAGTGTGTATGATTCTTAATTTATGCAATTTATAGATATTTTCTTTCTCAGAGATATGAACTGCATAATACTTACAAAAAAACAATAGGACCTACCAAGATGTGAATACAAATCATGGATTCAGAGTCCAAAATGGTTACAAATACACAAGGAAACCTCATTCATGAGGAAGCATTTAAACAGTTTTTATTAGAATGTACTCTCAGAGAAATATAAACTGAACGGTACTTACAAAAAAAACAATAGGACCTACCAAGATTTAAATACAGATCACTGGATTCAAAGATCAGAGTGGTTACCAATACACCAAGAAACCTCATTCACGAGGGAGAGCTAAACATTTTTTTCTAAAATGTTAGATTCTTAGAAGACACATTTTATTGCAATAATTGTACATATATTTACATCAACGCTTATTTGGGTTATATAGTACAATTCATATAATTACATACATTTCTATAACTACCTTTTTTAGCTTTTCGTACATATTTACAAAAATCAGTGATTTAAAAAAATGATTATATGTATGAAAAAGAAGACTTTCTGTCAATCAAGAACTTAAACTGAAGGTACTAAAACACATCAGGTCCCACCGAGATTTGAACTCGGATCGCTGGATTCAGAGTCCAGAGTGCTAACCATTACACCATGGAACCACTCTTCTAACAACACATATACAACTTTCTCTTAGAGTGTGAGATCTTATTTTCTACAAGTTACAGGAATAATAATCATAGAGATAAGTATTACATTGTATTTACAAAAAAAAAGCCATTAGGACCTACCACATTTTTATACAGATTATAGGTTTCAGAGTCCAGAATTGTTAACAGTACACAATGAAACCTCATTCATATGGTAGCATGTACATTTTTTTGTCAGAGTATAAGATTCTTAGTGGATACATTTTATTGGAATTAAATGACAGATAAACCTGTCTCTCAGTGTGTAAGATTCTTAATTTATGCAATTTATAGATATTTTCTTTCTCAGAGATATTAACTGTATTGTACTTACAACAAAACCAATAGAACCTACCAAGATTTAAATATAGATCATGGATTCAGAGTCCAAAATGTTTACCAATACACCATGAAACCTCATCCATTAGGGAGCATCTAAATATTTTTATAAGAATGTACTCTCAGAGAGATATGAACTGAATGGTACTTACAAAAAACCAATAGGACCTACCAAGATTTAAATACAGATCACTGTATTCAAAGATCAGAGTGGAGTGGTTACTAATAAACCAAGAAACCACATTCATTAGGGAACATCTAAAAAAAAAATTCTAAAATGTTAGATTCTTAGAAGACACATTTTATTGAAGTTATTGTACATATATTAACATCAATGCTTATTTGGATTACACAGTAAAATTCATATAATTACAAACATTTCTATAACTACCTTTTTTTAGATTTTAGTACATATTTACAATAATCAGTGATTTAAAAAATGTATTATATGTATAAAAAAGAAAAGTTTTTATCAATCAAGGACTTAAACTGAAGGTACTACAATGCACCTGGTGCCACCGAGATTTGAACTCAATTTACTGGATTCAGAGTACAGAGTGCTAACCATAACACCATGGAATCTCCCTTCTAATAACACATATAAAACTTTCTCTCAGAGTGTAAGATCTTAATTTCTACAAGATACAGAAATATTCATTCAGAGAGATATGTACTACATTGTATTTACAAATAAAACCATTAGGACCTACCAATTTGTATATACAGATTATTGGTTTCAGAGTCCAGAATTGTTAACAGTACACTATGAAAGCTCATTCATATGGTGGCATGTAAAAAAATTTCTCACAGTGTAAGATTCTTAGAGGTTACATTTTATTGGAATTATATTACAGATAAACCTGTCTCTCAGTATATATGATTCTTAATTTATGCAATTTATAGATATTTTCTTTCTCAGAGATATGAACTGCATAATACTAACAAAAAAACAATAGGACCTACCAAGATGTTAATACAAATCATGGATTCAGAGTCCAAAATGGTTACAAATACACCAGGAAACCTCATTCATGAGGAAGCATTTAAACAGTTTTTATTAGAATGTACTCTCAGAGAAATATAAACTGAACGGTACTTACAAAAAACCAATTGGACCTACCAAGATTTAAATACAGAACACTGGATTCAAAGATCAGAGTGGTTACCAATACACCAAGAAACCTCATTCACGAGGGAGAGCTAAACATTTTTTTCTAAAATGTTAGATTCTTAGAAGACACATTTTATTGCAATAATTGTACATATATTTACATCAACGCTTATTTGGGTTATATAGTACAATTCATATAATTACATACATTTCTATAACTACCTTTTTTAGCTTTTCGTACATATTTACAAAAATCAGTGATTTAAAAAAATGATTATATGTATGAAAAAGAAGACTTTCTGTCAATCAAGAACTTAAACTGAAGGTACTGAAACACATCAGGTCCCACCGAGATTTGAACTCGGATCGCTGGATTCAGAGTCCAGAGTGCTAACCATTACACCATGGAACCTCTCTTCTAACAACACATATACAACTTCCTCTTAGAGTGTGAGATCTTATTTTCTACAAGTTACAGGAATAATAATCAGAGAGATAAGTATTACATTGTATTTACAAAAAAAAGCCATTAGGACCTACCAAATTTTTATACAGATTATAGGTTTCAGAGTCCCGAATTGTTAACAGAACACAATTAAACCTCATTCATATGGTAGCATGTACATTTTTTTGTCAGAGTATAAGATTCTTAGTGGATACATTTTATTGGAATTAAATGACAGATAAACCTGTCTCTCAGTGTGTAAGATTCTTAATTTATGCAATTTATAGATATTTTCTTTCTCAGAGATATTAACTGTATTGTACTTACAACAAAACCAATAGAACCTACCAAGATGTAAATATAGATCATGGATTCAGAGTCCAAAATGTTTATCAATACACCATGAAACCTCATCCATTAGGGAGCATCTAAATATTTTTATAAGAATGTACTCTCAGAGAGATATGAACTGAATGGTACTTACAAAAAACCAATAGGACCTACCAAGATTTAAATACAGATCACTGTATTCAAAGATCAGAGTGGAGTGGTTACTAATAAACCAAGAAACCACATTCATTAGGGAACATCTAAAAAAAAATTTCTAAAATGTTAGATTCTTAGAAGACACATTTTATTGAAGTTATTGTACATATATTAACATCAATGCTTATTTGGATTACACAGTAAAATTCATATAATTACAAACATTTCTATAACTACCTTTTTTTAGATTTTAGTACATATTTACAATAATCAGTGATTTAAAAAATGTATTATATGTATAAAAAAGAAAAGTTTTTGTCAATCAAGGACTTAAACTGAAGGTACTAAAATGCACCTGGTGCCACCGAGATTTGAACTCAATTTACTGGATTCAGAGTACAGAGTGCTAACCATAACACCATGGAATCTCCCTTCTAATAACACATATAAAACTTTCTCTCAGAGTGTAAGATCTTAATTTCTACAAGATACAGAAATATTCATTCAGAGAGATATGTACTACATTGTATTTACAAATAAAACCATTAGGACCTACCAATTTGTATATACAGATTATTGGTTTCAGAGTCCAGAATTGTTAACAGTACACCATGAAAGCTCATTCATATGGTGGCATGTAAAAATTTTTCTCACAGTGTAAGATTCTTAGAGGTTACATTTTATTGGAATTATATTACAGATAAACCTGTCTCTCAGTATATATGATTCTTAATTTATGCAATTTATAGATATTTTCTTTCTCAGAAATATGAACTGCATAATACTAACAAAAAAACAATAGGACCTACCAAGATGTTAATACAAATCATGGATTCAGAGTCCAAAATGGTTACAAATACACCAGGAAACCTCATTCATGAGGAAGCATTTAAAAAGTTTTTATTAGAATGTACTCTCAGAGAAATATAAACTGAACGGTACTTACAAAAAACCAATTGGACCTACCAAGATTTAAATACAGAACACTGGATTCAAAGATCAGAGTGGTTACCAATACACCAAGAAACCTCATTCACGAGGGAGAGCTAAACATTTTTTTCTAAAATGTTAGATTCTTAGAAGACACATTTTATTGCAATAATTGTACATATATTTACATCAACGCTTATTTGGGTTATATAGTACAATTCATATAATTACATACATTTCTATAACTACCTTTTTTAGCTTTTCGTACATATTTACAAAAATCAGTGATTTAAAAAAATGATTATATGTATGAAAAAGTAGACTTTCTGTCAATCAAGAACTTAAACTGAAGGTACTAAAACACATCAGCTCCCACCGAGATTTGATCTTGGATCGCTGAATTCAGAGTCCAGAGTGCTAACCATTACACCATGGAAGCTCTATTCTAACACCACATATACAACTTTCTCTTAGAGTGTGAGATCTTATTTTCTACAAGTTACAGGAATAATAATCATAGAGATAAGTATTACATTGTATTTACAAAAAAAAAGCCATTAGGACCTACCACATTTTTATACAGATTATAGGTTTCAGAGTCCAGAATTGTTAACAGTACACAATGAAACCTCATTCATATGGTAGCAAGTACATTTTTTTGTCAGAGTATAAGATTCTTAGTGGATACATTTTATTGGAATTAAATGACAGATAAACCTGTCTCTCAGTATATATGATTCTTAATTTATGCAATTTATAGATATTTTCTTTCTCAGAGATATGAACTGCATAATACTAACAAAAAAACAATAGGACCTACCAAGATGTTAATACAAATCATGGATTCAGAGTCCAAAATGGTTACAAATACACCAGGAAACCTCATTCATGAGGAAGCATTTAAACAGTTTTTATTAGAATGTACTCTCAGAGAAATATAAACTGAACGGTACTTACAAAAAACCAATAGGACCTACCAAGATTTAAATACAGATCACTGGATTCAAAGATCAGAGTGGTTACCAATACACCAAGAAACCTCATTCACGAGGGAGAGCTAAACATTTTTTTCTAAAATGTTAGATTCTTAGAAGACACATTTTATTGCAATAATTGTACATATATTTACATCAACGATTATTTGGGTTATATAGTACAATTCATATAATTACATACATTTCTATAACTACCTTTTTTAGCTTTTCGTACATATTTACAAAAATCAGTGATTTAAAAAAATGATTATATGTATGAAAAAGAAGACTTTCAGTCAATCAAGAACTTAAACTGAAGGTACTAAAACACATCAGGTCCCACCGAGATTTGAACTCGGATCGCTGGATTCAGAGTCCAGAGTGCTAACCATTACACCATGGAACCTCTCTTCTAACACCACATATACAACTTTCTCTTAGAGTGTGAGATCTTATTTTCTACAAGTTACAGGAATAATAATCATAGAGATAAGTATTACATTGTATTTACAAAAAAAAGCCATTAGGACCTACCAAATTTTTATACAGATTATAGGTTTCAGAGTCCCGAATTGTTAACAGAACACAATTAAACCTCATTCATATGGTAGCATGTACATTTTTTTGTCAGAGTATAAGATTCTTAGTGGATACATTTTATTGGAATTAAATGACAGATAAACCTGTCTCTCAGTGTGTAAGATTCTTAATTTATGCAATTTATAGATATTTTCTTTCTCAGAGATATTAACTGTATTGTACTTACAACAAAACCAATAGAACCTACCAAGATGTAAATATAGATCATGGATTCAGAGTCCAAAATGTTTATCAATACACCATGAAACCTCATCCATTAGGGAGCATCTAAATATTTTTATAAGAATGTACTCTCAGAGAGATATGAACTGAATGGTACTTACAAAAAACCAATAGGACCTACCAAGATTTAAATACAGATCACTGTATTCAAAGATCAGAGTGGAGTGGTTACCAATACACCAAGAAACCACATTCATTAGGGAACATCTAAACATTTTTTTCTAAAATGTTAGATTCTTAGAAGACACATTTTATTGAAGTTATTGTACATATATTAACATCAATGCTTATTTGGATTACACAGTAAAATTCATATAATTACAAACATTTCTATAACTACCTTTCTTTAGATTTTAGTACATTTGTACAATAATCAGTGATTTTAAAAAAATGTATTATATGTATAAAAAAGAAAAGTTTTTGTCAATCAAGGACTTAAACTGAAGGTACTAAAATGCACCTGTTCCCACCGAGATTTGAACTCAATTTACTGGATTCAGAGTACAGAGTGCAAACCATAACACAATGGAATCTCCCTTCTAATAACACATATAAAACTTTCTCTCAGAGTGTAAGATCTTAATTTCTACAAGATACAGAAATATTCATTCAGAGTTATGTACTCCATTGTATTTACAAATAAAACCATTAGGACCTACCAATTTGTATATACAGATTATTAGTTTCAGAGTCCAGAATTGTTAACAGTACACCATGAAAGCTCATTCATATGGTGGCATGTAAAAAAATTTCTCACAGTGTAAGATTCTTAGAGGTTACATTTTATTGGAATTATATTACCGATAAACCTGTCTCTCAGTGTGTATGATTCTTAATTTATGCAATTTATAGATATTTTCTTTCTCAGAGATATGAACTGCATAATACTTACAAAAAAACAATAGGACCTACCAAGATGTGAATACAAATCATGGATTCAGAGTCCAAAATGGTTACAAATACACAAGGAAACCTTATTCATAAGGAAGCATTTAAACAGTTTTTATTAGAATGTACTCTCAGAGAAATATAAACTGAACGGTACTTACAAAAAAACAATAGGACCTACCAAGATTTAAATACAGATCACCGGATTCAAAGATCAGAGTGGTTACCAATACACCAAGAAACCTCATTCACGAGGGAGAGCTAAACATTTTTTTCTAAAATGTTAGATTCTTAGAAGACACATTTTATTGCAATAATTGTACATATATTTACATCAACGCTTATTTGGGTTATATAGTACAATTCATATAATTACATACATTTCTATAACTACCTTTTTTAGCTTTTCGTACATATTTACAAAAATCAGTGATTTAAAAAAATGATTATATGTATGAAAAAGAAGACTTTCTGTCAATCAAGAACTTAAACTGAAGGTACTAAAACACATCAGGTCCCACCGAGATTTGAACTCGGATCGCTGGATTCAGAGTCCAGAGTGCTAACCATTACACCATGGAACCTCTATTCTAACACCACATATACAACTTTCTCTTAGAGTGTGAGATCTTATTTTCTACAAGTTACAGGAATAATAATCATAGAGATAAGTATTACATTGTATTTACAAAAAAAAAGCCATTAGGACCTACCAAATTTTTATACAGATTATAGGTTTCAGAGTCAAGAATTGTTAACAGTACACAATGAAACCTCATTCATATGGTAGCAAGTACATTTTATTGTCAGAGTATAAGATTCTTAGTGGATACATTTTATTGGAATTAAATGACAGATAAACCTGTCTCTCAGTGTGTAAGATTCTTAATTTATGCAATTTATAGATATTTTCTTTCTCAGAGATATTAACTGTATTGTACTTACAACAAAACCAATAGAACCTACCAAGATTTAAATATAGATCATGGATTCAGAGTCCAAAATGTTTACCAATACACCATGAAACCTCATCCATTAGGGAGCATCTAAATATTTTTATAAGAATGTACTCTCAGAGAGATATGAACTGAATGGTACTTACAAAAAACCAATAGGACCTACCAAGATTTAAATACAGATCACTGTATTCAAAGATCAGAGTGGAGTGGTTACTAATAAACCAAGAAACCACATTCATTAGTGAACATCTAAAAAAAAAATTCTAAAATATTAGATTCTTAGAAGGCACATTTTATTGAAGTTATTGTACATATATTAACATCAATGCTTATTTGGATTACACAGTAAAATTCATATAATTACAAACATTTCTATAACTACCTTTTTTTAGATTTTAGTACATATTTACAATAATCAGTGATTTAAAAAATGTATTATATGTATAAAAAAGAAAAGTTTTTGTCAATCAAGGACTTAAACTGAAGGTACTAAAATGCACCTGGTGCCACCGAGATTTGAACTCAATTTACTGGATTCAGAGTACAGAGTGCTAACCATAACACCATGGAATCTCCCTTCTAATAACACATATAAAACTTTCTCTCAGAGTGTAAGATCTTAATTTCTACAAGATACAGAAATATTCATTCAGAGAGATATGTACTACATTGTATTTACAAATAAAACCATTAGGACCTACCAATTTGTATATACAGATTATTGGTTTCAGAGTCCAGAATTGTTAACAGTACACCATGAAAGCTCATTCATATGGTGGCATGTAAAAAATTTTCTCACAGTGTAAGATTCTTAGAGGTTACATTTTATTGGAATTATATTACAGATAAACCTGTCTCTCAGTATATATGATTCTTAATTTATGCAATTTATAGATATTTTCTTTCTCAGAGATATGAACTGCATAATACTAACAAAAAAACAATAGGACCTACCAAGATGTTAATACAAATCATGGATTCAGAGTCCAAAATGGTTACAAATACACCAGGAAACCTCATTCATGAGGAAGCATTTAAACAGTTTTTATTAGAATGTACTCTCAGAGAAATATAAACTGAACGGTACTTACAAAAAACCAATAGGACCTACCAAGATTTAAATACAGATCACTGGATTCAAAGATCAGAGTGGTTACCAATACACCAAGAAACCTCATTCACGAGGGAGAGCTAAACATTTTTTTCTAAAATGTTAGATTCTTAGAAGACACATTTTATTGCAATAATTGTACATATATTTACATCAACGCTTATTTGGGTTATATAGTACAATTCATATAATTACATACATTTCTATAACTACCTTTTTTAGCTTTTCGTACATATTTACAAAAATCAGTGATTTAAAAAAATGATTATATGTATGAAAAAGAATACTTTCTGTCAATTAAGAACTTAAACTGAAGGTACTAAAACACATCAGGTCCCACCGAGATTTGAACTCGGATCGCTGGATTCAGAGTCCAGAGTGCTAACCATTACACCATGGAACCTCTCTTCTAACACCACTTATACAACTTTCTCTTAGAGTGTGAGATCTTATTTTCTACAAGTTAAAGGAATAATAATCAGAGAGATAAGTATTACATTGTATTTACAAAAAAAAGCCATTAGGACCTACCAAATTTTTATACAGATTATAGGTTTCAGAGTCCAGAATTGTTAACAGTACACAATTAAACCTCATTCATATGGTAGCATGTACATTTTTTTGTCAGAGTATAAGATTCTTAGTGGATACATTTTATTGGAATTAAATGACAGATAAACCTGTCTCTCAGTGTGTAAGATTCTTAATTTATGCAATTTATAGATATTTTCTTTCTCAGAGATATTAACTGTATTGTACTTACAACAAAACCAATAGAACCTACCAAGATGTAAATATAGATCATGGATTCAGAGTCCAAAATGTTTATCAATACACCATGAAACCTCATCCATTAGGGAGCATCTAAATATTTTTATAAGAATGTACTCTCAGAGAGATATGAACTGAATGGTACTTACAAAAAACCAATAGGACCTACCAAGATTTAAATACAGATTACTGTATTCAAAGATCAGAGTGGAGTGGTTACCAATACACCAAGAAACCACATTCATTAGGGAACATCTAAACATTTTTTTCTAAAATGTTAGATTCTTAGAAGACACATTTTATTGAAGTTATTGTACATATATTAACATCAATGCTTATTTGGATTACACAGTAAAATTCATATAATTACAAACATTTCTATAACTACCTTTTTTTTAGATTTTAGTACATTTGTACAATAATCAGTGATTTAAAAAAAATGTATTATATGTATAAAAAAGAAAAGTTTTTGTCAATCAAGGACTTAAACTGAAGGTACTAAAATGCACCTGTTCCCACCGAGATTTGAACTCAATTTACTGGATTCAGAGTACAGAGTGCAAACCATAACACCATGGAATCTCCCTTCTAATAACACATATAAAACTTTCTCTCAGAGTGTAAGATCTTAATTTCTACAAGATACAGAAATATTCATTCAGAGTTATGTACTACATTGTATTTACAAATAAAACCATTAGGACCTACCAATTTGTATATACAGATTATTAGTTTCAGAGTCCAGAATTGTTAACAGTACACCATGAAAGCTCATTCATATGGTGGCATGTAAAAAAATTTCTCACAGTGTAAGATTCTTAGAGGTTACATTTTATTGGAATTATATTACCGATAAACCTGTCTCTCAGTGTGTATGATTCTTAATTTATGCAATTTATAGATATTTTCTTTCTCAGAGATATGAACTGCATAATACTTACAAAAAAACAATAGGACCTACCAAGATGTGAATACAAATCATGGATTCAGAGTCCAAAATGGTTACAAATACACCAGGAAACATCATTCATGAGGAAGCATTTAAACAGTTTTTATTAGAATGTACTCTCAGAGAAATATAAACTGAACGGTACTTACAAAAAAACAATAGGACCTACCAAGATTTAAATACAGATCACTGGATTCAAAGATCAGAGTGGTTACCAATACACCAAGAAACCTCATTCACGAGGGAGAGCTAAACATTTTTTTCTAAAATGTTAGATTCTTAGAAGACACATTTTATTGCAATAATTGTACATATATTTACATCAACGCTTATTTGGGTTATATAGTACAATTCATATAATTACATAAATTTCTATAACTACCTTTTTTAGCTTTTCGTACATATTTACAAAAATCAGTGATTTAAAAAAATGATTATATGTATGAAAAAGAAGACTTTCTGTCAATCAAGAACTTAAACTGAAGGTACTAAAACACATCAGGTCCCACCGAGATTTGAACTCGGATCGCTGGATTCAGAGTCCAGAGTGCTAACCATTACACCATGGAACCTCTATTCTAACACTACATATACAACTTTCTCTTAGAGTGTGAGATCTTATTTTCTACAAGTTACAGGAATAATAATCATAGAGATAAGTATTACATTGTATTTACAAAAAAAAGCCATTAGGACCTACCAAATTTTTATACAGATTATAGGTTTCAGAGTCAAGAATTGTTAACAGTACACAATGAAACCTCATTCATATGGTAGCAAGTACATTTTATTGTCAGAGTATAAGATTCTTAGTGGATACATTTTATTGGAATTAAATGACAGATAAACCTGTCTCTCAGTGTGTAAGATTCTTAATTTATGCAATTTATAGATATTTTCTTTCTCAGAGATATTAACTGTATTGTACTTACAACAAAACCAATAGAACCTACCAAGATTTAAATATAGATCATGGATTCAGAGTCCAAAATGTTTACCAATACACCATGAAACCTCATCCATTAGGGAGCATCTAAATATTTTTATAAGAATGTACTCTCAGAGAGATATGAACTGAATGGTACTTACAAAAAACCAATAGGACCTACCAAGATTTAAATACAGATCACTGTATTAAAAGATCAGAGTGGAGTGGTTACTAATAAACCAAGAAACCACATTCATTAGGGAACATCTAAAAAAAAAAATCTAAAATATTAGATTCTTAGAAGGCACATTTTATTGAAGTTATTGTACATATATTAACATCAATGCTTATTTGGATTACACAGTAAAATTCATATAATTACAAACATTTCTATAACTACCTTTTTTTAGATTTTAGTACATATTTACAATAATCAGTGATTTAAAAAATGTATTATATGTATAAAAAAGAAAAGTTTTTGTCAATCAAGGACTTAAACTGAAGGTACTAAAATGCACCTGGTGCCACCGAGATTTGAACTCAATTTACTGGATTCAGAGTACAGAGTGCTAACCATAACACCATGGAATCTCCCTTCTAATAACACATATAAAACTTTCTCTCAGAGTGTAAGATCTTAATTTCTACAAGATACAGAAATATTCATTCAGAGAGATATGTACTACATTGTATTTACAAATAAAACCATTAGGACCTACCAATTTGTATATACAGATTATTGGTTTCAGAGTCCAGAATTGTTAACAGTACACTATGAAAGCTCATTCATATGGTGGCATGTAAAAAATTTTCTCACAGTGTAAGATTCTTAGAGGTTACATTTTATTGGAATTATATTACAGATAAACCTGTCTCTCAGTATATATGATTCTTAATTTATGCAATTTATAGATATTTTCTTTCTCAGAGATATGAACTGCATAATACTAACAAAAAAACAATAGGACCTACCAAGATGTTAATACAAATCATGGATTCAGAGTCCAAAATGGTTACAAATACACCAGGAAACCTCATTCATGAGGAAGCATTTAAACAGTTTTTATTAGAATGTACTCTCAGAGAAATATAAACTGAACGGTACTTACAAAAAACCAATAGGACCTACCAAGATTTAAATACAGATCACTGGATTCAAAGATCAGAGTGGTTACCAATACACCAAGAAACCTCATTCACGAGGGAGAGCTAAACATTTTTTTCTAAAATGTTAGATTCTTAGAAGACACATTTTATTGCAATAATTGTACATATATTTACATCAACGCTTATTTGGGTTATATAGTACAATTCATATAATTACATACATTTCTATAACTACCTTTTTTAGCTTTTCGTACATATTTACAAAAATCAGTGATTTAAAAAAATGATTATATGTATGAAAAAGAATACTTTCTGTCAATTAAGAACTTAAACTGAAGGTACTAAAACACATCAGGTCCCACCGAGATTTGAACTCGGATCGCTGGATTCAGAGTCCAGAGTGCTAACCATTACACCATGGAACCTCTCTTCTAACACCACTTATACAACTTTCTCTTAGAGTGTGAGATCTTATTTTCTACAAGTTAAAGGAATAATAATCAGAGAGATAAGTATTACATTGTATTTACAAAAAAAAGCCATTAGGACCTACCAAATTTTTATACAGATTATAGGTTTCAGAGTCCAGAATTGTTAACAGTACACAATTAAACCTCATTCATATGGTAGCATGTACATTTTTTTGTCAGAGTATAAGATTCTTAGTGGATACATTTTATTGGAATTAAATGACAGATAAACCTGTCTCTCAGTGTGTAAGATTCTTAATTTATGCAATTTATAGATATTTTCTTTCTCAGAGATATTAACTGTATTGTACTTACAACAAAACCAATAGAACCTACCAAGATGTAAATATAGATCATGGATTCAGAGTCCAAAATGTTTATCAATACACCATGAAACCTCATCCATTAGGGAGCATCTAAATATTTTTATAAGAATGTACTCTCAGAGAGATATGAACTGAATGGTACTTACAAAAAACCAATAGGACCTACCAAGATTTAAATACAGATTACTGTATTCAAAGATCAGAGTGGAGTGGTTACCAATACACCAAGAAACCACATTCATTAGGGAACATCTAAACATTTTTTTCTAAAATGTTAGATTCTTAGAAGACACATTTTATTGAAGTTATTGTACATATATTAACATCAATGCTTATTTGGATTACACAGTAAAATTCATATAATTACAAACATTTCTATAACTACCTTTTTTTTAGATTTTAGTACATTTGTACAATAATCAGTGATTTTAAAAAAATGTATTATATGTATAAAAAAGAAAAGTTTTTGTCAATCAAGGACTTAAACTGAAGGTACTAAAATGCACCTGTTCCCACCGAGATTTGAACTCAATTTACTGGATTCAGAGTACAGAGTGCAAACCATAACACCATGGAATCTCCCTTCTAATAACACATATAAAACTTTCTCTCAGAGTGTAAGATCTTAATTTCTACAAGATACAGAAATATTCATTCAGAGTTATGTACTACATTGTATTTACAAATAAAACCATTAGGACCTACCAATTTGTATATACAGATTATTAGTTTCAGAGTCCAGAATTGTTAACAGTACACCATGAAAGCTCATTCATATGGTGGCATGTAAAAAAATTTCTCACAGTGTAAGATTCTTAGAGGTTACATTTTATTGGAATTATATTACCGATAAACCTGTCTCTCAGTGTGTATGATTCTTAATTTATGCAATTTATAGATATTTTCTTTCTCAGAGATATGAACTGCATAATACTTACAAAAAAACAATAGGACCTACCAAGATGTTAATACAAATCATGGATTCAGAGTCCAAAATGGTTACAAATACACCAGGAAACCTCATTCATGAGGAAGCATTTAAAAAGTTTTTATTAGAATGTACTCTCAGAGAAATATAAACTGAACGGTACTTACAAAAAACCAATTGGACCTACCAAGATTTAAATACAGAACACTGGATTCAAAGATCAGAGTGGTTACCAATACACCAAGAAACCTCATTCACGAGGGAGAGCTAAACATTTTTTTCTAAAATGTTAGATTCTTAGAAGACACATTTTATTGCAATAATTGTACATATATTTACATCAACGCTTATTTGGGTTATATAGTACAATTCATATAATTACATACATTTCTATAACTACCTTTTTTAGCTTTTCGTACATATTTACAAAAATCAGTGATTTAAAAAAATGATTATATGTATGAAAAAGTAGACTTTCTGTCAATCAAGAACTTAAACTGAAGGTACTAAAACACATCAGCTCCCACCGAGATTTGATCTCGGATCGCTGAATTCAGAGTCCAGAGTGCTAACCATTACACCATGGAAGCTCTATTCTAACACCACATATACAACTTTCTCTTAGAGTGTGAGATCTTATTTTCTACAAGTTACAGGAATAATAATCATAGAGATAAGTATTACATTGTATTTACAAAAAAAAAGCCATTAGGACCTACCACATTTTTATACAGATTATAGGTTTCAGAGTCCAGAATTGTTAACAGTACACAATGAAACCTCATTCATATGGTAGCAAGTACATTTTTTTGTCAGAGTATAAGATTCTTAGTGGATACATTTTATTGGAATTAAATGACAGATAAACCTGTCTCTCAGTATATATGATTCTTCAGTTATGCAATTTATAGATATTTTCTTTCTCAGAGATATGAACTGCATAATACTAACAAAAAAACAATAGGACCTACCAAGATGTTAATACAAATCATGGATTCAGAGTCCAAAATGGTTACAAATACACCAGGAAACCTCATTCATGAGGAAGCATTTAAACAGTTTTTATTAGAATGTACTCTCAGAGAAATATAAACTGAACGGTACTTACAAAAAACCAATAGGACCTACCAAGATTTAAATACAGATCACTGGATTCAAAGATCAGAGTGGTTACCAATACACCAAGAAACCTCATTCACGAGGGAGAGCTAAACATTTTTTTCTAAAATGTTAGATTCTTAGAAGACACATTTTATTGCAATAATTGTACATATATTTACATCAACGATTATTTGGGTTATATAGTACAATTCATATAATTACATACATTTCTATAACTACCTTTTTTAGCTTTTCGTACATATTTACAAAAATCAGTGATTTAAAAAAATGATTATATGTATGAAAAAGAAGACTTTCTGTCAATCAAGAACTTAAACTGAAGGTACTAAAACACATCAGGTCCCACCGAGATTTGAACTCGGATCGCTGGATTCAGAGTCCAGAGTGCTAACCATTACACCATGGAACCTCTCTTCTAACACCACATATACAACTTTCTCTTAGAGTGTGAGATCTTATTTTCTACAAGTTACAGGAATAATAATCATAGAGATAAGTATTACATTGTATTTACAAAAAAAAGCCATTAGGACCTACCAAATTTTTATACAGATTATAGGTTTCAGAGTCCCGAATTGTTAACAGAACACAATTAAACCTCATTCATATGGTAGCATGTACATTTTTTTGTCAGAGTATAAGATTCTTAGTGGATACATTTTATTGGAATTAAATGACAGATAAACCTGTCTCTCAGTGTGTAAGATTCTTAATTTATGCAATTTATAGATATTTTCTTTCTCAGAGATATTAACTGTATTGTACTTACAACAAAACCAATAGAACCTACCAAGATGTAAATATAGATCATGGATTCAGAGTCCAAAATGTTTATCAATACACCATGAAACCTCATCCATTAGGGAGCATCTAAATATTTTTATAAGAATGTACTCTCAGAGAGATATGAACTGAATGGTACTTACAAAAAACCAATAGGACCTACCAAGATTTAAATACAGATCACTGTATTCAAAGATCAGAGTGGAGTGGTTACCAATACACCAAGAAACCACATTCATTAGGGAACATCTAAACATTTTTTTCTAAAATGTTAGATTCTTAGAAGACACATTTTATTGAAGTTATTGTACATATATTAACATCAATGCTTATTTGGATTACACAGTAAAATTCATATAATTACAAACATTTCTATAACTACCTTTCTTTAGATTTTAGTACATTTGTACAATAATCAGTGATTTTAAAAAAATGTATTATATGTATAAAAAAGAAAAGTTTTTGTCAATCAAGGACTTAAACTGAAGGTACTAAAATGCACCTGTTCCCACCGAGATTTGAACTCAATTTACTGGATTCAGAGTACAGAGTGCAAACCATAACACAATGGAATCTCCCTTCTAATAACACATATAAAACTTTCTCTCAGAGTGTAAGATCTTAATTTCTACAAGATACAGAAATATTCATTCAGAGTTATGTACTCCATTGTATTTACAAATAAAACCATTAGGACCTACCAATTTGTATATACAGATTATTAGTTTCAGAGTCCAGAATTGTTAACAGTACACCATGAAAGCTCATTCATATGGTGGCATGTAAAAAAATTTCTCACAGTGTAAGATTCTTAGAGGTTACATTTTATTGGAATTATATTACCGATAAACCTGTCTCTCAGTGTGTATGATTCTTAATTTATGCAATTTATAGATATTTTCTTTCTCAGAGATATGAACTGCATAATACTTACAAAAAAACAATAGGACCTACCAAGATGTGAATACAAATCATGGATTCAGAGTCCAAAATGGTTACAAATACACAAGGAAACCTTATTCATAAGGAAGCATTTAAACAGTTTTTATTAGAATGTACTCTCAGAGAAATATAAACTGAACGGTACTTACAAAAAAACAATAGGACCTACCAAGATTTAAATACAGATCACCGGATTCAAAGATCAGAGTGGTTACCAATACACCAAGAAACCTCATTCACGAGGGAGAGCTAAACATTTTTTTCTAAAATGTTAGATTCTTAGAAGACACATTTTATTGCAATAATTGTACATATATTTACATCAACGCTTGTTTGGGTTATATAGTACAATTCATATAATTACATACATTTCTATAACTACCTTTTTTAGCTTTTCGTACATATTTACAAAAATCAGTGATTTAAAAAAATGATTATATGTATGAAAAAGAAGACTTTCTGTCAATCAAGAACTTAAACTGAAGGTACTAAAACACATCAGGTCCCACCGAGATTTGAACTCGGATCGCTGGATTCAGAGGCCAGAGTGCTAACCATTACACCATGGAACCTCTATTCTAACACCACATATACAACTTTCTCTTAGAGTGTGAGATCTTATTTTCTACAAGTTACAGGAATAATAATCATAGAGATAAGTATTACATTGTATTTACAAAAAAAAAGCCATTAGGACCTACCAAATTTTTATACAGATTATAGGTTTCAGAGTCAAGAATTGTTAACAGTACACAATGAAACCTCATTCATATGGTAGCAAGTACATTTTATTGTCAGAGTATAAGATTCTTAGTGGATACATTTTATTGGAATTAAATGACAGATAAACCTGTCTCTCAGTGTGTAAGATTCTTAATTTATGCAATTTATAGATATTTTCTTTCTCAGAGATATTAACTGTATTGTACTTACAACAAAACCAATAGAACCTACCAAGATTTAAATATAGATCATGGATTCAGAGTCCAAAATGTTTACCAATACACCATGAAACCTCATCCATTAGGGAGCATCTAAATATTTTTATAAGAATGTACTCTCAGAGAGATATGAACTGAATGGTACTTACAAAAAACCAATAGGACCTACCAAGATTTAAATACAGATCACTGTATTCAAAGATCAGAGTGGAGTGGTTACTAATAAACCAAGAAACCACATTCATTAGTGAACATCTAAAAAAAAAATTCTAAAATATTAGATTCTTAGAAGGCACATTTTATTGAAGTTATTGTACATATATTAACATCAATGCTTATTTGGATTACACAGTAAAATTCATATAATTACAAACATTTCTATAACTACCTTTTTTTAGATTTTCGTACATATTTACAATAATCAGTGATTTTAAAAAAATGTATTATATGTATAAAAAAGAAAAGTTTTTGTCAATCAAGGACTTAAACTGAAGGTACTAAAATCCACCTGGTGCCACCGAGATTTGAACTCAATTTACTGGATTCAGAGTACAGAGTGCTAACCATAACACCATGGAATCTCCCTTCTAATAACACATATAAAACTTTCTCTCAGAGTGTAAGATCTTAATTTCTACAAGATACAGAAATATTCATTCAGAGAGATATGTACTACATTGTATTTACAAATAAAACCATTAGGACCTACCAATTTGTATATACAGATTATTGGTTTCAGAGTCCAGAATTGTTAACAGTACACCATGAAAGCTCATTCATATGGTGGCATGTAAAAAAATTTCTCACAGTGTAAGATTCTTAGAGGTTACATTTTATTGGAATTATATTACAGATAAACCTGTCTCTCAGTATATATGATTCTTAATTTATGCAATTTATAGATATTTTCTTTCTCAGAGATATGAACTGCATAATACTAACAAAAAAACAATAGGACCTACCAAGATGTTAATACAAATCATGGATTCAGAGTCCAAAATGGTTACAAATACACCAGGAAACCTCATTCATGAGGAAGCATTTAAACAGTTTTTATTAGAATGTACTCTCAGAGAAATATAAACTGAACGGTACTTACAAAAAACCAATAGGACCTACCAAGATTTAAATACAGATCACTGGATTCAAAGATCAGAGTGGTTACCAATACACCAAGAAACCTCATTCACGAGGGAGAGCTAAACATTTTTTTCTAAAATGTTAGATTCTTAGAAGACACATTTTATTGCAATAATTGTACATATATTTACATCAACGCTTATTTGGGTTATATAGTACAATTCATATAATTACATACATTTCTATAACTACCTTTTTTAGCTTTTCGTACATATTTACAAAAATCAGTGATTTAAAAAAATGATTATATGTATGAAAAAGAATACTTTCTGTCAATTAAGAACTTAAACTGAAGGTACTAAAACACATCAGGTCCCACCGAGATTTGAACTCGGATCGCTGGATTCAGAGTCCAGAGTGCTAACCATTACACCATGGAACCTCTCTTCTAACACCACTTATACAACTTTCTCTTAGAGTGTGAGATCTTATTTTCTACAAGTTAAAGGAATAATAATCAGAGAGATAAGTATTACATTGTATTTACAAAAAAAAGCCATTAGGACCTACCAAATTTTTATACAGATTATAGGTTTCAGAGTCCAGAATTGTTAACAGTACACAATTAAACCTCATTCATATGGTAGCATGTACATTTTTTTGTCAGAGTATAAGATTCTTAGTGGATACATTTTATTGGAATTAAATGACAGATAAACCTGTCTCTCAGTGTGTAAGATTCTTAATTTATGCAATTTATAGATATTTTCTTTCTCAGAGATATTAACTGTATTGTACTTACAACAAAACCAATAGAACCTACCAAGATGTAAATATAGATCATGGATTCAGAGTCCAAAATGTTTATCAATACACCATGAAACCTCATCCATTAGGGAGCATCTAAATATTTTTATAAGAATGTACTCTCAGAGAGATATGAACTGAATGGTACTTACAAAAAACCAATAGGACCTACCAAGATTTAAATACAGATTACTGTATTCAAAGATCAGAGTGGAGTGGTTACCAATACACCAAGAAACCACATTCATTAGGGAACATCTAAACATTTTTTTCTAAAATGTTAGATTCTTAGAAGACACATTTTATTGAAGTTATTGTACATATATTAACATCAATGCTTATTTGGATTACACAGTAAAATTCATATAATTACAAACATTTCTATAACTACCTTTTTTTTAGATTTTAGTACATTTGTACAATAATCAGTGATTTTAAAAAAATGTATTATATGTATAAAAAAGAAAAGTTTTTGTCAATCAAGGACTTAAACTGAAGGTACTAAAATGCACCTGTTCCCTCCGAGATTTGAACTCAATTTACTGGATTCAGAGTACAGAGTGCAAACCATAACACCATGGAATCTCCCTTCTAATAACACATATAAAACTTTCTCTCAGAGTGTAAGATCTTAATTTCTACAAGATACAGAAATATTCATTCAGAGTTATGTACTACATTGTATTTACAAATAAAACCATTAGGACCTACCAATTTGTATATACAGATTATTAGTTTCAGAGTCCAGAATTGTTAACAGTACACCATGAAAGCTCATTCATATGGTGGCATGTAAAAAAATTTCTCACAGTGTAAGATTCTTAGAGGTTACATTTTATTGGAATTATATTACCGATAAACCTGTCTCTCAGTGTGTATGATTCTTAATTTATGCAATTTATAGATATTTTCTTTCTCAGAGATATGAACTGCATAATACTTACAAAAAAACAATAGGACCTACCAAGATGTGAATACAAATCATGGATTCAGAGTCCAAAATGGTTACAAATACACCAGGAAACATCATTCATGAGGAAGCATTTAAACAGTTTTTATTAGAATGTACTCTCAGAGAAATATAAACTGAACGGTACTTACAAAAAAACAATAGGACCTACCAAGATTTAAATACAGATCACTGGATTCAAAGATCAGAGTGGTTACCAATACACCAAGAAACCTCATTCACGAGGGAGAGCTAAACATTTTTTTCTAAAATGTTAGATTCTTAGAAGACACATTTTATTGCAATAATTGTACATATATTTACATCAACGCTTATTTGGGTTATATAGTACAATTCATATAATTACATACATTTCTATAACTACCTTTTTTAGCTTTTCGTACATATTTACAAAAATCAGTGATTTAAAAAAATGATTATATGTATGAAAAAGTAGACTTTCTGTCAATCAAGAACTTAAACTGAAGGTACTAAAACACATCAGCTCCCACCGAGATTTGATCTCGGATCGCTGAATTCAGAGTCCAGAGTGCTAACCATTACACCATGGAAGCTCTATTCTAACACCACATATACAACTTTCTCTTAGAGTGTGAGATCTTATTTTCTACAAGTTACAGGAATAATAATCATAGAGATAAGTATTACATTGTATTTACAAAAAAAAAGCCATTAGGACCTACCACATTTTTATACAGATTATAGGTTTCAGAGTCCAGAATTGTTAACAGTACACAATGAAACCTCATTCATATGGTAGCAAGTACATTTTTTTGTCAGAGTATAAGATTCTTAGTGGATACATTTTATTGGAATTAAATGACAGATAAACCTGTCTCTCAGTATATATGATTCTTAAGTTATGCAATTTATAGATATTTTCTTTCTCAGAGATATGAACTGCATAATACTAACAAAAAAACAATAGGACCTACCAAGATGTTAATACAAATCATGGATTCAGAGTCCAAAATGGTTACAAATACACCAGGAAACCTCATTCATGAGGAAGCATTTAAACAGTTTTTATTAGAATGTACTCTCAGAGAAATATAAACTGAACGGTACTTACAAAAAACCAATAGGACCTACCAAGATTTAAATACAGATCACTGGATTCAAAGATCAGAGTGGTTACCAATACACCAAGAAACCTCATTCACGAGGGAGAGCTAAACATTTTTTTCTAAAATGTTAGATTCTTAGAAGACACATTTTATTGCAATAATTGTACATATATTTACATCAACGATTATTTGGGTTATATAGTACAATTCATATAATTACATACATTTCTATAACTACCTTTTTTAGCTTTTCGTACATATTTACAAAAATCAGTGATTTAAAAAAATGATTATATGTATGAAAAAGAAGACTTTCTGTCAATCAAGAACTTAAACTGAAGGTACTAAAACACATCAGGTCCCACCGAGATTTGAACTCGGATCGCTGGATTCAGAGTCCAGAGTGCTAACCATTACACCATGGAACCTCTCTTCTAACACCACATATACAACTTTCTCTTAGAGTGTGAGATCTTATTTTCTACAAGTTACAGGAATAATAATCATAGAGATAAGTATTACATTGTATTTACAAAAAAAAGCCATTAGGACCTACCAAATTTTTATACAGATTATAGGTTTCAGAGTCCCGAATTGTTAACAGAACACAATTAAACCTCATTCATATGGTAGCATGTAAATTTTTTTGTCAGAGTATAAGATTCTTAGTGGATACATTTTATTGGAATTAAATGACAGATAAACCTGTCTCTCAGTGTGTAAGATTCTTAATTTATGCAATTTATAGATATTTTCTTTCTCAGAGATATTAACTGTATTGTACTTACAACAAAACCAATAGAACCTACCAAGATGTAAATATAGATCATGGATTCAGAGTCCAAAATGTTTATCAATACACCATGAAACCTCATCCATTAGGGAGCATCTAAATATTTTTATAAGAATGTACTCTCAGAGAGATATGAACTGAATGGTACTTACAAAAAACCAATAGGACCTACCAAGATTTAAATACAGATCACTGTATTCAAAGATCAGAGTGGAGTGGTTACCAATACACCAAGAAACCACATTCATTAGGGAACATCTAAACATTTTTTTCTAAAATGTTAGATTCTTAGAAGACACATTTTATTGAAGTTATTGTACATATATTAACATCAATGCTTATTTGGATTACACAGTAAAATTCATATAATTACAAACATTTCTATAACTACCTTTCTTTAGATTTTAGTACATTTGTACAATAATCAGTGATTTTAAAAAAATGTATTATATGTATAAAAAAGAAAAGTTTTTGTCAATCAAGGACTTAAACTGAAGGTACTAAAATGCACCTGTTCCCACCGAGATTTGAACTCAATTTACTGGATTCAGAGTACAGAGTGCAAACCATAACACAATGGAATCTCCCTTCTAATAACACATATAAAACTTTCTCTCAGAGTGTAAGATCTTAATTTCTACAAGATACAGAAATATTCATTCAGAGTTATGTACTCCATTGTATTTACAAATAAAACCATTAGGACCTACCAATTTGTATATACAGATTATTAGTTTCAGAGTCCAGAATTGTTAACAGTACACCATGAAAGCTCATTCATATGGTGGCATGTAAAAAAATTTCTCACAGTGTAAGATTCTTAGAGGTTACATTTTATTGGAATTATATTACCGATAAACCTGTCTCTCAGTGTGTATGATTCTTAATTTATGCAATTTATAGATATTTTCTTTCTCAGAGATATGAACTGCATAATACTTACAAAAAAACAATAGGACCTATCAAGATGTGAATACAAATCATGGATTCAGAGTCCAAAATGGTTACAAATACACAAGGAAACCTTATTCATAAGGAAGCATTTAAACAGTTTTTATTAGAATGTACTCTCAGAGAAATATAAACTGAACGGTACTTACAAAAAAACAATAGGACCTACCAAGATTTAAATACAGATCACCGGATTCAAAGATCAGAGTGGTTACCAATACACCAAGAAACCTCATTCACGAGGGAGAGCTAAACATTTTTTTCTAAAATGTTAGATTCTTAGAAGACACATTTTATTGCAATAATTGTACATATATTTACATCAACGCTTATTTGGGTTATATAGTACAATTCATATAATTACATACATTTCTATAACTACCTTTTTTAGCTTTTCGTACATATTTACAAAAATCAGTGATTTAAAAAAATGATTATATGTATGAAAAAGAAGACTTTCTGTCAATCAAGAACTTAAACTGAAGGTACTAAAACACATCAGGTCCCACCGAGATTTGAACTCGGATCGCTGGATTCAGAGTCCAGAGTGCTAACCATTACACCATGGAACCTCTATTCTAACACCACATATACAACTTTCTCTTAGAGTGTGAGATCTTATTTTCTACAAGTTACAGGAATAATAATCATAGAGATAAGTATTACATTGTATTTACAAAAAAAAAGCCATTAGGACCTACCAAATTTTTATACAGATTATAGGTTTCAGAGTCAAGAATTGTTAACAGTACACAATGAAACCTCATTCATATGGTAGCAAGTACATTTTATTGTCAGAGTATAAGATTCTTAGTGGATACATTTTATTGGAATTAAATGACAGATAAACCTGTCTCTCAGTGTGTAAGATTCTTAATTTATGCAATTTATAGATATTTTCTTTCTCAGAGATATTAACTGTATTGTACTTACAACAAAACCAATAGAACCTACCAAGATTTAAATATAGATCATGGATTCAGAGTCCAAAATGTTTACCAATACACCATGAAACCTCATCCATTAGGGAGCATCTAAATATTTTTATAAGAATGTACTCTCAGAGAGATATGAACTGAATGGTACTTACAAAAAACCAATAGGACCTACCAAGATTTAAATACAGATCACTGTATTCAAAGATCAGAGTGGAGTGGTTACTAATAAACCAAGAAACCACATTCATTAGTGAACATCTAAAAAAAAAATTCTAAAATATTAGATTCTTAGAAGGCACATTTTATTGAAGTTATTGTACATATATTAACATCAATGCTTATTTGGATTACACAGTAAAATTCATATAATTACAAACATTTCTATAACTACCTTTTTTTAGATTTTAGTACATATTTACAATAATCAGTGATTTAAAAAATGTATTATATGTATAAAAAAGAAAAGTTTTTGTCAATCAAGGACTTAAACTGAAGGTACTAAAATGCACCTGGTGCCACCGAGATTTGAACTCAATTTACTGGATTCAGAGTACAGAGTGCTAACCATAACACCATGGAATCTCCCTTCTAATAACACATATAAAACTTTCTCTCAGAGTGTAAGATCTTAATTTCTACAAGATACAGAAATATTCATTCAGAGAGATATGTACTACATTGTATTTACAAATAAAACCATTAGGACCTACCAATTTGTATATACAGATTATTGGTTTCAGAGTCCAGAATTGTTAACAGTACACCATGAAAGCTCATTCATATGGTGGCATGTAAAAAATTTTCTCACAGTGTAAGATTCTTAGAGGTTACATTTTATTGGAATTATATTACAGATAAACCTGTCTCTCAGTATATATGATTCTTAATTTATGCAATTTATAGATATTTTCTTTCTCAGAGATATGAACTGCATAATACTAACAAAAAAACAATAGGACCTACCAAGATGTTAATACAAATCATGGATTCAGAGTCCAAAATGGTTACAAATACACCAGGAAACCTCATTCATGAGCAAGCATTTAAACAGTTTTTATTAGAATGTACTCTCAGAGAAATATAAACTGAACGGTACTTACAAAAAACCAATAGGACCTACCAAGATTTAAATACAGATCACTGGATTCAAAGATCAGAGTGGTTACCAATACACCAAGAAACCTCATTCACGAGGGAGAGCTAAACATTTTTTTCTAAAATGTTAGATTCTTAGAAGACACATTTTATTGCAATAATTGTACATATATTTACATCAACGCTTATTTGGGTTATATAGTACAATTCATATAATTACATACATTTCTATAACTACCTTTTTTAGCTTTTCGTACATATTTACAAAAATCAGTGATTTAAAAAAATGATTATATGTATGAAAAAGTAGACTTTCTGTCAATCAAGAACTTAAACTGAAGGTACTAAAACACATCAGCTCCCACCGAGATTTGATCTCGGATCGCTGAATTCAGAGTCCAGAGTGCTAACCATTACACCATGGAAGCTCTATTCTAACACCACATATACAACTTTCTCTTAGAGTGTGAGATCTTATTTTCTACAAGTTACAGGAATAATAATCATAGAGATAAGTATTACATTGTATTTACAAAAAAAAAGCCATTAGGACCTACCACATTTTTATACAGATTATAGGTTTCAGAGTCCAGAATTGTTAACAGTACACAATGAAACCTCATTCATATGGTAGCAAGTACATTTTTTTGTCAGAGTATAAGATTCTTAGTGGATACATTTTATTGGAATTAAATGACAGATAAACCTGTCTCTCAGTATATATGATTCTTAAGTTATGCAATTTATAGATATTTTCTTTCTCAGAGATATGAACTGCATAATACTAACAAAAAAACAATAGGACCTACCAAGATGTTAATACAAATCATGGATTCAGAGTCCAAAATGGTTACAAATACACCAGGAAACCTCATTCATGAGGAAGCATTTAAACAGTTTTTATTAGAATGTACTCTCAGAGAAATATAAACTGAACGGTACTTACAAAAAACCAATAGGACCTACCAAGATTTAAATACAGATCACTGGATTCAAAGATCAGAGTGGTTACCAATACACCAAGAAACCTCATTCACGAGGGAGAGCTAAACATTTTTTTCTAAAATGTTAGATTCTTAGAAGACACATTTTATTGCAATAATTGTACATATATTTACATCAACGATTATTTGGGTTATATAGTACAATTCATATAATTACATACATTTCTATAACTACCTTTTTTAGCTTTTCGTACATATTTACAAAAATCAGTGATTTAAAAAAATGATTATATGTATGAAAAAGAAGACTTTCTGTCAATCAAGAACTTAAACTGAAGGTACTAAAACACATCAGGTCCCACCGAGATTTGAACTCGGATCGCTGGATTCAGAGTCCAGAGTGCTAACCATTACACCATGGAACCTCTCTTCTAACACCACATATACAACTTTCTCTTAGAGTGTGAGATCTTATTTTCTACAAGTTACAGGAATAATAATCATAGAGATAAGTATTACATTGTATTTACAAAAAAAAGCCATTAGGACCTACCAAATTTTTATACAGATTATAGGTTTCAGAGTCCCGAATTGTTAACAGAACACAATTAAACCTCATTCATATGGTAGCATGTAAATTTTTTTGTCAGAGTATAAGATTCTTAGTGGATACATTTTATTGGAATTAAATGACAGATAAACCTGTCTCTCAGTGTGTAAGATTCTTAATTTATGCAATTTATAGATATTTTCTTTCTCAGAGATATTAACTGTATTGTACTTACAACAAAACCAATAGAACCTACCAAGATGTAAATATAGATCATGGATTCAGAGTCCAAAATGTTTATCAATACACCATGAAACCTCATCCATTAGGGAGCATCTAAATATTTTTATAAGAATGTACTCTCAGAGAGATATGAACTGAATGGTACTTACAAAAAACCAATAGGACCTACCAAGATTTAAATACAGATCACTGTATTCAAAGATCAGAGTGGAGTGGTTACCAATACACCAAGAAACCACATTCATTAGGGAACATCTAAACATTTTTTTCTAAAATGTTAGATTCTTAGAAGACACATTTTATTGAAGTTATTGTACATATATTAACATCAATGCTTATTTGGATTACACAGTAAAATTCATATAATTACAAACATTTCTATAACTACCTTTCTTTAGATTTTAGTACATTTGTACAATAATCAGTGATTTTAAAAAAATGTATTATATGTATAAAAAAGAAAAGTTTTTGTCAATCAAGGACTTAAACTGAAGGTACTAAAATGCACCTGTTCCCACCGAGATTTGAACTCAATTTACTGGATTCAGAGTACAGAGTGCAAACCATAACACAATGGAATCTCCCTTCTAATAACACATATAAAACTTTCTCTCAGAGTGTAAGATCTTAATTTCTACAAGATACAGAAATATTCATTCAGAGTTATGTACTCCATTGTATTTACAAATAAAACCATTAGGACCTACCAATTTGTATATACAGATTATTAGTTTCAGAGTCCAGAATTGTTAACAGTACACCATGAAAGCTCATTCATATGGTGGCATGTAAAAAAATTTCTCACAGTGTAAGATTCTTAGAGGTTACATTTTATTGGAATTATATTACCGATAAACCTGTCTCTCAGTGTGTATGATTCTTAATTTATGCAATTTATAGATATTTTCTTTCTCAGAGATATGAACTGCATAATACTTACAAAAAAACAATAGGACCTACCAAGATGTGAATACAAATCATGGATTCAGAGTCCAAAATGGTTACAAATACACAAGGAAACCTTATTCATAAGGAAGCATTTAAACAGTTTTTATTAGAATGTACTCTCAGAGAAATATAAACTGAACGGTACTTACAAAAAAACAATAGGACCTACCAAGATTTAAATACAGATCACCGGATTCAAAGATCAGAGTGGTTACCAATACACCAAGAAACCTCATTCACGAGGGAGAGCTAAACATTTTTTTCTAAAATGTTAGATTCTTAGAAGACACATTTTATTGCAATAATTGTACATATATTTACATCAACGCTTATTTGGGTTATATAGTACAATTCATATAATTACATACATTTCTATAACTACCTTTTTTAGCTTTTCGTACATATTTACAAAAATCAGTGATTTAAAAAAATGATTATATGTATGAAAAAGAATACTTTCTGTCAATTAAGAACTTAAACTGAAGGTACTAAAACACATCAGGTCCCACCGAGATTTGAACTCGGATCGCTGGATTCAGAGTCCAGAGTGCTAACCATTACACCATGGAACCTCTCTTCTAACACCACTTAGACAACTTTCTCTTAGAGTGTGAGATCTTATTTTCTACAAGTTAAAGGAATAATAATCAGAGAGATAAGTATTACATTGTATTTACAAAAAAAAGCCATTAGGACCTACCAAATTTTTATACAGATTATAGGTTTCAGAGTCCAGAATTGTTAACAGTACACAATTAAACCTCATTCATATGGTAGCATGTACATTTTTTTGTCAGAGTATAAGATTCTTAGTGGATACATTTTATTGGAATTAAATGACAGATAAACCTGTCTCTCAGTGTGTAAGATTCTTAATTTATGCAATTTATAGATATTTTCTTTCTCAGAGATATTAACTGTATTGTACTTACAACAAAACCAATAGAACCTACCAAGATGTAAATATAGATCATGGATTCAGAGTCCAAAATGTTTATCAATACACCATGAAACCTCATCCATTAGGGAGCATCTAAATATTTTTATAAGAATGTACTCTCAGAGAGATATGAACTGAATGGTACTTACAAAAAACCAATAGGACCTACCAAGATTTAAATACAGATTACTGTATTCAAAGATCAGAGTGGAGTGGTTACCAATAAACCAAGAAACCACATTCATTAGGGAACATCTAAACATTTTTTTCTAAAATGTTAGATTCTTAGAAGACACATTTTATTGAAGTTATTGTACATATATTAACATCAATGCTTATTTGGATTACACAGTAAAATTCATATAATTACAAACATTTCTATAACTACCTTTTTTTTAGATTTTAGTACATTTGTACAATAATCAGTGATTTTAAAAAAATGTATTATATGTATAAAAAAGAAAAGTTTTTGTCAATCAAGGACTTAAACTGAAGGTACTAAAATGCACCTGTTCCCACCGAGATTTGAACTCAATTTACTGGATTCAGAGTACAGAGTGCAAACCATAACACCATGGAATCTCCCTTCTAATAACACATATAAAACTTTCTCTCAGAGTGTAAGATCTTAATTTCTACAAGATACAGAAATATTCATTCAGAGTTATGTACTACATTGTATTTACAAATAAAACCATTAGGACCTACCAATTTGTATATACAGATTATTAGTTTCAGAGTCCAGAATTGTTAACAGTACACCATGAAAGCTCATTCATATGGTGGCATGTAAAAAAATTTCTCACAGTGTAAGATTCTTAGAGGTTACATTTTATTGGAATTATATTACCGATAAACCTGTCTCTCAGTGTGTATGATTCTTAATTTATGCAATTTATAGATATTTTCTTTCTCAGAGATATGAACTGCATAATACTTACAAAAAAACAATAGGACCTACCAAGATGTGAATACAAATCATGGATTCAGAGTCCAAAATGGTTACAAATACACCAGGAAACATCATTCATGAGGAAGCATTTAAACAGTTTTTATTAGAATGTACTCTCAGAGAAATATAAACTGAACGGTACTTACAAAAAAACAATAGGACCTACCAAGATTTAAATACAGATCACTGGATTCAAAGATCAGAGTGGTTACCAATACACCAAGAAACCTCATTCACGAGGGAGAGCTAAACATTTTTTTCTAAAATGTTAGATTCTTAGAAGACACATTTTATTGCAATAATTGTACATATATTTACATCAACGCTTATTTGGGTTATATAGTACAATTCATATAATTACATACATTTCTATAACTACCTTTTTTAGCTTTTCGTACATATTTACAAAAATCAGTGATTTAAAAAAATGATTATATGTATGAAAAAGAAGACTTTCTGTCAATCAAGAACTTAAACTGAAGGTACTAAAACACATCAGGTCCCACCGAGATTTGAACTCGGATTGCTGGATTCAGAGTCCAGAGTGCTAACCATTACACCATGGAACCTCTATTCTAACACTACATATACAACTTTCTCTTAGAGTGTGAGATCTTATTTTCTACAAGTTACAGGAATAATAATCATAGAGATAAGTATTACATTGTATTTACAAAAAAAAGCCATTAGGACCTACCAAATTTTTATACAGATTATAGGTTTCAGAGTCAAGAATTGTTAACAGTACACAATGAAACCTCATTCATATGGTAGCAAGTACATTTTATTGTCAGAGTATAAGATTCTTAGTGGATACATTTTATTGGAATTAAATGACAGATAAACCTGTCTCTCAGTGTGTAAGATTCTTAATTTATGCAATTTATAGATATTTTCTTTCTCAGAGATATTAACTGTATTGTACTTACAACAAAACCAATAGAACCTACCAAGATTTAAATATAGATCATGGATTCAGAGTCCAAAATGTTTACCAATACACCATGAAACCTCATCCATTAGGGAGCATCTAAATATTTTTATAAGAATGTACTCTCAGAGAGATATGAACTGAATGGTACTTACAAAAAACCAATAGGACCTACCAAGATTTAAATACAGATCACTGTATTCAAAGATCAGAGTGGAGTGGTTACTAATAAACCAAGAAACCACATTCATTAGGGAACATCTAAAAAAAAAATTCTAAAATATTAGATTCTTAGAAGGCACATTTTATTGAAGTTATTGTACATATATTAACATCAATGCTTATTTGGATTACACAGTAAAATTCATATAATTACAAACATTTCTATAACTACCTTTTTTTAGATTTTAGTACATATTTACAATAATCAGTGATTTAAAAAATGTATTATATGTATAAAAAAGAAAAGTTTTTGTCAATCAAGGACTTAAACTGAAGGTACTAAAATGCACCTGGTGCCACCGAGATTTGAACTCAATTTACTGGATTCAGAGTACAGAGTGCTAACCATAACACCATGGAATCTCCCTTCTAATAACACATATAAAACTTTCTCTCAGAGTGTAAGATCTTAATTTCTACAAGATACAGAAATATTCATTCAGAGAGATATGTACTACATTGTATTTACAAATAAAACCATTAGGACCTACCAATTTGTATATACAGATTATTGGTTTCAGAGTCCAGAATTGTTAACAGTACACCATGAAAGCTCATTCATATGGTGGCATGTAAAAATTTTTCTCACAGTGTAAGATTCTTAGAGGTTACATTTTATTGGAATTATATTACAGATAAACCTGTCTCTCAGTATATATGATTCTTAATTTATGCAATTTATAGATATTTTCTTTCTCAGAGATATGAACTGCATAATACTAACAAAAAAACAATAGGACCTACCAAGATGTTAATACAAATCATGGATTCAGAGTCCAAAATGGTTACAAATACACCAGGAAACCTCATTCATGAGGAAGCATTTAAACAGTTTTTATTAGAATGTACTCTCAGAGAAATATAAACTGAACGGTACTTACAAAAAACCAATAGGACCTACCAAGATTTAAATACAGATCACTGGATTCAAAGATCAGAGTGGTTACCAATACACCAAGAAACCTCATTCACGAGGGAGAGCTAAACATTTTTTTCTAAAATGTTAGATTCTTAGAAGACACATTTTATTGCAATAATTGTACATATATTTACATCAACGCTTATTTGGGTTATATAGTACAATTCATATAATTACATACATTTCTATAACTACCTTTTTTAGCTTTTCGTACATATTTACAAAAATCAGTGATTTAAAAAAATGATTATATGTATGAAAAAGAATACTTTCTGTCAATTAATAACTTAAACTGAAGGTACTAAAACACATCAGGTCCCACCGAGATTTGAACTCGGATCGCTGGATTCAGAGTCCAGAGTGCTAACCATTACACCATGGAACCTCTCTTCTAACACCACTTATACAACTTTCTCTTAGAGTGTGAGATCTTATTTTCTACAAGTTAAAGGAATAATAATCAGAGAGATAAGTATTACATTGTATTTACAAAAAAAAGCCATTAGGACCTACCAAATTTTTATACAGATTATAGGTTTCAGAGTCCAGAATTGTTAACAGTACACAATTAAACCTCATTCATATGGTAGCATGTACATTTTTTTGTCAGAGTATAAGATTCTTAGTGGATACATTTTATTGGAATTAAATGACAGATAAACCTGTCTCTCAGTGTGTAAGATTCTTAATTTATGCAATTTATAGATATTTTCTTTCTCAGAGATATTAACTGTATTGTACTTACAACAAAACCAATAGAACCTACCAAGATGTAAATATAGATCATGGATTCAGAGTCCAAAATGTTTATCAATACACCATGAAACCTCATCCATTAGGGAGCATCTAAATATTTTTATAAGAATGTACTCTCAGAGAGATATGAACTGAATGGTACTTACAAAAAACCAATAGGACCTACCAAGATTTAAATACAGATTACTGTATTCAAAGATCAGAGTGGAGTGGTTACCAATACACCAAGAAACCATATTCATTAGGGAACATCTAAACATTTTTTTCTAAAATGTTAGATTCTTAGAAGACACATTTTATTGAAGTTATTGTACATATATTAACATCAATGCTTATTTGGATTACACAGTAAAATTCATATAATTACAAACATTTCTATAACTACCTTTTTTTTAGATTTTAGTACATTTGTACAATAATCAGTGATTTTAAAAAAATGTATTATATGTATAAAAAAGAAAAGTTTTTGTCAATCAAGGACTTAAACTGAAGGTACTAAAATGCACCTGTTCCCACCGAGATTTGAACTCAATTTACTGGATTCAGAGTACAGAGTGCAAACCATAACACCATGGAATCTCCCTTCTAATAACACATATAAAACTTTCTCTCAGAGTGTAAGATCTTAATTTCTACAAGATACAGAAATATTCATTCAGAGTTATGTACTACATTGTATTTACAAATAAAACCATTAGGACCTACCAATTTGTATATACAGATTATTAGTTTCAGAGTCCAGAATTGTTAACAGTACACCATGAAAGCTCATTCATATGGTGGCATGTAAAAAAATTTCTCACAGTGTAAGATTCTTAGAGGTTACATTTTATTGGAATTATATTACCGATAAACCTGTCTCTCAGTGTGTATGATTCTTAATTTATGCAATTTATAGATATTTTCTTTCTCAGAGATATGAACTGCATAATACTTACAAAAAAACAATAGGACCTACCAAGATGTGAATACAAATCATGGATTCAGAGTCCAAAATGGTTACAAATACACCAGGAAACATCATTCATGAGGAAGCATTTAAACAGTTTTTATTAGAATGTACTCTCAGAGAAATATAAACTGAACGGTACTTACAAAAAAACAATAGGACCTACCAAGATTTAAATACAGATCACTGGATTCAAAGATCAGAGTGGTTACCAATACACCAAGAAACCTCATTCACGAGGGAGAGCTAAACATTTTTTTCTAAAATGTTAGATTCTTAGAAGACACATTTTATTGCAATAATTGTACATATATTTACATCAACGCTTATTTGGGTTATATAGTACAATTCATATAATTACATACATTTCTATAACTACCTTTCTTAGCTTTTCGTACATATTTACAAAAATCAGTGATTTAAAAAAATGATTATATGTATGAAAAAGAAGACTTTCTGTCAATCAAGAACTTAAACTGAAGGTACTAAAACACATCAGGTCCCACCGAGATTTGAACTCGGATTGCTGGATTCAGAGTCCAGAGTGCTAACCATTACACCATGGAACCTCTATTCTAACACCACATATACAACTTTCTCTTAGAGTGTGAGATCTTATTTTCTACAAGTTACAGGAATAATAATCATAGAGATAAGTATTACATTGTATTTACAAAAAAAAGCCATTAGGACCTACCAAATTTTTATACAGATTATAGGTTTCAGAGTCAAGAATTGTTAACAGTACACAATGAAACCTCATTCATATGGTAGCAAGTACATTTTATTGTCAGAGTATAAGATTCTTAGTGGATACATTTTATTGGAATTAAATGACAGATAAACCTGTCTCTCAGTGTGTAAGATTCTTAATTTATGCAATTTATAGATATTTTCTTTCTCAGAGATATTAACTGTATTGTACTTACAACAAAACCAATAGAACCTACCAAGATTTAAATATAGATCATGGATTCAGAGTCCAAAATGTTTACCAATACACCATGAAACCTCATCCATTAGGGAGCATCTAAATATTTTTATAAGAATGTACTCTCAGAGAGATATGAACTGAATGGTACTTACAAAAAACCAATAGGACCTACCAAGATTTAAATACAGATCACTGTATTCAAAGATCAGAGTGGAGTGGTTACTAATAAACCAAGAAACCACATTCATTAGGGAACATCTAAAAAAAAAATTCTAAAATATTAGATTCTTAGAAGGCACATTTTATTGAAGTTATTGTACATATATTAACATCAATGCTTATTTGGATTACACAGTAAAATTCATATAATTACAAACATTTCTATAACTACCTTTTTTTAGATTTTAGTACATATTTACAATAATCAGTGATTTAAAAAATGTATTATATGTATAAAAAAGAAAAGTTTTTGTCAATCAAGGACTTAAACTGAAGGTACTAAAATGCACCTGGTGCCACCGAGATTTGAACTCAATTTACTGGATTCAGAGTACAGAGTGCTAACCATAACACCATGGAATCTCCCTTCTAATAACACATATAAAACTTTCTCTCAGAGTGTAAGATCTTAATTTCTACAAGATACAGAAATATTCATTCAGAGAGATATGTACTACATTGTATTTACAAATAAAACCATTAGGACCTACCAATTTGTATATACAGATTATTGGTTTCAGAGTCCAGAATTGTTAACAGTACACCATGAAAGCTCATTCATATGGTGGCATGTAAAAAATTTTCTCACAGTGTAAGATTCTTAGAGGTTACATTTTATTGGAATTATATTACAGATAAACCTGTCTCTCAGTATATATGATTCTTAATTTATGCAATTTATAGATATTTTCTTTCTCAGAGATATGAACTGCATAATACTAACAAAAAAACAATAGGACCTACCAAGATGTTAATACAAATCATGGATTCAGAGTCCAAAATGGTTACAAATACACCAGGAAACCTCATTCATGAGGAAGCATTTAAACAGTTTTTATTAGAATGTACTCTCAGAGAAATATAAACTGAACGGTACTTACAAAAAACCAATAGGACCTACCAAGATTTAAATACAGATCACTGGATTCAAAGATCAGAGTGGTTACCAATACACCAAGAAACCTCATTCACGAGGGAGAGCTAAACATTTTTTTCTAAAATGTTAGATTCTTAGAAGACACATTTTATTGCAATAATTGTACATATATTTACATCAACGATTATTTGGGTTATATAGTACAATTCATATAATTACATACATTTCTATAACTACCTTTCTTAGCTTTTCGTACATATTTACAAAAATCAGTGATTTAAAAAAATGATTATATGTATGAAAAAGAAGACTTTCTGTCAATCAAGAACTTAAACTGAAGGTACTAAAACACATCAGGTCCCACCGAGATTTGAACTCGGATCGCTGGATTCAGAGTCCAGAGTGCTAACCATTACACCATGGAACCTCTATTCTAACACCACATATACAACTTTCTCTTAGAGTGTGAGATCTTATTTTCTACAAGTTACAGGAATAATAATCATAGAGATAAGTATTACATTGTATTTACAAAAAAAAGCCATTAGGACCTACCAAATTTTTATACAGATTATAGGTTTCAGAGTCAAGAATTGTTAACAGTACACAATGAAACCTTATTCATATGGTAGCAAGTACATTTTATTGTCAGAGTATAAGATTCTTAGTGGATACATTTTATTGGAATTAAATGACAGATAAACCTGTCTCTCAGTGTGTAAGATTCTTAATTTATGCAATTTATAGATATTTTCTTTCTCAGAGATATTAACTGTATTGTACTTACAACAAAACCAATAGAACCTACCAAGATTTAAATATAGATCATGGATTCAGAGTCCAAAATGTTTACCAATACACCATGAAACCTCATCCATTAGGGAGCATCTAAATATTTTTATAAGAATGTACTCTCAGAGAGATATGAACTGAATGGTACTTACAAAAAACCAATAGGACCTACCAAGATTTAAATACAGATCACTGTATTCAAAGATCAGAGTGGAGTGGTTACTAATAAACCAAGAAACCACATTCATTAGGGAACATCTAAAAAAAAAATTCTAAAATATTAGATTCTTAGAAGGCACATTTTATTGAAGTTATTGTACATATATTAACATCAATGCTTATTTGGATTACACAGTAAAATTCATATAATTACAAACATTTCTATAACTACCTTTTTTTAGATTTTAGTACATATTTACAATAATCAGTGATTTAAAAAATGTATTATATGTATAAAAAAGAAAAGTTTTTGTCAATCAAGGACTTAAACGGAAGGTACTAAAATGCACCTGGTGCCACCGAGATTTGAACTCAATTTACTGGATTCAGAGTACAGAGTGCTAACCATAACACCATGGAATCTCCCTTCTAATAACACATATAAAACTTTCTCTCAGAGTGTAAGATCTTAATTTCTACAAGATACAGAAATATTCATTCAGAGAGATATGTACTACATTGTATTTACAAATAAAACCATTAGGACCTACCAATTTGTATATACAGATTATTGGTTTCAGAGTCCAGAATTGTTAACAGTACACCATGAAAGCTCATTCATATGGTGGCATGTAAAAATTTTTCTCACAGTGTAAGATTCTTAGAGGTTACATTTTATTGGAATTATATTACAGATAAACCTGTCTCTCAGTATATATGATTCTTAATTTATGCAATTTATAGATATTTTCTTTCTCAGAGATATGAACTGCATAATACTAACAAAAAAACAATAGGACCTACCAAGATGTTAATACAAATCATGGATTCAGAGTCCAAAATGGTTACAAATACACCAGGAAACCTCATTCATGAGGAAGCATTTAAACAGTTTTTATTAGAATGTACTCTCAGAGAAATATAAACTGAACGGTACTTACAAAAAACCAATAGGACCTACCAAGATTTAAATACAGATCACTGGATTCAAAGATCAGAGTGGTTACCAATACACCAAGAAACCTCATTCACGAGGGAGAGCTAAACATTTTTTTCTAAAATGTTAGATTCTTAGAAGACACATTTTATTGCAATAATTGTACATATATTTACATCAACGCTTATTTGGGTTATATAGTACAATTCATATAATTACATACATTTCTATAACTACCTTTTTTAGCTTTTCGTACATATTTACAAAAATCAGTGATTTAAAAAAATGATTATATGTATGAAAAAGAATACTTTCTGTCAATTAAGAACTTAAACTGAAGGTACTAAAACACATCAGGTCCCACCGAGATTTGAACTCGGATCGCTGGATTCAGAGTCCAGAGTGCTAACCATTACACCATGGAACCTCTCTTCTAACACCACTTATACAACTTTCTCTTAGAGTGTGAGATCTTATTTTCTACAAGTTAAAGGAATAATAATCAGAGAGATAAGTATTACATTGTATTTACAAAAAAAAGCCATTAGGACCTACCAAATTTTTATACAGATTATAGGTTTCAGAGTCCAGAATTGTTAACAGTACACAATTAAACCTCATTCATATGGTAGCATGTACATTTTTTTGTCAGAGTATAAGATTCTTAGTGGATACATTTTATTGGAATTAAATGACAGATAAACCTGTCTCTCAGTGTGTAAGATTCTTAATTTATGCAATTTATAGATATTTTCTTTCTCAGAGATATTAACTGTATTGTACTTACAACAAAACCAATAGAACCTACCAAGATGTAAATATAGATCATGGATTCAGAGTCCAAAATGTTTATCAATACACCATGAAACCTCATCCATTAGGGAGCATCTAAATATTTTTTATAAGAATGTACTCTCAGAGAGATATGAACTGAATGGTACTTACAAAAAACCAATAGGACCTACCAAGATTTAAATACAGATCACTGTATTCAAAGATCAGAGTGGAGTGGTTACTAATACATCAAGAAACCACATTCATTAGGGAACATCTAAAAAAAATTCTAAAATGTTAGATTCTTAGTAGACACATTTTATTGAAGTTATTGTACATATATTAACATCAATGCTTATTTGGATTACACAGTAAAATTCATATAATTACAAACATTTCTATAACTACATTTTTTTAGATTTTAGTACATATTTACAAGATTCAGTGATTTAAAAAATGTATTATATGTATAAAAAAGAAAAGTTTTTGTCAATCAAGGACTTAAACTGAAGGTACTAAAATGCACCTGTTCCCACCGAGATTTGAACTCAATTTACTGGATTCAGAGTACAGAGTGCAAACCATAACACCATGGAATCTCCCTTCTAATAACACATATAAAACTTTCTCTCAGAGTGTAAGATCTTAATTTCTACAAGATACAGAAATATTCATTCAGAGAGATATGTACTACATTGTATTTACAAATAAAACCATTAGGACCTACCAATTTGTATATACAGATTATTGGTTTCAGAGTCCAGAATTGTTAACAGTACACCATGAAAGCTCATTCATATGGTGGCATGTAAACATTTTTCTCACAGTGTAAGATTCTTAGAGGTTACATTTTATTGGAATTATATTACAGATAAACCTGTCTCTCAGTATATATGATTCTTAATTTATGCAATTTATAGATATTTTCTTTCTCAGAGATATGAACTGCATAATACTAACAAAAAAACAATAGGACCTACCAAGATGTTAATACAAATCATGGATTCAGAGTCCAAAATGGTTACAAATACACCAGGAAACCTCATTCATGAGGAAGCATTTAAACAGTTTTTATTAGAATGTACTCTCAGAGAAATATAAACTGAACGGTACTTACAAAAAACCAATAGGACCTACCAAGATTTAAATACAGATCACTGGATTCAAAGATCAGAGTGGTTACCAATACACCAAGAAACCTCATTCACGAGGGAGAGCTAAACATTTTTTTCTAAAATGTTAGATTCTTAGAAGACACATTTTATTGCAATAATTGTACATATATTTACATCAACGCTTATTTGGGTTATATAGTACAATTCATATAATTACATACATTTCTATAACTACCTTTTTTAGCTTTTCGTACATATTTACAAAAATCAGTGATTTAAAAAAATGATTATATGTATGAAAAAGAATACTTTCTGTCAATTAAGAACTTAAACTGAAGGTACTAAAACACATCAGGTCCCACCGAGATTTGAACTCGGATTGCTGGATTCAGAGTCCAGAGTGCTAACCATTACACCATGGAACCTCTATTCTAACACCACATATACAACTTTCTCTTAGAGTGTGAGATCTTATTTTCTACAAGTTACAGGAATAATAATCATAGAGATAAGTATTACATTGTATTTACAAAAAAAAGCAATTAGGACCTACCAAATTTTTATACAGATTATAGGTTTCAGAGTCAAGAATTGTTAACAGTACACAATGAAACCTCATTCATATGGTAGCAAGTACATTTTATTGTCAGAGTATAAGATTCTTAGTGGATACATTTTATTGGAATTAAATGACAGATAAACCTGTCTCTCAGTGTGTAAGATTCTTAATTTATGCAATTTATAGATATTTTCTTTCTCAGAGATATTAACTGTATTGTACTTACAACAAAACCAATAGAACCTACCAAGATGTAAATATAGATCATGGATTCAGAGTCCAAAATGTTTATCAATACACCATGAAACCTCATCCATTAGGGAGCATCTAAATATTTTTTATAAGAATGTACTCTCAGAGAGATATGAACTGAATGGTACTTACAAAAAACCAATAGGACCTACCAAGATTTAAATACAGATCACTGTATTCAAAGATCAGAGTGGAGTGGTTACTAATACATCAAGAAACCACATTCATTAGGGAACATCTAAAAAAAATTCTAAAATGTTAGATTCTTAGTAGACACATTTTATTGAAGTTATTGTACATATATTAACATCAATGCTTATTTGGATTACACAGTAAAATTCATATAATTACAAACATTTCTATAACTACATTTTTTTAGATTTTAGTACATATTTACAAGATTCAGTGATTTAAAAAATGTATTATATGTATAAAAAAGAAAAGTTTTTGTCAATCAAGGACTTAAACTGAAGGTACTAAAATGCACCTGGTGCCACCGAGATTTGAACTCAATTTACTGGATTCAGAGTACAGAGTGCTAACCATAACACCATGGAATCTCCCTTCTAATAACACATATAAAACTTTCTCTCAGAGTGTAAGATCTTAATTTCTACCAGATACAGAAATATTCATTCAGAGAGATATGTACTACATTGTATTTACAAATAAAACCATTAGGACCTACCAATTTGTATATACAGATTATTGGTTTCAGAGTCCAGAATTGTTAACAGTACACCATGAAAGCTCATTCATATGGTGGCATGTAAAAATTTTTCTCACAGTGTAAGATTCTTAGAGGTTACATTTTATTGGAATTATATTACAGATACACCTGTCTCTCAGTATGTATGATTCTTAATTTATGCAATTTATAGATATTTTCTTTCTCAGAGATATGAACTGCATAATACTTACAAAAAACAATAGGACCTACCAAGATGTTAATACAAATCATGGATTCAGAGTTCAAAATGGTTACAAATACACCAGGAAACCTCATTCATGAGGAAGCATTTAAACAGTTTTTATTAGAATGTACTCTCAGAGAAATATAAACTGAACGGTACTTACAAAAAACCAATAGGACCTACCAAGATTTAAATACAGATCACTGGATTCAAAGATCAGAGTGGTTACCAATACACCAAGAAACCTCATTCACGAGGGAGAGCTAAACATTTTTTTCTAAAATGTTAGATTCTTAGAAGACACATTTTATTGCAATAATTGTACATATATTTACATCAACGCTTATTTGGGTTATATAGTACAATTCATATAATTACATACATTTCTATAACTACCTTTTTTAGCTTTTCGTACTTATTTACAAAAATCAGTGATTTAAAAAAATGATTATATGTATGAAAAAGAAGACTTTCTGTCAATCAAGAACTTAAACTGAAGGTACTAAAACACACCAGGTCCCACCGAGATTTGAACTCGGATCGCTGGATTCAGAGTCCAGAGTGCTACCCATTACACCATGGAACCTCTCTTGTAGCACCACATATACAACTTTCTCTTAGAGTGTGAGATCTTATTTTCTACAAGTTAAAGGAATAATAATCAAAGAGGTAAGTATTACATTGTATTTACAAAAAAAAGCCATTAGGACCTACCAAATTTTTATACAGATTATAGGTTTCAGAGTCCAGAATTGTTAACAGTACACAATTAAACCTCATTCATATGGTAGCATGTACATTTTTTTGTCAGAGTATAAGATTCTTAGTGGATACATTTTATTGGAATTAAATGACAGATAAACCTGTCTCTCAGTGTGTAAGATTCTTAATTTATGCAATTTATAGATATTTTCTTTCTCAGAGATATTAACTGTATTGTACTTACAACAAAACCAATAGAACCTACCAAGATGTAAATATAGATCATGGATTCAGAGTCCAAAATGTTTATCAATACACCATGAAACCTCATCCATTAGGGAGCATCTAAATATTTTTATAAGAATGTACTCTCAGAGAGATATGAACTGAATGGTACTTACAAAAAACCAATAGGACCTACCAAGATTTAAATACAGATTACTGTATTCAAAGATCAGAGTGGAGTGGTTACCAATACACCAAGAAACCACATTCATTAGGGAACATCTAAACATTTTTTTCTAAAATGTTAGATTCTTAGAAGACACATTTTATTGAAGTTATTGTACATATATTAACATCAATGCTTATTTGGATTACACAGTAAAATTCATATAATTACAAACATTTCTATAACTACCTTTTTTTTAGATTTTAGTACATTTGTACAATAATCAGTGATTTAAAAAAAATGTATTATATGTATAAAAAAGAAAAGTTTTTGTCAATCAAGGACTTAAACTGAAGGTACTAAAATGCACCTGTTCCCACCGAGATTTGAACTCAATTTACTGGATTCAGAGTACAGAGTGCAAACCATAACACCATGGAATCTCCCTTCTAATAACACATATAAAACTTTCTCTCAGAGTGTAAGATCTTAATTTCTACAAGATACAGAAATATTCATTCAGAATTATGTACTACATTGTATTTACAAATAAAACCATTAGGACCTACCAATATGTATATACAGATTATTAGTTTCAGAGTCCAGAATTGTTAACAGTACACCATGAAAGCTCATTCATATGGTGGCATGTAAAAAAATTTCTCACAGTGTAAGATTCTTAGAGGTTACATTTTATTGGAATTATATTACCGATAAACCTGTCTCTCAGTGTGTATGATTCTTAATTTATGCAATTTATAGATATTTTCTTTCTCAGAGATATGAACTGCATAATACTTACAAAAAAACAATAGGACCTACCAAGATGTGAATACAAATCATGGATTCAGAGTCCAAAATGGTTACAAATACACCAGGAAACATCATTCATGAGGAAGCATTTAAACAGTTTTTATTAGAATGTACTCTCAGAGAAATATAAACTGAACGGTACTTACAAAAAAACAATAGGACCTACCAAGATTTAAATACAGATCACTGGATTCAAAGATCAGAGTGGTTACCAATACACCAAGAAACCTCATTCACGAGGGAGAGCTAAACATTTTTTTCTAAAATGTTAGATTCTTAGAAGACACATTTTATTGCAATAATTGTACATATATTTACATCAACGCTTATTTGGGTTATATAGTACAATTCATATAATTACATACATTTCTATAACTACCTTTTTTAGCTTTTCGTACATATTTACAAAAATCAGTGATTTAAAAAAATGATTATATGTATGAAAAAGAAGACTTTCTGTCAATCAAGAACTTAAACTGAAGGTACTAAAACACATCAGGTCCCACCAAGATTTGAACTCGGATCGCTGGATTCAGAGTCCAGAGTGCTAACCATTACACCATGGAACCTCTCTTCTAACACCACTTATACAACTTTCTCTTAGAGTGTGAGATCTTATTTTCTACAAGTTAAAGGAATAATAATCAGAGAGATAAGTATTACATTGTATTTACAAAAAAAAGCCATTAGGACCTACCAAATGTTTATACAGATTATAGGTTTCAGAGTCCAGAATTGTTAACAGTACACAATTAAACCTCATTCATATGGTAGCATGTACATTTTTTTGTCAGAGTATAAGATTCTTAGTGGATACATTTTATTGGAATTAAATGACAGATAAACCTGTCTCTCAGTGTGTAAGATTCTTAATTTATGCAATTTATAGATATTTTCTTTCTCAGAGATATTAACTGTATTGTACTTACAACAAAACCAATAGAACCTACCAAGATGTAAATATAGATCATGGATTCAGAGTCCAAAATGTTTATCAATACACCATGAAACCTCATCCATTAGGGAGCATCTAAATATTTTTATAAGAATGTACTCTCAGAGAGATATGAACTGAATGGTACTTACAAAAAACCAATAGGACCTACCAAGATTTAAATACAGATTACTGTATTCAAAGATCAGAGTGGAGTGGTTACCAATACACCAAGAAACCACATTCATTAGGGAACATCTAAACATTTTTTTCTAAAATGTTAGATTCTTAGAAGACACATTTTATTAAAGTTATTGTACATATATTAACATCAATGCTTATTTGGATTACACAGTAAAATTCATATAATTACAAACATTTCTATAACTACCTTTTTTTTAGATTTTAGTACATTTGTACAATAATCAGTGATTTTAAAAAAATGTATTATATGTATAAAAAAGAAAAGTTTTTGTCAATCAAGGACTTAAACTGAAGGTACTAAAATGCACCTGGTGCCACCGAGATTTGAACTCAATTTACTGGATTCAGAGTACAGAGTGCTAACCATAACACCATGGAATCTCCCTTCTAATAACACATATAAAACTTTCTCTCAGAGTGTAAGATCTTAATTTCTACAAGATACAGAAATATTCATTCAGAGTTATGTACTACATTGTATTTACAAATAAAACCATTAGGACCTACCAATTTGTATATACAGATTATTAGTTTCAGAGTCCAGAATTGTTAACAGTACACCATGAAAGCTCATTCATATGGTGGCATGTAAAAAAATTTCTCACAGTGTAAGATTCTTAGAGGTTACATTTTATTGGAATTATATTACCGATAAACCTGTCTCTCAGTGTGTATGATTCTTAATTTATGCAATTTATAGATATTTTCTTTCTCAGAGATATGAACTGCATAATACTTACAAAAAAACAATAGGACCTACCAAGATGTGAATACAAATCATGGATTCAGAGTCCAAAATGGTTACAAATACACCAGGAAACATCATTCATGAGGAAGCATTTAAACAGTTTTTATTAGAATGTACTCTCAGAGAAATATAAACTGAACGGTACTTACAAAAAAACAATAGGACCTACCAAATTTTTATACAGATTATAGGTTTCAGAGTCAAGAATTGTTAACAGTACACAATGAAACCTCATTCATATGGTAGCAAGTACATTTTATTGTCAGAGTATAAGATTCTTAGTGGATACATTTTATTGGAATTAAATGACAGATAAACCTGTCTCTCAGTGTGTAAGATTCTTAATTTATGCAATTTATAGATATTTTCTTTCTCAGAGATATTAACTGTATTGTACTTACAACAAAACCAATAGAACCTACCAAGATTTAAATATAGATCATGGATTCAGAGTCCAAAATGTTTACCAATACACCATGAAACCTCATCCATTAGGGAGCATCTAAATATTTTTATAAGAATGTACTCTCAGAGAGATATGAACTGAATGGTACTTACAAAAAACCAATAGGACCTACCAAGATTTAAATACAGATCACTGTATTCAAAGATCAGAGTGGAGTGGTTACTAATAAACCAAGAAACCACATTCATTAGGGAACATCTAAAAAAAAAATTCTAAAATGTTAGATTCTTAGAAGACACATTTTATTTAAGTTATTGTACATATATTAACATCAATGCTTATTTGGATTACACAGTAAAATTCATATAATTACAAACATTTCTATAACTACCTTTTTTTAGATTTTAGTACATATTTACAATAATCAGTGATTTAAAAAATGTATTATATGTATAAAAAAGAAAAGTTTTTGTCAATCAAGGACTTAAACTGAAGGTACTAAAATGCACCTGGTGCCACCGAGATTTGAACTCAATTTACTGGATTCAGAGTACAGAGTGCTAACCATAACACCATGGAATCTCCCTTCTAATAACACATATAAAACTTTCTCTCAGAGTGTAAGATCTTAATTTCTACAAGATACAGAAATATTCATTCAGAGAGATATGTACTACATTGTATTTACAAATAAAACCATTAGGACCTACCAATTTGTATATACAGATTATTGGTTTCAGAGTCCAGAATTGTTAACAGTACACCATGAAAGCTCATTCATATGGTGGCATGTAAACATTTTTCTCACAGTGTAAGATTCTTAGAGGTTACATTTTATTGGAATTATATTACAGATAAACCTGTCTCTCAGTATATATGATTCTTAATTTATGCAATTTATAGATATTTTCTTTCTCAGAGATATGAACTGCATAATACTAACAAAAAAACAATAGGACCTACCAAGATGTTAATACAAATCATGGATTCAGAGTCCAAAATGGTTACAAATACACCAGGAAACCTCATTCATGAGGAAGCATTTAAACAGTTTTTATTAGAATGTACTCTCAGAGAAATATAAACTGAACGGTACTTACAAAAAAACAATAGGACCTACCAAGATTTAAATACAGATCACTGGATTCAAAGATCAGAGTGGTTACCAATACACCAAGAAACCTCATTCACGAGGGAGAGCTAAACATTTTTTTCTAAAATGTTAGATTCTTAGAAGACACATTTTATTGCAATAATTGTACATATATTTACATCAACGCTTATTTGGGTTATATAGTACAATTCATATAATTACATACATTTCTATAACTACCTTTTTTAGCTTTTCGTACATATTTACAAAAATCAGTGATTTAAAAAAATTATTATATGTATGAAAAAGAATACTTTCTGTCAATTAAGAACTTAAACTGAAGGTACTAAAACACATCAGGTCCCACCGAGATTTGAACTCGGATCGCTGGATTCAGAGTCCAGAGTGCTAACCATTACACCATGGAACCTCTCTTCTAACACCACTTATACAACTTTCTCTTAGAGTGTGAGATCTTATTTTCTACAAGTTACAGGAATAATAATCAGAGAGATAAGTATTACATTGTATTTACAAAAAAAAGCCATTAGGACCTACCAAATTTTGATACAGATTATAGGTTTCAGAGTCCAGAATTGTTAACAGTACACAATAAAACCTCATTCATATGGTAGCAAGTACATTTTTTTGTCAGAGTATAAGATTCTTAGTGGATACATTTTATTGGAATTAAATGACAGATAAACCTGTCTCTCAGTGTGTAAGATTCTTAATTTATGCAATTTATAGATATTTTCTTTCTCAGAGATATTAACTGTATTGTACTTACAACAAAACCAATAGAACCTACCAAGATGTAAATATAGATCATGGATTCAGAGTCCAAAATGTTTATCAATACACCATGAAACCTCATCCATTAGGGAGCATCTAAATATTTTTTATAAGAATGTACTCTCAGAGAGATATGAACTGAATGGTACTTACAAAAAACCAATAGGACCTACCAAGATTTAAATACAGATCACTGTATTCAAAGATCAGAGTGGAGTGGTTACTAATACATCAAGAAACCACATTCATTAGGGAACATCTAAAAAAAATTCTAAAATGTTAGATTCTTAGTAGACACATTTTATTGAAGTTATTGTACATATATTAACATCAATGCTTATTTGGATTACACAGTAAAATTCATATAATTACAAACATTTCTATAACTACATTTTTTTAGATTTTAGTACATATTTACAAGATTCAGTGATTTAAAAAATGTATTATATGTATAAAAAAGAAAAGTTTTTGTCAATCAAGGACTTAAACTGAAGGTACTAAAATGCACCTGGTGCCACCGAGATTTGAACTCAATTTACTGGATTCAGAGTACAGAGTGCTAACCATAACACCATGGAATCTCCCTTCTAATAACACATATAAAACTTTCTCTCAGAGTGTAAGATCTTAATTTCTACCAGATACAGAAATATTCATTCAGAGAGATATGTACTACATTGTATTTACAAATAAAACCATTAGGACCTACCAATTTGTATATACAGATTATTGGTTTCAGAGTCCAGAATTGTTAACAGTACACCATGAAAGCTCATTCATATGGTGGCATGTAAAAATTTTTCTCACAGTGTAAGATTCTTAGAGGTTACATTTTATTGGAATTATATTACAGATACACCTGTCTCTCAGTATGTATGATTCTTAATTTATGCAATTTATAGATATTTTCTTTCTCAGAGATATGAACTGCATAATACTTACAAAAAACAATAGGACCTACCAAGATGTTAATACAAATCATGGATTCAGAGTTCAAAATGGTTACAAATACACCAGGAAACCTCATTCATGAGGAAGCATTTAAACAGTTTTTATTAGAATGTACTCTCAGAGAAATATAAACTGAACGGTACTTACAAAAAAACAATAGGACCTACCAAGATTTAAATACAGATCACTGGATTCAAAGATCAGAGTGGTTACCAATACACCAAGAAACCTCATTCACGAGGGAGAGCTAAACATTTTTTTCTAAAATGTTAGATTCTTAGAAGACACATTTTATTGCAATAATTGTACATATATTTACATCAACGCTTATTTGGGTTATATAGTACAATTCATATAATTACATACATTTCTATAACTACCTTTTTTAGCTTTTCGTACTTATTTACAAAAATCAGTGATTTAAAAAAATGATTATATGTATGAAAAAGAAGACTTTCTGTCAATCAAGAACTTAAACTGAAGGTACTAAAACACACCAGGTCCCACCGAGATTTGAACTCGGATCGCTGGATTCAGAGTCCAGAGTGCTACCCATTACACCATGGAACCTCTCTTCTAGCACCACATATACAACTTTCTCTTAGAGTGTGAGATCTTATTTTCTACAAGTTAAAGGAATAATAATCAAAGAGGTAAGTATTACATTGTATTTACAAAAAAAAGCCATTAGGACCTACCAAATTTTTATACAGATTATAGGTTTCAGAGTCCAGAATTGTTAACAGTACACAATTAAACCTCATTCATATGGTAGCATGTACATTTTTTTGTCAGAGTATAAGATTCTTAGTGGATACATTTTATTGGAATTAAATGACAGATAAACCTGTCTCTCAGTGTGTAAGATTCTTAATTTATGCAATTTATAGATATTTTCTTTCTCAGAGATATTAACTGTATTGTACTTACAACAAAACCAATAGAACCTACCAAGATGTAAATATAGATCATGGATTCAGAGTCCAAAATGTTTATCAATACACCATGAAACCTCATCCATTAGGGAGCATCTAAATATTTTTATAAGAATGTACTCTCAGAGAGATATGAACTGAATGGTACTTACAAAAAACCAATAGGACCTACCAAGATTTAAATACAGATCACTGTATTCAAAGATCAGAGTGGAGTGGTTACCAATACACCAAGAAACCACATTCATTAGGGAACATCTAAACATTTTTTTCTAAAATGTTAGATTCTTAGAAGACACATTTTATTGAAGTTATTGTACATATATTAACATCAATGCTTATTTGGATTACACAGTAAAATTCATATAATTACAAACATTTCTATAACTACCTTTTTTTTAGATTTTAGTACATTTGTACAATAATCAGTGATTTTAAAAAAATGTATTATATGTATAAAAAAGAAAAGTTTTTGTCAATCAAGGACTTAAACTGAAGGTACTAAAATGCACCTGTTCCCACCGAGATTTGAACTCAATTTACTGGATTCAGAGTACAGAGTGCAAACCATAACACCATGGAATCTCCCTTCTAATAACACATATAAAACTTTCTCTCAGAGTGTAAGCTCTTAATTTCTACAAGATACAGAAATATTCATTCAGAGTTATGTACTACATTGTATTTACAAATAAAACCATTAGGACCTACCAATTTGTATATACAGATTATTAGTTTCAGAGTCCAGAATTGTTAACAGTACACCATGAAAGCTCATTCATATGGTGGCATGTAAAAAAATTTCTCACAGTGTAAGATTCTTAGAGGTTACATTTTATTGGAATTATATTACTGATAAACCTGTCTCTCAGTGTGTATGATTCTTAATTTATGCAATTTATAGATATTTTCTTTCTCAGAGATATGAACTGCATAATACTTACAAAAAAACAATAGGACCTACCAAGATGTGAATACAAATCATGGATTCAGAGTCCAAAATGGTTACAAATACACCAGGAAACATCATTCATGAGGAAGCATTTAAACAGTTTTTATTAGAATGTACTCTCAGAGAAATATAAACTGAACGGTACTTACAAAAAACCAATAGGAACTACCAAGATTTAAATACAGATCACTGGATTCAAAGATCAGAGTGGTTAACAATACACCAAGAAACCTCATTCACGAGGGAGAGCTAAACATTTTTTTTCTAAATTGTTAGATTCTTAGAAGACACATTTTATTGCAATTATTGTACATATATTTACATCAACGCTTATTTGGGTTATATAGTAAAATTCATATAATTACATACATTTCTATAACTACCTTTTTTAGCTTTTCGTAGATATTTTCAAAAATCAGTGATTTAAAAAAAAAGTTTATATGTATGAAAAAGAAGACTTTCTGTCAATCAAGAACTTAAACTGAAGGTACTAAAACACATCAGGTCCCACCGAGATTTGAACTCGGATCGCTGGATTCAGAGTCCAGAGTGCTAACCATTTCACCATGGAACCTCTCTTCTAACACCACTTATACAACTTTCTCTTAGAGTGTGAGATCTTATTTTCTACAAGTTACAGGAATAATAATCAGAGAGATAAGTATTACATTGTATTTACAAAAAAAAGCCATTAGGACCTACCAAATTTTTATACAGATTATAGGTTTCAGAGTCCAGAATTGTTAACAGTACACAATGAAACCTCATTCATATAGTAGCAAGTACATTTTTTTCTCAGAGTATAAGATTCTTAGTGGATACATTTTATTGGAATTAAATGACAGATAAACCTGTCTCTCAGTGTGTAAGATTCTTAATTTATGCAATTTATAGATATTTTCTTTCTCAGAGATATGAACTGCATAATACTTACAAAAAAACAATAGGACCTACCAAGATGTAAATACAAATCATGGATTCAGAGTCCAAAATGGTTACAAATACACCAGGAAACCTCATTCATGAGGAAGCATTTAAACAGTTTTTATTAGAATGTACTCTCAGAGAAATATAAACTGAACGGTACTTACAAAAAACCAATAGGACCTACCAAGATTTAAATACAGATCACTGGATTCAAAGATCAGAGTGGTTACCAATACACCAAGAAACCTCATTCACGAGGGAGAGCTAAACATTTTTTTCTAAAATGTTAGATTCTTAGAAGACACATTTTATTGCAATAATTGTACATATATTTACATCAACGCTTATTTGGGTTATATAGTACAATTCATATAATTACATACATTTCTATAACTACCTTTTTTAGCTTTTCGTACTTATTTACAAAAATCAGTGATTTAAAAAAATGATTATATGTATGAAAAAGAAGACTTTCTGTCAATCAAGAACTTAAACTGAAGGTACTAAAACACATCAGGTCCCACTGAGATTTGAACTCGGATCGCTGGATTCAGAGTCCAGAGTGCTAACCATTACACCATTGAACCTCTCTTCTAGCACCACATATACAACTTTCTCTTAGAGTGTGAGATCTTATTTTCTACAAGTTAAAGGAATAATAATCAAAGAGGTAAGTATTACATTGTATTTACAAAAAAAAGCCATTAGGACCTACCAAATTTTTATACAGATTATAGGTTTCAGAGTCCAGAATTGTTAACAGTACACAATTAAACCGCATTCATATGGTAGCATGTACATTTTTTTGTCAGAGTATAAGATTCTTAGTGGATACATTTTATTGGAATTAAATGACAGATAAACCTGTCTCTCAGTGTGTAAGATTCTTAATTTATGCAATTTATAGATATTTTCTTTCTCAGAGATATTAACTGTATTGTACTTACAACAAAACCAATAGAACCTACCAAGATTTAAATATAGATCATGGATTCAGAGTCCAAAATGTTTACCAATACACCATGAAACCTCATCCATTAGGGAGCATCTAAATATTTTTATAAGAATGTACTCTCAGAGAGATATGAACTGAATGGTACTTACAAAAAACCAATAGGACCTACCAAGATTTAAATACAGATCACTGTATTCAAAGATCAGAGTGGAGTGGTTACTAATAAACCAAGAAACCACATTCATTAGGGAACATCTAAAAAAAAAAATCTAAAATATTAGATTCTTAGAAGGCACATTTTATTGAAGTTATTGTACATATATTAACATCAATGCTTATTTGGATTACACAGTAAAATTCATATAATTACAAACATTTCTATAACTACCTTTTTTTAGATTTTAGTACATATTTACAATAATCAGTGATTTAAAAAATGTATTATATGTATAAAAAAGAAAAGTTTTTGTCAATCAAGGACTTAAACTGAAGGTACTAAAATGCACCTGGTGCCACCGAGATTTGAACTCAATTTACTGGATTCAGAGTACAGAGTGCTAACCATAACACCATGGAATCTCCCTTCTAATAACACATATAAAACTTTCTCTCAGAGTGTAAGATCTTAATTTCTACAAGATACAGAAATATTCATTCAGAGAGATATGTACTACATTGTATTTACAAATAAAACCATTAGGACCTACCAATTTGTATATACAGATTATTGGTTTCAGAGTCCAGAATTGTTAACAGTACACCATGAAAGCTCATTCATATGGTGGCATGTAAAAAATTTTCTCACAGTGTAAGATTCTTAGAGGTTACATTTTATTGGAATTATATTACAGATAAACCTGTCTCTCAGTATATATGATTCTTAATTTATGCAATTTATAGATATTTTCTTTCTCAGAGATATGAACTGCATAATACTAACAAAAAAACAATAGGACCTACCAAGATGTTAATACAAATCATGGATTCAGAGTCCAAAATGGTTACAAATACACCAGGAAACCTCATTCATGAGGAAGCATTTAAACAGTTTTTATTAGAATGTACTCTCAGAGAAATATAAACTGAACGGTACTTACAAAAAACCAATAGGACCTACCAAGATTTAAATACAGATCACTGGATTCAAAGATCAGAGTGGTTACCAATACACCAAGAAACCTCATTCACGAGGGAGAGCTAAACATTTTTTTCTAAAATGTTAGATTCTTAGAAGACACATTTTATTGCAATAATTGTACATATATTTACATCAACGCTTATTTGGGTTATATAGTACAATTCATATAATTACATACATTTCTATAACTACCTTTTTTAGCTTTTCGTACATATTTACAAAAATCAGTGATTTAAAAAAATGATTATATGTATGAAAAAGAATACTTTCTGTCAATTAAGAACTTAAACTGAAGGTACTAAAACACATCAGGTCCCACCGAGATTTGAACTCGGATCGCTGGATTCAGAGTCCAGAGTGCTAACCATTACACCATGGAACCTCTCTTCTAACACCACTTATACAACTTTCTCTTAGAGTGTGAGATCTTATTTTCTACAAGTTAAAGGAATAATAATCAGAGAGATAAGTATTACATTGTATTTACAAAAAAAAGCCATTAGGACCTACCAAATTTTTATACAGATTATAGGTTTCAGAGTCCAGAATTGTTAACAGTACACAATTAAACCTCATTCATATGGTAGCATGTACATTTTTTTGTCAGAGTATAAGATTCTTAGTGGATACATTTTATTGGAATTAAATGACAGATAAACCTGTCTCTCAGTGTGTAAGATTCTTAATTTATGCAATTTATAGATATTTTCTTTCTCAGAGATATTAACTGTATTGTACTTACAACAAAACCAATAGAACCTACCAAGATGTAAATATAGATCATGGATTCAGAGTCCAAAATGTTTATCAATACACCATGAAACCTCATCCATTAGGGAGCATCTAAATATTTTTTATAAGAATGTACTCTCAGAGAGATATGAACTGAATGGTACTTACAAAAAACCAATAGGACCTACCAAGATTTAAATACAGATCACTGTATTCAAAGATCAGAGTGGAGTGGTTACTAATACATCAAGAAACCACATTCATTAGGGAACATCTAAAAAAAATTCTAAAATGTTAGATTCTTAGTAGACACATTTTATTGAAGTTATTGTACATATATTAACATCAATGCTTATTTGGATTACACAGTAAAATTCATATAATTACAAACATTTCTATAACTACATTTTTTTAGATTTTAGTACATATTTACAAGATTCAGTGATTTAAAAAATGTATTATATGTATAAAAAAGAAAAGTTTTTGTCAATCAAGGACTTAAACTGAAGGTACTAAAATGCACCTGTTCCCACCGAGATTTGAACTCAATTTACTGGATTCAGAGTACAGAGTGCAAACCATAACACCATGGAATCTCCCTTCTAATAACACATATAAAACTTTCTCTCAGAGTGTAAGATCTTAATTTCTACAAGATACAGAAATATTCATTCAGAATTATGTACTACATTGTATTTACAAATAAAACCATTAGGACCTACCAATATGTATATACAGATTATTAGTTTCAGAGTCCAGAATTGTTAACAGTACACCATGAAAGCTCATTCATATGGTGGCATGTAAAAAAATTTCTCACAGTGTAAGATTCTTAGAGGTTACATTTTATTGGAATTATATTACCGATAAACCTGTCTCTCAGTGTGTATGATTCTTAATTTATGCAATTTATAGATATTTTCTTTCTCAGAGATATGAACTGCATAATACTTACAAAAAAACAATAGGACCTACCAAGATGTGAATACAAATCATGGATTCAGAGTCCAAAATGGTTACAAATACACCAGGAAACATCATTCATGAGGAAGCATTTAAACAGTTTTTATTAGAATGTACTCTCAGAGAAATATAAACTGAACGGTACTTACAAAAAAACAATAGGACCTACCAAGATTTAAATACAGATCACTGGATTCAAAGATCAGAGTGGTTACCAATACACCAAGAAACCTCATTCACGAGGGAGAGCTAAACATTTTTTTCTAAAATGTTAGATTCTTAGAAGACACATTTTATTGCAATAATTGTACATATATTTACATCAACGCTTATTTGGGTTATATAGTACAATTCATATAATTACATACATTTCTATAACTACCTTTTTTAGCTTTTCGTACATATTTACAAAAATCAGTGATTTAAAAAAATGATTATATGTATGAAAAAGAAGACTTTCTGTCAATCAAGAACTTAAACTGAAGGTACTAAAACACATCAGGTCCCACCAAGATTTGAACTCGGATCGCTGGATTCAGAGTCCAGAGTGCTAACCATTACACCATGGAACCTCTCTTCTAACACCACTTATACAACTTTCTCTTAGAGTGTGAGATCTTATTTTCTACAAGTTAAAGGAATAATAATCAGAGAGATAAGTATTACATTGTATTTACAAAAAAAAGCCATTAGGACCTACCAAATGTTTATACAGATTATAGGTTTCAGAGTCCAGAATTGTTAACAGTACACAATTAAACCTCATTCATATGGTAGCATGTACATTTTTTTGTCAGAGTATAAGATTCTTAGTGGATACATTTTATTGGAATTAAATGACAGATAAACCTGTCTCTCAGTGTGTAAGATTCTTAATTTATGCAATTTATAGATATTTTCTTTCTCAGAGATATTAACTGTATTGTACTTACAACAAAACCAATAGAACCTACCAAGATGTAAATATAGATCATGGATTCAGAGTCCAAAATGTTTATCAATACACCATGAAACCTCATCCATTAGGGAGCATCTAAATATTTTTATAAGAATGTACTCTCAGAGAGATATGAACTGAATGGTACTTACAAAAAACCAATAGGACCTACCAAGATTTAAATACAGATTACTGTATTCAAAGATCAGAGTGGAGTGGTTACCAATACACCAAGAAACCACATTCATTAGGGAACATCTAAACATTTTTTTCTAAAATGTTAGATTCTTAGAAGACACATTTTATTAAAGTTATTGTACATATATTAACATCAATGCTTATTTGGATTACACAGTAAAATTCATATAATTACAAACATTTCTATAACTACCTTTTTTTTAGATTTTAGTACATTTGTACAATAATCAGTGATTTTAAAAAAATGTATTATATGTATAAAAAAGAAAAGTTTTTGTCAATCAAGGACTTAAACTGAAGGTACTAAAATGCACCTGGTGCCACCGAGATTTGAACTCAATTTACTGGATTCAGAGTACAGAGTGCTAACCATAACACCATGGAATCTCCCTTCTAATAACACATATAAAACTTTCTCTCAGAGTGTAAGATCTTAATTTCTACAAGATACAGAAATATTCATTCAGAGTTATGTACTACATTGTATTTACAAATAAAACCATTAGGACCTACCAATTTGTATATACAGATTATTAGTTTCAGAGTCCAGAATTGTTAACAGTACACCATGAAAGCTCATTCATATGGTGGCATGTAAAAAAATTTCTCACAGTGTAAGATTCTTAGAGGTTACATTTTATTGGAATTATATTACCGATAAACCTGTCTCTCAGTGTGTATGATTCTTAATTTATGCAATTTATAGATATTTTCTTTCTCAGAGATATGAACTGCATAATACTTACAAAAAAACAATAGGACCTACCAAGATGTGAATACAAATCATGGATTCAGAGTCCAAAATGGTTACAAATACACCAGGAAACATCATTCATGAGGAAGCATTTAAACAGTTTTTATTAGAATGTACTCTCAGAGAAATATAAACTGAACGGTACTTACAAAAAAACAATAGGACCTACCAAGATTTAAATACAGATCACTGGATTCAAAGATCAGATTGGTTACCAATACACCAAGAAACCTCATTCACGAGGGAGAGCTAAACATTTTTTTCTAAAATGTTAGATTCTTAGAAGACACATTTTATTGCAATAATTGTACATATATTTACATCAACGCTTATTTGGGTTATATAGTACAATTCATATAATTACATACATTTCTATAACTACCTTTTTTTAGCTTTTCGTACATATTTACAAAAATCAGTGATTTAAAAAAATGATTATATGTATGAAAAAGAAGACTTTCTGTCAATCAAGAACTTAAACTGAAGGTACTAAAACACATCAGGTCCCAACGAGATTTGAACTCGGATCGCTGGATTCAGAGTCCAGAGTGCTAACCATTACACCATGGAACCTCTATTCTAACACCACATATACAACTTTCTCTTAGAGTGTGAGATCTTATTTTCTACAAGTTACAGGAATAATAATCATAGAGATAAGTATTACATTGTATTTACAAAAAAAAGCCATTAGGACCTACCAAATTTTTATACAGATTATAGGTTTCAGAGTCAAGAATTGTTAACAGTACACAATGAAACCTCATTCATATGGTAGCAAGTACATTTTATTGTCAGAGTATAAGATTCTTAGTGGATACATTTTATTGGAATTAAATGACAGATAAACCTGTCTCTCAGTGTGTAAGATTCTTAATTTATGCAATTTATAGATATTTTCTTTCTCAGAGATATTAACTGTATTGTACTTACAACAAAACCAATAGAACCTACCAAGATTTAAATATAGATCATGGATTCAGAGTCCAAAATGTTTACCAATACACCATGAAACCTCATCCATTAGGGAGCATCTAAATATTTTTATAAGAATGTACTCTCAGAGAGATATGAACTGAATGGTACTTACAAAAAACCAATAGGACCTACCAAGATTTAAATACAGATCACTGTATTCAAAGATCAGAGTGGAGTGGTTACTAATAAACCAAGAAACCACATTCATTAGGGAACATCTAAAAAAAAAATTCTAAAATGTTAGATTCTTAGAAGACACATTTTATTTAAGTTATTGTACATATATTAACATCAATGCTTATTTGGATTACACAGTAAAATTCATATAATTACAAACATTTCTATAACTACCTTTTTTTAGATTTTAGTACATATTTACAATAATCAGTGATTTAAAAAATGTATTATATGTATAAAAAAGAAAAGTTTTTGTCAATCAAGGACTTAAACTGAAGGTACTAAAATGCACCTGGTGCCACCGAGATTTGAACTCAATTTACTGGATTCAGAGTACAGAGTGCTAACCATAACACCATGGAATCTCCCTTCTAATAACACATATAAAACTTTCTCTCAGAGTGTAAGATCTTAATTTCTACAAGATACAGAAATATTCATTCAGAGAGATATGTACTACATTGTATTTACAAATAAAACCATTAGGACCTACCAATTTGTATATACAGATTATTGGTTTCAGAGTCCAGAATTGTTAACAGTACACCATGAAAGCTCATTCATATGGTGGCATGTAAACATTTTTCTCACAGTGTAAGATTCTTAGAGGTTACATTTTATTGGAATTATATTACAGATAAACCTGTCTCTCAGTATATATGATTCTTAATTTATGCAATTTATAGATATTTTCTTTCTCAGAGATATGAACTGCATAATACTAACAAAAAAACAATAGGACCTACCAAGATGTTAATACAAATCATGGATTCAGAGTCCAAAATGGTTACAAATACACCAGGAAACCTCATTCATGAGGAAGCATTTAAACAGTTTTTATTAGAATGCACTCTCAGAGAAATATAAACTGAACGGTACTTACAAAAAAACAATAGGACCTACCAAGATTTAAATACAGATCACTGGATTCAAAGATCAGAGTGGTTACCAATACACCAAGAAACCTCATTCACGAGGGAGAGCTAAACATTTTTTTCTAAAATGTTAGATTCTTAGAAGACACATTTTATTGCAATAATTGTACATATATTTACATCAACGCTTATTTGGGTTATATAGTACAATTCATATAATTACATACATTTCTATAACTACCTTTTTTAGCTTTTCGTACATATTTACAAAAATCAGTGATTTAAAAAAATTATTATATGTATGAAAAAGAATACTTTCTGTCAATTAAGAACTTAAACTGAAGGTACTAAAACACATCAGGTCCCACCGAGATTTGAACTCGGATCGCTGGATTCAGAGTCCAGAGTGCTAACCATTACACCATGGAACCTCTCTTCTAACACCACTTATACAACTTTCTCTTAGAGTGTGAGATCTTATTTTCTACAAGTTACAGGAATAATAATCAGAGAGATAAGTATTACATTGTATTTACAAAAAAAAGCCATTAGGACCTACCAAATTTTGATACAGATTATAGGTTTCAGAGTCCAGAATTGTTAACAGTACACAATAAAACCTCATTCATATGGTAGCAAGTACATTTTTTTGTCAGAGTATAAGATTCTTAGTGGATACATTTTATTGGAATTAAATGACAGATAAACCTGTCTCTCAGTGTGTAAGATTCTTAATTTATGCAATTTATAGATATTTTCTTTCTCAGAGATATTAACTGTATTGTACTTACAACAAAACCAATAGAACCTACCAAGATGTAAATATAGATCATGGATTCAGAGTCCAAAATGTTTATCAATACACCATGAAACCTCATCCATTAGGGAGCATCTAAATATTTTTTATAAGAATGTACTCTCAGAGAGATATGAACTGAATGGTACTTACAAAAAACCAATAGGACCTACCAAGATTTAAATACAGATCACTGTATTCAAAGATCAGAGTGGAGTGGTTACTAATACATCAAGAAACCACATTCATTAGGGAACATCTAAAAAAAATTCTAAAATGTTAGATTCTTAGTAGACACATTTTATTGAAGTTATTGTACATATATTAACATCAATGCTTATTTGGATTACACAGTAAAATTCATATAATTACAAACATTTCTATAACTACATTTTTTTAGATTTTAGTACATATTTACAAGATTCAGTGATTTAAAAAATGTATTATATGTATAAAAAAGAAAAGTTTTTGTCAATCAAGGACTTAAACTGAAGGTACTAAAATGCACCTGGTGCCACCGAGATTTGAACTCAATTTACTGGATTCAGAGTACAGAGTGCTAACCATAACACCATGGAATCTCCCTTCTAATAACACATATAAAACTTTCTCTCAGAGTGTAAGATCTTAATTTCTACCAGATACAGAAATATTCATTCAGAGAGATATGTACTACATTGTATTTACAAATAAAACCATTAGGACCTACCAATTTGTATATACAGATTATTGGTTTCAGAGTCCAGAATTGTTAACAGTACACCATGAAAGCTCATTCATATGGTGGCATGTAAAAATTTTTCTCACAGTGTAAGATTCTTAGAGGTTACATTTTATTGGAATTATATTACAGATACACCTGTCTCTCAGTATGTATGATTCTTAATTTATGCAATTTATAGATATTTTCTTTCTCAGAGATATGAACTGCATAATACTTACAAAAAACAATAGGACCTACCAAGATGTTAATACAAATCATGGATTCAGAGTTCAAAATGGTTACAAATACACCAGGAAACCTCATTCATGAGGAAGCATTTAAACAGTTTTTATTAGAATGTACTCTCAGAGAAATATAAACTGAACGGTACTTACAAAAAAACAATAGGACCTACCAAGATTTAAATACAGATCACTGGATTCAAAGATCAGAGTGGTTACCAATACACCAAGAAACCTCATTCACGAGGGAGAGCTAAACATTTTTTTCTAAAATGTTAGATTCTTAGAAGACACATTTTATTGCAATAATTGTACATATATTTACATCAACGCTTATTTGGGTTATATAGTACAATTCATATAATTACATACATTTCTATAACTACCTTTTTTAGCTTTTCGTACTTATTTACAAAAATCAGTGATTTAAAAAAATGATTATATGTATGAAAAAGAAGACTTTCTGTCAATCAAGAACTTAAACTGAAGGTACTAAAACACACCAGGTCCCACCGAGATTTGAACTCGGATCGCTGGATTCAGAGTCCAGAGTGCTACCCATTACACCATGGAACCTCTCTTCTAGCACCACATATACAACTTTCTCTTAGAGTGTGAGATCTTATTTTCTACAAGTTAAAGGAATAATAATCAAAGAGGTAAGTATTACATTGTATTTACAAAAAAAAGCCATTAGGACCTACCAAATTTTTATACAGATTATAGGTTTCAGAGTCCAGAATTGTTAACAGTACACAATTAAACCTCATTCATATGGTAGCATGTACATTTTTTTGTCAGAGTATAAGATTCTTAGTGGATACATTTTATTGGAATTAAATGACAGATAAACCTGTCTCTCAGTGTGTAAGATTCTTAATTTATGCAATTTATAGATATTTTCTTTCTCAGAGATATTAACTGTATTGTACTTACAACAAAACCAATAGAACCTACCAAGATGTAAATATAGATCATGGATTCAGAGTCCAAAATGTTTATCAATACACCATGAAACCTCATCCATTAGGGAGCATCTAAATATTTTTATAAGAATGTACTCTCAGAGAGATATGAACTGAATGGTACTTACAAAAAACCAATAGGACCTACCAAGATTTAAATACAGATCACTGTATTCAAAGATCAGAGTGGAGTGGTTACCAATACACCAAGAAACCACATTCATTAGGGAACATCTAAACATTTTTTTCTAAAATGTTAGATTCTTAGAAGACACATTTTATTGAAGTTATTGTACATATATTAACATCAATGCTTATTTGGATTACACAGTAAAATTCATATAATTACAAACATTTCTATAACTACCTTTTTTTTAGATTTTAGTACATTTGTACAATAATCAGTGATTTTAAAAAAATGTATTATATGTATAAAAAAGAAAAGTTTTTGTCAATCAAGGACTTAAACTGAAGGTACTAAAATGCACCTGTTCCCACCGAGATTTGAACTCAATTTACTGGATTCAGAGTACAGAGTGCAAACCATAACACCATGGAATCTCCCTTCTAATAACACATATAAAACTTTCTCTCAGAGTGTAAGCTCTTAATTTCTACAAGATACAGAAATATTCATTCAGAGTTATGTACTACATTGTATTTACAAATAAAACCATTAGGACCTACCAATTTGTATATACAGATTATTAGTTTCAGAGTCCAGAATTGTTAACAGTACACCATGAAAGCTCATTCATATGGTGGCATGTAAAAAAATTTCTCACAGTGTAAGATTCTTAGAGGTTACATTTTATTGGAATTATATTACTGATAAACCTGTCTCTCAGTGTGTATGATTCTTAATTTATGCAATTTATAGATATTTTCTTTCTCAGAGATATGAACTGCATAATACTTACAAAAAAACAATAGGACCTACCAAGATGTGAATACAAATCATGGATTCAGAGTCCAAAATGGTTACAAATACACCAGGAAACATCATTCATGAGGAAGCATTTAAACAGTTTTTATTAGAATGTACTCTCAGAGAAATATAAACTGAACGGTACTTACAAAAAACCAATAGGAACTACCAAGATTTAAATACAGATCACTGGATTCAAAGATCAGAGTGGTTAACAATACACCAAGAAACCTCATTCACGAGGGAGAGCTAAACATTTTTTTTCTAAATTGTTAGATTCTTAGAAGACACATTTTATTGCAATTATTGTACATATATTTACATCAACGCTTATTTGGGTTATATAGTAAAATTCATATAATTACATACATTTCTATAACTACCTTTTTTAGCTTTTCGTAGATATTTTCAAAAATCAGTGATTTAAAAAAAAAGTTTATATGTATGAAAAAGAACACTTTCTGTCAATCAAGAACTTAAACTGAAGGTACTAAAACACATCAGGTCCCACCGAGATTTGAACTCGGATCGCTGGATTCAGAGTCCAGAGTGCTAACCATTTCACCATGGAACCTCTCTTCTAACACCACTTATACAACTTTCTCTTAGAGTGTGAGATCTTATTTTCTACAAGTTACAGGAATAATAATCAGAGAGATAAGTATTACATTGTATTTACAAAAAAAAGCCATTAGGACCTACCAAATTTTTATACAGATTATAGGTTTCAGAGTCCAGAATTGTTAACAGTACACAATGAAACCTCATTCATATAGTAGCAAGTACATTTTTTTCTCAGAGTATAAGATTCTTAGTGGATACATTTTATTGGAATTAAATGACAGATAAACCTGTCTCTCAGTGTGTAAGATTCTTAATTTATGCAATTTATAGATATTTTCTTTCTCAGAGATATGAACTGCATAATACTTACAAAAAAACAATAGGACCTACCAAGATGTAAATACAAATCATGGATTCAGAGTCCAAAATGGTTACAAATACACCAGGAAACCTCATTCATGAGGAAGCATTTAAACAGTTTTTATTAGAATGTACTCTCAGAGAAATATAAACTGAACGGTACTTACAAAAAACCAATAGGACCTACCAAGATTTAAATACAGATCACTGGATTCAAAGATCAGAGTGGTTACCAATACACCAAGAAACCTCATTCACGAGGGAGAGCTAAACATTTTTTTCTAAAATGTTAGATTCTTAGAAGACACATTTTATTGCAATAATTGTACATATATTTACATCAACGCTTATTTGGGTTATATAGTACAATTCATATAATTACATACATTTCTATAACTACCTTTTTTAGCTTTTCGTACTTATTTACAAAAATCAGTGATTTAAAAAAATGATTATATGTATGAAAAAGAAGACTTTCTGTCAATCAAGAACTTAAACTGAAGGTACTAAAACACATCAGGTCCCACTGAGATTTGAACTCGGATCGCTGGATTCAGAGTCCAGAGTGCTAACCATTACACCATTGAACCTCTCTTCTAGCACCACATATACAACTTTCTCTTAGAGTGTGAGATCTTATTTTCTACAAGTTAAAGGAATAATAATCAAAGAGGTAAGTATTACATTGTATTTACAAAAAAAAAGCCATTAGGACCTACCAAATTTTTATACAGATTATAGGTTTCAGAGTCCAGAATTGTTAACAGTACACAATTAAACCGCATTCATATGGTAGCATGTACATTTTTTTGTCAGAGTATAAGATTCTTAGTGGATACATTTTATTGGAATTAAATGACAGATAAACCTGTCTCTCAGTGTGTAAGATTCTTAATTTATGCAATTTATAGATATTTTCTTTCTCAGAGATATTAACTGTATTGTACTTACAACAAAACCAATAGAACCTACCAAGATTTAAATATAGATCATGGATTCAGAGTCCAAAATGTTTACCAATACACCATGAAACCTCATCCATTAGGGAGCATCTAAATATTTTTATAAGAATGTACTCTCAGAGAGATATGAACTGAATGGTACTTACAAAAAACCAATAGGACCTACCAAGATTTAAATACAGATCACTGTATTCAAAGATCAGAGTGGAGTGGTTACTAATAAACCAAGAAACCACATTCATTAGGGAACATCTAAAAAAAAAAATCTAAAATATTAGATTCTTAGAAGGCACATTTTATTGAAGTTATTGTACATATATTAACATCAATGCTTATTTGGATTACACAGTAAAATTCATATAATTACAAACATTTCTATAACTACCTTTTTTTAGATTTTAGTACATATTTACAATAATCAGTGATTTAAAAAATGTATTATATGTATAAAAAAGAAAAGTTTTTGTCAATCAAGGACTTAAACTGAAGGTACTAAAATGCACCTGGTGCCACCGAGATTTGAACTCAATTTACTGGATTCAGAGTACAGAGTGCTAACCATAACACCATGGAATCTCCCTTCTAATAACACATATAAAACTTTCTCTCAGAGTGTAAGATCTTAATTTCTACAAGATACAGAAATATTCATTCAGAGAGATATGTACTACATTGTATTTACAAATAAAACCATTAGGACCTACCAATTTGTATATACAGATTATTGGTTTCAGAGTCCAGAATTGTTAACAGTACACCATGAAAGCTCATTCATATGGTGGCATGTAAAAAATTTTCTCACAGTGTAAGATTCTTAGAGGTTACATTTTATTGGAATTATATTACAGATAAACCTGTCTCTCAGTATATATGATTCTTAATTTATGCAATTTATAGATATTTTCTTTCTCAGAGATATGAACTGCATAATACTAACAAAAAAACAATAGGACCTACCAAGATGTTAATACAAATCATGGATTCAGAGTCCAAAATGGTTACAAATACACCAGGAAACCTCATTCATGAGGAAGCATTTAAACAGTTTTTATTAGAATGTACTCTCAGAGAAATATAAACTGAACGGTACTTACAAAAAACCAATAGGACCTACCAAGATTTAAATACAGATCACTGGATTCAAAGATCAGAGTGGTTACCAATACACCAAGAAACCTTATTCACGAGGGAGAGCTAAACATTTTTTTCTAAAATGTTAGATTCTTAGAAGACACATTTTATTGCAATAATTGTACATATATTTACATCAACGCTTATTTGGGTTATATAGTACAATTCATATAATTACATACATTTCTATAACTACCTTTTTTAGCTTTTCGTACATATTTACAAAAATCAGTGATTTAAAAAAATGATTATATGTATGAAAAAGAATACTTTCTGTCAATTAAGAACTTAAACTGAAGGTACTAAAACACATCAGGTCCCACCGAGATTTGAACTCGGATGGCTGGATTCAGAGTCCAGAGTGCTAACCATTACACCATGGAACCTCTCTTCTAACACCACTTATACAACTTTCTCTTAGAGTGTGAGATCTTATTTTCTACAAGTTAAAGGAATAATAATCAGAGAGATAAGTATTACATTGTATTTACAAAAAAAAGCCATTAGGACCTACCAAATTTTTATACAGATTATAGGTTTCAGAGTCCAGAATTGTTAACAGTACACAATTAAACCTCATTCATATGGTAGCATGTACATTTTTTTGTCAGAGTATAAGATTCTTAGTGGATACATTTTATTGGAATTAAATGACAGATAAACCTGTCTCTCAGTGTGTAAGATTCTTAATTTATGCAATTTATAGATATTTTCTTTCTCAGAGATATTAACTGTATTGTACTTACAACAAAACCAATAGAACCTACCAAGATGTAAATATAGATCATGGATTCAGAGTCCAAAATGTTTATCAATACACCATGAAACCTCATCCATTAGGGAGCATCTAAATATTTTTATAAGAATGTACTCTCAGAGAGATATGAACTGAATGGTACTTACAAAAAACCAATAGGACCTACCAAGATTTAAATACAGATTACTGTATTCAAAGATCAGAGTGGAGTGGTTACCAATACACCAAGAAACCACATTCATTAGGGAACATCTAAACATTTTTTTCTAAAATGTTAGATTCTTAGAAGACACATTTTATTGAAGTTATTGTACATATATTAACATCAATGCTTATTTGGATTACACAGTAAAATTCATATAATTACAAACATTTCTATAACTACCTTTTTTTTAGATTTTAGTACATTTGTACAATAATCAGTGATTTTAAAAAAATGTATTATATGTATAAAAAAGAAAAGTTTTTGTCAATCAAGGACTTAAACTGAAGGTACTAAAATGCACCTGGTGCCACCGAGATTTGAACTCAATTTACTGGATTCAGAGTACAGAGTGCTAACCATAACACCATGGAATCTCCCTTCTAATAACACATATAAAACTTTCTCTCAGAGTGTAAGATCTTAATTTCTACAAGATACAGAAATATTCATTCAGAGTTATGTACTACATTGTATTTACAAATAAAACCATTAGGACCTACCAATTTGTATATAAAGATTATTGGTTTCAGAGTCCAGAATTGTTAACAGTACACCATGAAAGCTCATTCATATGGTGGCATGTAAAAAAATTTCTCACAGTGTAAGATTCTTAGAGGTTACATTTTATTGGAATTATATTACCGATAAACCTGTCTCTCAGTGTGTATGATTCTTAATTTATGCAATTTATAGATATTTTCTTTCTCAGAGATATGAACTGCATAATACTTACAAAAAAACAATAGGACCTACCAAGATGTGAATACAAATCATGGATTCAGAGTCCAAAATGGTTACAAATACACCAGGAAACATCATTCATGAGGAAGCATTTAAACAGTTTTTATTAGAATGTACTCTCAGAGAAATATAAACTGAACGGTACTTACAAAAAAACAATAGGACCTACCAAGATTTAAATACAGATCACTGGATTCAAAGATCAGAGTGGTTACCAATACACCAAGAAACCTCATTCACGAGGGAGAGCTAAACATTTTTTTCTAAAATGTTAGATTCTTAGAAGACACATTTTATTGCAATAATTGTACATATATTTACATCAACGCTTATTTGGGTTATATAGTACAATTCATATAATTACATACATTTCTATAACTACCTTTTTTAGCTTTTCGTACATATTTACAAAAATCAGTGATTTAAAAAAATGATTATATGTATGAAAAAGAAGACTTTCTGTCAATCAAGAACTTAAACTGAAGGTACTAAAACACATCAGGTCCCACCGAGATTTGAACTCGGATTGCTGGATTCAGAGTCCAGAGTGCTAACCATTACACCATGGAACCTCTATTCTAACACCACATATACAACTTTCTCTTAGAGTGTGAGATCTTATTTTCTACAAGTTACAGGAATAATAATCATAGAGATAAGTATTACATTGTATTTACAAAAAAAAGCCATTAGGACCTACCAAATTTTTATACAGATTATAGGTTTCAGAGTCAAGAATTGTTAACAGTACACAATGAAACCTCATTCATATGGTAGCAAGTACATTTTATTGTCAGAGTATAAGATTCTTAGTGGATACATTTTATTGGAATTAAATGACAGATAAACCTGTCTCTCAGTGTGTAAGATTCTTAATTTATGCAATTTATAGATATTTTCTTTCTCAGAGATATTAACTGTATTGTACTTACAACAAAACCAATAGAACCTACCAAGATTTAAATATAGATCATGGATTCAGAATCCAAAATGTTTACCAATACACCATGAAACCTCATCCATTAGGGAGCATCTAAATATTTTTATAAGAATGTACTCTCAGAGAGATATGAACTGAATGGTACTTACAAAAAACCAATAGGACCTACCAAGATTTAAATACAGATCACTGTATTCAAAGATCAGAGTGGAGTGGTTACTAATAAACCAAGAAACCACATTCATTAGGGAACATCTAAAAAAAAAATTCTAAAATATTAGATTCTTAGAAGGCACATTTTATTGAAGTTATTGTACATATATTAACATCAATGCTTATTTGGATTACACAGTAAAATTCATATAATTACAAACATTTCTATAACTACCTTTTTTTAGATTTTAGTACATATTTACAATAATCAGTGATTTAAAAATGTATTATATGTATAAAAAAGAAAAGTTTTTGTCAATCAAGGACTTAAACTGAAGGTACTAAAATGCACCTGGTGCCACCGAGATTTGAACTCAATTTACTGGATTCAGAGTACAGAGTGCTAATCATAACACCATGGAATCTCCCTTCTAATAACACATATAAAACTTTCTCTCAGAGTGTAAGATCTTAATTTCTACAAGATACAGAAATATTCATTCAGAGAGATATGTACTACATTGTATTTACAAATAAAACCATTAGGACCTGCCAATTTGTATATACAGATTATTGGTTTCAGAGTCCAGAATTGTTAACAGTACACCATGAAAGCTCATTCATATGGTGGCATGTAAAAAATTTTCTCACAGTGTAAGATTCTTAGAGGTTACATTTTATTGGAATTATATTACAGATAAACCTGTCTCTCAGTATATATGATTCTTAATTTATGCAATTTATAGATATTTTCTTTCTCAGAGATATGAACTGCATAATACTAACAAAAAAACAATAGGACCTACCAAGATGTTAATACAAATCATGGATTCAGAGTCCAAAATGGTTACAAATACACCAGGAAACCTCATTCATGAGGAAGCATTTAAACAGTTTTTATTAGAATGTACTCTCAGAGAAATATAAACTGAACGGTACTTACAAAAAACCAATAGGACCTACCAAGATTTAAATACAGATCACTGGATTCAAAGATCAGAGTGGTTACCAATACACCAAGAAACCTCATTCACGAGGGAGAGCTAAACATTTTTTTCTAAAATGTTAGATTCTTAGAAGACACATTTTATTGCAATAATTGTACATATATTTACATCAACGCTTATTTGGGTTATATAGTACAATTCATATAATTACATACATTTCTATAACTACCTTTTTTAGCTTTTCGTACATATTTACAAAAATCAGTGATTTAAAAAAATGATTATATGTATGAAAAAGAATACTTTCTGTCAATTAAGAACTTAAACTGAAGGTACTAAAACACATCAGGTCCCACCGAGATTTGAACTCGGATCGCTGGATTCAGAGTCCAGAGTGCTAACCATTACACCATGGAACCTCTCTTCTAACATCACTTATACAACTTTCTCTTAGAGTGTGAGATCTTATTTTCTACAAGTTAAAGGAATAATAATCAGAGAGATAAGTATTACATTGTATTTACAAAAAAAAGCCATTAGGACCTACCAAATTTTTATACAGATTATAGGTTTCAGAGTCCAGAATTGTTAACAGTACACAATTAAACCTCATTCATATGGTAGCATGTACATTTTTTTGTCAGAGTATAAGATTCTTAGTGGATACATTTTATTGGAATTAAATGACAGATAAACCTGTCTCTCAGTGTGTAAGATTCTTAATTTATGCAATTTATAGATATTTTCTTTCTCAGAGATATTAACTGTATTGTACTTACAACAAAACCAATAGAACCTACCAAGATGTAAATATAGATCATGGATTCAGAGTCCAAAATGTTTATCAATACACCATGAAACCTCATCCATTAGGGAGCATCTAAATATTTTTATAAGAATGTACTCTCAGAGAGATATGAACTGAATGGTACTTACAAAAAACCAATAGGACCTACCAAGATTTAAATACAGATTACTGTATTCAAAGATCAGAGTGGAGTGGTTACCAATACACCAAGAAACCACATTCATTAGGGAACATCTAAACATTTTTTTCTAAAATGTTAGATTCTTAGAAGACACATTTTATTGAAGTTATTGTACATATATTAACATCAATGCTTATTTGGATTACACAGTAAAATTCATATAATTACAAACATTTCTATAACTACCTTTTTTTTAGATTTTAGTACATTTGTACAATAATCAGTGATTTTAAAAAATGTATTATATGTATAAAAAAGAAAAGTTTTTGTCAATCAAGGACTTAAACTGAAGGTACTAAAATGCACCTGGTGCCACCGAGATTTGAACTCAATTTACTGGATTCAGAGTACAGAGTGCTAACCATAACACCATGGAATCTCCCTTCTAATAACACATATAAAACGTTCTCTCAGAGTGTAAGATCTTAATTTCTACAAGATACAGAAATATTCATTCAGAGTTATGTACTACATTGTATTTACAAATAAAACCATTAGGACCTACCAATTTGTATATACAGATTATTAGTTTCAGAGTCCAGAATTGTTAACAGTACACCATGAAAGCTCATTCATATGGTGGCATGTAAAAAAATTTCTCACAGTGTAAGATTCTTAGAGGTTACATTTTATTGGAATTATATTACCGATAAACCTGTCTCTCAGTGTGTATGATTCTTAATTTATGCAATTTATAGATATTTTCTTTCTCAGAGATATGAACTGCATAATACTTACAAAAAAACAATAGGACCTACCAAGATGTGAATACAAATCATGGATTCAGAGTCCAAAATGGTTACAAATACACCAGGAAACATCATTCATGAGGAAGCATTTAAACAGTTTTTATTAGAATGTACTCTCAGAGAAATATAAACTGAACGGTACTTACAAAAAAACAATAGGACCTACCAAGATTTAAATACAGATCACTGGATTCAAAGATCAGAGTGGTTACCAATACACCAAGAAACCTCATTCACGAGGGAGAGCTAAACATTTTTTTCTAAAATGTTAGATTCTTAGAAGACACATTTTATTGCAATAATTGTACATATATTTACATCAACGCTTATTTGGGTTATATAGTACAATTCATATAATTACATACATTTCTATAACTACCTTTTTTAGCTTTTCGTACATATTTACAAAAATCAGTGATTTAAAAAAATGATTATATGTATGAAAAAGAAGACTTTCTGTCAATCAAGAACTTAAACTGAAGGTACTAAAACGCATCAGGTCCCACCGAGATTTGAACTCGGATTGCTGGATTCAGAGTCCAGAGTGCTAACCATTACACCATGGAACCTCTATTCTAACACCACATATACAACTTTCTCTTAGAGTGTGAGATCTTATTTTCTACAAGTTACAGGAATAATAATCATAGAGATAAGTATTACATTGTATTTACAAAAAAAAGCCATTAGGACCTACCAAATTTTTATACAGATTATAGGTTTCAGAGTCAAGAATTGTTAACAGTACACAATGAAACCTCGTTCATATGGTAGCAAGTACATTTTATTGTCAGAGTATAAGATTCTTAGTGGATACATTTTATTGGAATTAAATGACAGATAAACCTGTCTCTCAGTGTGTAAGATTCTTAATTTATGCAATTTATAGATATTTTCTTTCTCAGAGATATTAACTGTATTGTACTTACAACAAAACCAATAGAACCTACCAAGATTTAAATATAGATCATGGATTCAGAGTCCAAAATGTTTACCAATACACCATGAAACCTCATCCATTAGGGAGCATCTAAATATTTTTATAAGAATGTACTCTCAGAGAGATATGAACTGAATGGTACTTACAAAAAACCAATAGGACCTACCAAGATTTAAATACAGATCACTGTATTCAAAGATCAGAGTGGAGTGGTTACTAATAAACCAAGAAACCACATTCATTAGGGAACATCTAAAAAAAAAATTCTAAAATATTAGATTCTTAGAAGGCACATTTTATTGAAGTTATTGTACATATATTAACATCAATGCTTATTTGGATTACACAGTAAAATTCATATAATTACAAACATTTCTATAACTACCTTTTTTTAGATTTTAGTACATATTTACAATAATCAGTGATTTAAAAAATGTATTATATGTATAAAAAAGAAATGTTTTTGTCAATCAAGGACTTAAACTGAAGGTACTAAAATGCACCTGGTGCCACCGAGATTTGAACTCAATTTACTGGATTCAGAGTACAGAGTGCTAACCATAACACCATGGAATCTCCCTTCTAATAACACATATAAAACTTTCTCTCAGAGTGTAAGATCTTAATTTCTACAAGATACAGAAATATTCATTCAGAGAGATATGTACTACATTGTATTTACAAATAAAACCATTAGGACCTACCAATTTGTATATACAGATTATTGGTTTCAGAGTCCAGAATTGTTAACAGTACACCATGAAAGCTCATTCATATGGTGGCATGTAAAAAATTTTCTCACAGTGTAAGATTCTTAGAGGTTACATTTTATTGGAATTATATTACAGATAAACCTGTCTCTCAGTATATATGATTCTTAATTTATGCAATTTATAGATATTTTCTTTCTCAGAGATATGAACTGCATAATACTAACAAAAAAACAATAGGACCTACCAAGATGTTAATACAAATCATGGATTCAGAGTCCAAAATGGTTACAAATACACCAGGAAACCTCATTCATGAGGAAGCATTTAAACAGTTTTTATTAGAATGTACTCTCAGAGAAATATAAACTGAACGGTACTTACAAAAAACCAATAGGACCTACCAAGATTTAAATACAGATCACTGGATTCAAAGATCAGAGTGGTTACCAATACACCAAGAAACCTCATTCACGAGGGAGAGCTAAACATTTTTTTCTAAAATGTTAGATTCTTAGAAGACACATTTTATTGCAATAATTGTACATATATTTACATCAACGCTTATTTGGGTTATATAGTACAATTCATATAATTACATACATTTCTATAACTACCTTTTTTAGCTTTTCGTACATATTTACAAAAATCAGTGATTTAAAAAAATGATTATATGTATGAAAAAGAATACTTTCTGTCAATTAAGAACTTAAACTGAAGGTACTAAAACACATCAGGTCCCACCGAGATTTGAACTCGGATCGCTGGATTCAGAGTCCAGAGTACTAACCATTACACCATGGAACCTCTCTTCTAACACCCCTTATACAACTTTCTCTTAGAGTGTGAGATCTTATTTTCTACAAGTTAAAGGAATAATAATCAGAGAGATAAGTATTACATTGTATTTACAAAAAAAAGCCATTAGGACCTACCAAATTTTTATACAGATTATAGGTTTCAGAGTCCAGAATTGTTAACAGTACACAATTAAACCTCATTCATATGGTAGCATGTACATTTTTTTGTCAGAGTATAAGATTCTTAGTGGATACATTTTATTGGAATTAAATGACAGATAAACCTGTCTCTCAGTGTGTAAGATTCTTAATTTATGCAATTTATAGATATTTTCTTTCTCAGAGATATTAACTGTATTGTACTTACAACAAAACCAATAGAACCTACCAAGATGTAAATATAGATCATGGATTCAGAGTCCAAAATGTTTATCAATACACCATGAAACCTCATCCATTAGGGAGCATCTAAATATTTTTATAAGAATGTACTCTCAGAGAGATATGAACTGAATGGTACTTACAAAAAACCAATAGGACCTACCAAGATTTAAATACAGATTACTGTATTCAAAGATCAGAGTGGAGTGGTTACCAATACACCAAGAAACCACATTCATTAGGGAACATCTAAACATTTTTTTCTAAAATGTTAGATTCTTAGAAGACACATTTTATTGAAGTTATTGTACATATATTAACATCAATGCTTATTTGGATTACACAGTAAAATTCATATAATTACAAACATTTCTATAACTACCTTTTTTTTAGATTTTAGTACATTTGTACAATAATCAGTGATTATAAAAAAATGTATTATATGTATAAAAAAGAAAAGTTTTTGTCAATCAAGGACTTAAACTGAAGGTACTAAAATGCACATGTTCCCACCGAGATTTGAACTCAATTTACTGGATTCAGAGTACAGAGTGCAAACCATAACACCATGGAATCTCCCTTCTAATAACACATATAAAACTTTCTCTCAGAGTGTAAGATCTTAATTTCTACAAGATACAGAAATATTCATTCAGAGTTATGTACTACATTGTATTTACAAATAAAACCATTAGGACCTACCAATTTGTATATACAGATTATTAGTTTCAGAGTCCAGAATTGTTAACAGTACACCATGAAAACTCATTCATATGGTGGCATGTAAAAAAAATTTCTCACAGTGTAAGATTCTTAGAGGTTACATTTTATTGGAATTATATTACCGATAAACCTGTCTCTCAGTGTGTATGATTCTTAATTTATGCAATTTATAGATATTTTCTTTCTCAGAGATATGAACTGCATAATACTTACAAAAAAACAATAGGACCTACCAAGATGTGAATACAAATCATGGATTCAGAGTCCAAAATGGTTACAAATACACCAGGAAACATCATTCATGAGGAAGCATTTAAACAGTTTTTATTAGAATGTACTCTCAGAGAAATATAAACTGAACGGTACTTACAAAAAACCAATAGGACCTACCAAGATTTAAATACAGATCACTGGATTCAAAGATCAGAGTGGTTACCAATACACCAAGAAACCTCATTCACGAGGGAGAGCTAAACATTTTTTTCTAAAATGTTAGATTCTTAGAAGACACATTTTATTGCAATAATTGTACATATATTTACATCAACACTTATTTGGGTTATATAGTACAATTCATATAATTACATACATTTCTATAACTACCTTTTTTAGCTTTTCGTACATATTTACAAAAATCAGTGATTTAAAAAAATGATTATATGTATGAAAAAGAATACTTTCTGTCAATTAAGAACTTAAACTGAAGGTACTAAAACACATCAGGTCCCACCGAGATTTGAACTCGGATCGCTGGATTCAGAGTCCAGAGTGCTAACCATTACACCATGGAACCTCTCTTCTAACACCACTTATACAACTTTCTCTTAGAGTGTGAGATCTTATTTTCTACAAGTTAAAGGAATAATAATCAGAGAGATAAGTATTACATTGTATTTACAAAAAAAAGCCATTAGGACCTACCAAATTTTTATACAGATTATAGGTTTCAGAGTCCAGAATTGTTAACAGTACACAATTAAACCTCATTCATATGGTAGCATGTAAATTTTTTTGTCAGAGTATAAGATTCTTAGTGGATACATTTTATTGGAATTAAATGACAGATAAACCTGTCTCTCAGTGTGTAAGATTCTTAATTTATGCAATTTATAGATATTTTCTTTCTCAGAGATATTAACTGTATTGTACTTACAACAAAACCAATAGAACCTACCAAGATGTAAATATAGATCATGGATTCAGAGTCCAAAATGTTTATCAATACACCATGAAACCTCATCCATTAGGGAGCATCTAAATATTTTTATAAGAATGTACTCTCAGAGAGATATGAACTGAATGGTACTTACAAAAAACCAATAGGACCTACCAAGATTTAAATACAGATTACTGTATTCAAAGATCAGAGTGGAGTGGTTACCAATACACCAAGAAACCACATTCATTAGGGAACATCTAAACATTTTTTTCTAAAATGTTAGATTCTTAGAAGACACATTTTATTGAAGTTATTGTACATATATTAACATCAATGCTTATTTGGATTACACAGTAAAATTCATATAATTACAAACATTTCTATAACTACCTTTTTTTTAGATTTTAGTACATTTGTACAATAATCAGTGATTTAAAAAAAATGTATTATATGTATAAAAAAGAAAAGTTTTTGTCAATCAAGGACTTAAACTGAAGGTACTAAAATGCACCTGGTGCCACCGAGATTTGAACTCAATTTACTGGATTCAGAGTACAGAGTGCTAACCATAACACCATGGAATCTCCCTTCTAATAACACATATAAAACTTTCTCTCAGAGTGTAAGATCTTAATTTCTACAAGATACAGAAATATTCATTCAGAGTTATGTACTACATTGTATTTACAAATAAAACCATTAGGACCTACCAATTTGTATATAAAGATTATTAGTTTCAGAGTCCAGAATTGTTAACAGTACACCATGAAAGCTCATTCATATGGTGGCATGTAAAAAAATTTCTCACAGTGTAAGATTCTTAGAGGTTACATTTTATTGGAATTATATTACCGATAAACCTGTCTCTCAGTGTGTATGATTCTTAATTTATGCAATTTATAGATATTTTCTTTCTCAGAGATATGAACTGCATAATACTTACAAAAAAACAATAGGACCTACCAAGATGTGAATACAAATCATGGATTCAGAGTCCAAAATGGTTACAAATACACCAGGAAACATCATTCATGAGGAAGCATTTAAACAGTTTTTATTAGAATGTACTCTCAGAGAAATATAAACTGAACGGTACTTACAAAAAAACAATAGGACCTACCAAGATTTAAATACAGATCACTGGATTCAAAGATCAGAGTGGTTACCAATACACCAAGAAACCTCATTCACGAGGGAGAGCTAAACATTTTTTTCTAAAATGTTAGATTCTTAGAAGACACATTTTATTGCAATAATTGTACATATATTTACATCAACGCTTATTTGGGTTATATAGTACAATTCATATAATTACATACATTTCTATAACTACCTTTTTTAGCTTTTCGTACATATTTACAAAAATCAGTGATTTAAAAAAATGATTATATGTATGAAAAAGAAGACTTTCTGTCAATCAAGAACTTAAACTGAAGGTACTAAAACACATCAGGTCCCACCGAGATTTGAACTCGGATTGCTGGATTCAGAGTCCAGAGTGCTAACCATTACACCATGGAACCTCTATTCTAACACCACATATACAACTTTCTCTTAGAGTGTGAGATCTTATTTTCTACAAGTTACAGGAATAATAATCATAGAGATAAGTATTACATTGTATTTACAAAAAAAAGCCATTAGGACCTACCAAATTTTTATACAGATTATAGGTTTCAGAGTCAAGAATTGTTAACAGTACACAATGAAACCTCATTCATATGGTAGCAAGTACATTTTATTGTCAGAGTATAAGATTCTTAGTGGATACATTTTATTGGAATTAAATGACAGATAAACCTGTCTCTCAGTGTGTAAGATTCTTAATTTATGCAATTTATAGATATTTTCTTTCTCAGAGATATTAACTGTATTGTACTTACAACAAAACCAATAGAACCTACCAAGATTTAAATATAGATCATGGATTCAGAATCCAAAATGTTTACCAATACACCATGAAACCTCATCCATTAGGGAGCATCTAAATATTTTTATAAGAATGTACTCTCAGAGAGATATGAACTGAATGGTACTTACAAAAAACCAATAGGACCTACCAAGATTTAAATACAGATCACTGTATTCAAAGATCAGAGTGGAGTGGTTACTAATAAACCAAGAAACCACATTCATTAGGGAACATCTAAAAAAAAAATTCTAAAATATTAGATTCTTAGAAGGCACATTTTATTGAAGTTATTGTACATATATTAACATCAATGCTTATTTGGATTACACAGTAAAATTCATATAATTACAAACATTTCTATAACTACCTTTTTTTAGATTTTAGTACATATTTACAATAATCAGTGATTTAAAAATGTATTATATGTATAAAAAAGAAAAGTTTTTGTCAATCAAGGACTTAAACTGAAGGTACTAAAATGCACCTGGTGCCACCGAGATTTGAACTCAATTTACTGGATTCAGAGTACAGAGTGCTAATCATAACACCATGGAATCTCCCTTCTAATAACACATATAAAACTTTCTCTCAGAGTGTAAGATCTTAATTTCTACAAGATACAGAAATATTCATTCAGAGAGATATGTACTACATTGTATTTACAAATAAAACCATTAGGACCTACCAATTTGTATATACAGATTATTGGTTTCAGAGTCCAGAATTGTTAACAGTACACCATGAAAGCTCATTCATATGGTGGCATGTAAAAAATTTTCTCACAGTGTAAGATTCTTAGAGGTTACATTTTATTGGAATTATATTACAGATAAACCTGTCTCTCAGTATATATGATTCTTAATTTATGCAATTTATAGATATTTTCTTTCTCAGAGATATGAACTGCATAATACTAACAAAAAAACAATAGGACCTACCAAGATGTTAATACAAATCATGGATTCAGAGTCCAAAATGGTTACAAATACACCAGGAAACCTCATTCATGAGGAAGCATTTAAACAGTTTTTATTAGAATGTACTCTCAGAGAAATATAAACTGAACGGTACTTACAAAAAACCAATAGGACCTACCAAGATTTAAATACAGATCACTGGATTCAAAGATCAGAGTGGTTACCAATACACCAAGAAACCTCATTCACGAGGGAGAGCTAAACATTTTTTTCTAAAATGTTAGATTCTTAGAAGACACATTTTATTGCAATAATTGTACATATATTTACATCAACGCTTATTTGGGTTATATAGTACAATTCATATAATTACATACATTTCTATAACTACCTTTTTTAGCTTTTCGTACATATTTACAAAAATCAGTGATTTAAAAAAATGATTATATGTATGAAAAAGAATACTTTCTGTCAATTAAGAACTTAAACTGAAGGTACTAAAACACATCAGGTCCCACCGAGATTTGAACTCGGATCGCTGGATTCAGAGTCCAGAGTGCTAACCATTACACCATGGAACCTCTCTTCTAACATCACTTATACAACTTTCTCTTAGAGTGTGAGATCTTATTTTCTACAAGTTAAAGGAATAATAATCAGAGAGATAAGTATTACATTGTATTTACAAAAAAAAGCCATTAGGACCTACCAAATTTTTATACAGATTATAGGTTTCAGAGTCCAGAATTGTTAACAGTACACAATTAAACCTCATTCATATGGTAGCATGTACATTTTTTTGTCAGAGTATAAGATTCTTAGTGGATACATTTTATTGGAATTAAATGACAGATAAACCTGTCTCTCAGTGTGTAAGATTCTTAATTTATGCAATTTATAGATATTTTCTTTCTCAGAGATATTAACTGTATTGTACTTACAACAAAACCAATAGAACCTACCAAGATGTAAATATAGATCATGGATTCAGAGTCCAAAATGTTTATCAATACACCATGAAACCTCATCCATTAGGGAGCATCTAAATATTTTTATAAGAATGTACTCTCAGAGAGATATGAACTGAATGGTACTTACAAAAAACCAATAGGACCTACCAAGATTTAAATACAGATTACTGTATTCAAAGATCAGAGTGGAGTGGTTACCAATACACCAAGAAACCACATTCATTAGGGAACATCTAAACATTTTTTTCTAAAATGTTAGATTCTTAGAAGACACATTTTATTGAAGTTATTGTACATATATTAACATCAATGCTTATTTGGATTACACAGTAAAATTCATATAATTACAAACATTTCTATAACTACCTTTTTTTTAGATTTTAGTACATTTGTACAATAATCAGTGATTTTAAAAAAATGTATTATATGTATAAAAAAGAAAAGTTTTTGTCAATCAAGGACTTAAACTGAAGGTACTAAAATGCACCTGGTGCCACCGAGATTTGAACTCAATTTACTGGATTCAGAGTACAGAGTGCTAACCATAACACCATGGAATCTCCCTTCTAATAACACATATAAAACTTTCTCTCAGAGTGTAAGATCTTAATTTCTACAAGATACAGAAATATTCATTCAGAGTTATGTACTACATTGTATTTACAAATAAAACCATTAGGACCTACCAATTTGTATATACAGATTATTAGTTTCAGAGTCCAGAATTGTTAACAGTACACCATGAAAGCTCATTCATATGGTGGCATGTAAAAAAATTTCTCACAGTGTAAGATTCTTAGAGGTTACATTTTATTGGAATTATATTACCGATAAATCTGTCTCTCAGTGTGTATGATTCTTAATTTATGCAATTTATAGATATTTTCTTTCTCAGAGATATGAACTGCATAATACTTACAAAAAAACAATAGGACCTACCAAGATGTGAATACAAATCATGGATTCAGAGTCCAAAATGGTTACAAATACACCAGGAAACATCATTCATGAGGAAGCATTTAAACAGTTTTTATTAGAATGTACTCTCAGAGAAATATAAACTGAACGGTACTTACAAAAAAACAATAGGACCTACCAAGATTTAAATACAGATCACTGGATTCAAAGATCAGAGTGGTTACCAATACACCAAGAAACCTCATTCACGAGGGAGAGCTAAACATTTTTTTCTAAAATGTTAGATTCTTAGAAGACACATTTTATTGCAATAATTGTACATATATTTACATCAACGCTTATTTGGGTTATATAGTACAATTCATATAATTACATACATTTCTATAACTACCTTTTTTAGCTTTTCGTACATATTTACAAAAATCAGTGATTTAAAAAAATGATTATATGTATGAAAAAGAAGACTTTCTGTCAATCAAGAACTTAAACTGAAGGTGCTAAAACACATCAGGTCCCACCGAGATTTGAACTCGGATTGCTGGATTCAGAGTCCAGAGTGCTAACCATTACACCATGGAACCTCTATTCTAACACCACATATACAACTTTCTCTTAGAGTGTGAGATCTTATTTTCTACAAGTTACAGGAATAATAATCATAGAGATAAGTATTACATTGTATTTACAAAAAAAAGCCATTAGGACCTACCAAATTTTTATACAGATTATAGGTTTCAGAGTCAAGAATTGTTAACAGTACACAATGAAACCTCATTCATATGGTAGCAAGTACATTTTATTGTCAGAGTATAAGATTCTTAGTGGATACATTTTATTGGAATTAAATGACAGATAAACCTGTCTCTCAGTGTGTAAGATTCTTAATTTATGCAATTTATAGATATTTTCTTTCTCAGAGATATTAACTGTATTGTACTTACAACAAAACCAATAGAACCTACCAAGATTTAAATATAGATCATGGATTCAGAGTCCAAAATGTTTACCAATACACCATGAAACCTCATCCATTAGGGAGCATCTAAATATTTTTATAAGAATGTACTCTCAGAGAGATATGAACTGAATGGTACTTACAAAAAACCAATAGGACCTACCAAGATTTAAATACAGATCACTGTATTCAAAGATCAGAGTGGAGTGGTTACTAATAAACCAAGAAACCACATTCATTAGGGAACATCTAAAAAAAAAATTCTAAAATATTAGATTCTTAGAAGGCACATTTTATTGAAGTTATTGTACATATATTAACATCAATGCTTATTTGGATTACACAGTAAAATTCATATAATTACAAACATTTCTATAACTACCTTTTTTTAGATTTTAGTACATATTTACAATAATCAGTGATTTAAAAAATGTATTATATGTATAAAAAAGAAATGTTTTTGTCAATCAAGGACTTAAACTGAAGGTACTAAAATGCACCTGGTGCCACCGAGATTTGAACTCAATTTACTGGATTCAGAGTACAGAGTGCTAACCATAACACCATGGAATCTCCCTTCTAATAACACATATAAAACTTTCTCTCAGAGTGTAAGATCTTAATTTCTACAAGATACAGAAATATTCATTCAGAGAGATATGTACTACATTGTATTTACAAATAAAACCATTAGGACCTACCAATTTGTATATACAGATTATTGGTTTCAGAGTCCAGAATTGTTAACAGTACACCATGAAAGCTCATTCATATGGTGGCATGTAAAAAATTTTCTCACAGTGTAAGATTCTTAGAGGTTACATTTTATTGGAATTATATTACAGATAAACCTGTCTCTCAGTATATATGATTCTTAATTTATGCAATTTATAGATATTTTCTTTCTCAGAGATATGAACTGCATAATACTAACAAAAAAACAATAGGACCTACCAAGATGTTAATACAAATCATGGATTCAGAGTCCAAAATGGTTACAAATACACCAGGAAACCTCATTCATGAGGAAGCATTTAAACAGTTTTTATTAGAATGTACTCTCAGAGAAATATAAACTGAACGGTACTTACAAAAAACCAATAGGACCTACCAAGATTTAAATACAGATCACTGGATTCAAAGATCAGAGTGGTTACCAATACACCAAGAAACCTCATTCACGAGGGAGAGCTAAACATTTTTTTCTAAAATGTTAGATTCTTAGAAGACACATTTTATTGCAATAATTGTACATATATTTACATCAACGCTTATTTGGGTTATATAGTACAATTCATATAATTACATACATTTCTATAACTACCTTTTTTAGCTTTTCGTACATATTTACAAAAATCAGTGATTTAAAAAAATGATTATATGTATGAAAAAGAATACTTTCTGTCAATTAAGAACTTAAACTGAAGGTACTAAAACACATCAGGTCCCACCGAGATTTGAACTCGGATCGCTGGATTCAGAGTCCAGAGTGCTAACCATTACACCATGGAACCTCTCTTCTAACACCCCTTATACAACTTTCTCTTAGAGTGTGAGATCTTATTTTCTACAAGTTAAAGGAATAATAATCAGAGAGATAAGTATTACATTGTATTTACAAAAAAAAGCCATTAGGACCTACCAAATTTTTATACAGATTATAGGTTTCAGAGTCCAGAATTGTTAACAGTACACAATTAAACCTCATTCATATGGTAGCATGTACATTTTTTTGTCAGAGTATAAGATTCTTAGTGGATACATTTTATTGGAATTAAATGACAGATAAACCTGTCTCTCAGTGTGTAAGATTCTTAATTTATGCAATTTATAGATATTTTCTTTCTCAGAGATATTAACTGTATTGTACTTACAACAAAACCAATAGAACCTACCAAGATGTAAATATAGATCATGGATTCAGAGTCCAAAATGTTTATCAATACACCATGAAACCTCATCCATTAGGGAGCATCTAAATATTTTTATAAGAATGTACTCTCAGAGAGATATGAACTGAATGGTACTTACAAAAAACCAATAGGACCTACCAAGATTTAAATACAGATTACTGTATTCAAAGATCAGAGTGGAGTGGTTACCAATACACCAAGAAACCACATTCATTAGGGAACATCTAAACATTTTTTTCTAAAATGTTAGATTCTTAGAAGACACATTTTATTGAAGTTATTGTACATATATTAACATCAATGCTTATTTGGATTACACAGTAAAATTCATATAATTACAAACATTTCTATAACTACCTTTTTTTTAGATTTTAGTACATTTGTACAATAATCAGTGATTTTAAAAAAATGTATTATATGTATAAAAAAGAAAAGTTTTTGTCAATCAAGGACTTAAACTGAAGGTACTAAAATGCACCTGGTGCCACCGAGATTTGAACTCAATTTACTGGATTCAGAGTACAGAGTGCTAACCATAACACCATGGAATCTCCCTTCTAATAACACATATAAAACTTTCTCTCAGAGTGTAAGATCTTAATTTCTACAAGATACAGAAATATTCATTCAGAGTTATGTACTACATTGTATTTACAAATAAAACCATTAGGACCTACCAATTTGTATATAAAGATTATTAGTTTCAGAGTCCAGAATTGTTAACAGTACACCATGAAAGCTCATTCATATGGTGGCATGTAAAAAAATTTCTCACAGTGTAAGATTCTTAGAGGTTACATTTTATTGGAATTATATTACCGATAAACCTGTCTCTCAGTGTGTATGATTCTTAATTTATGCAATTTATAGATATTTTCTTTCTCAGAGATATGAACTGCATAATACTTACAAAAAAACAATAGGACCTACCAAGATGTGAATACAAATCATGGATTCAGAGTCCAAAATGGTTACAAATACACCAGGAAACATCATTCATGAGGAAGCATTTAAACAGTTTTTATTAGAATGTACTCTCAGAGAAATATAAACTGAACGGTACTTACAAAAAAACAATAGGACCTACCAAGATTTAAATACAGATCACTGGATTCAAAGATCAGAGTGGTTACCAATACACCAAGAAACCTCATTCACGAGGGAGAGCTAAACATTTTTTTCTAAAATGTTAGATTCTTAGAAGACACATTTTATTGCAATAATTGTACATATATTTACATCAACGCTTATTTGGGTTATATAGTACAATTCATATAATTACATACATTTCTATAACTACCTTTTTTAGCTTTTCGTACATATTTACAAAAATCAGTGATTTAAAAAAATGATTATATGTATGAAAAAGAAGACTTTCTGTCAATCAAGAACTTAAACTGAAGGTACTAAAACACATCAGGTCCCACCGAGATTTGAACTCGGATTGCTGGATTCAGAGTCCAGAGTGCTAACCATTACACCATGGAACCTCTATTCTAACACCACATATACAACTTTCTCTTAGAGTGTGAGATCTTATTTTCTACAAGTTACAGGAATAATAATCATAGAGATAAGTATTACATTGTATTTACAAAAAAAAGCCATTAGGACCTACCAAATTTTTATACAGATTATAGGTTTCAGAGTCAAGAATTGTTAACAGTACACAATGAAACCTCATTCATATGGTAGCAAGTACATTTTATTGTCAGAGTATAAGATTCTTAGTGGATACATTTTATTGGAATTAAATGACAGATAAACCTGTCTCTCAGTGTGTAAGATTCTTAATTTTTGCAATTTATAGATATTTTCTTTCTCAGAGATATTAACTGTATTGTACTTACAACAAATCCAATAGAACCTACCAAGATTTAAATATAGATCATGGATTCAGAGTCCAAAATGTTTACCAATACACCATGAAACCTCATCCATTAGGGAGCATCTAAATATTTTTATAAGAATGTACTCTCAGAGAGATATGAACTGAATGGTACTTACAAAAAACCAATAGGACCTACCAAGATTTAAATACAGATCACTGTATTCAAAGATCAGAGTGGAGTGGTTACTAATAAACCAAGAAACCACATTCATTAGGGAACATCTAAAAAAAAAATTCTAAAATATTAGATTCTTAGAAGGCACATTTTATTGAAGTTATTGTACATATATTAACATCAATGCTTATTTGGATTACACAGTAAAATTCATATAATTACAAACATTTCTATAACTACCTTTTTTTAGATTTTAGTACATATTTACAATAATCAGTGATTTAAAAAATGTATTATATGTATAAAAAAGAAAAGTTTTTGTCAATCAAGGACTTAAACTGAAGGTACTAAAATGCACCTGGTGCCACCGAGATTTGAACTCAATTTACTGGATTCAGAGTACAGAGTGCTAACCATAACACCATGGAATCTCCCTTCTAATAACACATATAAAACTTTCTCTCAGAGTGTAAGATCTTAATTTCTACAAGATACAGAAATATTCATTCAGAGAGATATGTACTACATTGTATTTACAAATAAAACCATTAGGACCTACCAATTTGTATATACAGATTATTGGTTTCAGAGTCCAGAATTGTTAACAGTACACCATGAAAGCTCATTCATATGGTGGCATGTAAAAAATTTTCTCACAGTGTAAGATTCTTAGAGGTTACATTTTATTGGAATTATATTACAGATAAACCTGTCTCTCAGTATATATGATTCTTAATTTATGCAATTTATAGATATTTTCTTTCTCAGAGATATGAACTGCATAATACTAACAAAAAAACAATAGGACCTACCAAGATGTTAATACAAATCATGGATTCAGAGTCCAAAATGGTTACAAATACACCAGGAAACCTCATTCATGAGGAAGCATTTAAACAGTTTTTATTAGAATGTACTCTCAGAGAAATATAAACTGAACGGTACTTACAAAAAACCAATAGGACCTACCAAGATTTAAATACAGATCACTGGATTCAAAGATCAGAGTGGTTACCAATACACCAAGAAACCTCATTCACGAGGGAGAGCTAAACATTTTTTTCTAAAATGTTAGATTCTTAGAAGACACATTTTATTGCAATAATTGTACATATATTTACATCAACGCTTATTTGGGTTATATAGTACAATTCATATAATTACATACATTTCTATAACTACCTTTTTTAGCTTTTCGTACATATTTACAAAAATCAGTGATTTTAAAAAATGATTATATGTATGAAAAAGAATACTTTCTGTCAATTAAGAACTTAAACTGAAGGTAATAAAACACATCAGGTCCCACCAAGATTTGAACTCGGATCGCTGGATTCAGAGTCCAGAGTGCTAACCATTACACCATGGAACCTCTCTTCTAACACCACTTATACAACTTTCTCTTAGAGTGTGAGATCTTATTTTCTACAAGTTAAAGGAATAATAATCAGAGAGATAAGTATTACATTGTATTTACAAAAAAAAGCCATTAGGACCTACCAAATTTTTATACAGATTATAGATTTCAGAGTCCAGAATTGTTAACAGTACACAATTAAACCTCATTCATATGGTAGCATGTACATTTTTTTGTCAGAGTATAAGATTCTTAGTGGATACATTTTATTGGAATTAAATGACAGATAAACCTGTCTCTCAGTGTGTAAGATTCTTAATTTATGCAATTTATAGATATTTTCTTTCTCAGAGATATTAACTGTATTGTACTTACAACAAAACCAATAGAACCTACCAAGATGTAAATATAGATCATGGATTCAGAGTCCAAAATGTTTATCAATACACCATGAAACCTCATCCATTAGGGAGCATCTAAATATTTTTATAAGAATGTACTCTCAGAGAGATATGAACTGAATGGTACTTACAAAAAACCAATAGGACCTACCAAGATTTAAATACAGATTACTGTATTCAAAGATCAGAGTGGAGTGGTTACCAATACACCAAGAAACCACATTCATTAGGGAACATCTAAACATTTTTTTCTAAAATGTTAGATTCTTAGAAGACACATTTTATTGAAGTTATTGTACATATATTAACATCAATGCTTATTTGGATTACACAGTAAAATTCATATAATTACAAACATTTCTATAACTACCTTTTTTTTAGATTTTAGTACATTTGTACAATAATCAGTGATTTTAAAAAAATGTATTATATGTATAAAAAAGAAAAGTTTTTGTCAATCAAGGACTTAAACTGAAGGTACTAAAATGCACCTGGTGCCACCGAGATTTGAACTCAATTTACTGGATTCAGAGTACAGAGTGCTAACCATAACACCATGGAATCTCCCTTCTAATAACACATATAAAACTTTCTCTCAGAGTGTAAGATCTTAATTTCTACAAGATACAGAAATATTCATTCAGAGTTATGTACTACATTGTATTTACAAATAAAACCATTAGGACCTACCAATTTGTATATACAGATTATTGGTTTCAGAGTCCAGAATTGTTAACAGTACACCATGAAAGCTCATTCATATGGTGGCATGTAAAAAAAATTCTCACAGTGTAAGATTCTTAGAGGTTACATTTTATTGGAATTATATTACCGATAAACCTGTCTCTCAGTGTGTATGATTCTTAATTTATGCAATTTATAGATATTTTCTTTCTCAGAGATATGAACTGCATAATACTTACAAAAAAACAATAGGACCTACCAAGATGTGAATACAAATCATGGATTCAGAGTCCAAAATGGTTACAAATACACCAGGAAACATCATTCATGAGGAAGCATTTAAACAGTTTTTATTAGAATGTACTCTCAGAGAAATATAAACTGAACGGTACTTACAAAAAAACAATAGGACCTACCAAGATTTAAATACAGATCACTGGATTCAAAGATCAGAGTGGTTACCAATACACCAAGAAACCTCATTCACGAGGGAGAGCTAAACATTTTTTTCTAAAATGTTAGATTCTTAGAAGACACATTTTATTGCAATAATTGTACATATATTTACATCAACGCTTATTTGGGTTATATAGTACAATTCATATAATTACATACATTTCTATAACTACCTTTTTTAGCTTTTCGTACATATTTACAAAAATCAGTGATTTAAAAAAATGATTATATGTATGAAAAAGAAGACTTTCTGTCAATCAAGAACTTAAACTGAAGGTACTAAAACACATCAGGTCCCACCGAGATTTGAACTCGGATCGCTGGATTCAGAGTCCAGAGTGCTAACCATTACACCATGGAACCTCTATTCTAACACCACATATACAACTTTCTCTTAGAGTGTGAGATCTTATTTTCTACAAGTTACAGGAATAATAATCATAGAGATAAGTATTACATTGTATTTACAAAAAAAAAGCCATTAGGACCTACCAAATTTTTATACAGATTATAGGTTTCAGATTCAAGAATTGTTAACAGTACACAATGAAACCTCATTCATATGGTAGCAAGTACATTTTATTGTCAGAGTATAAGATTCTTAGTGGATACATTTTATTGGAATTAAATGACAGATAAACCTGTCTCTCAGTGTGTAAGATTCTTAATTTATGCAATTTATAGATATTTTCTTTCTCAGAGATATTAACTGTATTGTACTTACAACAAAACCAATAGAACCTACCAAGATTTAAATATAGATCATGGATTCAGAGTCCAAAATGTTTACCAATACACCATGAAACCTCATCCATTAGGGAGCATCTAAATATTTTTATAAGAATGTACTCTCAGAGAGATATGAACTGAATGGTACTTACAAAAAACCAATAGGACCTACCAAGATTTAAATACAGATCACTGTATTCAAAGATCAGAGTGGAGTGGTTACTAATAAACCAAGAAACCACATTCATTAGGGAACATCTAAAAAAAAAATTCTAAAATGTTAGATTCTTAGAAGACACATTTTATTGAAGTTATTGTACATATATTAACATCAATGCTTATTTGGATTACACAGTAAAATTCATATAATTACAAACATTTCTATAACTACCTTTTTTTAGATTTTAGTACATATTTACAATAATCAGTGATTTAAAAAATGTATTATATGTATAAAAAAGAAAAGTTTTTGTCAATCAAGGACTTAAACTGAAGGTACTAAAATGCACCTGGTGCCACCGAGATTTGAACTCAATTTACTGGATTCAGAGTACAGAGTGCTAACCATAACACCATGGAATCTCCCTTCTAATAACACATATAAAACTTTCTCTCAGAGTGTAAGATCTTAATTTCTACAAGATACAGAAATATTCATTCAGAGAGATATGTACTACATTGTATTTACAAATAAAACCATTAGGACCTACCAATTTGTATATACAGATTATTGGTTTCAGAGTCCAGAATTGTTAACAGTACACCATGAAAGCTCATTCATATGGTGGCATGTAAACATTTTTCTCACAGTGTAAGATTCTTAGAGGTTACATTTTATTGGAATTATATTACAGATAAACCTGTCTCTCAGTATATATGATTCTTAATTTATGCAATTTATAGATATTTTCTTTCTCAGAGATATGAACTGCATAATACTAACAAAAAAACAATAGGACCTACCAAGATGTTAATTCAAATCATGGATTCAGAGTCCAAAATGGTTACAAATACACCAGGAAACCTCATTCATGAGGAAGCATTTAAACAGTTTTTATTAGAATGTACTCTCAGAGAAATATAAACTGAACGGTACTTACAAAAAACCAATAGGACCTACCAAGATTTAAATACAGATCACTGGATTCAAAGATCAGAGTGGTTACCAATACACCAAGAAACCTCATTCACGAGGGAGAGCTAAACATTTTTTTCTAAAATGTTAGATTCTTAGAAGACACATTTTATTGCAATAATTGTACATATATTTACTAGAGATGAGCGGATTCGGTTTTACTCGGTTTTACTCGGTTCTCAAAACCGAATCTTATTGGCTCACGGATGTCACGTGTTTTGGATAGCCAATAAGATTCGGTTTTGAGAACCGAGTAAAACCGAGTAAAACCGAATCCGCTCATCTCTAATATTTACATCAACGCTTATTTGGGTTATATAGTACAATTCATATAAGTACATACATTTCTATAACTACCTTTTTTAGCTTTTCGTACATATTTACAAAAATCAGTGATTTAAAAAAATGATTATATGTATGAAAAAGAATACTTTCTGTCAATTAAGAACTTAAACTGAAGGTACTAAAACACATCAGGTCCCACCGAGATTTGAACTCGGATCGCTGGATTCAGAGTCCAGAGTGCTAACCATTACACCATGGAACCTCTCTTCTAACACCACTTATACAACTTTCTCTTAGAGTGTGAGATCTTATTTTCTACAAGTTACAGGAATAATAATCAGAGAGATAAGTATTACATTGTATTTACAAAAAAAAGCCATTAGGACCTACCAAATTTTGATACAGATTATAGGTTTCAGAGTCCAGAATTGTTAACAGTACACAATAAAACCTCATTCATATGGTAGCAAGTACATTTTTTTGTCAGAGTATAAGATTCTCAGTGGATACATTTTATTGGAATTAAATGACAGATAAACCTGTCTCTCAGTGTGTAAGATTCTTAATTTATGCAATTTATAGATATTTTCTTTCTCAGAGATATTAACTGTATTGTACTTACAACAAAACCAATAGAACCTACCAAGATGTAAATATAGATCATGGATTCAGAGTCCAAAATGTTTATCAATACACCATGAAACCTCATCCATTAGGGAGCATCTAAATATTTTTTATAAGAATGTACTCTCAGAGAGATATGAACTGAATGGTACTTACAAAAAACCAATAGGACCTACCAAGATTTAAATACAGATCACTGTATTCAAAGATCAGAGTGGAGTGGTTACTAATACACCAAGAAACCACATTCATTAGGGAACATCTAAAAAAAAATTCTAAAATGTTAGATTCTTAGTAGACACATTTTATTGAAGTTATTGTACATATATTAACATCAATGCTTATTTGGATTACACAGTAAAATTCATATAATTACAAACATTTCTATAACTACCTTTTTTTAGATTTTAGTACATATTTACAAGAATCAGTGATTTAAAAAATGTATTATATGTATAAAAAAGAAAAGTTTTTGTCAATCAAGGACTTAAACTGAAGGTACTAAAATGCACCTGGTGCCACCGAGATTTGAACTCAATTTACTGGATTCAGAGTACAGAGTGCTAACCATAACACCATGGAATCTCCCTTCTAATAACACATATAAAACTTTCTCTCAGAGTGTAAGATCTTAATTTCTACAAGATACAGAAATATTCATTCAGAGAGATATGTACTACATTGTATTTACAAATAAAACCATTAGGACCTACCAATTTGTATATACAGATTATTGGTTTCAGAGTCCAGAATTGTTAACAGTACACCATGAAAGCTCATTCATATGGTGGCATGTAAAAAATTTTCTCACAGTGTAAGATTCTTAGAGGTTACATTTTATTGGAATTATATTACAGATACACCTGTCTCTCAGTATGTATGATTCTTAATTTATGCAATTTATAGATATTTTCTTTCTCAGAGATATGAACTGCATAATACTTACAAAAAACAATAGGACCTACCAAGATGTTAATACAAATCATGGATTCAGAGTTCAAAATGGTTACAAATACAACAGGAAACCTCATTCATGAGGAAGCATTTAAACAGTTTTTATTAGAATGTACTCTCAGAGAAATATAAACTGAACAGTACTTACAAAAAACCAATAGGACCTACCAAGATTTAAATACAGATCACTGGATTCAAAGATCAGAGTGGTTACCAATACACCAAGAAACCTCATTCACGAGGGAGAGCTAAACATTTTTTTCTAAAATGTTAGATTCTTAGAAGACACATTTTATTGCAATAATTGTACATATATTTACATCAACGCTTATTTGGGTTATATAGTAAAATTCATATAATTACATACATTTCTATAACTACCTTTTTTAGCTTTTCGTACTTATTTACAAAAATCAGTGATTTAAAAAAATGATTATATGTATGAAAAAGAAGACTTTCTGTCAATCAAGAACTTAAACTGAAGGTACTAAAACACATCAGGTCCCACCGAGATTTGAACTCGGATTGCTGGATTCAGAGTCCAGAGTGCTACCCATTACACCATGGAACCTCTCTTCTAGCACCACATATACAACTTTCTCTTAGAGTGTGAGATCTTATTTTCTACAAGTTAAAGGAATAATAATCAAAGAGGTAAGTATTACATTGTATTTACAAAAAAAAGCCATTAGGACCTACCAAATTTTTATACAGATTATAGGTTTCAGAGTCCAGAATTGTTAACAGTACACAATTAAACCTCATTCATATGGTAGCATGTACATTTTTTTGTCAGAGTATAAGATTCTTAGTGGATACATTTTATTGGAATTAAATGACAGATAAACCTGTCTCTCAGTGTGTAAGATTCTTAATTTATGCAATTTATAGATATTTTCTTTCTCAGAGATATTAACTGTATTGTACTTACAACAAAACCAATAGAACCTACCAAGATGTAAATATAGATCATGGATTCAGAGTCCAAAATGTTTATCAATACACCATGAAACCTCATCCATTAGGGAGCATCTAAATATTTTTATAAGAATGTACTCTCAGAGAGATATGAACTGAATGGTACTTACAAAAAACCAATAGGACCTACCAAGATTTAAATACAGATCACTGTATTCAAAGATCAGAGTGGAGTGGTTACCAATACACCAAGAAACCACATTCATTAGGGAACATCTAAACATTTTTTTCTAAAATGTTAGATTCTTAGAAGACACATTTTATTGAAGTTATTGTACATATATTAACATCAATGCTTATTTGGATTACACAGTAAAATTCATATAATTACAAACATTTCTATAACTACCTTTTTTTTAGATTTTAGTACATTTGTACAATAATCAGTGATTTTAAAAAAATGTATTATATGTATAAAAAAGAAAAGTTTTTGTCAATCAAGGACTTAAACTGAAGGTACTAAAATGCACCTGTTCCCACCGAGATTTGAACTCAATTTACTGGATTCAGAGTACAGAGTGCAAACCATAACACCATGGAATCTCCCTTCTAATAACACATATAAAACTTTCTCTCAGAGTGTAAGCTCTTAATTTCTACAAGATACAGAAATATTCATTCAGAGTTATGTACTACATTGTATTTACAAATAAAACCATTAGGACCTACCAATTTGTATATACAGATTATTAGTTTCAGAGTCCAGAATTGTTAACAGTACACCATGAAAGCTCATTCATATGGTGGCATGTAAAAAAATTTCTCACAGTGTAAGATTCTTAGAGGTTACATTTTATTGGAATTATATTACAGATAAACCTGTCTCTCAGTGTGTATGATTCTTAATTTATGCAATTTATAGATATTTTCTTTCTCAGAGATATGAACTGCATAATACTTACAAAAAAACAATAGGACCTACCAAGATGTAAATACAAATCATGGATTCAGAGTCCAAAATGGTTACAAATACACCAGGAAACCTCATTCATGAGGAAGCATTTAAAAAGTTTTTATTAGAATGTACTCTCAGAGAAATATAAACTGAACGGTACTTACAAAAAACCAATAGGACCTACCAAGATTTAAATACAGATCACTGGATTCAAAGATCAGAGTGGTTAACAATACACCAAGAAACCTCATTCACGAGGGAGAGCTAAACATTTTTTTTCTAAATTGTTAGATTCTTAGAAGACACATTTTATTGCAATTATTGTACATATATTTACATCAACGCTTATTTGGGTTATATAGTAAAATTCATATAATTACATACATTTCTATAACTACCTTTTTTAGCTTTTCGTACATATTTACAAAAATCAGTGATTTAAAAAAAATGATTATATGTATGAAAAAGAAGACTTTCTGTCAATCAAGAACTTAAACTGAAGGTACTAAAACACATCAGGTCCCACCGAGATTTGAGCTCGGATCGCTGGATTCAAAGTCCAGAGTGCTAACCATTACACCATGGAACCTCTATTCTAACACCACATATACAACTTTCTCTTAGAGTGTGAGATCTTATTTTCTACAAGTTACAGGAATAATAATCAGATAGATAAGTATTACATTATATTTAAAAAAAAAGCCATTAGGACCTACCAAATTTTGATACAGATTATAGGTTTCAGAGTCCAGAATTGTTAACAGTACACAATGAAACCTCATTCATATAGTAGCAAGTACATTTTTTTCTAAGAGTATAAGATTCTTAGTGGATACATTTTATTGGAATTAAATGACAGATAAACCTGTCTCTCAGTGTGTAAGATTCTTAATTTATGCAATTTATAGATATTTTCTTTCTCAGAGATATGAACTGCATAATACTTACAAAAAAACAATAGGACCTACCAAGATGTAAATACAAATCATGGATTCAGAGTCCAAAATGGTTACAAATACACCAGGAAACCTCATTCATGAGGAAGCATTTAAACAGTTTTTATTAGAATGTACTCTCAGAGAAATATAAACTGAACGGTACTTACAAAAAACCAATAGGACCTACCAAGATTTAAATACAGATCACTGGATTCAAAGATCAGAGTGGTTACCAATACACCAAGAAACCTCATTCACGAGGGAGAGCTAAACATTTTTTTCTAAAATGTTAGATTCTTAGAAGACACATTTTATTGCAATAATTGTACATATATTTACATCAACGCTTATTTGGGTTATATAGTACAATTCATATAATTACATACATTTCTATAACTACCTTTTTTAGCTTTTCGTACTTATTTACAAAAATCAGTGATTTAAAAAAATGATTATATGTATGAAAAAGAAGACTTTCTGTCAATCAAGAACTTAAACTGAAGGTACTAAAACACATCAGGTCCCACTGAGATTTGAACTCGGATCACTGGATTCAGAGTCCAGAGTGCTAACCATTACACCATGGAACCTCTCTTCTAGCACCACATATACAACTTTCTCTTAGAGTGTGAGATCTTATTTTCTACAAGTTAAAGGAATAATAATCAAAGAGGTAAGTATTACATTGTATTTACAAAAAAAAGCCATTAGGACCTACCAAATTTTGATACAGATTATAGGTTTCAGAGTCCAGAATTGTTAACAGTACACAATTAAACCTCATTCATATGGTAGCATGTACATTTTTTTGTCAGAGTATAAGATTCTTAGTGGATACATTTTATTGGAATTAAATGACAGATAAACCTGTCTCTCAGTGTGTAAGATTCTTAATTTATGCAATTTATAGATATTTTCTTTCTCAGAGATATTAACTGTATTGTACTTACAACAAAACCAATAGAACCTACCAAGATGTAAATATAGATCATGGATTCAGAGTCCAAAATGTTTATCAATACACCATGAAACCTCATCCATTAGGGAGCATCTAAATATTTTTTATAAGAATGTACTCTCAGAGAGATATGAACTGAATGGTACTTACAAAAAACCAATAGGACCTACCAAGATTTAAATACAGATCACTGTATTCAAATATCAGAGTGGAGTGGTTACTAATACACCAAGAAACCACATTCATTAGGGAACATCTAAAAAAAAATTCTAAAATGTTAGATTCTTAGAAGACACATTTTATTGAAGTTATTGTACATATATTAACATCAATGCTTATTTGGATTACACAGTAAAATTCATATAATTACAAACATTTCTATAACTACCTTTTTTTAGATTTTAGTACATATTTACAATAATCAGTGATTTAAAAAATGTATTATATGTATAAAAAAGAAAAGTTTTTGTCAATCAAGGACTTAAACTGAAGGTACTAAAATGCACCTGGTGCCACCGAGATTTGAACTCAATTTACTGGATTCAGAGTACAGAGTGCTAACCATAACACCATGGAATCTCCCTTCTAATAACACATATAAAACTTTCTCTCAGAGTGTAAGATCTTAATTTCTACAAGATACAGAAATATTCATTCAGAGAGATATGTACTACATTGTATTTACAAATAAAACCATTAGGACCTACCAATTTGTATATACAGATTATAGGTTTCAGTGTCCTGAATTGTTAACAGTACACCATGAAAGCTCATTCATATGGTGGCATGTAAAAAATTTTCTCACAGTGTAAGATTCTTAGAGGTTACATTTTATTGGAATTATATTACAGATAAACCTGTCTCTCAGTATGTATGATTCTTAATTTTTGCAATTTATAAATATTTTCTTTCTCAGAGATATGAACTGCATAATACTTACAAAAAACAATAGGACCTACCAAGATGTTAATACAAATCATGGATTCAGAGTCCAAAATGGTTACAAATACACCAGGAAACCTCATTCATGATGAAGCATTTAAACAGTTTTTATTAGAATGTACTCTCAGAGAAATATAAACTGAACAGTACTTACAAAAAACCAATAGGACCTACCAAGATTTAAATACAGATCACTGGATTCAAAGATCAGAGTGGTTACCAATACACCAAGAAACCTCATTCACGAGGGAGAGCTAAACATTTTTTTCTAAAATGTTAGATTCTTAGAAGACACATTTTATTGCAATAATTGTACATATATTTACATCAACGCTTATTTGGGTTATATAGTACAATTCATATAATTACATACATTTCTATAACTACCTTTTTTAGCTTTTCGTACTTATTTACAAAAATCAGTGATTTAAAAAAATGATTATATGTATGAAAAAGAAGACTTTCTGTCAATCAAGAACTTAAACTGAAGGTACTAAAACACATCAGGTCCCACCGAGATTTGAACTCGGATCGCTGGATTCAGAGTCCAGAGTGCTAACCATTACACCATGGAACCTCTCTTCTAGCACCACATATACAACTTTCTCTTAGAGTGTGAGATCTTATTTTCTACAAGTTAAAGGAATAATAATCAAAGAGGTAAGTATTACATTGTATTTACAAAAAAAAGCCATTAGGACCTACCAAATTTTTATACAGATTATAGGTTTCAGAGTCCAGAATTGTTAACAGTACACAATTAAACCTCATTCATATGGTAGCATGTACATTTTTTTGTCAGAGTATAAGATTCTTAGTGGATACATTTTATTGGAATCAAATGACAGATAAACCTGTCTCTCAGTGTGTAAGATTCTTAATTTATGCAATTTATAGATATTTTCTTTCTCAGAGACATTAACTGTATTGTACTTACAACAAAACCAATAGAACCTACCAAGATGTAAATATAGATCATGGATTCAGAGTCCAAAATGTTTATCAATACACCATGAAACCTCATCCATTAGGGAGCATCTAAATATTTTTATAAGAATGTACTCTCAGAGAGATATGAACTGAATGGTACTTACAAAAAACCAATAGGACCTACCAAGATTTAAATACAGATCACTGTATTCAAAGATCAGAGTGGAGTGGTTACCAATACACCAAGAAACCACATTCATTAGGGAACATCTAAACATTTTTTTCTAAAATGTTAGATTCTTAGAAGACACATTTTATTGAAGTTATTGTACATATATTAACATCAATGCTTATTTGGATTACACAGTAAAATTCATATAATTACAAACATTTCTATAACTACCTTTTTTTTAGATTTTAGTACATTTGTACAATAATCAGTGATTTTAAAAAAAATTATTATATGTATAAAAAAGAAAAGTTTTTGTCAATCAAGGACCTAAACTGAAGGTACTAAAATGCACCTGTTCCCACCGAGATTTGAACTTAATTTACTGGATTCAGAGTACAGAGTGCAAACCATAACACCATGGAATCTCCCTTCTAATAACACATATAAAACTTTCTCTCAGAGTGTAAGCTCTTAATTTCTACAAGATACAGAAATATTCATTCAGAGTTATGTACTACATTGTATTTACAAATAAAACCATTAGGACCTACCAATTTGTATATACAGATTATTAGTTTCAGAGTCCAGAATTGTTAACAGTACACCATGAAAGCTCATTCATATGGTGGCATGTAAAAAAAATTCTCACAGTGTAAGATTCTTAGAGGTTACATTTTATTGGAATTATATTACTGATAAACCTGTCTCTCAGTGTGTATGATTCTTAATTTATGCAATTTATAGATATTTTCTTTCTCAGAGATATGAACTGCATAATACTTACAAAAAAACAATAGGACCTACCAAGATGTGAATACAAATCATGGATTCAGAGTCCAAAATGGTTACAAATACACCAGGAAACATCATTCATGAGGAAGCATTTAAACAGTTTTTATTAGAATGTACTCTCAGAGAAATATAAACTGAACGGTACTTACAAAAAACCAATAGGACCTACCAAGATTTAAATACAGATCACTGGATTCAAAGTTCAGAGTGGTTACCAATACACCAAGAAACCTCATTCACGAGGGAGAGCTAAACATTTTTTTCTAAAATGTTAGATTCTTAGAAGACACATTTTATTGCAATTATTGTACATATATTTACATCAACGCTTATTTGGGTTATATAGTAAAATTCATATAATTACATACATTTCTATAACTACCTTTTTTAGCTTTTCGTACATATTTACAAAAATCAGTGATTTAAAAAAATTATTATATGTATGAAAAAGAAGACTTTCTGTCAATCAGGAACTTAAACTAAAGGTACTAAAACACATCAGGTCCCACCGAGATTTGAACTCGGATCGCTGGATTCAGAGTCCAGAGTGCTAACCATTACACCACGGAACCTCTCTTCTAACACCACATATACAACTTTCTCTTACAGTGTGAGATCTTATTTTCTACAAGTTACAGGAATAATAATCAGATAGATAAGTATTACATTGTATTTACAAAAAAAAAAAGCCATTAGGACCTACCAAATTTTGATACAGATTATAGGTTTCAGAGTCCATAATTGTTAACAGTACACAATGAAACCTCATTCATATGGTAGCATGTACATTTTTGGTCAGAGTATAAGATTCTTAGTGGATACATTTTATTGGAATTAAATGACAGATAAACCTGTCTCTCAGTGTGTAAGATTCTTAATTTATGCAATTTATAGATATTTTCTTTCTCAGAGATATTAACTGTATTGTACTTACAACAAAACCAATAGAACCTACCAAGATGTAAATATAGATCATGGATTCAGAGTCCAAAATGTTTATCAATACACCATGAAACCTCATCCATTAGGGAGCATCTAAATATTTTTATAAGAATGTACTCTCAGAGAGATATGAACTGAATGGTACTTACAAAAAACCAATAGGACCTACCAAGATTTAAATACAGATCACTGTATTCAAAGATCAGAGTGGAGTGGTTACCAATACACCAAGAAACCACATTCATTAGGGAACATCTAAACATTTTTTTCTAAAATGTTAGATTCTTAGAAGACACATTTTATTGAAGTTATTGTACATATATTAACATCAATGCTTATTTGGATTACACAGTAAAATTCATATAATTACAAACATTTCTATAACTACCTTTTTTTTAGATTTTAGTACATTTGTACAATAATCAGTGATTTTAAAAAAAATTATTATATGTATAAAAAAGAAAAGTTTTTGTCAATCAAGGACCTAAACTGAAGGTACTAAAATGCACCTGTTCCCACCGAGATTTGAACTTAATTTACTGGATTCAGAGTACAGAGTGCAAACCATAACACCATGGAATCTCCCTTCTAATAACACATATAAAACTTTCTCTCAGAGTGTAAGCTCTTAATTTCTACAAGATACAGAAATATTCATTCAGAGTTATGTACTACATTGTATTTACAAATAAAACCATTAGGACCTACCAATTTGTATATACAGATTATTAGTTTCAGAGTCCAGAATTGTTAACAGTACACCATGAAAGCTCATTCATATGGTGGCATGTAAAAAAAATTCTCACAGTGTAAGATTCTTAGAGGTTTCATTTTATTGGAATTATATTACTGATAAACCTGTCTCTCAGTGTGTATGATTCTTAATTTATGCAATTTATAGATATTTTCTTTCTCAGAGATATGAACTGCATAATACTTACAAAAAAACAATAGGACCTACCAAGATGTGAATACTAATCATGGATTCAGAGTCCAAAATGGTTACAAATACACCAGGAAACCTCATTCATGAGGAAGCATTTAAACAGTTTTTATTAGAATGTACTCTCAGAGAAATATAAACTGAACGGTACTTACAAAAAACCAATAGGACCTACCAAGATTTAAATACAGATCACTGGATTCAAAGATCAGAGTGGTTACCAATACACCAAGAAACCTCATTCACGAGGGAGAGCTAAACATTTTTTTTCTAAATTGTTAGATTCTTAGAAGACACATTTTATTGCAATTATTGTACATATATTTACATCAACGCTTATTTGGGTTATATAGTAAAATTCATATAATTATATACATTTCTATAACTACCTTTTTTAGCTTTTAGTACATATTTACAAAAATCAGTGATTTAAAAAAAATGATTATATGTATGAAAAAGAAGACTTTCTGTCAATCATGAACTTAAACTGAAGGTACTAAAACACATCTGGTCCCACCGAGATTTGAACTCGGATCCCTGGATTCAAAGTCCAGAGTGCTAACCATTACACCATGGAACCTCTATTCTAACACTACATATACAACTTTCTCTTAGAGTGTGAGATCTTATTTTCTACAAGTTACAGGAATAATAATCAGATAGATAAGTATTACATTATATTTAAAAAAAAAAGCCATTAGGACCTACCAAATTTTGATACAGATTATAGGTTTCAGAGTCCAGAATTGTTAACAGTACACAATGAAACCTCATTCATATGGTAGCAAGTACATTTTTTTCTCAGAGTATAAGATTCTTAGTGGATACATTTTATTGGAATTAAATGACAGATAAACCTGTCTCTCAGTGTGTAAGATTCTTAATTTATGCAATTTATAGATATTTTCTTTCTCAGAGATATTAACTGTATTGTGCTTACAACAAAACCAATAGAACCTACCAAGATGTAAATATAGATCATGGATTCAGAGTCCAAAATGTTTACCAATACACCATGAAACCTCATCCATTAGGGAGCATCTAAATATTTTTATAAGAATGTACTCTCAGAGAGATATGAACTGAATGGTACTTACAAAAAACCAATAGGACCTACCAAGATTTAAATACAGATCACTGTATTCAAAGATCAGAGTGGAGTGGTTACTAATACACCAAGAAACCACATTCATTAGGGAACATCTAAACATTTTTTTTCTAAAATGTTAGATTCTTAGAAGACACATTTTATTGAAGTTATTGTACATATATTAACATCAATGCTTATTTGGATTACACAGTAAAATTCATATAATTACAAACATTTCTATAACTACCTTTTTTTAGATTTTAGTACATATTTACAATAATCAGTGATTTAAAAAATGTATTATATGTATAAAAAAGAAAAGTTTCTGTCAATCAAGGACTTAAACTGAAGGTACTAAAATGCACCTGGTGCCACCGAGATTTGAACTCAATTTACTGGATTTAGAGTACAGAGTGCTAACCATAACACCATGGAATCTCCCTTCTAATAACACATATAAAACTTTCTCTCAGAGTGTAAGATCTTAATTTCTACAAGATACAGAAATATTCATTCAGAGAGATATGTACTACATTGTATTTACAAATAAAACCATTAGGACCTACCAATTTGTATATACAGATTATTGGTTTCAGAGTCCAGAATTGTTAACAGTACACCATGAAAGCTCATTCATATGGTGGCATGTAAAAAATTTTCTCACAGTGTAAGATTCTTAGAGGTTACATTTTATTGGAATTATATTACAGATAAACCTGTCTCTCAGTGTGTATGATTCTTAATTTATGCAATTTATAGATATTTTGTTTCTCAGAGATATGAACTGCATAATACTTACAAAAAAACAATAGGACCTACCAAGATGTAAATACAAATCATGGATTCAGAGTCCAAAATGGTTACAAATACACCAGGAAACCTCATTCATGAGGAAGCATTTAAACAGTTTTTATTAGAATGTACTCTCAGAGAAATATGAACTGAACGGTACTTACAAAAAACCAATAGGACCTACCAAGATTTAAATACAGATCACTGGATTCAAAGTTCAGAGTGGTTACCAATACACCAAGAAACCTCATTCACGAGGGAGAGCGAAACATTTTTTTCTAAAATGTTAGATTCTTAGAAGACACATTTTATTGCAATTATTGTACATATATTTACATCAACGCTTATTTGGGTTATATAGTAAAATTCATATAATTACATACATTTCTATAACGACCTTTTTTAGCTTTTCGTACATATTTACAAAAATCAGTGATTTAAAAAAAATATTATATGTATGAAAAAGAAGACTTTCTGTCAATCAGGAACTTAAACTAAAAGTACTAAAACACATCAGCTCCCACCGAGATTTGAACTCGGTTCGCTGGATTCAGAGTCCAGAGTGCTAACCATTACACCACGGAACCTCTCTTCTAACACCACATATACAACTTTCTATTAGAGTGTGAGATCTTATTTTCTACAAGTTACAGGAATAATAATCAGATAGATAAGTATTACATTGTATTTACAAAAAAAGCCATTAGGACCTACAAAATTTTGATACAGATTATAGGTTTCAGAGTCCATAATTGTTAACAGTACACAATGAAACCTCATTCATATGGTAGCATGTACATTTTTGGTCAGAGTATAAGATTCTTAGTGGAAACATTTTATTGGAATTAAATGACAGATAAACCTGTCACTCAGTGTGTAAGATTCTTAATTTATGCAATTTATAGATATTTTCTTTCTCAGAGATATTAACTGTATTGTGCTTACAACAAAACCAATAGAAACTACCAAGATGTAAATATAGATCATGGATTCAGAGTCCAAAATGTTTACCAATACACCATGAAACCTCATCCATTAGGGAGCATCTAAATATTTTTATAAGAATGTACTCTCAGAGAGATATGAACTGAATGGTACTTACAAAAAACCAATAGGACCTACCAAGATTTAAATACAGATCACTGTATTCAAAGATCAGAGTGGAGTGGTTACTAATACACCAAGAAACCACATTCATTAGGGAACATCTAAACATTTTTTTTCTAAAATGTTAGATTCTTAGAAGACACATTTTATTGAAGTTATTGTACATATATTAACATCAATGCTTATTTGGATTACACAGTAAAATTCATATAATTACAAACATTTCTATAACTACCTTTTTTTAGATTTTAGTACATATTTACAATAATCAGTGATTTAAAAATGTATTATATGTATAAAAAAGAAAAGTTTTTGTCAATCAAGGACTTAAACTGAAGGTACTAAAATGCACCTGGTGCCACCGAGATTTGAACTCAATTTACTGGATTCAGAGTACAGAGTGCTAACCATAACACCATGGAATCTCCCTTCTAATAACACATATAAAACTTTCTCTCAGAGTGTAAGATCTTAATTTCTACAAGATACAGAAATATTCATTCAGAGAGATATGTACTACATTGTATTTACAAATAAAACCATTAGGACCTACCAATTTGTATATACAGATTATTGGTTTCAGAGTCCAGAATTGTTAACAGTACACCATGAAAGCTCATTCATATGGTGGCATGTAAAAATTTTTCTCACAGTGTAAGATTCTTAGAGGTTACATTTTATTGGAATTATATTACAGATAAACCTGTCTCTCAGTGTGTATGATTCTTAATTTATGCAATTTATAGATATTTTGTTTCTCAGAGATATGAACTGCATAATACTTACAAAAAAACAATAGGACCTACCAAGATGTAAATACAAATCATGGATTCAGAGTCCAAAATGGTTACAAATACACCAGGAAACCTCATTCATGAGGAAGCATTTAAACAGTTTTTATTAGAATGTACTCTCAGAGAAATATGAACTGAACGGTACTTACAAAAAACCAATAGGACCTACCAAGATTTAAATACAGATCACTGGATTCAAAGTTCAGAGTGGTTACCAATACACCAAGAAACCTCATTCACGAGGGAGAGCGAAACATTTTTTTCTAAAATGTTAGATTCTTAGAAGACACATTTTATTGCAATTATTGTACATATATTTACATCAACGCTTATTTGGGTTATATAGTAAAATTCATATAATTACATACATTTCTATAACGACCTTTTTTAGCTTTTCGTACATATTTACAAAAATCAGTGATTTAAAAAAAATATTATATGTATGAAAAAGAAGACTTTCTGTCAATCAGGAACTTAAACTAAAAGTACTAAAACACATCAGCTCCCACCGAGATTTGAACTCGGTTCGCTGGATTCAGAGTCCAGAGTGCTAACCATTACACCACGGAACCTCTCTTCTAACACCACATATACAACTTTCTCTTAGAGTGTGAGATCTTATTTTCTACAAGTTACAGGAATAATAATCAGATAGATAAGTATTACATTGTATTTACAAAAAAAGCCATTAGGACCTACAAAATTTTGATACAGATTATAGGTTTCAGAGTCCATAATTGTTAACAGTACACAATGAAACCTCATTCATATGGTAGCATGTACATTTTTGGTCAGAGTATAAGATTCTTAGTGGAAACATTTTATTGGAATTAAATGACAGATAAACCTGTCACTCAGTGTGTAAGATTCTTAATTTATGCAATTTATAGATATTTTCTTTCTCAGAGATATTAACTGTATTGTGCTTACAACAAAACCAATAGAACCTACCAAGATGTAAATATAGATCATGGATTCAGAGTCCAAAATGTTTACCAATACACCATGAAACCTCATCCATTAGGGAGCATCTAAATATTTTTATAAGAATGTACTCTCAGAGAGATATGAACTGAATGGTACTTACAAAAAACCAATAGGACCTACCAAGATTTAAATACAGATCACTGTATTCAAAGATCAGAGTGGAGTGGTTACTAATACACCAAGAAACCACATTCATTAGGGAACATCTAAACATTTTTTTTCTAAAATGTTAGATTCTTAGAAGACACATTTTATTGAAGTTATTGTACATATATTAACATCAATGCTTATTTGGATTACACAGTAAAATTCATATAATTACAAACATTTCTATAACTACCTTTTTTTAGATTTTAGTACATATTTACAATAATCAGTGATTTAAAAATGTATTATATGTATAAAAAAGAAAAGTTTTTGTCAATCAAGGACTTAAACTGAAGGTACTAAAATGCACCTGGTGCCACCGAGATTTGAACTCAATTTACTGGATTCAGAGTACAGAGTGCTAACCATAACACCATGGAATCGCCCTTCTAATAACACATATAAAACTTTCTCTCAGAGTGTAAGATCTTAATTTCTACAAGATACAGAAATATTCATTCAGAGAGATATGTACTACATTGTATTTACAAATAAAACCATTAGGACCTACCAATTTGTATATACAGATTATTGGTTTCAGAGTCCAGAATTGTTAACAGTACACCATGAAAGCTCATTCATATGGTGGCATGTAAAAAATTTTCTCACAGTGTAAGATTCTTAGAGGTTTCATTTTATTGGAATTATATTACAGATAAACCTGTCTCTCAGTGTGTATGATTCTTAATTTATGCAATTTATAGATATTTTCTTTCTCAGAGATATGAACTGCATAATACTTACAAAAAAACAATAGGACCTACCAAGATGTAAATACAAATCATGGATTCAGAGTCCAAAATGGTTACAAATACACCAGGAAACCTCATTCATGAGGAAGCATTTAAAAAGTTTTTATTAGAATGTACTCTCAGAGAAATATGAACTGAACGGTACTTACAAAAAACCAATAGGACCTACCAAGATTTAAATACAGATCACTGGATTCAAAGTTCAGAGTGGTTACCAATACACCAAGAAACCTCATTCACGAGGGAGAGCTAAACATTTTTTTCTAAAATGTTAGATTCTTAGAAGACACATTTTATTGCAATTATTGTACATATATTTACATCAACGCTTATTTGGGTTATATAGTAAAATTCATATAATTACATACATTTCTATAACTACCTTTTTTAGCTTTTCGTACATATTTACAAAAATCAGTGATTTAAAAAAATTATTATATGTATGAAAAAGAAGACTTTCTGTCAATCAGGAACTTAAACTAAAGGTACTAAAACACATCAGGTCCCACCGAGATTTGAACTCGGATAGCTGGATTCAGAGTCCAGAGTGCTAACCATTACACCACGGAACCTCTCTTCTAACACCACATATACAACTTTCTCTTAGAGTGTGAGATCTTATTTTCTACAAGTTACAGGAATAATAATCAGATAGATAAGTATTACATTGTATTTACAAAAAAAGCCATTAGGACCTACCAAATTTTGATACAGATTATAGGTTTCAGAGTCCATAATTGTTAACAGTACACAATGAAACCTCATTCATATGGTAGCATGTACATTTTTGGTCAGAGTATAAGATTCTTAGTGGATACATTTTATTGGAATTAAATGACAGATAAACCTGTCACTCAGTGTGTAAGATTCTTAATTTATGCAATTTATAGATATTTTCTTTCTCAGAGATATTAACTGTATTGTGCTTACAACAAAACCAATAGAACCTACCAAGATGTAAATATAGATCATGGATTCAGAGTCCAAAATGTTTACCAATACACCATGAAACCTCATCCATTAGGGAGCATCTAAATATTTTTATAAGAATGTACTCTCAGAGAGATATGAACTGAATGGTACTTACAAAAAACCAATAGGACCTACCAAGATTTAAATACAGATCACTGTATTCAAAGATCAGAGTGGAGTGGTTACTAATACACCAAGAAACCACATTCATTAGGGAACATCTAAACATTTTTTTTCTAAAATGTTAGATTCTTAGAAGACACATTTTATTGAAGTTATTGTACATATATTAACATCAATGCTTATTTGGATTACACAGTAAAATTCATATAATTACAAACATTTCTATAACTACCTTTTTTTAGATTTTAGTACATATTTACAATAATCAGTGATTTAAAAAATGTATTATATGTATAAAAAAGAAAAGTTTTTGTCAATCAAGGACTTAAACTGAAGGTACTAAAATGCACCTGGTGCCACCGAGATTTGAACTCAATTTACTGGATTCAGAGTACAGAGTGCTAACCATAACACCATGGAATCTCCCTTCTAATAACACATATAAAACTTTCTCTCAGAGTGTAAGATCTTAATTTCTACAAGATACAGAAATATTCATTCAGAGAGATATGTACTACATTGTATTTACAAATAAAACCATTAGGACCTACCAATTTGTATATACAGATTATTGGTTTCAGAGTCCAGAATTGTTAACAGTACACCATGAAAGCTCATTCATATGGTGGCATGTAAAAAATTTTCTCACAGTGTAAGATTCTTAGAGGTTACATTTTATTGGAATTATATTACAGATAAACCTGTCTCTCAGTGTGTATGATTCTTAATTTATGCAATTTATAGATATTTTCTTTCTCAGAGATATGAACTGCATAATACTTACAAAAAAACAATAGGACCTACCAAGATGTAAATACAAATCATGGATTCAGAGTCCAAAATGGTTAAAAATACACCAGGAAACCTCATTCATGAGGAAGCATTTAAACAGTTTTTATTAGAATGTACTCTCAGAGAAATATGAACTGAATGGTACTTACAAAAAACCAATAGGACCTACCAAGATTTAAATACAGATCACTGGATTCAAAGTTCAGAGTGGTTACCAATACACCAAGAAACCTCATTCACGAGGGAGAGCTAAACATTTTTTTCTAAAATGTTAGATTCTTAGAAGACACATTTTATTGCAATTATTGTACATATATTTACATCAACGTTTATTTGGGTTATATAGTAAAATTCATATAATTACATACATTTCTATAACTACCTTTTTTTAGCTTTTCGTACATATTTACAAAAATCAGTGATTTAAAAAAATTATTATATGTATGAAACAGAAGACTTTCTGTCAATCAGGAACTTAAACTAAAGGTACTAAAACACATAAGTTCCCACCGAGATTTGAACCCGGATCGCTGGATTCAGAGTCCAGAGTGCTAACCATTACACCACGGAACCTCTCTTCTAACACCACATATACAACTTTCTCTTAGAGTGTGAGATCTTATTTTCTACAAGTTACAGGAATAATAATCAGATAGATAAGTATTACATTGTATTTACAAAAAAAGCCATTAGGACCTACCAAATTTTGATACAGATTATAGGTTTCAGAGTCCATAATTGTTAACAGTACACAATGAAACCTCATTCATATGGTAGCATGTACATTTTTGGTCAGAGTATAAGATTCTTAGTGGATACATTTTATTGGAATTAAATGACAGATAAACCTGTCTCTCAGTGTGTAAGATTCTTAATTTATGCAATTTATAGATATTTTCTTTCTCAGAGATATTAACTGTATTGTGCTTACAACAAAACCAATAGAACCTACCAAGATGTAAATATAGATCATGGATTCAGAGTCCAAAATGTTTACCAATACACCATGAAACCTCATCCATTAGGGAGCATCTAAATATTTTTATAAGAATGTACTCTCAGAGAGATATGAACTGAATGGTACTTACAAAAAACCAATAGGACCTACCAAGATTTAAATACAGATCACTGTATTCAAAGATCAGAGTGGAGTGGTTACTAATACACCAAGAAACCACATTCATTAGGGAACATCTAAACATTTTTTTTCTAAAATGTTAGATTCTTAGAAGACACATTTTATTGAAGTTATTGTACATATATTAACATCAATGCTTATTTGGATTACACAGTAAAATTCATATAATTACAAACATTTCTATAACTACGTTTTTTTAGATTTTAGTACATATTTACAATAATCAGTGATTTAAAAAATGTATTATATGTATACAAAAGAAAAGTTTTTGTCAATCAAGGACTTAAACTGAAGGAACTAAAATGCACCTGGTGCCACCGAGATTTGAACTCAATTTACTGGATTCAGAGTACAGAGTGCTAACCATAACACCATGGAATCTCCCTTCTAATAACACATATAAAACTTTCTCTCAGAGTGTAAGATCTTAATTTCTACAAGATACAGAAATATTCATTCAGAGAGATATGTACTTCATTGTATTTACAAATAAAACCATTAGGACCTACCAATTTGTATATACAGATTATTGGTTTCAGAGTCCAGAATTGTTAACAGTACACCATGAAAGCTCATTCATATGGTGGCATGTAAAAATTTTTCTCACAGTGTAAGATTCTTAGAGGTTACATTTTATTGGAATTATATTACAGATAAACCTGTCTCTCAGTGTGTATGATTCTTAATTTATGCAATTTATAGATATTTTCTTTCTCAGAGATATGAACTGCATAATACTTACAAAAAAACAATAGGACCTACCAAGATGTAAATACAAATCATGGATTCAGAGTCCAAAATGGTTACAAATACACCAGGAAACCTCATTCATGAGGAAGCATTTAAAAAGTTTTTATTAGAATGTACTCTCAGAGAAATATGAACTGAACGGTACTTACAAAAAACCAATAGGACCTACCAAGATTTAAATACAGATCACTGGATTCAAAGTTCAGAGTGGTTACCAATACACCAAGAAACCTCATTCACGAGGGAGAGCTAAACATTTTTTTCTAAAATGTTAGATTCTTAGAAGACACATTTTATTGCAATTATTGTACATATATTTACATCAACGCTTATTTGGGTTATATAGTAAAATTCATATAATTACATACATTTCTATAACTACCTTTTTTAGCTTTTCGTACATATTTACAAAAATCAGTGATTTAAAAAAATTATTATATGTATGAAACAGAAGACTTTCTGTCAATCAGGAACTTAAACTAAAGGTACTAAAACACATAAGGTCCCACTGAGATTTGAACTCGGATAGCTGAATTCAGAGTCCAGAGTGCTAACCATTACACCACGGAACCTCTCTTCTAACACCACATATACAACTTTCTCTTAGAGTGTGAGATCTTATTTTCTACAAGTTACAGGAATAATAATCAGATAGATAAGTATTACATTGTATTTACAAAAAAAGCCATTAGGACCTACCAAATTTTGATACAGATTATAGGTTTCAGAGTCCATAATTGTTAACAGTACACAATGAAACCTCATTCATATGGTAGCATGTACATTTTTGGTCAGAGTATAAGATTCTTAGTGGATACATTTTATTGGAATTAAATGACAGATAAACCTGTCTCTCAGTGTGTAAGATTCTTAATTTATGCAATTTATAGATATTTTCTTTCTCAGAGATATTAACTGTATTGTGCTTACAACAAAACCAATAGAACCTACCAAGATGTAAATATAGATCATGGATTCAGAGTCCAAAATGTTTACCAATACACCATGAAACCTCATCCATTAGGGAGCATCTAAATATTTTTATAAGAATGTACTCTCAGAGAGATATGAACTGAATGGTACTTACAAAAAACCAATAGGACCTACCAAGATTTAAATACAGATCACTGTATTCAAAGATCAGAGTGGAGTGGTTACTAATACACCAAGAAACCACATTCATTAGGGAACATCTAAACATTTTTTTTCTAAAATGTTAGATTCTTAGAAGACACATTTTATTGAAGTTATTGTACATATATTAACATCAATGCTTATTTGGATTACACAGTAAAATTCATATAATTACAAACATTTCTATAACTACCTTTTTTTAGATTTTAGTACATATTTACAATAATCAGTGATTTAAAAAATGTATTATATGTATAAAAAAGAAAAGTTTTTGTCAATCAAGGACTTAAACTGAAGGTACTAAAATGCACCTGTTGCCACCGAGATTTGAACTCAATTTACTGGATTCAGAGTACAGAGTGCAAACCATAACACAATGGAATCTCCCTTCTAATAACACATATAAAACTTTCTCTCAGAGTGTAAGATCTTAATTTCTACAAGATACAGAAATATTCATTCAGAGTTATGTACTACATTGTATTTACAAATAAAACCATTAGGACCTACCAATTTGTATATACAGATTATTAGTTTCAGAGTCCAGAATTGTTAACAGTACACCATGAAAGCTCATTCATATGGTGGCATGTAAAAAAATTTCTCACAGTGTAAGATTCTTAGATGTTACATTTTATTGGAATTATATTACTGATAAACCTGTCTCTCAGTGTGTATGATTCTTAATTTATGCAATTTATAGATATTTTCTTTCTCAGAGATATGAACTGCATAATACTTACAAAAAAACAATAGGACCTACCAAGATGTGAATACAAATCATGGATTCAGAGTCCAAAATGGTTACAAATACACCAGGAAACATCATTCATGAGGAAGCATTTAAACAGTTTTTATTAGAATGTACTCTCAGAGAAATATAAACTGAACGGTACTTACAAAAAACCAATAGGACCTACCAAGATTTAAATACAGATCACTGGATTCAAAGATCAGAGTGGTTACCAATACACCAAGAAACCTCATTCACGAGGGAGAGCTAAACATTTTTTTTCTAAATTGTTAGATTCTTAGAAGACACATTTTATTGCAATTATTGTACATATATTTACATCAACGCTTATTTGGGTTATATAGTAAAATTCATATAATTATATACATTTCTATAACTAACTTTTTTAGCTTTTCGTACATATTTACAAAAATCAGTGATTTTAAAAAAATGATTATATGTATGAAAAAGAAGACTTTCTGTCAATCAGGAACTTAAACTAGAGGTACTAAAACACATCAGCTCCCACCAAGATTTGAACTCAGATCGCTGGATTCAGAGTCCAGAGTGCTAACCATTACACCACGGAACCTCTCTTCTAACACCACATATACAACTTTCTCTTAGAGTGTGAGATCTTATTTTCTACAAGTTACAGGAATAATAATCAGATAGATAAGTATTACATTGTATTTACAAAAAAAGCCATTAGGACCTACCAAATTTTGATACAGATTATAGGTTTCAGAGTCCATAATTGTTAACAGTACACAATGAAACCTCATTCATATGGTAGCATGTACATTTTTGGTCAGAGTATAAGATTCTTAGTGGATACATTTTATTGGAATTAAATGACAGATAAACCTGTCTCTCAGTGTGTAAGATTCTTAATTTATGCAATTTATAGATATTTTCTTTCTCAGAGATATTAACTGTATTGTGCTTACAACAAAACCAATAGAACCTACCAAGATGTAAATATAGATCATGGATTCAGAGTCCAAAATGTTTACCAATACACCATGAAACCTCATCCATTAGGGAGCATCTAAATATTGTTATAAGAATGTACTCTCAGAGAGATATGAACTGAATGGTACTTACAAAAAACCAATAGGACCTACCAAGATTTAAATACAGATCACTGTATTCAAAGATCAGAGTGGAGTGGTTACTAATACACCAAGAAACCACATTCATTAGGGAACATCTAAACATTTTTTTTCTAAAATGTTAGATTCTTAGAAGACACATTTTATTGAAGTTATTGTACATATATTAACATCAATGCTTATTTGGATTACACAGTAAAATTCATATAATTACAAACATTTCTATAACTACCCTTTTTAGCTTTTCGTACATATTTACAAAAATCAGTGATTTAAAAAAAATATTATATGTATGAAAAAGAAGACTTTCTGTCAATCAGGAACTTAAACTAAAGGTACTAAAACACATCAGCTCCCACCGAGATTTGAACTCGGTTCGCTGGATTCAGAGTCCAGAGTGCTAACCATTACACCACGGAACCTCTCTTCTAACACCACATATACAACTTTCTCTTAGAGTGTGAGATCTTATTTTCTACAAGTTACAGGAATAATAATCAGATAGATAAGTATTACATTGTATTTACAAAAAAAGCCATTAGGACCTACAAAATTTTGATACAGATTATAGGTTTCAGAGTCCATAATTGTTAACAGTACACAATGAAACCTCATTCATATGGTAGCATGTACATTTTTGGTCAGAGTATAAGATTCTTAGTGGAAACATTTTATTGGAATTAAATGACAGATAAACCTGTCACTCAGTGTGTAAGATTCTTAATTTATGCAATTTATAGATATTTTCTTTCTCAGAGATATTAACTGTATTGTGCTTACAACAAAACCAATAGAACCTACCAAGATGTAAATATAGATCATGGATTCAGAGTCCAAAATGTTTACCAATACACCATGAAACCTCATCCATTAGGGAGCATCTAAATATTTTTATAAGAATGTACTCTCAGAGAGATATGAACTGAATGGTACTTACAAAAAACCAATAGGACCTACCAAGATTTAAATACAGATCACTGTATTCAAAGATCAGAGTGGAGTGGTTACTAATACACCAAGAAACCACATTCATTAGGGAACATCTAAACATTTTTTTTCTAAAATGTTAGATTCTTAGAAGACACATTTTATTGAAGTTATTGTACATATATTAACATCAATGCTTATTTGGATTACACAGTAAAATTCATATAATTACAAACATTTCTATAACTACCTTTTTTTAGATTTTAGTACATATTTACAATAATCAGTGATTTAAAAATGTATTATATGTATAAAAAAGAAAAGTTTTTGTCAATCAAGGACTTAAACTGAAGGTACTAAAATGCACCTGGTGCCACCGAGATTTGAACTCAATTTACTGGATTCAGAGTACAGAGTGCTAACCATAACACCATGGAATCGCCCTTCTAATAACACATATAAAACTTTCTCTCAGAGTGTAAGATCTTAATTTCTACAAGATACAGAAATATTCATTCAGAGAGATATGTACTACATTGTATTTACAAATAAAACCATTAGGACCTACCAATTTGTATATACAGATTATTGGTTTCAGAGTCCAGAATTGTTAACAGTACACCATGAAAGCTCATTCATATGGTGGCATGTAAAAAATTTTCTCACAGTGTAAGATTCTTAGAGGTTTCATTTTATTGGAATTATATTACAGATAAACCTGTCTCTCAGTGTGTATGATTCTTAATTTATGCAATTTATAGATATTTTCTTTCTCAGAGATATGAACTGCATAATACTTACAAAAAAACAATAGGACCTACCAAGATGTAAATACAAATCATGGATTCAGAGTCCAAAATGGTTACAAATACACCAGGAAACCTCATTCATGAGGAAGCATTTAAAAAGTTTTTATTAGAATGTACTCTCAGAGAAATATGAACTGAACGGTACTTACAAAAAACCAATAGGACCTACCAAGATTTAAATACAGATCACTGGATTCAAAGTTCAGAGTGGTTACCAATACACCAAGAAACCTCATTCACGAGGGAGAGCTAAACATTTTTTTCTAAAATGTTAGATTCTTAGAAGACACATTTTATTGCAATTATTGTACATATATTTACATCAACGCTTATTTGGGTTATATAGTAAAATTCATATAATTACATACATTTCTATAACTACCTTTTTTAGCTTTTCGTACATATTTACAAAAATCAGTGATTTAAAAAAATTATTATATGTATGAAAAAGAAGACTTTCTGTCAATCAGGAACTTAAACTAAAGGTACTAAAACACATCAGGTCCCACCGAGATTTGAACTCGGATAGCTGGATTCAGAGTCCAGAGTGCTAACCATTACACCACGGAACCTCTCTTCTAACACCACATATACAACTTTCTCTTAGAGTGTGAGATCTTATTTTCTACAAGTTACAGGAATAATAATCAGATAGATAAGTATTACATTGTATTTACAAAAAAAGCCATTAGGACCTACCAAATTTTGATACAGATTATAGGTTTCAGAGTCCATAATTGTTAACAGTACACAATGAAACCTCATTCATATGGTAGCATGTACATTTTTGGTCAGAGTATAAGATTCTTAGTGGATACATTTTATTGGAATTAAATGACAGATAAACCTGTCACTCAGTGTGTAAGATTCTTAATTTATGCAATTTATAGATATTTTCTTTCTCAGAGATATTAACTGTATTGTGCTTACAACAAAACCAATAGAACCTACCAAGATGTAAATATAGATCATGGATTCAGAGTCCAAAATGTTTACCAATACACCATGAAACCTCATCCATTAGGGAGCATCTAAATATTTTTATAAGAATGTACTCTCAGAGAGATATGAACTGAATGGTACTTACAAAAAACCAATAGGACCTACCAAGATTTAAATACAGATCACTGTATTCAAAGATGAGAGTGGAGTGGTTACTAATACACCAAGAAACCACATTCATTAGGGAACATCTAAACATTTTTTTTCTAAAATGTTAGATTCTTAGAAGACACATTTTATTGAAGTTATTGTACATATATTAACATCAATGCTTATTTGGATTACACAGTAAAATTCATATAATTACAAACATTTCTATAACTACCTTTTTTTAGATTTTAGTACATATTTACAATAATCAGTGATTTAAAAAATGTATTATATGTATACAAAAGAAAAGTTTTTGTCAATCAAGGACTTAAACTGAAGGAACTAAAATGCACCTGGTGCCACCGAGATTTGAACTCAATTTACTGGATTCAGAGTACAGAGTGCTAACCATAACACCATGGAATCTCCCTTCTAATAACACATATAAAACTTTCTCTCAGAGTGTAAGATCTTAATTTCTACAAGATACAGAAATATTCATTCAGAGAGATATGTACTACATTGTATTTACAAATAAAACCATTAGGACCTACCAATTTGTATATACAGATTATTGGTTTCAGAGTCCAGAATTGTTAACAGTACACCATGAAAGCTCATTCATATGGTGGCATGTAAAAAATTTTCTCACAGTGTAAGATTCTTAGAGGTTACATTTTATTGGAATTATATTACAGATAAACCTGTCTCTCAGTGTGTATGATTCTTAATTTATGCAATTTATAGATATTTTCTTTCTCAGAGATATGAACTGCATAATACTTACAAAAAAACAATAGGACCTACCAAGATGTAAATACAAATCATGGATTCAGAGTCCAAAATGGTTACAAATACACCAGGAAACCTCATTCATGAGGAAGCATTTAAACAGTTTTTATTAGAATGTACTCTCAGAGAAATATGAACTGAACGGTACTTACAAAAAACCAATAGGACCTACCAAGATTTAAATACAGATCACTGGATTCAAAGTTCAGAGTGGTTACCAATACACCAAGAAAGCTCATTCACGAGGGAGAGCTAAACATTTTTTTCTAAAATGTTAGATTCTTAGAAGACACATTTTATTGCAATTATTGTACATATATTTACATCAACGCTTATTTGGGTTATATAGTAAAATTCATATAATTACATACATTTCTATAACTACCTTTTTTAGCTTTTCGTACATATTTACAAAAATCAGTGATTTAAAAAAAATATTATATGTATGAAAAAGAAGACTTTCTGTCAATCAGGAACTTAAACTAAAGGTACTAAAACACATCAGCTCCCACCGAGATTTGAACTCGGATCGCTGGATTCAGAGTCCAGAGTGCTAACCATTACACCACAGAACCTCTCTTCTAACACCACATATACAACTTTCTCTTAGAGTGTGAGATCTTATTTTCTACAAGTTACAGGAATAATAATCAGATAGATAAGTATTACATTGTATTTACAAAAAAAGCCATTAGGACCTACCAAATTTTGATACAGATTATAGGTTTCAGAGTCCATAATTGTTAACAGTACACAATGAAACCTCATTCATATGGTAGCATGTACATTTTTGGTCAGAGTATAAGATTCTTAGTGGATACATTTTATTGGAATTAAATGACAGATAAACCTGTCTCTCAGTGTGTAAGATTCTTAATTTATGCAATTTATAGATATTTTCTTTCTCAGAGATATTAACTGTATTGTGCTTACAACAAAACCAATAGAACCTACCAAGATGTAAATATAGATCATGGATTCAGAGTCCAAAATGTTTACCAATACACCATGAAACCTCATCCATTAGGGAGCATCTAAATATTTTTATAAGAATGTACTCTCAGAGAGATATGAACTGAATGGTACTTACAAAAAACCAATAGGACCTACCAAGATTTAAATACAGATCACTGTATTCAAAGATCAGAGTGGAGTGGTTACTAATACACCAAGAAACCACATTCATTAGGGAACATCTAAACATTTTTTTTCTAAAATGTTAGATTCTTAGAAGACACATTTTACTGAAGTTATTGTACATATATTAACATCAATGCTTATTTGGATTACACAGTAAAATTCATATAATTACAAACATTTCTATAACTACCTTTTTTTAGATTTTAGTACATATTTACAATAATCAGTGATTTAAAAAATGTATTATATGTATAAAAAATAAAAGTTTTAGTCAATCAAGGACTTAAACTGAAGGTACTAAAATGCACCTGGTGCCACTGAGATTTGAACTCAATTTACTGGATTCAGAGTACAGAGTGCTAACCATAACACCATGGAATCTCCCTTCTAATAACACATATAAAACTTTCTCTCAGAGTGTTAGATCTTAATTTCTACAAGATACAGAAATATTCATTCAGAGAGATATGTACTACATTGTATTTACAAATAAAACCATTAGGACCTACCAATTTGTATATACAGATTATTGGTTTCAGAGTCCAGAATTGTTAACAGTACACCATGAAAGCTCATTCATATGGTGGCATGTAAAAAAATTTCTCACAGTGTAAGATTCTTAGAGGTTACATTTTATTGGAATTATATTACAGATAAACCTGTCTCTCAGTGTGTATGATTCTTAATTTATGCAATTTATAGATATTTTCTTTCTCAGAGATATGAACTGCATAATACTTACAAAAAAACAATAGGACCTACCAAGATGTAAATACAAATCATGGATTCAGAGTCCAAAATGGTTACAAATACACCAGGAAACCTCATTCAAGAGGAAGCATTTAAAAAGTTTTTATTAGAATGTACTCTCAGAGAAATATGAACTGAACGGTACTTACAAAAAACCAATAGGACCTACCAAGATTTAAATACAGATCACTGGATTCAAAGTTCAGAGTGGTTACCAATACACCAAGAAACCTCATTCACGAGGGAGAGCTAAACATTTTTTTCTAAAATGTTAGATTCTTAGAAGACACATTTTATTGCAATTATTGTACATATATTTACATCAACGCTTATTTGGGTTATATAGTAAAATTCATATAATTACATACATTTCTATAACTACCTTTTTTAGCTTTTCGTACATATTTACAAAAATCAGTGATTTAAAAAAATTATTATATGTATGAAACAGAAGACTTTCTGTCAATCAGGAACTTAAACTAAAGGTACTAAAACACATAAGGTCCCACTGAGATTTGAACTCGGATAGCTGGATTCAGAGTCCAGAGTGCTAACCATTACACCACGGAACCTCTCTTCTAACACCACATATACAACTTTCTCTTAGAGTGTGAGATCTTATTTTCTACAAGTTACAGGAATAATAATCAGATAGATAAGTATTACATTGTATTTACAAAAAAAGCCATTAGGACCTACCAAATTTTGATACAGATTATAGGTTTCAGAGTCCATAATTGTTAACAGTACACAATGAAACCTCATTCATATGGTAGCATGTACATTTTTGGTCAGAGTATAAGATTCTTAGTGGATACATTTTATTGGAATTAAATGACAGATAAACCTGTCTCTCAGTGTGTAAGATTCTTAATTTATGCAATTTATAGATATTTTCTTTCTCAGAGATATTAACTGTATTGTGCTTACAACAAAACCAATAGAACCTACCAAGATGTAAATATAGATCATGGATTCAGAGTCCAAAATGTTTACCAATACACCATGAAACCTCATCCATTAGGGAGCATCTAAATATTTTTATAAGAATGTACTCTCAGAGAGATATGAACTGAATGGTACTTACAAAAAACCAATAGGACCTACCAAGATTTAAATACAGATCACTGTATTCAAAGATCAGAGTGGAGTGGTTACTAATACACCAAGAAACCACATTCATTAGGGAACATCTAAACATTTTTTTTCTAAAATGTTAGATTCTTAGAAGACACATTTTATTGAAGTTATTGTACATATATTAACATCAATGCTTATTTGGATTACACAGTAAAATTCATATAATTACAAACATTTCTATAACTACCTTTTTTTAGATTTTAGTACATATTTACAATAATCAGTGATTTAAAAAATGTATTATATGTATAAAAAAGAAAAGTTTTTGTCAATCAAGGACTTAAACTGAAGGAACTAAAATGCACCTGGTGCCACCGAGATTTGAACTCAATTTACTGGATTCAGAGTACAGAGTGCTAACCATAACACCATGGAATCTCCCTTCTAATAACACATATAAAACTTTCTCTCAGAGTGTAAGATCTTAATTTCTACAAGATAGAGAAATATTCATTCAGAGAGATATGTACTACATTGTATTTACAAATAAAACCATTAGGACCTACCAATTTGTATATACAGATTATTGGTTTCAGAGTCCAGAATTGTTAACAGTACACCATGAAAGCTCATTCATATGGTGGCATGTAAAAAAATTTCTCACAGTGTAAGATTCTTAGAGGTTACATTTTATTGGAATTATATTACAGATAAACCTGTCTCTCAGTGTGTATGATTCTTAATTTATGCAATTTATAGATATTTTCTTTCTCAGAGATATGAACTGCATAATACTTACAAAAAAACAATAGGACCTACCAAGATGTAAATACAAATCATGGATTCAGAGTCCAAAATGGTTACAAATACACCAGGAAACCTCATTCATGAGGAAGCATTTAAACAGTTTTTATTAGAATGTACTCTCAGAGAAATATGAACTGAACGGTACTTACAAAAAACCAATAGGACCTACCAAGATTTAAATACAGATCACTGGATTCAAAGTTCAGAGTGGTTACCAATACACCAAGAAACCTCATTCACGAGGGAGAGCTAAACATTTTTTTCTAAAATGTTAGATTTTTAGAAGACACATTTTATTGCAATTATTGTACATATATTTACATCAACGCTTATTTGGGTTATATAGTAAAATTCATATAATTACATACATTTCTATAACTACCTTTTTTAGCTTTTCGTACATATTTACAAAAATCAGTGATTTAAAAAAAATATTATATGTATGAAAAAGAAGACTTTCTGTCAATCAGGAACTTAAACTAAAGGTACTAAAACACATCAGCTCCCACCAAGATTTGAACTCAGATCGCTGGATTCAGAGTCCAGAGTGCTAACCATTACACCACGGAACCTCTCTTCTAACACCACATATACAACTTTCTCTTAGAGTGTGAGATCTTATTTTCTACAAGTTACAGGAATAATAATCAGATAGATAAGTATTACATTGTATTTACAAAAAAAGCCATTAGGACCTACCAAATTTTGATACAGATTATAGGTTTCAGAGTCCATAATTGTTAACAGTACACAATGAAACCTCATTCATATGGTAGCATGTACATTTTTGGTCAGAGTATAAGTTTCTTAGTGGATACATTTTATTGGAATTAAATGACAGATAAACCTGTCTCTCAGTGTGTAAGATTCTTAATTTATGCAATTTATAGATATTTTCTTTCTCAGAGATATTAACTGTATTGTGCTTACAACAAAACCAATAGAACCTACCAAGATGTAAATATAGATCATGGATTCAGAGTCCAAAATGTTTACCAATACACCATGAAACCTCATCCATTAGGGAGCATCTAAATATTTTTATAAGAATGTACTCTCAGAGAGATATGAACTGAATGGTACTTACAAAAAACCAATAGGACCTACCAAGATTTAAATACAGATCACTGTATTCAAAGATCAGAGTGGAGTGGTTACTAATACACCAAGAAACCACATTCATTAGGGAACATCTAAACATTTTTTTTCTAAAATGTTAGATTCTTAGAAGACACATTTTATTGAAGTTATTGTACATATATTAACATCAATGCTTATTTGGATTACACAGTAAAATTCATATAATTACAAACATTTCTATAACTACCTTTTTTTAGATTTTAGTACATATTTACAATAATCAGTGATTTAAAAAATGTATTATATGTATAAAAAAGAAAAGTTTTTGTCAATCAAGGACTTAAACTGAAGGTACTAAAATGCACCTGTTGCCACCGAGATTTGAACTCAATTTACTGGATTCAGAGTACAGAGTGCAAACCATAACACAATGGAATCTCCCTTCTAATAACACATATAAAACTTTCTCTCAGAGTGTAAGATCTTAATTTCTACAAGATACAGAAATATTCATTCAGAGTTATGTACTACATTGTATTTACAAATAAAACCATTAGGACCTACCAATTTGTATATACAGATTATTAGTTTCAGAGTCCAGAATTGTTAACAGTACACCATGAAAGCTCATTCATATGGTGGCATGTAAAAAAATTTCTCACAGTGTAAGATTCTTAGATGTTACATTTTATTGGAATTATATTACTGATAAACCTGTCTCTCAGTGTGTATGATTCTTAATTTATGCAATTTATAGATATTTTCTTTCTCAGAGATATGAACTGCATAATACTTACAAAAAAACAATAGGACCTACCAAGATGTGAATACAAATCATGGATTCAGAGTCCAAAATGGTTACAAATACACCAGGAAACATCATTCATGAGGAAGCATTTAAACAGTTTTTATTAGAATGTACTCTCAGAGAAATATAAACTGAACGGTACTTACAAAAAACCAATAGGACCTACCAAGATTTAAATACAGATCACTGGATTCAAAGATCAGAGTGGTTACCAATACACCAAGAAACCTCATTCACGAGGGAGAGCTAAACATTTTTTTTCTAAATTGTTAGATTCTTAGAAGACACATTTTATTGCAATTATTGTACATATATTTACATCAACGCTTATTTGGGTTATATAGTAAAATTCATATAATTATATACATTTCTATAACTAACTTTTTTAGCTTTTCGTACATATTTACAAAAATCAGTGATTTTAAAAAAATGATTATATGTATGAAAAAGAAGACTTTCTGTCAATCAGGAACTTAAACTAGAGGTACTAAAACACATCAGCTCCCACCAAGATTTGAACTCAGATCGCTGGATTCAGAGTCCAGAGTGCTAACCATTACACCACGGAACCTCTCTTCTAACACCACATATACAACTTTCTCTTAGAGTGTGAGATCTTATTTTCTACAAGTTACAGGAATAATAATCAGATAGATAAGTATTACATTGTATTTACAAAAAAAGCCATTAGGACCTACCAAATTTTGATACAGATTATAGGTTTCAGAGTCCATAATTGTTAACAGTACACAATGAAACCTCATTCATATGGTAGCATGTACATTTTTGGTCAGAGTATAAGATTCTTAGTGGATACATTTTATTGGAATTAAATGACAGATAAACCTGTCTCTCAGTGTGTAAGATTCTTAATTTATGCAATTTATAGATATTTTCTTTCTCAGAGATATTAACTGTATTGTGCTTACAACAAAACCAATAGAACCTACCAAGATGTAAATATAGATCATGGATTCAGAGTCCAAAATGTTTACCAATACACCATGAAACCTCATCCATTAGGGAGCATCTAAATATTGTTATAAGAATGTACTCTCAGAGAGATATGAACTGAATGGTACTTACAAAAAACCAATAGGACCTACCAAGATTTAAATACAGATCACTGTATTCAAAGATCAGAGTGGAGTGGTTACTAATACACCAAGAAACCACATTCATTAGGGAACATCTAAACATTTTTTTTCTAAAATGTTAGATTCTTAGAAGACACATTTTATTGAAGTTATTGTACATATATTAACATCAATGCTTATTTGGATTACACAGTAAAATTCATATAATTACAAACATTTCTATAACTACCCTTTTTAGCTTTTCGTACATATTTACAAAAATCAGTGATTTAAAAAAAATATTATATGTATGAAAAAGAAGACTTTCTGTCAATCAGGAACTTAAACTAAAGGTACTAAAACACATCAGCTCCCACCGAGATTTGAACTCGGTTCGCTGGATTCAGAGTCCAGAGTGCTAACCATTACACCACGGAACCTCTCTTCTAACACCACATATACAACTTTCTCTTAGAGTGTGAGATCTTATTTTCTACAAGTTACAGGAATAATAATCAGATAGATAAGTATTACATTGTATTTACAAAAAAAGCCATTAGGACCTACAAAATTTTGATACAGATTATAGGTTTCAGAGTCCATAATTGTTAACAGTACACAATGAAACCTCATTCATATGGTAGCATGTACATTTTTGGTCAGAGTATAAGATTCTTAGTGGAAACATTTTATTGGAATTAAATGACAGATAAACCTGTCACTCAGTGTGTAAGATTCTTAATTTATGCAATTTATAGATATTTTCTTTCTCAGAGATATTAACTGTATTGTGCTTACAACAAAACCAATAGAACCTACCAAGATGTAAATATAGATCATGGATTCAGAGTCCAAAATGTTTACCAATACACCATGAAACCTCATCCATTAGGGAGCATCTAAATATTTTTATAAGAATGTACTCTCAGAGAGATATGAACTGAATGGTACTTACAAAAAACCAATAGGACCTACCAAGATTTAAATACAGATCACTGTATTCAAAGATCAGAGTGGAGTGGTTACTAATACACCAAGAAACCACATTCATTAGGGAACATCTAAACATTTTTTTTCTAAAATGTTAGATTCTTAGAAGACACATTTTATTGAAGTTATTGTACATATATTAACATCAATGCTTATTTGGATTACACAGTAAAATTCATATAATTACAAACATTTCTATAACTACCTTTTTTTAGATTTTAGTACATATTTACAATAATCAGTGATTTAAAAATGTATTATATGTATAAAAAAGAAAAGTTTTTGTCAATCAAGGACTTAAACTGAAGGTACTAAAATGCACCTGGTGCCACCGAGATTTGAACTCAATTTACTGGATTCAGAGTACAGAGTGCTAACCATAACACCATGGAATCGCCCTTCTAATAACACATATAAAACTTTCTCTCAGAGTGTAAGATCTTAATTTCTACAAGATACAGAAATATTCATTCAGAGAGATATGTACTACATTGTATTTACAAATAAAACCATTAGGACCTACCAATTTGTATATACAGATTATTGGTTTCAGAGTCCAGAATTGTTAACAGTACACCATGAAAGCTCATTCATATGGTGGCATGTAAAAAATTTTCTCACAGTGTAAGATTCTTAGAGGTTTCATTTTATTGGAATTATATTACAGATAAACCTGTCTCTCAGTGTGTATGATTCTTAATTTATGCAATTTATAGATATTTTCTTTCTCAGAGATATGAACTGCATAATACTTACAAAAAAACAATAGGACCTACCAAGATGTAAATACAAATCATGGATTCAGAGTCCAAAATGGTTACAAATACACCAGGAAACCTCATTCATGAGGAAGCATTTAAAAAGTTTTTATTAGAATGTACTCTCAGAGAAATATGAACTGAACGGTACTTACAAAAAACCAATAGGACCTACCAAGATTTAAATACAGATCACTGGATTCAAAGTTCAGAGTGGTTACCAATACACCAAGAAACCTCATTCACGAGGGAGAGCTAAACATTTTTTTCTAAAATGTTAGATTCTTAGAAGACACATTTTATTGCAATTATTGTACATATATTTACATCAACGCTTATTTGGGTTATATAGTAAAATTCATATAATTACATACATTTCTATAACTACCTTTTTTAGCTTTTCGTACATATTTACAAAAATCAGTGATTTAAAAAAATTATTATATGTATGAAAAAGAAGACTTTCTGTCAATCAGGAACTTAAACTAAAGGTACTAAAACACATCAGGTCCCACCGAGATTTGAACTCGGATAGCTGGATTCAGAGTCCAGAGTGCTAACCATTACACCACGGAACCTCTCTTCTAACACCACATATACAACTTTCTCTTAGAGTGTGAGATCTTATTTTCTACAAGTTACAGGAATAATAATCAGATAGATAAGTATTACATTGTATTTACAAAAAAAGCTATTAGGACCTACCAAATTTTGATACAGATTATAGGTTTCAGAGTCCATAATTGTTAACAGTACACAATGAAACCTCATTCATATGGTAGCATGTACATTTTTGGTCAGAGTATAAGATTCTTAGTGGATACATTTTATTGGAATTAAATGACAGATAAACCTGTCACTCAGTGTGTAAGATTCTTAATTTATGCAATTTATAGATATTTTCTTTCTCAGAGATATTAACTGTATTGTGCTTACAACAAAACCAATAGAACCTACCAAGATGTAAATATAGATCATGGATTCAGAGTCCAAAATGTTTACCAATACACCATGAAACCTCATCCATTAGGGAGCATCTAAATATTTTTATAAGAATGTACTCTCAGAGAGATATGAACTGAATGGTACTTACAAAAAACCAATAGGACCTACCAAGATTTAAATACAGATCACTGTATTCAAAGATGAGAGTGGAGTGGTTACTAATACACCAAGAAACCACATTCATTAGGGAACATCTAAACATTTTTTTTCTAAAATGTTAGATTCTTAGAAGACACATTTTATTGAAGTTATTGTACATATATTAACATCAATGCTTATTTGGATTACACAGTAAAATTCATATAATTACAAACATTTCTATAACTACGTTTTTTTAGATTTTAGTACATATTTACAATAATCAGTGATTTAAAAAATGTATTATATGTATACAAAAGAAAAGTTTTTGTCAATCAAGGACTTAAACTGAAGGAACTAAAATGCACCTGGTGCCACCGAGATTTGAACTCAATTTACTGGATTCAGAGTACAGAGTGCTAACCATAACACCATGGAATCTCCCTTCTAATAACACATATAAAACTTTCTCTCAGAGTGTAAGATCTTAATTTCTACAAGATACAGAAATATTCATTCAGAGAGATATGTACTACATTGTATTTACAAATAAAACCATTAGGACCTACCAATTTGTATATACAGATTATTGGTTTCAGAGTCCAGAATTGTTAACAGTACACCATGAAAGCTCATTCATATGGTGGCATGTAAAAAATTTTCTCACAGTGTAAGATTCTTAGAGGTTACATTTTATTGGAATTATATTACAGATAAACCTGTCTCTCAGTGTGTATGATTCTTAATTTATGCAATTTATAGATATTTTCTTTCTCAGAGATATGAACTGCATAATACTTACAAAAAAACAATAGGACCTACCAAGATGTAAATACAAATCATGGATTCAGAGTCCAAAATGGTTACAAATACACCAGGAAACCTCATTCATGAGGAAGCATTTAAACAGTTTTTATTAGAATGTACTCTCAGAGAAATATGAACTGAACGGTACTTACAAAAAACCAATAGGACCTACCAAGATTTAAATACAGATCACTGGATTCAAAGTTCAGAGTGGTTACCAATACACCAAGAAAGCTCATTCACGAGGGAGAGCTAAACATTTTTTTCTAAAATGTTAGATTCTTAGAAGACACATTTTATTGCAATTATTGTACATATATTTACATCAACGCTTATTTGGGTTATATAGTAAAATTCATATAATTACATACATTTCTATAACTACCTTTTTTAGCTTTTCGTACATATTTACAAAAATCAGTGATTTAAAAAAAATATTATATGTATGAAAAAGAAGACTTTCTGTCAATCAGGAACTTAAACTAAAGGTACTAAAACACATCAGCTCCCACCGAGATTTGAACTCGGATCGCTGGATTCAGAGTCCAGAGTGCTAACCATTACACCACAGAACCTCTCTTCTAACACCACATATACAACTTTCTCTTAGAGTGTGAGATCTTATTTTCTACAAGTTACAGGAATAATAATCAGATAGATAAGTATTACATTGTATTTACAAAAAAAGCCATTAGGACCTACCAAATTTTGATACAGATTATAGGTTTCAGAGTCCATAATTGTTAACAGTACACAATGAAACCTCATTCATATGGTAGCATGTACATTTTTGGTCAGAGTATAAGATTCTTAGTGGATACATTTTATTGGAATTAAATGACAGATAAACCTGTCTCTCAGTGTGTAAGATTCTTAATTTATGCAATTTATAGATATTTTCTTTCTCAGAGATATTAACTGTATTGTGCTTACAACAAAACCAATAGAACCTACCAAGATGTAAATATAGATCATGGATTCAGAGTCCAAAATGTTTACCAATACACCATGAAACCTCATCCATTAGGGAGCATCTAAATATTTTTATAAGAATGTACTCTCAGAGAGATATGAACTGAATGGTACTTACAAAAAACCAATAGGACCTACCAAGATTTAAATACAGATCACTGTATTCAAAGATCAGAGTGGAGTGGTTACTAATACACCAAGAAACCACATTCATTAGGGAACATCTAAACATTTTTTTTCTAAAATGTTAGATTCTTAGAAGACACATTTTACTGAAGTTATTGTACATATATTAACATCAATGCTTATTTGGATTACACAGTAAAATTCATATAATTACAAACATTTCTATAACTACCTTTTTTTAGATTTTAGTACATATTTACAATAATCAGTGATTTAAAAAATGTATTATATGTATAAAAAATAAAAGTTTTAGTCAATCAAGGACTTAAACTGAAGGTACTAAAATGCACCTGGTGCCACTGAGATTTGAACTCAATTTACTGGATTCAGAGTACAGAGTGCTAACCATAACACCATGGAATCTCCCTTCTAATAACACATATAAAACTTTCTCTCAGAGTGTTAGATCTTAATTTCTACAAGATACAGAAATATTCATTCAGAGAGATATGTACTACATTGTATTTACAAATAAAACCATTAGGACCTACCAATTTGTATATACAGATTATTGGTTTCAGAGTCCAGAATTGTTAACAGTACACCATGAAAGCTCATTCATATGGTGGCATGTAAAAAAAATTCTCACAGTGTAAGATTCTTAGAGGTTACATTTTATTGGAATTATATTACAGATAAACCTGTCTCTCAGTGTGTATGATTCTTAATTTATGCAATTTATAGATATTTTCTTTCTCAGAGATATGAACTGCATAATACTTACAAAAAAACAATAGGACCTACCAAGATGTAAATACAAATCATGGATTCAGAGTCCAAAATGGTTACAAATACACCAGGAAACCTCATTCAAGAGGAAGCATTTAAAAAGTTTTTATTAGAATGTACTCTCAGAGAAATATGAACTGAACGGTACTTACAAAAAACCAATAGGACCTACCAAGATTTAAATACAGATCACTGGATTCAAAGTTCAGAGTGGTTACCAATACACCAAGAAACCTCATTCACGAGGGAGAGCTAAACATTTTTTTCTAAAATGTTAGATTCTTAGAAGACACATTTTATTGCAATTATTGTACATATATTTACATCAACGCTTATTTGGGTTATATAGTAAAATTCATATAATTACATACATTTCTATAACTACCTTTTTTAGCTTTTCGTACATATTTACAAAAATCAGTGATTTAAAAAAATTATTATATGTATGAAACAGAAGACTTTCTGTCAATCAGGAACTTAAACTAAAGGTACTAAAACACATAAGGTCCCACTGAGATTTGAACTCGGATAGCTGGATTCAGAGTCCAGAGTGCTAACCATTACACCACGGAACCTCTCTTCTAACACCACATATACAACTTTCTCTTAGAGTGTGAGATCTTATTTTCTACAAGTTACAGGAATAATAATCAGATAGATAAGTATTACATTGTATTTACAAAAAAAGCCATTAGGACCTACCAAATTTTGATACAGATTATAGGTTTCAGAGTCCATAATTGTTAACAGTACACAATGAAACCTCATTCATATGGTAGCATGTACATTTTTGGTCAGAGTATAAGATTCTTAGTGGATACATTTTATTGGAATTAAATGACAGATAAACCTGTCTCTCAGTGTGTAAGATTCTTAATTTATGCAATTTATAGATATTTTCTTTCTCAGAGATATTAACTGTATTGTGCTTACAACAAAACCAATAGAACCTACCAAGATGTAAATATAGATCATGGATTCAGAGTCCAAAATGTTTACCAATACACCATGAAACCTCATCCATTAGGGAGCATCTAAATATTTTTATAAGAATGTACTCTCAGAGAGATATGAACTGAATGGTACTTACAAAAAACCAATAGGACCTACCAAGATTTAAATACAGATCACTGTATTCAAAGATCAGAGTGGAGTGGTTACTAATACACCAAGAAACCACATTCATTAGGGAACATCTAAACATTTTTTTTCTAAAATGTTAGATTCTTAGAAGACACATTTTATTGAAGTTATTGTACATATATTAACATCAATGCTTATTTGGATTACACAGTAAAATTCATATAATTACAAACATTTCTATAACTACCTTTTTTTAGATTTTAGTACATATTTACAATAATCAGTGATTTAAAAAATGTATTATATGTATAAAAAAGAAAAGTTTTTGTCAATCAAGGACTTAAACTGAAGGAACTAAAATGCACCTGGTGCCACCGAGATTTGAACTCAATTTACTGGATTCAGAGTACAGAGTGCTAACCATAACACCATGGAATCTCCCTTCTAATAACACATATAAAACTTTCTCTCAGAGTGTAAGATCTTAATTTCTACAAGATAGAGAAATATTCATTCAGAGAGATATGTACTACATTGTATTTACAAATAAAACCATTAGGACCTACCAATTTGTATATACAGATTATTGGTTTCAGAGTCCAGAATTGTTAACAGTACACCATGAAAGCTCATTCATATGGTGGCATGTAAAAAAATTTCTCACAGTGTAAGATTCTTAGAGGTTACATTTTATTGGAATTATATTACAGATAAACCTGTCTCTCAGTGTGTATGATTCTTAATTTATGCAATTTATAGATATTTTCTTTCTCAGAGATATGAACTGCATAATACTTACAAAAAAACAATAGGACCTACCAAGATGTAAATACAAATCATGGATTCAGAGTCCAAAATGGTTACAAATACACCAGGAAACCTCATTCATGAGGAAGCATTTAAACAGTTTTTATTAGAATGTACTCTCAGAGAAATATGAACTGAACGGTACTTACAAAAAACCAATAGGACCTACCAAGATTTAAATACAGATCACTGGATTCAAAGTTCAGAGTGGTTACCAATACACCAAGAAACCTCATTCACGAGGGAGAGCTAAACATTTTTTTCTAAAATGTTAGATTTTTAGAAGACACATTTTATTGCAATTATTGTACATATATTTACATCAACGCTTATTTGGGTTATATAGTAAAATTCATATAATTACATACATTTCTATAACTACCTTTTTTAGCTTTTCGTACATATTTACAAAAATCAGTGATTTAAAAAAAATATTATATGTATGAAAAAGAAGACTTTCTGTCAATCAGGAACTTAAACTAAAGGTACTAAAACACATCAGCTCCCACCAAGATTTGAACTCAGATCGCTGGATTCAGAGTCCAGAGTGCTAACCATTACACCACGGAACCTCTCTTCTAACACCACATATACAACTTTCTCTTAGAGTGTGAGATCTTATTTTCTACAAGTTACAGGAATAATAATCAGATAGATAAGTATTACATTGTATTTACAAAAAAAGCCATTAGGACCTACCAAATTTTGATACAGATTATAGGTTTCAGAGTCCATAATTGTTAACAGTACACAATGAAACCTCATTCATATGGTAGCATGTACATTTTTGGTCAGAGTATAAGTTTCTTAGTGGATACATTTTATTGGAATTAAATGACAGATAAACCTGTCTCTCAGTGTGTAAGATTCTTAATTTATGCAATTTATAGATATTTTCTTTCTCAGAGATATTAACTGTATTGTGCTTACAACAAAACCAATAGAACCTACCAAGATGTAAATATAGATCATGGATTCAGAGTCCAAAATGTTTACCAATACACCATGAAACCTCATCCATTAGGGAGCATCTAAATATTTTTATAAGAATGTACTCTCAGAGAGATATGAACTGAATGGTACTTACAAAAAACCAATAGGACCTACCAAGATTTAAATACAGATCACTGTATTCAAAGATCAGAGTGGAGTGGTTACTAATACACCAAGAAACCACATTCATTAGGGAACATCTAAACATTTTTTTTCTAAAATGTTAGATTCTTAGAAGACACATTTTATTGAAGTTATTGTACATATATTAACATCAATGCTTATTTGGATTACACAGTAAAATTCATATAATTACAAACATTTCTATAACTACCTTTTTTTAGATTTTAGTACATATTTACAATAATCAGTGATTTAAAAAATGTATTATATGTATAAAAAAGAAAAGTTTTTGTCAATCAAGGACTTAAACTGAAGGTACTAAAATGCACCTGGTGCCACCGAGATTTGAACTCAATTTACTGGATTCAGAGTACAGAGTGCTAACCATAACACCATGGAATCTCCCTTCTAATAACACATATAAAACTTTCTCTCAGAGTGTAAGATCTTAATTTCTACAAGATACAGAAATATTCATTCAGAGAGATATGTAATACATTGTATTTACAAATAAAACCATTAGGACCTACCAATTTGTATATACAGATTATTGGTTTCAGAGTCCAGAATTGTTAACAGTACACCATGAAAGCTCATTCATATGGTGGCATGTAAAAAAATTTCTCACAGTGTAAGATTCTTAGAGGTTACATTTTATTGGAATTATATTACAGATAAACCTGTCTCTCAGTGTGTATGATTCTTAATTTATGCAATTTATAGATATTTTCTTTCTCAGAGATATGAACTGCATAATACTTACAAAAAAACAATAGGACCTACCAAGATGTAAATACAAATCATGGATTCAGAGTCCAAAATGGTTACAAATACACCAGGAAACCTCATTCATGAGGAAGCATTTAAACAGTTTTTATTAGAATGTACTCTCAGAGAAATATGAACTGAACGGTACTTACAAAAAACCAATAGGACCTACCAAGATTTAAATACAGATCACTGGATTCAAAGTTCAGAGTGGTTACCAATACACCAAGAAACCTCATTCACGAGGGAGAGCTAAACATTTTTTTCTAAAATGTTAGATTTTTAGAAGACACATTTTATTGCAATTATTGTACATATATTTACATCAACGCTTATTTGGGTTATATAGTAAAATTCATATAATTACATACATTTCTATAACTACCTTTTTTAGCTTTTCGTACATATTTACAAAAATCAGTGATTTAAAAAAAATATTATATGTATGAAAAAGAAGACTTTCTGTCAATCAGGAACTTAAACTAAAGGTACTAAAACACATCATCTCCCACCAAGATTTGAACTCAGATCGCTGGATTCAGAGTCCAGAGTGCTAACCATTACACCACGGAACCTCTCTTCTAACACCACATATACAACTTTCTCTTAGAGTGTGAGATCTTATTTTCTACAAGTTACAGGAATAATAATCAGATAGATAAGTATTACATTGTATTTACAAAAAAAGCCATTAGGACCTACCAAATTTTGATACAGATTATAGGTTTCAGAGTCCATAATTGTTAACAGTACACAATGAAACCTCATTCATATGGTAGCATGTACATTTTTGGTCAGAGTATAAGATTCTTAGTGGATACATTTTATTGGAATTAAATGACAGATAAACCTGTCTCTCAGTGTGTAAGATTCTTAATTTATGCAATTTATAGATATTTTCTTTCTCAGAGATATTAACTGTATTGTGCTTACAACAAAACCAATAGAACCTACCAAGATGTAAATATAGATCATGGATTCAGAGTCCAAAATGTTTACCAATACACCATGAAACCTCATCCATTAGGGAGCATCTAAATATTTTTATAAGAATGTACTCTCAGAGAGATATGAACTGAATGGTACTTACAAAAAACCAATAGGACCTACCAAGATTTAAATACAGATCACTGTATTCAAAGATCAGAGTGGAGTGGTTACTAATACACCAAGAAACCACATTCATTAGGGAACATCTAAACATTTTTTTTCTAAAATGTTAGATTCTTAGAAGACACATTTTATTGAAGTTATTGTACATATATTAACATCAATGCTTATTTGGATTACACAGTAAAATTCATATAATTACAAACATTTCTATAACTACCTTTTTTTAGATTTTAGTACATATTTACAATAATCAGTGATTTAAAAAATGTATTATATGTATAAAAAAGAAAAGTTTTTGTCAATCAAGGACTTAAACTGAAGGTACTAAAATGCACCTGGTGCCACCGAGATTTGAACTCAATTTACTGGATTCAGAGTACAGAGTGCTAACCATAACACCATGGAATCTCCCTTCTAATAACACATATAAAACTTTCTCTCAGAGTGTAAGATCTTAATTTCTACAAGATACAGAAATATTCATTCAGAGAGATATGTAATACATTGTATTTACAAATAAAACCATTAGGACCTACCAATTTGTATATACAGATTATTGGTTTCAGAGTCCAGAATTGTTAACAGTACACCATGAAAGCTCATTCATATGGTGGCATGTAAAAAATGTTCTCACAGTGTAAGATTCTTAGAGGTTACATTTTATTGGAATTATATTACAGATAAACCTGTCTCTCAGTGTGTATGATTCTTAATTTATGCAATTTATAGATATTTTCTTTCTCAGAGATATGAACTGCATAATACTTACAAAAAAACAATAGGACCTACCAAGATGTAAATACAAATCATGGATTCAGAGTCCAAAATGGTTACAAATACACCAGGAAACCTCATTCATGAGGAAGCATTTAAAAAGTTTTTATTAGAATGTACTCTCAGAGAAATATGAACTGAACGATACTTACAAAAAACCAATAGGACCTACCAAGATTTAAATACAGATCACTGGATTCAAAGTTCAGAGTGGTTACCAATACACCAAGAAACCTCATTCACGAGGGAGAGCTAAACATTTTTTTCTAAAATGTTAGATTCTTAGAAGACACATTTTATTGCAATTATTGTACATATATTTACATCAACGCTTATTTGGGTTATATAGTAAAATTCATATAATTACATACATTTCTATAACTACCTTTTTTAGCTTTTCGTACATATTTACAAAAATCAGTGATTTAAAAAAATTATTATATGTATGAAAAAGAAGACTTTCTGTCAATCAAGAACTTAAACTGAAGGTACTAAAACACATCAGCTCCCACCGAGATTTGAACTCGGATCGCTGGATTCAGAGTCCAGAGTGCTAACAATTACACCACGGAACCTCTCTTCTAACACCACATATACAACTTTCTCTTAGAGTGTGAGATCTTATTTTCTACAAGTTACAGGAATAATAATCAGATAGATAAGTATTACATTGTATTTACAAAAAAAGCCATTAGGACCTACCAAATTTTGATACAGATTATAGGTTTCAGAGTCCATAATTGTTAACAGTACACAATGAAACCTCATTCATATGGTAGCATGTACATTTTTGGTCAGAGTATAAGATTCTTAGTGGATACATTTTATTGGAATTAAATGACAGATAAACCTGTCTCTCAGTGTGTAAGATTCTTAATTTATGCAATTTATAGATATTTTCTTTCTCAGAGATATTAACTGTATTGTGCTTACAACAAAACCAATAGAACCTACCAAGATGTAAATATAGATCATGGATTCAGAGTCCAAAATGTTTACCAATACACCATGAAACCTCATCCATTAGGGAGCATCTAAATATTTTTATAAGAATGTACTCTCAGAGAGATATGAACTGAATGGTACTTACAAAAAACCAATAGGACCTACCAAGATTTAAATACAGATCACTGTATTCAAAGATCAGAGTGGAGTGGTTACTAATACACCAAGAAACCACATTCATTAGGGAACATCTAAACATTTTTTTTCTAAAATGTTAGATTCTTAGAAGACACATTTTATTGAAGTTATTGTACATATATTAACATCAATGCTTATTTGGATTACACAGTAAAATTCATATAATTACAAACATTTCTATAACTACGTTTTTTTAGATTTTAGTACATATTTACAATAATCAGTGATTTAAAAAATGTATTATATGTATACAAAAGAAAAGTTTTTGTCAATCAAGGACTTAAACTGAAGGAACTAAAATGCACCTGGTGCCACCGAGATTTGAACTCAATTTACTGGATTCAGAGTACAGAGTGCTAACCATAACACCATGGAATCTCCCTTCTAATAACACATATAAAACTTTCTCTCAGAGTGTAAGATCTTAATTTCTACAAGATACAGAAATATTCATTCAGAGAGATATGTACTACATTGTATTTACAAATAAAACCATTAGGACCTACCAATTTGTATATACAGATTATTGGTTTCAGAGTCCAGAATTGTTAACAGTACACCATGAAAGCTCATTCATATGGTGGCATGTAAAAAAATTTCTCACAGTGTAAGATTCTTAGAGGTTACATTTTATTGGAATTATATTACAGATAAACCTGTCTCTCAGTGTGTATGATTCTTAATTTATGCAATTTATAGATATTTTCTTTCTCAGAGATATGAACTGCATAATACTTACAAAAAAACAATAGGACCTACCAAGATGTAAATACAAATCATGGATTCAGAGTCCAAAATGGTTACAAATACACCAGGAAACCTCATTCATGAGGAAGCATTTAAACAGTTTTTATTAGAATGTACTCTCAGAGAAATATGAACTGAACGGTACTTACAAAAAACCAATAGGACCTACCAAGATTTAAATACAGATCACTGGATTCAAAGTTCAGAGTGGTTACCAATACACCAAGAAACCTCATTCACGAGGGAGAGCTAAACATTTTTTTCTAAAATGTTAGATTTTTAGAAGACACATTTTATTGCAATTATTGTACATATATTTACATCAACGCTTATTTGGGTTATATAGTAAAATTCATATAATTACATACATTTCTATAACTACCTTTTTTAGCTTTTCGTACATATTTACAAAAATCAGTGATTTAAAAAAAATATTATATGTATGAAAAAGAAGACTTTCTGTCAATCAGGAACTTAAACTAAAGGTACTAAAACACATCAGCTCCCACCAAGATTTGAACTCAGATCGCTGGATTCAGAGTCCAGAGTGCTAACCATTACACCACGGAACCTCTCTTCTAACACCACATATACAACTTTCTCTTAGAGTGTGAGATCTTATTTTCTACAAGTTACAGGAATAATAATCAGATAGATAAGTATTACATTGTATTTACAAAAAAAGCCATTAGGACCTACCAAATTTTGATACAGATTATAGGTTTCAGAGTCCATAATTGTTAACAGTACACAATGAAACCTCATTCATATGGTAGCATGTACATTTTTGGTCAGAGTATAAGATTCTTAGTGGATACATTTTATTGGAATTAAATGACAGATAAACCTGTCTCTCAGTGTGTAAGATTCTTAATTTATGCAATTTATAGATATTTTCTTTCTCAGAGATATTAACTGTATTGTGCTTACAACAAAACCAATAGAACCTACCAAGATGTAAATATAGATCATGGATTCAGAGTCCAAAATGTTTACCAATACACCATGAAACCTCATCCATTAGGGAGCATCTAAATATTTTTATAAGAATGTACTCTCAGAGAGATATGAACTGAATGGTACTTACAAAAAACCAATAGGACCTACCAAGATTTAAATACAGATCACTGTATTCAAAGATCAGAGTGGAGTGGTTACTAATACACCAAGAAACCACATTCATTAGGGAACATCTAAACATTTTTTTTCTAAAATGTTAGATTCTTAGAAGACACATTTTATTGAAGTTATTGTACATATATTAACATCAATGCTTATTTGGATTACACAGTAAAATTCATATAATTACAAACATTTCTATAACTACCTTTTTTTAGATTTTAGTACATATTTACAATAATCAGTGATTTAAAAAATGTATTATATGTATAAAAAAGAAAAGTTTTTGTCAATCAAGGACTTAAACTGAAGGTACTAAAATGCACCTGGTGCCACCGAGATTTGAACTCAATTTACTGGATTCAGAGTACAGAGTGCTAACCATAACACCATGGAATCTCCCTTCTAATAACACATATAAAACTTTCTCTCAGAGTGTAAGATCTTAATTTCTACAAGATACAGAAATATTCATTCAGAGAGATATGTAATACATTGTATTTACAAATAAAACCATTAGGACCTACCAATTTGTATATACAGATTATTGGTTTCAGAGTCCAGAATTGTTAACAGTACACCATGAAAGCTCATTCATATGGTGGCATGTAAAAAATTTTCTCACAGTGTAAGATTCTTAGAGGTTACATTTTATTGGAATTATATTACAGATAAACCTGTCTCTCAGTGTGTATGATTCTTAATTTATGCAATTTATAGATATTTTCTTTCTCAGAGATATGAACTGCATAATACTTACAAAAAAACAATAGGACCTACCAAGATGTAAATACAAATCATGGATTCAGAGTCCAAAATGGTTACAAATACACCAGGAAACCTCATTCATGAGGAAGCATTTAAAAAGTTTTTATTAGAATGTACTCTCAGAGAAATATGAACTGAACGATACTTACAAAAAACCAATAGGACCTACCAAGATTTAAATACAGATCACTGGATTCAAAGTTCAGAGTGGTTACCAATACACCAAGAAACCTCATTCACGAGGGAGAGCTAAACATTTTTTTCTAAAATGTTAGATTCTTAGAAGACACATTTTATTGCAATTATTGTACATATATTTACATCAACGCTTATTTGGGTTATATAGTAAAATTCATATAATTACATACATTTCTATAACTACCTTTTTTAGCTTTTCGTACATATTTACAAAAATCAGTGATTTAAAAAAATTATTATATGTATGAAAAAGAAGACTTTCTGTCAATCAAGAACTTAAACTGAAGGTACTAAAACACATCAGCTCCCACCGAGATTTGAACTCGGATCGCTGGATTCAGAGTCCAGAGTGCTAACAATTACACCACGGAACCTCTCTTCTGACACCACATATACAACTTTCTCTTAGAGTGTGAGATCTTATTTTCTACAAGTTACAGGAATAATAATCAGATAGATAAGTATTACATTGTATTTACAAAAAAAGCCATTAGGACCTACCAAATTTTGATACAGATTATAGGTTTCAGAGTCCATAATTGTTAACAGTACACAATGAAACCTCATTCATATGGTAGCATGTACATTTTTGGTCAGAGTATAAGATTCTTAGTGGATACATTTTATTGGAATTAAATGACAGATAAACCTGTCTCTCAGTGTGTAAGATTCTTAATTTATGCAATTTATAGATATTTTCTTTCTCAGAGATATTAACTGTATTGTGCTTACAACAAAACCAATAGAACCTACCAAGATGTAAATATAGATCATGGATTCAGAGTCCAAAATGTTTACCAATACACCATGAAACCTCATCCATTAGGGAGCATCTAAATATTTTTATAAGAATGTACTCTCAGAGAGATATGAACTGAATGGTACTTACAAAAAACCAATAGGACCTACCAAGATTTAAATACAGATCACTGTATTCAAAGATCAGAGTGGAGTGGTTACTAATACACCAAGAAACCACATTCATTAGGGAACATCTAAACATTATTTTTCTAAAATGTTAGATTCTTAGAAGACACATTTTATTGAAGTTATTGTACATATACAGTATTAACATCAATGCTTATTTGGATTACACAGTAAAATTCATATAATTACAAACATTTCTATAACTACCTTTTTTTAGATTTTAGTACATATTTACAATAATCAGTGATTTAAAAAATGTATTATATGTATAAAAAAGAAAAGTTTTTGTCAATCAAGGACTTAAACTGAAGGTACTAAAATGCACCTGGTGCCACCGAGATTTGAACTCAATTTACTGGATTCAGAGTACAGAGTGCTAACCATAACACCATGGAATCTCCCTTCTAATAACACATATAAAACTTTCTCTCAGAGTGTAAGATCTTAATTTCTACAAGATACAGAAATATTCATTCAGAGAGATGTGTACTACATTGTATTTTACAAATAAAACCATTAGGACCTACCAATTTGTATATACAGATTATTGGTTTCAGAGTCCAGAATTGTTAACAGTACACCATGAAAGCTCATTCATATGGTGGCATGTAAAAAATTTTCTCACAGTGTAAGATTCTTAGAGGTTACATTTTATTGGAATTATATTACAGATAAACCTATCTCTCAGTGTGTATGATTCTTAATTTATGCAATTTATAGATATTTTCTTTCTCAGAGATATGAACTGCATAATACTTACAAAAAAACAATAGGACCTACCAAGATGTAAATACAAATCATGGATTCAGAGTCCAAAATGGTTACAAATACACCAGGAAACCTCATTCATGAGGAAGCATTTAAACAGTTTTTATTAGAATGTACTCTCAGAGAAATATGAACTGAACGGTACTTACAAAAAACCAATAGGACCTACCAAGATTTAAATACAGATCACTGGATTCAAAGTTCAGAGTGGTTACCAATACACCAAGAAACCTCATTCACGAGGGAGAGCTAAACATTTTTTTCTAAAATGTTAGATTTTTAGAAGACACATTTTATTGCAATTATTGTACATATATTTACATCAACGCTTATTTGGGTTATATAGTAAAATTCATATAATTACATACATTTCTATAACTACCTTTTTTAGCTTTTCGTACATATTTACAAAAATCAGTGATTTAAAAAAAATATTATATGTATGAAAAAGAAGACTTTCTGTCAATCAGGAACTTAAACTAAAGGTACTAAAACACATCAGCTCCCACCAAGATTTGAACTCAGATCGCTGGATTCAGAGTCCAGAGTGCTGACCATTACACCACGGAACCTCTCTTCTAACACCACATATACAACTTTCTCTTAGAGTGTGAGATCTTATTTTCTACAAGTTACAGGAATAATAATCAGATAGATAAGTATTACATTGTATTTACAAAAAAAGCCATTAGGACCTACCAAATTTTGATACAGATTATAGGTTTCAGAGTCCATAATTGTTAACAGTACACAATGAAACCTCATTCATATGGTAGCATGTACATTTTTGGTCAGAGTATAAGATTCTTAGTGGATACATTTTATTGGAATTAAATGACAGATAAACCTGTCTCTCAGTGTGTAAGATTCTTAATTTATGCAATTTATAGATATTTTCTTTCTCAGAGATATTAACTGTATTGTGCTTACAACAAAACCAATAGAACCTACCAAGATGTAAATATAGATCATGGATTCAGAGTCCAAAATGTTTACCAATACACCATGAAACCTCATCCATTAGGGAGCATCTAAATATTTTTATAAGAATGTACTCTCAGAGAGATATGAACTGAATGGTACTTACAAAAAACCAATAGAACCTACCAAGATTTAAATACAGATCACTGTATTCAAAGATCAGAGTGGAGTGGTTACTAATACACCAAGAAACCACATTCATTAGGGAACATCTAAACATTTTTTTTCTAAAATGTTAGATTCTTAGAAGACACATTTTATTGAAGTTATTGTACATATATTAACATCAATGCTTATTTGGATTACACAGTAAAATTCATATAATTACAAACATTTCTATAACTACCTTTTTTTAGATTTTAGTACATATTTACAATAATCAGTGATTTAAAAAATGTATTATATGTATAAAAAAGAAAAGTTTTTGTCAATCAAGGACTTAAACTGAAGGTACTAAAATGCACCTGGTGCCACCGAGATTTGAACTCAATTTACTGGATTCAGAGTACAGAGTGCTAACCATAACACCATGGAATCTCCCTTCTAATAACACATATAAAACTTTCTCTCAGAGTGTAAGATCTTAATTTCTACAAGATACAGAAATATTCATTCAGAGAGATATGTACTACATTGTATTTACAAATAAAACCATTAGGACCTACCAATTTGTATATACAGATTATTGGTTTCAGAGTCCAGAATTGTTAACAGTACACAATGAAAGCTCATTCATATGGTGGCATGTAAAAATTTTTCTCACAGTGTAAGATTCTTAGAGGTTACATTTTATTGGAATTATATTACAGATAAACCTGTCTCTCAGTGTGTATGATTCTTAATTTATGCAATTTATAGATATTTTCTTTCTCAGAGATATGAACTGCATAATACTTACAAAAAAACAATAGGACCTACCAAGATGTAAATACAAATCATGGATTCAGAGTCCAAAATGGTTACAAATACACCAGGAAACCTCATTCATGAGGAAGCATTTAAAAAGTTTTTATTAGAATGTACTCTCAGAGAAATATGAACTGAACGGTACTTACAAAAAACCAATAGGACCTACCAAGATTTAAATACAGATCACTGGATTCAAAGTTCAGAGTGGTTACCAATACACCAAGAAACCTCATTCACGAGGGAGAGCTAAACATTTTTTTCTAAAATGTTAGATTCTTAGAAGACACATTTTATTGCAATTATTGTACATATATTTACATCAACGCTTATTTGGGTTATATAGTAAAATTCATATAATTACATACATTTCTATAACTACCTTTTTTAGCTTTTCGTACATATTTACAAAAATCAGTGATTTAAAAAAATTATTATATGTATGAAAAAGAAGACTTTCTGTCAATCAGGAACTTAAACTAAAGGTACTAAAACACATCAGCTCTCACCGAGATTTGAACTCGGATCGCTGGATTCAGAGTCCAGAGTGCTAACCATTACACCACGGAACCTCTCTTCTAACACCACATATACAACTTTCTCTTAGAGTGTGAGATCTTATTTTCTACAAGTTACAGGAATAATAATCAGATAGATAAGTATTACATTGTATTTACAAAAAAAGCCATTAGGACCTACCAAATTTTGATACAGATTATAGGTTTCAGAGTCCATAATTGTTAACAGTACACAATGAAACCTCATTCATATGGTAGCATGTACATTTTTTGTCAGAGTATAAGATTCTTAGTGGATACATTTTATTGGAATTAAATGACAGATAAACCTGTCTCTCAGTGTGTAAGATTCTTAATTTATGCAATTTATAGATATTTTCTTTCTCAGAGATATTAACTGTATTGTGCTTACAACAAAACCAATAGAACCTACCAAGATGTAAATATAGATCATGGATTCAGAGTCCAAAATGTTTACCAATACACCATGAAACCTCATCCATTAGGGAGCATCTAAATATTTTTATAAGAATGTACTCTCAGAGAGATATGAACTGAATGGTACTTACAAAAAACCAATAGGACCTACCAAGATTTAAATACAGATCACTGTATTCAAAGATCAGAGTGGAGTGGTTACTAATACACCAAGAAACCACATTCATTAGGGAACATCTAAACATTATTTTTCTAAAATGTTAGATTCTTAGAAGACACATTTTATTGAAGTTATTGTACATATACAGTATTAACATCAATGCTTATTTGGATTACACAGTAAAATTCATATAATTACAAACATTTCTATAACTACCTTTTTTTAGATTTTAGTACATATTTACAATAATCAGTGATTTAAAAAATGTATTATATGTATAAAAAAGAAAAGTTTTTGTCAATCAAGGACTTAAACTGAAGGTACTAAAATGCACCTGGTGCCACCGAGATTTGAACTCAATTTACTGGATTCAGAGTACAGAGTGCTAACCATAACACCATGGAATCTCCCTTCTAATAACACATATAAAACTTTCTCTCAGAGTGTAAGATCTTAATTTCTACAAGATACAGAAATATTCATTCAGAGAGATATGTACTACATTGTATTTACAAATAAAACCATTAGGACCTACCAATTTGTATATACAGATTATTGGTTTCAGAGTCCAGAATTGTTAACAGTACACCATGAAAGCTCATTCATATGGTGGCATGTAAACATTTTCTCACAGTGTAAGATTCTTAGAGGTTACATTTTATTGGAATTATATTACAGATAAACCTATCTCTCAGTGTGTATGATTCTTAATTTATGCAATTTATAGATATTTTCTTTCTCAGAGATATGAACTGCATAATACTTACAAAAAAACAATAGGACCTACCAAGATGTAAATACAAATCATGGATTCAGAGTCCAAAATGGTTACAAATACACCAGGAAACCTCATTCATGAGGAAGCATTTAAACAGTTTTTATTAGAATGTACTCTCAGAGAAAGATGAACTGAACGGTACTTACAAAAAACCAATAGGACCTACCAAGATTTAAATACAGATCACTGGATTCAAAGTTCAGAGTGGTTACCAATACACCAAGAAACCTCATTCACGAGGGAGAGCTAAACATTTTTTTCTAAAATGTTAGATTCTTAGAAGACACATTTTATTGCAATTATTGTACATATATTTACATCAACGCTTATTTGGGTTATATAGTAAAATTCATATAATTACATACATTTCTATAACTACCTTTTTTAGCTTTTCGTACATATTTACAAAAATCAGTGATTTAAAAAAATTATTATATGTATGAAACAGAAGACTTTCTGTCAATCAGGAACTTAAACACATAAGGTCCCACCGAGATTTGAACTCGGATCGCTGGATTCAGAGTCCAGAGTGCTAACCATTACACCACGGAACCTCTCTTCTAACACCACATATACAACTTTCTCTTAGAGTGTGAGATCTTATTTTCTACAAGTTACAGGAATAATAATCAGAGAGATAAGTATTACATTGTATTTACAAAAAAAGCCATTAGGACCTACCAAATTTTGATACAGATTATAGGTTTCAGAGTCCATAATTGTTAACAGTACACAATGAAACCTCATTCATATGGTAGCATGTACATTTTTGGTCAGAGTATAAGATTCTTAGTGGATACATTTTATTGGAATTAAATGACAGATAAACCTGTCTCTCAGTGTGTAAGATTCTTAATTTATGCAATTTATAGATATTTTCTTTCTCAGAGATATTAACTGTATTGTGCTTACAACAAAACCAATAGAACCTACCAAGATGTAAATATAGATCATGGATTCAGAGTCCAAAATGTTTACCAATACACCATGAAACCTCATCCATTAGGGAGCATCTAAATATTTTTATAAGAATGTACTCTCAGAGAGATATGAACTGAATGGTACTTACAAAAAAACCAATAGGACCTACCAAGATTTAAATACAGATCACTGTATTCAAAGATCAGAGTGGAGTGGTTACTAATACACCAAGAAACCACATTCATTAGGGAACATCTAAACATTTTTTTTCTAAAATGTTAGATTCTTAGAAGACACATTTTATTGAAGTTATTGTACATATATTAACATCAATGCTTATTTGGATTACACAGTAAAATTCATATAATTACAAACATTTCTATAACTACCTTTTTTTAGATTTTAGTACATATTTACAATAATCAGTGATTTAAAAAATGTATTATATGTATAAAAAAGAAAAGTTTTTGTCAATCAAGGACTTAAACTGAAGGTACTAAAATGCACCTGGTGCCACCGAGATTTGAACTCAATTTACTGGATTCAGAGTACAGAGTGCTAACCATAACACCATGGAATCTCCCTTCTAATAACACATATAAAACTTTCTCTCAGAGTGTAAGATCTTAATTTCTACAAGATACAGAAATATTCATTCAGAGAGATATGTACTACATTGTATTTACAAATAAAACAATTAGGACCTACCAATTTGTATATACAGATTATTGGTTTCAGAGTCCAGAATTGTTAACAGTACACCATGAAAGCTCATTCATATGGTGGCATGTAAAAAATTTTCTCACAGTGTAAGATTCTTAGAGGTTACATTTTATTGGAATTATATTACAGATAAACCTGTCTCTCAGTGTGTATGATTCTTAATTTATGCAATTTATAGATATTTTCTTTCTCAGAGATATGAACTGCATAATACTTACAAAAAAACAATAGGACCTACCAAGATGTAAATACAAATCATGGATTCAGAGTCCAAAATGGTTACAAATACACCAGGAAACCTCATTCATGAGGAAGCATTTAAACAGTTTTTATTAGAATGTACTCTCAGAGAAATATGAACTGAACGGTACTTACAAAAAACCAATAGGACCTACCAAGATTTAAATACAGATCACTGGATTCAAAGTTCAGAGTGGTTACCAATACACCAAGAAACCTCATTCACGAGGGAGAGCTAAACATTTTTTTCAAAAATGTTAGATTCTTAGAAGACACATTTTATTGCAATTATTGTACATATATTTACATCAACGCTTATTTGGGTTATATAGTAAAATTCATATAATTACATACATTTCTATAACTACCTTTTTTAGCTTTTCGTACATATTTACAAAAATCACTGATTTAAAAAAATTATTATATGTATGAAACAGAAGACTTTCTGTCAATCAGGAACTTAAACACATAAGGTCCCACCGAGATTTGAACTCGGATCGCTGGATTCAGAGTCCAGAGTGCTAACCATTACACCACGGAACCTCTCTTCTAACACCACATATACAACTTTCTCTTAGAGTGTGAGATCTTATTTTCTACAAGTTACAGGAATAATAATCAGATAGATAAGTATTACATTGTATTTACAAAAAAAGCCATTAGGACCTACCAAATTTTGATACAGATTATAGGTTTCAGAGTCCATAATTGTTAACAGTACACAATGAAACCTCATTCATATGGTAGCATGTACATTTTTGGTCAGAGTATAAGATTCTTAGTGGATACATTTTATTGGAATTAAATGACAGATAAACCTGTCTCTCAGTGTGTAAGATTCTTAATTTATGCAATTTATAGATATTTTCTTTCTCAGAGATATTAACTGTATTGTGCTTACAACAAAACCAATAGAACCTACCAAGATGTAAATATAGATCATGGATTCAGAGTCCAAAATGTTTACCAATACACCATGAAACCTCATCCATTAGGGAGCATCTAAATATTTTTATAAGAATGTACTCTCAGAGAGATATGAACTGAATGGTACTTACAAAAAACCAATAGGACCTACCAAGATTTAAATACAGATCACTGTATTCAAAGATCAGTGTGAAGTGGTTACTAATACACCAAGAAACCACATTCATTAGGGAACATCTAAACATTTTTTTTCTAAAATGTTAGATTCTTAGAAGACACATTTTATTGAAGTTATTGTACATATATTAACATCAATGCTTATTTGGATTACACAGTAAAATTCATATAATTACAAACATTTCTATAACTACCTTTTTTGAGATTTTAGTACATATTTACAATAATCAGTGATTTAAAAAATGTATTATATGTATAAAAAAGAAAAGTTTTTGTCAATCAAGGACTTAAACTGAAGGTACTAAAATGCACCTGGTGCCACCGAGATTTGAACTCAATTTACTGGATTCAGAGTACAGAGTGCTAACCATAACACCATGGAATCTCCCTTCTAATAACACATATAAAACTTTCTCTCAGAGTGTAAGATCTTAATTTCTACAAGATACAGAAATATTCATTCAGAGAGATATGTACTACATTGTATTTACAAATAAAACCATTAGGACCTACCAATTTGTATATACAGATTATTGGTTTCAGAGTCCAGAATTGTTAACAGTACACCATGAAAGCTCATTCATATGGTGGCATGTAAAAAAATTTCTCACAGTGTAAGATTCTTAGAGGTTACATTTTATTGGAATTATATTACAGATAAACCTGTCTCTCAGTGTGTATGATTCTTAATTTATGCAATTTATAGATATTTTCTTTCTCAGAGATATGAACTGCATAATACTTACAAAAAAAACAATAGGACCTACCAAGATGTAAATACAAATCATGGATTCAGAGTCCAAAATGGTTACAAATACACCAGGAAACCTCATTCATGAGGAAGCATTTAAAAAGTTTTTATTAGAATGTACTCTCAGAGAAATATGAACTGAACGGTACTTACAAAAAACCAATAGGACCTACCAAGATTTAAATACAGATCACTGGATTCAAAGTTCAGAGTGGTTACCAATACACCAAGAAACCTCATTCACGAGGGAGAGCTAAACATTTTTTTCTAAAATGTTAGATTCTTAGAAGACACATTTTATTGCAATTATTGTACATATATTTACATCAACGCTTATTTGGGTTATATAGTAAAATTCATATAATTACATACATTTCTATAACTACCTTTTTTAGCTTTTCGTACATATTTACAAAAATCAGTGATTTAAAAAAAATATTATATGTATGAAAAAGAAGACTTTCTGTCAATCAGGAACTTAAACTAAAGGTACAAAAACACATCGGGTCCCACCGAGATTTGAACTCGGATCGCTGGATTCAGAGTCCAGAGTGCTAACCATTACACCACGGAACCTCTCTTCTAACACCACATATACAACTTTCTCTTAGAGTGTGAGATCTTATTTTCTACAAGTTACAGGAATAATAATCAGATAGATAAGTATTACATTGTATTTACAAAAAAAGCCATTAGGACCTACCAAATTTTGATACAGATTATAGGTTTCAGAGTCCATAATTGTTAACAGTACACAATGAAACCTCATTCATATGGTAGCATGTACATTTTTGGTCAGAGTATAAGATTCTTAGTGGATACATTTTATTGGAATTAAATGACAGATAAACCTGTCTCTCAGTGTGTAAGATTCTTAATTTATGCAATTTATAGATATTTTCTTTCTCAGAGATATTAACTGTATTGTGCTTACAACAAAACCAATAGAACCTACCAAGATGTAAATATAGATCATGGATTCAGAGTCCAAAATGTTTACCAATACACCATGAAACCTCATCCATTAGGGAGCATCTAAATATTTTTATAAGAATGTACTCTCAGAGAGATATGAACTGAATGGTACTTACAAAAAACCAATAGGACCTACCAAGATTTAAATACAGATCACTGTATTCAAAGATCAGAGTGGAGTGGTTACTAATACACCAAGAAACCACATTCATTAGGGAACATCTAAACATGTTTTTCTAAAATGTTAGATTCTTAGAAGACACATTTTATTGAAGTTATTGTACATATATTAACATCAATGCTTATTTGGATTACACAGTAAAATTCATATAATTACAAACATTTCTATAACTACCTTTTTTTAGATTTTAGTACATATTTACAATAATCAGTGATTTAAAAAATGTATTATATGTATAAAAAAGAAAAGTTTTTGTCAATCAAGGACTTAAACTGAAGGTACTAAAATGCACCTGGTGCCACCGAGATTTGAACTCAATTTACTGGATTCAGAGTACAGAGTGCTAACCATAACACCATGGAATCTCCCTTCTAATAACACATATAAAACTTTCTCTCAGAGTGTAAGATCTTAATTTCTACAAGATACAGAAATATTCATTCAGAGAGATATGTACTACATTGTATTTACAAATAAAACCATTAGGACCTACCAATTTGTATATACAGATTATTGGTTTCAGAGTCCAGAATTGTTAACAGTACACCATGAAAGCTCATTCATATGGTGGCATGTAAAAAAATTTCTCACAGTGTAAGATTCTTAGAGGTTACATTTTATTGGAATTATATTACAGATAAACCTGTCTCTCAGTGTGTATGATTCTTAATTTATGCAATTTATAGATATTTTCTTTCTCAGAGATATGAACTGCATAATACTTACAAAAAAAACAATAGGACCTACCAAGATGTAAATACAAATCATGGATTCAGAGTCCAAAATGGTTACAAATACACCAGGAAACCTCATTCATGAGGAAGCATTTAAAAAGTTTTTATTAGAATGTACTCTCAGAGAAATATGAACTGAACGGTACTTACAAAAAACCAATAGGACCTACCAAGATTTAAATACAGATCACTGGATTCAAAGTTCAGAGTGGTTACCAATACACCAAGAAACCTCATTCACGAGGGAGAGCTAAACATTTTTTTCTAAAATGTTAGATTCTTAGAAGACACATTTTATTGCAATTATTGTACATATATTTACATCAACGCTTATTTGGGTTATATAGTAAAATTCATATAATTACATACATTTCTATAACTACCTTTTTTAGCTTTTCGTACATATTTACAAAAATCAGTGATTTAAAAAAAATATTATATGTATGAAAAAGAAGACTTTCTGTCAATCAGGAACTTAAACTAAAGGTACTAAAACACATCGGGTCCCACCGAGATTTGAACTCGGATCGCTGGATTCAGAGTCCAGAGTGCTAACCATTACACCACGGAACCTCTCTTCTAACACCACATATACAACTTTCTCTTAGAGTGTGAGATCTTATTTTCTACAAGTTACAGGAATAATAATCAGATAGATAAGTATTACATTGTATTTACAAAAAAAGCCATTAGGACCTACCAAATTTTGATACAGATTATAGGTTTCAGAGTCCATAATTGTTAACAGTACACAATGAAACCTCATTCATATGGTAGCATGTACATTTTTGGTCAGAGTATAAGATTCTTAGTGGATACATTTTATTGGAATTAAATGACAGATAAACCTGTCTCTCAGTGTGTAAGATTCTTAATTTATGCAATTTATAGATATTTTCTTTCTCAGAGATATTAACTGTATTGTGCTTACAACAAAACCAATAGAACCTACCAAGATGTAAATATAGATCATGGATTCAGAGTCCAAAATGTTTACCAATACACCATGAAACCTCATCCATTAGGGAGTATCTAAATATTTTTATAAGAATGTACTCTCAGAGAGATATGAACTGAATGGTACTTACAAAAAACCAATAGGACCTACCAAGATTTAAATACAGATCACTGTATTCAAAGATCAGAGTGGAGTGGTTACTAATACACCAAGAAACCACATTCATTAGGGAACATCTAAACATTTTTTTCTAAAATGTTAGATTCTTAGAAGACACATTTTATTGAAGTTATTGTACATATATTAACATCAATGCTTATTTGGATTACACAGTAAAATTCATATAATTACAAACATTTCTATAACTACCTTTTTTTAGATTTTAGTACATATTTACAATAATCAGTGATTTAAAAAATGTATTATATGTATAAAAAAGAAAAGTTTTTGTCAATCAAGGACTTAAACTGAAGGTACTAAAATGCACCTGGTGCCACCGAGATTTGAACTCAATTTACTGGATTCAGAGTACAGAGTGCTAACCATAACACCATGGAATCTCCCTTCTAATAACACATATAAAACTTTCTCTCAGAGTGTAAGATCTTAATTTCTACAAGATACAGAAATATTCATTCAGAGAGATATGTACTACATTGTATTTACAAATAAAACCATTAGGACCTACCAATTTGTATATACAGATTATTGGTTTCAGAGTCCAGAATTGTTAACAGTACACCATGAAAGCTCATTCATATGGTGGCATGTAAAAAAATTTCTCACAGTGTAAGATTCTTAGAGGTTACATTGTATTGGAATTATATTACAGATAAACCTGTCTCTCAGTGTGTATGATTCTTAATTTATGCAATTTATAGATATTTTCTTTCTCAGAGATATGAACTGCATAATACTTACAAAAAAACAATAGGACCTACCAAGATGTAAATACAAATCATGGATTCAGAGTCCAAAATGGTTACAAATACACCAGGAAACCTCATTCATGAGGAAGCATTTAAACAGTTTTTATTAGAATGTACTCTCAGAGAAATATGAACTGAACGGTACTTACAAAAAACCAATAGGACCTACCAAGATTTAAATACAGATCACTGGATTCAAAGTTCAGAGTGGTTACCAATACACCAAGAAACCTCATTCACGAGGGAGAGCTAAACATTTTTTTCTAAAATGTTAGATTCTTAGAAGACACATTTTATTGCAATTATTGTACATATATTTACATCAACGCTTATTTGGGTTATATAGTAAAATTCATATAATTACATACATTTCTATAACTACCTTTTTTAGCTTTTCGTACATATTTACAAAAATCAGTGATTTAAAAAAATTATTATATGTATGAAAAAGAAGACTTTCTGTCAATCAGGAACTTAAACTAAAGGTACTAAAACACATCAGGTCCCACCAAGATTTGAACTCGGATAGCTGGATTCAGAGTCCAGAGTGCTAACCATTACACCACGGAACCTCTCTTCTAACACCACATATACAACTTTCTCTTAGAGTGTGAGATCTTATTTTCTACAAGTTACAGGAATAATAATCAGATAGATAAGTATTACATTGTATTTACAAAAAAAAGCCATTAGGACCTACCAAATTTTGATACAGATTATAGGTTTCAGAGTCCATAATTGTTAACAGTACACAATGAAACCTCATTCATATGGTAGCATGTACATTTTTGGTCAGAGTATAAGATTCTTAGTGGATACATTTTATTGGAATTAAATGACAGATAAACCTGTCTCTCAGTGTGTAAGATTCTTAATTTATGCAATTTATAGATATTTTCTTTCTCAGAGATATTAACTGTATTGTGCTTACAACAAAACCAATAGAACCTACCAAGATGTAAATATAGATCATGGATTCAGAGTCCAAAATGTTTACCAATACACCATGAAACCTCATCCATTAGGGAGCATCTAAATATTTTTATAAGAATGTACTCTCAGAGAGATATGAACTGAATGGTACTTACAAAAAACCAATAGGACCTACCAAGATTTAAATACAGATCACTGTATTCAAAGATCAGAGTGGAGTGGTTACTAATACACCAAGAAACCACATTCATTAGGGAACATCTAAACATTTTTTTCTAAAATGTTAGATTCTTAGAAGACACATTTTATTGAAGTTATTGTACATATATTAACATCAATGCTTATTTGGATTACACAGTAAAATTCATATAATTACAAACATTTCTATAACTACCTTTTTTTTAGATTTTAGTACATATTTACAATAATCAGTGATTTAAAAAATGTATTATATGTATAAAAAAGAAAAGTTTTTGTCAATCAAGGACTTAAACTGAAGGTACTAAAATGCACCTGGTGCCACTGAGATTTGAACTCAATTTACTGGATTCAGAGTACAGAGTGCTAACCATAACACCATGGAATCTCCCTTCTAATAACACATATAAAACTTTCTCTCAGAATGTAAGATCTTAATTTCTACAAGATACAGAAATATTCATTCAGAGAGATATGTACTACATTGTATTTACAAATAAAACCATTAGGACCTACCAATTTGTATATACAGATTATTGGTTTCAGAGTCCAGAATTGTTAACAGTACACCATGAAAGCTCATTCATATGGTGGCATGTAAAAATTTTTCTCACAGTGTAAGATTCTTAGAGGTTACATTTTATTGGAATTATATTACAGATAAACCTGTCTCTCAGTGTGTATGATTCTTAATTTATGCAATTTATAGATATTTTCTTTCTCAGAGATATGAACTGCATAATACTTACAAAAAAACAATAGGACCTACCAAGATGTAAATACAAATCATGGATTCAGAGTCCAAAATGGTTACAAATACACCAGGAAACCTCATTCATGAGGAAGCATTTAAACAGTTTTTATTAGAATGTACTCTCAGAGAAATATGAACTGAACGGTACTTACAAAAAACCAATAGGACCTACCAAGATTTAAATACAGATCACTGGATTCAAAGTTCAGAGTGGTTACCAATACACCAAGAAACCTCATTCACGAGGGAGAGCTAAACATTTTTTTCTAAAATGTTAGATTCTTAGAAGACACATTTTATTGCAATTATTGTACATATATTTACATCAACGCTTATTTGGGTTATATAGTAAAATTCATATAATTACATACATTTCTATAACTACCTTTTTTAGCTTTTCGTACATATTTACAAAAATCAGTGATTTAAAAAAATTATTATATGTATGAAACAGAAGACTTTCTGTCAATCAGGAACTTAAACTAAAGGTACTAAAACACATAAGGTCCCACCGAGATTTGAACTCGGATCTCTGGATTCAGAGTCCAGAGTGCTAACCATTACACCATGGAACCTATCTTCTAACACCACATATAAAACTTTCTCTTAGAGTGTGAGATCTTATTTTCTACAAGTTACAGGAATAATTTTCATAGAGATAAGTATTACATTGTATTTACAAAAAAAAGCCATTAGGACCTACCAAATTTTGATACAGATTATAGGTTTCAGAGTCCTGAATTGTTAACAGTACACAATAAAACCTCATTCATATGGTAGCAAGTACATTTTTTTTTCAGAGTATAAGATTCTTAGTGGATACATTTTATTGGAATTAAATGACAGATAAACCTGTCTCTCAGTGTGTAAGATTCTTAATTTATGCAATTTATAGATATTTTCTTTCTCAGAGATATTAACTGTATTGTACTTACAACAAAACCAATAGAACCTACCAAGATGTAAATATAGATCATGGATTCAGAGTCCAAAATGTTTACCAATACACCATGAAACCTCATCCATTAGGGAGCATCTAAATATTTTTTATAAGAATGTACTCAGAGAGATATGAACTGAATGGTACTTACAAAAAACCAATAGGACCTACCAAGATTTAAATACAGATCACTGTATTCAAAGATCAGAGTGGAGTGGTTACTAATACACCAAGAAACCACATTCATTAGGGAACATCTAAAAAAAATTCTAAAATGTTAGATTCTTAGAAGACACATTTTATTGAAGTTATTGTACATATATTAACATCAATGCTTATTTGGATTACACAGTAAAATTCATATAATTACAAACATTTCTATAACTACCTTTTTTTAGATTTTAGTACATATTTACAATAATCAGTGATTTAAAAAATGTATTATATGTATAAAAAAGAAAAGTTTTTGTCAATCAAGGACTTAAAGTGAAGGTACTAAAATGCACCTGGTGCCACCGAGATTTGAACTCAATTTACTGGATTCAGAGTACAGAGTGCTAACCATAACACCATGGAATCTCCCTTCTAATAACACATATAAAACTTTCTCTCAGAGTGTAAGATCTTAATTTCTACAAGATACAGAAATATTCATTCAGAGAGATATGTACTACATTGTATTTACAAATAAAACCATTAGGACCTACCAATTTGTATATACAGATTATTGGTTTCAGAGTCCAGAATTGTTAACAGTACACCATGAAAGCTCATTCATATGGTGGCATGTAAAAAATTTTCTCACAGTGTAAGATTCTTAGAGGTTACATTTTATTGGAATTATATTACAGATAAACCTGTCTCTCAGTATGTATGATTCTTAATTTATGCAATTTATAGATATTTTCTTTCTCAGAGATATGAACTGCATAATACTTACAAAAAAACAATAGGACCTACCAAGATGTAAATACAAATCATGGATTCAGAGTCCAAAATGGTTACAAATACACCAGGAAACCTCATTCATGAGGAAGCATTTAAACAGTTTTTATTAGAATGTACTCTCAGAGAAATATAAACTGAACGGTACTTACAAAAAACCAATAGGACCTACCAACATTTAAATACAGATCACTGGATTCAAAGATCAGAGTGGTTACCAATACACCAAGAAACCTCATTCACAAGGGAGAGCTAAACATTTTTTTCTAAATTGTTAGATTCTTAGAAGACACATTTTATTGCAATTATTGTACATATATTTACATCAACGCTTATTTGGGTTATATAGTAAAATTCATATAATTACATACATTTCTATAACTACCTTTTTTAGCTTTTCGTACATATTTACAAAAATCAGTGATTTAAAAAAATGATTATATGTATGAAAAAGAAGACTTTCTGTAAATCAAGAACTTAAACTGAAGGTACTAAATCACATCAGGTCCCACCGAGATTTGAACTCGGATCGCTGGATTCAGAATCCAGAGTGCTAACCATTACACCATGGAACCTATCTTCTAACACCACATATAAAACTTTCTCTTAGAGTGTGAGATCTTATTTTCTACAAGTTACAGGAATAATTTTCTTAGAGATAAGTATTACATTGTATTTACAAAGAAAAAGCCATTAGGACCTACCAAATTTTGATACAGATTATAGGTTTCAGAATCCAGAATTGTTAACAGTACACAATGAAACCTCATTCATATGGTAGCAAGTAAATTTTTTTGTCAGAGTATAAGATTCTTAGTGGATACATTTTATTGGAATTAAATGACAGATAAACCTGTCTCTCAGTGTGTAAGATTCTTAATTTATGCAATTTATAGATATTTTCTTTCTCAGAGATATTAACTGTATTGTACTTACAACAAAACCAATAGAACCTACCAAGATGTAAATATAGATCATGGATTCAGAGTCCAAAATGTTTACCAATACACCATGAAACCTCATCCATTAGGGAGCATCTAAATATTTTTATAAGAATGTACTCTCAGAGAGATATGAACTGAATGGTACTTACAAAAAAACAATAGGACCTACCAAGATTTAAATACAGATCACTGTATTCAAAGATCAGAGTGGAGTGGTTACCAATACACCAAGAAACCACATTCATTAGGGAACATCTAAAAAAATAATTCTAAAATGTTAGATTCTTAGAAGACACATTTTATTGAAGTTATTGTACATATATTAACATCAATGCTTATTTGGATTACACAGTAAAATTCATATAATTACAAACATTTCTATAACTACCTTTTTTTAGATTTTAGTACATATTTACAATAATTAGTGATTTAAAAAATGTATTATATGTATAAAAAAGAAAAGTTTTTGTCAATCAAGGACCTAAACTGAAGGTACTAAAATGCACCTGGTCCCACCAAGATTTGAACTCAATTTACTGGATTTAGAGTACAGAATGCTAACCATAACACCATGGAATCTCCCTTCTAATAACACGTATAAAACTTTCTCTCAGAGTGTAAGATCTTAATTTCTACAAGATACAGAAATATTCATTCAGAGAGATATGTACTACATTGTATTTACAAATAAAACCATTAGGACCTACCAATTTGTATATACAGATTATTGGTTTCAGAGACCAGAATTGTTAACAGTACACCATGAAAGCTCATTCATATGGTGGCATGTAAAAATTTTTCTCACAGTGTAAGATTCTTAGAGGTTACATTTTATTAGGATTATATTACAGATAAACCTGTCTCTCAGTATGTATGATTCTTAATTTATGCAATTTATAGATATTTTCTTTCTCAGAGATATGAACTGCATAATACTTACAAAAAAACAATAGGACCTACCAAGATGTTAATACAAATCATGGATTCAGAGTCCAAAATGGTTACAAATACACCAGGAAACCTCATTCATGAGGAAGCATTTAAACAGTTTTTATTAGAATGTACTCTCAGAGAAATATAAACTGAACGGTACTTACAAAAAACCAATAGGACCTACCAAGATTTAAATACAGATCACTGGATTCAAAGATCAGAGTGGTTACCAATACACCAAGAAACCTCATTCACGAGGGAGAGCTAAACATTTTTTTCTAAAATGTTAGATTCTTAGAAGACACATTTTATTGCAATAATTGTACATATATTTACATCAACGCTTATTTGGGTTATATAGTAAAATTCATATAATTACATACATTTCTATAACTACCTTTTTTAGCTTTTCGTACATATTTACAAAAATCAGTGATTTAAAAAAATGATTATATGTATGAAAAAGAAGACTTTATGTCAATCAAGAACTTAAACTGAAGGTACTAAAACACATCAGTTCCCACCGAGATTTGAACTCGGATCGCTGGATTCAGAGTCCAGAGTGCTAACCATTACACCATGGAACCTCTATCCTAACTCCACCTATACAACTTTCTCTTAGAGTGTGAGATCATATTTTCTACAAGTTACAGGAATAATAATCATAGAGATAAGTATTACATTGTATTTAAAAAAATAGCCATTAGGACCTACCAAATTTTTATACAGATTATAGGTTTCAGAGTCCAGAATTGTTAACAGTACACAATGAAACCTCATTCATATGGTAGCATGTACATTTTTGGTCAGAGTATAAGATTCTTAGTGGATACATTTTATTGGAATTAAATGACAGATAAACCTGTCTCTCAGTGTGTAAGATTCTTAATTTATGCAATTTATAGATATTTTCTTTCTCAGAGATATTAACTGTATTGTGCTTACAACAAAACCAATAGAACCTACCAAGATGTAAATATAGATCATGGATTCAGAGTCCAAAATGTTTACCAATACACCATGAAACCTCATCCATTAGGGAGCATCTAAATATTTTTATAAGAATGTACTCTCAGAGAGATATGAACTGAATGGTACTTACAAAAAACCAATAGGACCTACCAAGATTTAAATACAGATCACTGTATTCAAAGATCAGAGTGGAGTGGTTACTAATACACCAAGAAACCACATTCATTAGGGAACATCTAAACATTTTTTTTCTAAAATGTTAGATTCTTAGAAGACACATTTTATTGAAGTTATTGTACATATATTAACATCAATGCTTATTTGGATTACACAGTAAAATTCATATAATTACAAACATTTCTATAACTACCTTTTTTTAGATTTTAGTACATATTTACAATAATCAGTGATTTAAAAAATGTATTATATGTATAAAAAAGAAAAGTTTTTGTCAATCAAGGACTTAAACTGAAGGTACTAAAATGCACCTGGTGCCACCGAGATTTGAACTCAATTTACTGGATTCAGAGTACAGAGTGCTAACCATAACACCATGGAATCTCCCTTCTAATAACACATATAAAACTTTCTCTCAGAGTGTAAGATCTTAATTTCTACAAGATACAGAAATATTCATTCAGAGAGATATGTAATACATTGTATTTACAAATAAAACCATTAGGACCTACCAATTTGTATATACAGATTATTGGTTTCAGAGTCCAGAATTGTTAACAGTACACCATGAAAGCTCATTCATATGGTGGCATGTAAAAAATGTTCTCACAGTGTAAGATTCTTAGAGGTTACATTTTATTGGAATTATATTACAGATAAACCTGTCTCTCAGTGTGTATGATTCTTAATTTATGCAATTTATAGATATTTTCTTTCTCAGAGATATGAACTGCATAATACTTACAAAAAAACAATAGGACCTACCAAGATGTAAATACAAATCATGGATTCAGAGTCCAAAATGGTTACAAATACACCAGGAAACCTCATTCATGAGGAAGCATTTAAACAGTTTTTATTAGAATGTACTCTCAGAGAAATATAAACTGAACGGTACTTACAAAAAACCAATAGGACCTACCAAGATTTAAATACAGATCACTGGATTCAAAGATCAGAGTGGTTACCAATACACCAAGAAACCTCATTCACGAGGGAGAGCTAAACATTTTTTTATAAAATGTTAGATTCTTAGAAGACACATTTTATTGAAGTTATTGTACATATATTAACATCAATGCTTATTTGGATTACACAGTAAAATTCATATAATTACAAACATTTCTATAACTACGTTTTTTTAGATTTTAGTACATATTTACAATAATCAGTGATTTAAAAAATGTATTATATGTATACAAAAGAAAAGTTTTTGTCAATCAAGGACTTAAACTGAAGGAACTAAAATGCACCTGGTGCCACCGAGATTTGAACTCAATTTACTGGATTCAGAGTACAGAGTGCTAACCATAACACCATGGAATCTCTCTTCTAATAACACATATAAAACTTTCTCTCAGAGTGTAAGATCTTAATTTCTACAAGATACAGAAATATTCATTCAGAGAGATATGTACTACATTGTATTTACAAATAAAACCATTAGGACCTACCAATTTGTATATACAGATTATTGGTTTCAGAGTCCAGAATTGTTAACAGTACACCATGAAAGCTCATTCATATGGTGGCATGTAAAAAAATTTCTCACAGTGTAAGATTCTTAGAGGTTACATTTTATTGGAATTATATTACAGATAAACCTGTCTCTCAGTGTGTATGATTCTTAATTTATGCAATTTATAGATATTTTCTTTCTCAGAGATATGAACTGCATAATACTTACAAAAAAACAATAGGACCTACCAAGATGTAAATACAAATCATGGATTCAGAGTCCAAAATGGTTACAAATACACCAGGAAACCTCATTCATGAGGAAGCATTTAAACAGTTTTTATTAGAATGTACTCTCAGAGAAATATGAACTGAACGGTACTTACAAAAAACCAATAGGACCTACCAAGATTTAAATACAGATCACTGCATTCAAAGTTCAGAGTGGTTACCAATACACCAAGAAACCTCATTCACGAGGGAGAGCTAAACATTTTTTTCTAAAATGTTAGATTTTTAGAAGACACATTTTATTGCAATTATTGTACATATATTTACATCAACGCTTATTTGGGTTATATAGTAAAATTCATATAATTACATACATTTCTATAACTACCTTTTTTAGCTTTTCGTACATATTTACAAAAATCAGTGATTTAAAAAAAATATTATATGTATGAAAAAGAAGACTTTCTGTCAATCAGGAACTTAAACTAAAGGTACTAAAACACATCAGCTCCCACCAAGATTTGAACTCAGATCGCTGGATTCAGAGTCCAGAGTGCTAACCATTACACCACGGAACCTCTCTTCTAACACCACATATACAACTTTCTCTTAGAGTGTGAGATCTTATTTTCTACAAGTTACAGGAATAATAATCAGATAGATAAGTATTACATTGTATTTACAAAAAAAGCCATTAGGACCTACCAAATTTTGATACAGATTATAGGTTTCAGAGTCCATAATTGTTAACAGTACACAATGAAACCTCATTCATATGGTAGCATGTACATTTTTGGTCAGAGTATAAGATTCTTAGTGGATACATTTTATTGGAATTAAATGACAGATAAACCTGTCTCTCAGTGTGTAAGATTCTTAATTTATGCAATTTATAGATATTTTCTTTCTCAGAGATATTAACTGTATTGTGCTTACAACAAAACCAATAGAACCTACCAAGATGTAAATATAGATCATGGATTCAGAGTCCAAAATGTTTACCAATACACCATGAAACCTCATCCATTAGGGAGCATCTAAATATTTTTATAAGAATGTACTCTCAGAGAGATATGAACTGAATGGTACTTACAAAAAACCAATAGGACCTACCAAGATTTAAATACAGATCACTGTATTCAAAGATCGGAGTGGAGTGGTTACTAATACACCAAGAAACCACATTCATTAGGGAACATCTAAACATTTTTTTTCTAAAATGTTAGATTCTTAGAAGACACATTTTATTGAAGTTATTGTACATATATTAACATCAATGCTTATTTGGATTACACAGTAAAATTCATATAATTACAAACATTTCTATAACTACCTTTTTTTAGATTTTAGTACATATTTACAATAATCAGTGATTTAAAAAATGTATTATATGTATAAAAAAGAAAAGTTTTTGTCAATCAAGGACTTAAACTGAAGGTACTAAAATGCACCTGGTGCCACCGAGATTTGAACTCAATTTACTGGATTCAGAGTACAGAGTGCTAACCATAACACCATGGAATCTCCCTTCTAATAACACATATAAAACTTTCTCTCAGAGTGTAAGATCTTAATTTCTACAAGATACAGAAATATTCATTCAGAGAGATATGTAATACATTGTATTTACAAATAAAACCATTAGGACCTACCAATTTGTATATACAGATTATTGGTTTCAGAGTCCAGAATTGTTAACAGTACACCATGAAAGCTCATTCATATGGTGGCATGTAAAAAATTTTCTCACAGTGTAAGATTCTTAGAGGTTACATTTTATTGGAATTATATTACAGATAAACCTGTCTCTCAGTGTGTATGATTCTTAATTTATGCAATTTATAGATATTTTCTTTCTCAGAGATATGAACTGCATAATACTTACAAAAAAACAATAGGACCTACCAAGATGTAAATACAAATCATGGATTCAGAGTCCAAAATGGTTACAAATACACCAGGAAACCTCATTCATGAGTAAGCATTTAAAAAGTTTTTATTAGAATGTACTCTCAGAGAAATATGAACTGAACGATACTTACAAAAAACCAATAGGACCTACCAAGATTTAAATACAGATCACTGGATTCAAAGTTCAGAGTGGTTACCAATACACCAAGAAACCTCATTCACGAGGGAGAGCTAAACATTTTTTTCTAAAATGTTAGATTCTTAGAAGACACATTTTATTGCAATTATTGTACATATATTTACATCAACGCTTATTTGGGTTATATAGTAAAATTCATATAATTACATACATTTCTATAACTACCTTTTTTAGCTTTTCGTACATATTTACAAAAATCAGTGATTTAAAAAAATTATTATATGTATGAAAAAGAAGACTTTCTGTCAATCAAGAACTTAAACTGAAGGTACTAAAACACATCAGCTCCCACCGAGATTTGAACTCGGATCGCTGGATTCAGAGTCCAGAGTGCTAACAATTACACCACGGAACCTCTCTTCTGACACCACATATACAACTTTCTCTTAGAGTGTGAGATCTTATTTTCTACAAGTTACAGGAATAATAATCAGATAGATAAGTATTACATTGTATTTACAAAAAAAGCCATTAGGACCTACCAAATTTTGATACAGATTATAGGTTTCAGAGTCCATAATTGTTAACAGTACACAATGAAACCTCATTCATATGGTAGCATGTACATTTTTGGTCAGAGTATAAGATTCTTAGTGGATACATTTTATTGGAATTAAATGACAGATAAACCTGTCTCTCAGTGTGTAAGATTCTTAATTTATGCAATTTATAGATATTTTCTTTCTCAGAGATATTAACTGTATTGTGCTTACAACAAAACCAATAGAACCTACCAAGATGTAAATATAGATCATGGATTCAGAGTCCAAAATGTTTACCAATACACCATGAAACCTCATCCATTAGGGAGCATCTAAATATTTTTATAAGAATGTACTCTCAGAGAGATATGAACTGAATGGTACTTACAAAAAACCAATAGGACCTACCAAGATTTAAATACAGATCACTGTATTCAAAGATCAGAGTGGAGTGGTTACTAATACACCAAGAAACCACATTCATTAGGGAACATCTAAACATTATTTTTCTAAAATGTTAGATTCTTAGAAGACACATTTTATTGAAGTTATTGTACATATACAGTATTAACATCAATGCTTATTTGGATTACACAGTAAAATTCATATAATTACAAACATTTCTATAACTACCTTTTTTTAGATTTTAGTACATATTTACAATAATCAGTGATTTAAAAAATGTATTATATGTATAAAAAAGAAAAGTTTTTGTCAATCAAGGACTTAAACTGAAGGTACTAAAATGCACCTGGTGCCACCGAGATTTGAACTCAATTTACTGGATTCAGAGTACAGAGTGCTAACCATAACACCATGGAATCTCCCTTCTAATAACACATATAAAACTTTCTCTCAGAGTGTAAGATCTTAATTTCTACAAGATACAGAAATATTCATTCAGAGAGATATGTAATACATTGTATTTACAAATAAAACCATTAGGACCTACCAATTTGTATATACAGATTATTGGTTTCAGAGTCCAGAATTGTTAACAGTACACCATGAAAGCTCATTCATATGGTGGCATGTAAAAAATTTTCTCACAGTGTAAGATTCTTAGAGGTTACATTTTATTGGAATTATATTACAGATAAACCTGTCTCTCAGTGTGTATGATTCTTAATTTATGCAATTTATAGATATTTTCTTTCTCAGAGATATGAACTGCATAATACTTACAAAAAAACAATAGGACCTACCAAGATGTAAATACAAATCATGGATTCAGAGTCCAAAATGGTTACAAATACACCAGGAAACCTCATTCATGAGGAAGCATTTAAAAAGTTTTTATTAGAATGTACTCTCAGAGAAATATGAACTGAACGATACTTACAAAAAACCAATAGGACCTACCAAGATTTAAATACAGATCACTGGATTCAAAGTTCAGAGTGGTTACCAATACACCAAGAAACCTCATTCACGAGGGAGAGCTAAACATTTTTTTCTAAAATGTTAGATTCTTAGAAGACACATTTTATTGCAATTATTGTACATATATTTACATCAACGCTTATTTGGGTTATATAGTAAAATTCATATAATTACATACATTTCTATAACTACCTTTTTTAGCTTTTCGTACATATTTACAAAAATCAGTGATTTAAAAAAATTATTATATGTATGAAAAAGAAGACTTTCTGTCAATCAAGAACTTAAACTGAAGGTACTAAAACACATCAGCTCCCACCGAGATTTGAACTCGGATCGCTGGATTCAGAGTCCAGAGTGCTAACAATTACACCACGGAACCTCTCTTCTGACACCACATATACAACTTTCTCTTAGAGTGTGAGATCTTATTTTCTACAAGTTACAGGAATAATAATCAGATAGATAAGTATTACATTGTATTTACAAAAAAAGCCATTAGGACCTACCAAATTTTGATACAGATTATAGGTTTCAGAGTCCATAATTGTTAACAGTACACAATGAAACCTCATTCATATGGTAGCATGTACATTTTTGGTCAGAGTATAAGATTCTTAGTGGATACATTTTATTGGAATTAAATGACAGATAAACCTGTCTCTCAGTGTGTAAGATTCTTAATTTATGCAATTTATAGATATTTTCTTTCTCAGAGATATTAACTGTATTGTGCTTACAACAAAACCAATAGAACCTACCAAGATGTAAATATAGATCATGGATTCAGAGTCCAAAATGTTTACCAATACACCATGAAACCTCATCCATTAGGGAGCATCTAAATATTTTTATAAGAATGTACTCTCAGAGAGATATGAACTGAATGGTACTTACAAAAAACCAATAGGACCTACCAAGATTTAAATACAGATCACTGTATTCAAAGATCAGAGTGGAGTGGTTACTAATACACCAAGAAACCACATTCATTAGGGAACATCTAAACATTATTTTTCTAAAATGTTAGATTCTTAGAAGACACATTTTATTGAAGTTATTGTACATATACAGTATTAACATCAATGCTTATTTGGATTACACAGTAAAATTCATATAATTACAAACATTTCTATAACTACCTTTTTTTAGATTTTAGTACATATTTACAATAATCAGTGATTTAAAAAATGTATTATATGTATAAAAAAGAAAAGTTTTTGTCAATCAAGGACTTAAACTGAAGGTACTAAAATGCACCTGGTGCCACCGAGATTTGAACTCAATTTACTGGATTCAGAGTACAGAGTGCTAACCATAACACCATGGAATCTCCCTTCTAATAACACATATAAAACTTTCTCTCAGAGTGTAAGATCTTAATTTCTACAAGATACAGAAATATTCATTCAGAGAGATATGTACTACATTGTATTTTACAAATAAAACCATTAGGACCTACCAATTTGTATATACAGATTATTGGTTTCAGAGTCCAGAATTGTTAACAGTACACCATGAAAGCTCATTCATATGGTGGCATGTAAAAAATTTTCTCACAGTGTAAGATTCTTAGAGGTTACATTTTATTGGAATTATATTACAGATAAACCTATCTCTCAGTGTGTATGATTCTTAATTTATGCAATTTATAGATATTTTCTTTCTCAGAGATATGAACTGCATAATACTTACAAAAAAACAATAGGACCTACCAAGATGTAAATACAAATCATGGATTCAGAGTCCAAAATGGTTACAAATACACCAGGAAACCTCATTCATGAGGAAGCATTTAAACAGTTTTTATTAGAATGTACTCTCAGAGAAATATGAACTGAACGGTACTTACAAAAAACCAATAGGACCTACCAAGATTTAAATACAGATCACTGGATTCAAAGTTCAGAGTGGTTACCAATACACCAAGAAACCTCATTCACGAGGGAGAGCTAAACATTTTTTTCTAAAATGTTAGATTTTTAGAAGACACATTTTATTGCAATTATTGTACATATATTTACATCAACGCTTATTTGGGTTATATAGTAAAATTCATATAATTACATACATTTCTATAACTACCTTTTTTAGCTTTTCGTACATATTTACAAAAATCAGTGATTTAAAAAAAATATTATATGTATGAAAAAGAAGACTTTCTGTCAATCAGGAACTTAAACTAAAGGTACTAAAACACATCAGCTCCCACCAAGATTTGAACTCAGATCGCTGGATTCAGAGTCCAGAGTGCTGACCATTACACCACGGAACCTCTCTTCTAACACCACATATACAACTTTCTCTTAGAGTGTGAGATCTTATTTTCTACAAGTTACAGGAATAATAATCAGATAGATAAGTATTACATTGTATTTACAAAAAAAGCCATTAGGACCTACCAAATTTTGATACAGATTATAGGTTTCAGAGTCCATAATTGTTAACAGTACACAATGAAACCTCATTCATATGGTAGCATGTACATTTTTGGTCAGAGTATAAGATTCTTAGTGGATACATTTTATTGGAATTAAATGACAGATAAACCTGTCTCTCAGTGTGTAAGATTCTTAATTTATGCAATTTATAGATATTTTCTTTCTCAGAGATATTAACTGTATTGTGCTTACAACAAAACCAATAGAACCTACCAAGATGTAAATATAGATCATGGATTCAGAGTCCAAAATGTTTACCAATACACCATGAAACCTCATCCATTAGGGAGCATCTAAATATTTTTATAAGAATGTACTCTCAGAGAGATATGAACTGAATGGTACTTACAAAAAACCAATAGGACCTACCAAGATTTAAATACAGATCACTGTATTCAAAGATCAGAGTGGAGTGGTTACTAATACACCAAGAAACCACATTCATTAGGGAACATCTAAACATTTTTTTTCTAAAATGTTAGATTCTTAGAAGACACATTTTATTGAAGTTATTGTACATATATTAACATCAATGCTTATTTGGATTACACAGTAAAATTCATATAATTACAAACATTTCTATAACTACCTTTTTTTAGATTTTAGTACATATTTACAATAATCAGTGATTTAAAAAATGTATTATATGTATAAAAAAGAAAAGTTTTTGTCAATCAAGGACTTAAACTGAAGGTACTAAAATGCACCTGGTGCCACCGAGATTTGAACTCAATTTACTGGATTCAGAGTACAGAGTGCTAACCATAACACCATGGAATCTCCCTTCTAATAACACATATAAAACTTTCTCTCAGAGTGTAAGATCTTAATTTCTACAAGATACAGAAATATTCATTCAGAGAGATATGTACTACATTGTATTTACAAATAAAACCATTAGGACCTACCAATTTGTATATACAGATTATTGGTTTCAGAGTCCAGAATTGTTAACAGTACACAATGAAAGCTCATTCATATGGTGGCATGTAAAAATTTTTCTCACAGTGTAAGATTCTTAGAGGTTACATTTTATTGGAATTATATTACAGATAAACCTGTCTCTCAGTGTGTATGATTCTTAATTTATGCAATTTATAGATATTTTCTTTCTCAGAGATATGAACTGCATAATACTTACAAAAAAACAATAGGACCTACCAAGATGTAAATACAAATCATGGATTCAGAGTCCAAAATGGTTACAAATACACCAGGAAACCTCATTCATGAGGAAGCATTTAAAAAGTTTTTATTAGAATGTACTCTCAGAGAAATATGAACTGAACGGTACTTACAAAAAACCAATAGGACCTACCAAGATTTAAATACAGATCACTGGATTCAAAGTTCAGAGTGGTTACCAATACACCAAGAAACCTCATTCACGAGGGAGAGCTAAACATTTTTTTCTAAAATGTTAGATTCTTAGAAGACACATTTTATTGCAATTATTGTACATATATTTACATCAACGCTTATTTGGGTTATATAGTAAAATTCATATAATTACATACATTTCTATAACTACCTTTTTTAGCTTTTCGTACATATTTACAAAAATCAGTGATTTAAAAAAATTATTATATGTATGAAAAAGAAGACTTTCTGTCAATCAGGAACTTAAACTAAAGGTACTAAAACACATCAGCTCTCACCGAGATTTGAACTCGGATCGCTGGATTCAGAGTCCAGAGTGCTAACCATTACACCACGGAACCTCTCTTCTAACACCACATATACAACTTTCTCTTAGAGTGTGAGATCTTATTTTCTACAAGTTACAGGAATAATAATCAGATAGATAAGTATTACATTGTATTTACAAAAAAAGCCATTAGGACCTACCAAATTTTGATACAGATTATAGGTTTCAGAGTCCATAATTGTTAACAGTACACAATGAAACCTCATTCATATGGTAGCATGTACATTTTTTGTCAGAGTATAAGATTCTTAGTGGATACATTTTATTGGAATTAAATGACAGATAAACCTGTCTCTCAGTGTGTAAGATTCTTAATTTATGCAATTTATAGATATTTTCTTTCTCAGAGATATTAACTGTATTGTGCTTACAACAAAACCAATAGAACCTACCAAGATGTAAATATAGATCATGGATTCAGAGTCCAAAATGTTTACCAATACACCATGAAACCTCATCCATTAGGGAGCATCTAAATATTTTTATAAGAATGTACTCTCAGAGAGATATGAACTGAATGGTACTTACAAAAAACCAATAGGACCTACCAAGATTTAAATACAGATCACTGTATTCAAAGATCAGAGTGGAGTGGTTACTAATACACCAAGAAACCACATTCATTAGGGAACATCTAAACATTATTTTTCTAAAATGTTAGATTCTTAGAAGACACATTTTATTGAAGTTATTGTACATATACAGTATTAACATCAATGCTTATTTGGATTACACAGTAAAATTCATATAATTACAAACATTTCTATAACTACCTTTTTTTAGATTTTAGTACATATTTACAATAATCAGTGATTTAAAAAATGTATTATATGTATAAAAAAGAAAAGTTTTTGTCAATCAAGGACTTAAACTGAAGGTACTAAAATGCACCTGGTGCCACCGAGATTTGAACTCAATTTACTGGATTCAGAGTACAGAGTGCTAACCATAACACCATGGAATCTCCCTTCTAATAACACATATAAAACTTTCTCTCAGAGTGTAAGATCTTAATTTCTACAAGATACAGAAATATTCATTCAGAGAGATATGTACTACATTGTATTTACAAATAAAACCATTAGGACCTACCAATTTGTATATACAGATTATTGGTTTCAGAGTCCAGAATTGTTAACAGTACACCATGAAAGCTCATTCATATGGTGGCATGTAAACATTTTCTCACAGTGTAAGATTCTTAGAGGTTACATTTTATTGGAATTATATTACAGATAAACCTATCTCTCAGTGTGTATGATTCTTAATTTATGCAATTTATAGATATTTTCTTTCTCAGAGATATGAACTGCATAATACTTACAAAAAAACAATAGGACCTACCAAGATGTAAATACAAATCATGGATTCAGAGTCCAAAATGGTTACAAATACACCAGGAAACCTCATTCATGAGGAAGCATTTAAACAGTTTTTATTAGAATGTACTCTCAGAGAAAGATGAACTGAACGGTACTTACAAAAAACCAATAGGACCTACCAAGATTTAAATACAGATCACTGGATTCAAAGTTCAGAGTGGTTACCAATACACCAAGAAACCTCATTCACGAGGGAGAGCTAAACATTTTTTTCTAAAATGTTAGATTCTTAGAAGACACATTTTATTGCAATTATTGTACATATATTTACATCAACGCTTATTTGGGTTATATAGTAAAATTCATATAATTACATACATTTCTATAACTACCTTTTTTAGCTTTTCGTACATATTTACAAAAATCAGTGATTTAAAAAAATTATTATATGTATGAAACAGAAGACTTTCTGTCAATCAGGAACTTAAACACATAAGGTCCCACCGAGATTTGAACTCGGATCGCTGGATTCAGAGTCCAGAGTGCTAACCATTACACCACGGAACCTCTCTTCTAACACCACATATACAACTTTCTCTTAGAGTGTGAGATCTTATTTTCTACAAGTTACAGGAATAATAATCAGAGAGATAAGTATTACATTGTATTTACAAAAAAAGCCATTAGGACCTACCAAATTTTGATACAGATTATAGGTTTCAGAGTCCATAATTGTTAACAGTACACAATGAAACCTCATTCATATGGTAGCATGTACATTTTTGGTCAGAGTATAAGATTCTTAGTGGATACATTTTATTGGAATTAAATGACAGATAAACCTGTCTCTCAGTGTGTAAGATTCTTAATTTATGCAATTTATAGATATTTTCTTTCTCAGAGATATTAACTGTATTGTGCTTACAACAAAACCAATAGAACCTACCAAGATGTAAATATAGATCATGGATTCAGAGTCCAAAATGTTTACCAATACACCATGAAACCTCATCCATTAGGGAGCATCTAAATATTTTTATAAGAATGTACTCTCAGAGAGATATGAACTGAATGGTACTTACAAAAAAACCAATAGGACCTACCAAGATTTAAATACAGATCACTGTATTCAAAGATCAGAGTGGAGTGGTTACTAATACACCAAGAAACCACATTCATTAGGGAACATCTAAACATTTTTTTTTCTAAAATGTTAGATTCTTAGAAGACACATTTTATTGAAGTTATTGTACATATATTAACATCAATGCTTATTTGGATTACACAGTAAAATTCATATAATTACAAACATTTCTATAACTACCTTTTTTTAGATTTTAGTACATATTTACAATAATCAGTGATTTAAAAAATGTATTATATGTATAAAAAAGAAAAGTTTTTGTCAATCAAGGACTTAAACTGAAGGTACTAAAATGCACCTGGTGCCACCGAGATTTGAACTCAATTTACTGGATTCAGAGTACAGAGTGCTAACCATAACACCATGGAATCTCCCTTCTAATAACACATATAAAACTTTCTCTCAGAGTGTAAGATCTTAATTTCTACAAGATACAGAAATATTCATTCAGAGAGATATGTACTACATTGTATTTACAAATAAAACCATTAGGACCTACCAATTTGTATATACAGATTATTGGTTTCAGAGTCCAGAATTGTTAACAGTACACCATGAAAGCTCATTCATATGGTGGCATGTAAAAATTTTTCTCACAGTGTAAGATTCTTAGAGGTTACATTTTATTGGAATTATATTACAGATAAACCTGTCTCTCAGTGTGTATGATTCTTAATTTATGCAATTTATAGATATTTTCTTTCTCAGAGATATGAACTGCATAATACTTACAAAAAAACAATAGGACCTACCAAGATGTAAATACAAATCATGGATTCAGAGTCCAAAATGGTTACAAATACACCAGGAAACCTCATTCATGAGGAAGCATTTAAACAGTTTTTATTAGAATGTACTCTCAGAGAAATATGAACTGAACGGTACTTACAAAAAACCAATAGGACCTACCAAGATTTAAATACAGATCACTGGATTCAAAGTTCAGAGTGGTTACCAATACACCAAGAAACCTCATTCACGAGGGAGAGCTAAACATTTTTTTCAAAAATGTTAGATTCTTAGAAGACACATTTTATTGCAATTATTGTACATATATTTACATCAACGCTTATTTGGGTTATATAGTAAAATTCATATAATTACATACATTTCTATAACTACCTTTTTTAGCTTTTCGTACATATTTACAAAAATCACTGATTTAAAAAAATTATTATATGTATGAAACAGAAGACTTTCTGTCAATCAGGAACTTAAACACATAAGGTCCCACCGAGATTTGAACTCGGATCGCTGGATTCAGAGTCCAGAGTGCTAACCATTACACCACGGAACCTCTCTTCTAACACCACATATACAACTTTCTCTTAGAGTGTGAGATCTTATTTTCTACAAGTTACAGGAATAATAATCAGATAGATAAGTATTACATTGTATTTACAAAAAAAGCCATTAGGACCTACCAAATTTTGATACAGATTATAGGTTTCAGAGTCCATAATTGTTAACAGTACACAATGAAACCTCATTCATATGGTAGCATGTACATTTTTGGTCAGAGTATAAGATTCTTAGTGGATACATTTTATTGGAATTAAATGACAGATAAACCTGTCTCTCAGTGTGTAAGATTCTTAATTTATGCAATTTATAGATATTTTCTTTCTCAGAGATATTAACTGTATTGTGCTTACAACAAAACCAATAGAACCTACCAAGATGTAAATATAGATCATGGATTCAGAGTCCAAAATGTTTACCAATACACCATGAAACCTCATCCATTAGGGAGCATCTAAATATTTTTATAAGAATGTACTCTCAGAGAGATATGAACTGAATGGTACTTACAAAAAACCAATAGGACCTACCAAGATTTAAATACAGATCACTGTATTCAAAGATCAGTGTGAAGTGGTTACTAATACACCAAGAAACCACATTCATTAGGGAACATCTAAACATTTTTTTTCTAAAATGTTAGATTCTTAGAAGACACATTTTATTGAAGTTATTGTACATATATTAACATCAATGCTTATTTGGATTACACAGTAAAATTCATATAATTACAAACATTTCTATAACTACCTTTTTTGAGATTTTAGTACATATTTACAATAATCAGTGATTTAAAAAATGTATTATATGTATAAAAAAGAAAAGTTTTTGTCAATCAAGGACTTAAACTGAAGGTACTAAAATGCACCTGGTGCAACCGAGATTTGAACTCAATTTACTGGATTCAGAGTACAGAGTGCTAACCATAACACCATGGAATCTCCCTTCTAATAACACATATAAAACTTTCTCTCAGAGTGTAAGATCTTAATTTCTACAAGATACAGAAATATTCATTCAGAGAGATATGTACTACATTGTATTTACAAATAAAACCATTAGGACCTACCAATTTGTATATACAGATTATTGGTTTCAGAGTCCAGAATTGTTAACAGTACACCATGAAAGCTCATTCATATGGTGGCATGTAAAAAAATTTCTCACAGTGTAAGATTCTTAGAGGTTACATTTTATTGGAATTATATTACAGATAAACCTGTCTCTCAGTGTGTATGATTCTTAATTTATGCAATTTATAGATATTTTCTTTCTCAGAGATATGAACTGCATAATACTTACAAAAAAAACAATAGGACCTACCAAGATGTAAATACAAATCATGGATTCAGAGTCCAAAATGGTTACAAATACACCAGGAAACCTCATTCATGAGGAAGCATTTAAAAAGTTTTTATTAGAATGTACTCTCAGAGAAATATGAACTGAACGGTACTTACAAAAAACCAATAGGACCTACCAAGATTTAAATACAGATCACTGGATTCAAAGTTCAGAGTGGTTACCAATACACCAAGAAACCTCATTCACGAGGGAGAGCTAAACATTTTTTTCTAAAATGTTAGATTCTTAGAAGACACATTTTATTGCAATTATTGTACATATATTTACATCAACGCTTATTTGGGTTATATAGTAAAATTCATATAATTACATACATTTCTATAACTACCTTTTTTAGCTTTTCGTACATATTTACAAAAATCAGTGATTTAAAAAAAATATTATATGTATGAAAAAGAAGACTTTCTGTCAATCAGGAACTTAAACTAAAGGTACAAAAACACATCGGGTCCCACCGAGATTTGAACTCGGATCGCTGGATTCAGAGTCCAGAGTGCTAACCATTACACCACGGAACCTCTCTTCTAACACCACATATACAACTTTCTCTTAGAGTGTGAGATCTTATTTTCTACAAGTTACAGGAATAATAATCAGATAGATAAGTATTACATTGTATTTACAAAAAAAGCCATTAGGACCTACCAAATTTTGATACAGATTATAGGTTTCAGAGTCCATAATTGTTAACAGTACACAATGAAACCTCATTCATATGGTAGCATGTACATTTTTGGTCAGAGTATAAGATTCTTAGTGGATACATTTTATTGGAATTAAATGACAGATAAACCTGTCTCTCAGTGTGTAAGATTCTTAATTTATGCAATTTATAGATATTTTCTTTCTCAGAGATATTAACTGTATTGTGCTTACAACAAAACCAATAGAACCTACCAAGATGTAAATATAGATCATGGATTCAGAGTCCAAAATGTTTACCAATACACCATGAAACCTCATCCATTAGGGAGCATCTAAATATTTTTATAAGAATGTACTCTCAGAGAGATATGAACTGAATGGTACTTACAAAAAACCAATAGGACCTACCAAGATTTAAATACAGATCACTGTATTCAAAGATCAGAGTGGAGTGGTTACTAATACACCAAGAAACCACATTCATTAGGGAACATCTAAACATGTTTTTCTAAAATGTTAGATTCTTAGAAGACACATTTTATTGAAGTTATTGTACATATATTAACATCAATGCTTATTTGGATTACACAGTAAAATTCATATAATTACAAACATTTCTATAACTACCTTTTTTTAGATTTTAGTACATATTTACAATAATCAGTGATTTAAAAAATGTATTATATGTATAAAAAAGAAAAGTTTTTGTCAATCAAGGACTTAAACTGAAGGTACTAAAATGCACCTGGTGCCACCGAGATTTGAACTCAATTTACTGGATTCAGAGTACAGAGTGCTAACCATAACACCATGGAATCTCCCTTCTAATAACACATATAAAACTTTCTCTCAGAGTGTAAGATCTTAATTTCTACAAGATACAGAAATATTCATTCAGAGAGATATGTACTACATTGTATTTACAAATAAAACCATTAGGACCTACCAATTTGTATATACAGATTATTGGTTTCAGAGTCCAGAATTGTTAACAGTACACCATGAAAGCTCATTCATATGGTGGCATGTAAAAAATTTTCTCACAGTGTAAGATTCTTAGAGGTTACATTTTATTGGAATTATATTACAGATAAACCTGTCTCTCAGTGTGTATGATTCTTAATTTATGCAATTTATAGATATTTTCTTTCTCAGAGATATGAACTGCATAATACTTACAAAAAAAACAATAGGACCTACCAAGATGTAAATACAAATCATGGATTCAGAGTCCAAAATGGTTACAAATACACCAGGAAACCTCATTCATGAGGAAGCATTTAAAAAGTTTTTATTAGAATGTACTCTCAGAGAAATATGAACTGAACGGTACTTACAAAAAACCAATAGGACCTACCAAGATTTAAATACAGATCACTGGATTCAAAGTTCAGAGTGGTTACCAATACACCAAGAAACCTCATTCACGAGGGAGAGCTAAACATTTTTTTCTAAAATGTTAGATTCTTAGAAGACACATTTTATTGCAATTATTGTACATATATTTACATCAACGCTTATTTGGGTTATATAGTAAAATTCATATAATTACATACATTTCTATAACTACCTTTTTTAGCTTTTCGTACATATTTACAAAAATCAGTGATTTAAAAAAAATATTATATGTATGAAAAAGAAGACTTTCTGTCAATCAGGAACTTAAACTAAAGGTACTAAAACACATCGGGTCCCACCGAGATTTGAACTCGGATCGCTGGATTCAGAGTCCAGAGTGCTAACCATTACACCACGGAACCTCTCTTCTAACACCACATATACAACTTTCTCTTAGAGTGTGAGATCTTATTTTCTACAAGTTACAGGAATAATAATCAGATAGATAAGTATTACATTGTATTTACAAAAAAAGCCATTAGGACCTACCAAATTTTGATACAGATTATAGGTTTCAGAGTCCATAATTGTTAACAGTACACAATGAAACCTCATTCATATGGTAGCATGTACATTTTTGGTCAGAGTATAAGATTCTTAGTGGATACATTTTATTGGAATTAAATGACAGATAAACCTGTCTCTCAGTGTGTAAGATTCTTAATTTATGCAATTTATAGATATTTTCTTTCTCAGAGATATTAACTGTATTGTGCTTACAACAAAACCAATAGAACCTACCAAGATGTAAATATAGATCATGGATTCAGAGTCCAAAATGTTTACCAATACACCATGAAACCTCATCCATTAGGGAGTATCTAAATATTTTTATAAGAATGTACTCTCAGAGAGATATGAACTGAATGGTACTTACAAAAAACCAATAGGACCTACCAAGATTTAAATACAGATCACTGTATTCAAAGATCAGAGTGGAGTGGTTACTAATACACCAAGAAACCACATTCATTAGGGAACATCTAAACATTTTTTTCTAAAATGTTAGATTCTTAGAAGACACATTTTATTGAAGTTATTGTACATATATTAACATCAATGCTTATTTGGATTACACAGTAAAATTCATATAATTACAAACATTTCTATAACTACCTTTTTTTAGATTTTAGTACATATTTACAATAATCAGTGATTTAAAAAATGTATTATATGTATAAAAAAGAAAAGTTTTTGTCAATCAAGGACTTAAACTGAAGGTACTAAAATGCACCTGGTGCCACCGAGATTTGAACTCAATTTACTGGATTCAGAGTACAGAGTGCTAACCATAACACCATGGAATCTCCCTTCTAATAACACATATAAAACTTTCTCTCAGAGTGTAAGATCTTAATTTCTACAAGATACAGAAATATTCATTCAGAGAGATATGTACTACATTGTATTTACAAATAAAACCATTAGGACCTACCAATTTGTATATACAGATTATTGGTTTCAGAGTCCAGAATTGTTAACAGTACACCATGAAAGCTCATTCATATGGTGGCATGTAAAAATTTTTCTCACAGTGTAAGATTCTTAGAGGTTACATTTTATTGGAATTATATTACAGATAAACCTGTCTCTCAGTGTGTATGATTCTTAATTTATGCAATTTATAGATATTTTCTTTCTCAGAGATATGAACTGCATAATACTTACAAAAAAACAATAGGACCTACCAAGATGTAAATACAAATCATGGATTCAGAGTCCAAAATGGTTACAAATACACCAGGAAACCTCATTCATGAGGAAGCATTTAAACAGTTTTTATTAGAATGTACTCTCAGAGAAATATGAACTGAACGGTACTTACAAAAAACCAATAGGACCTACCAAGATTTAAATACAGATCACTGGATTCAAAGTTCAGAGTGGTTATCAATACACCAAGAAACCTCATTCACGAGGGAGAGCTAAACATTTTTTTCTAAAATGTTAGATTCTTAGAAGACACATTTTATTGCAATTATTGTACATATATTTACATCAACGCTTATTTGGGTTATATAGTAAAATTCATATAATTACATACATTTCTATAACTACCTTTTTTAGCTTTTCGTACATATTTACAAAAATCAGTGATTTAAAAAAATTATTATATGTATGAAAAAGAAGACTTTCTGTCAATCAGGAACTTAAACTAAAGGTACTAAAACACATCAGGTCCCACCGAGATTTGAACTCGGATCGCTGGATTCAGAGTCCAGAGTGCTAACCATTACACCACGGAACCTCTCTTCTAACACCCCATATACAACTTTCTCTTAGAGTTTGAAATCTTATTTTCTACAAGTTACAGGAATAATAATCAGATAGATAAGTATTACATTGTATTTACAAAAAAAAGCCATTAGGACCTACCAAATTTTGATACAGATTATAGGTTTCAGAGTCCATAATTGTTAACAGTACACAATGAAACCTCATTCATATGGTAGCATGTACATTTTTGGTCAGAGTATAAGATTCTTAGTGGATACATTTTATTGGAATTAAATGACAGATAAACCTGTCTCTCAGTGTGTAAGATTCTTAATTTATGCAATTTATAGATATTTTCTTTCTCAGAGATATTAACTGTATTGTGCTTACAACAAAACCAATAGAACCTACCAAGATGTAAATATAGATCATGGATTCAGAGTCCAAAATGTTTACCAATACACCATGAAACCTCATCCATTAGGGAGCATCTAAATATTTTTATAAGAATGTACTCTCAGAGAGATATGAACTGAATGGTACTTACAAAAAACCAATAGGACCTACCAAGATTTAAATACAGATCACTGTATTCAAAGATCAGAGTGGAGTGGTTACTAATACACCAAGAAACCACATTCATTAGGGAACATCTAAACATTTTTTTCTAAAATGTTAGATTCTTAGAAGACACATTTTATTGAAGTTATTGTACATATATTAACATCAATGCTTATTTGGATTACACAGTAAAATTCATATAATTACAAACATTTCTATAACTACCTTTTTTTAGATTTTAGTACATATTTACAATAATCAGTGATTTAAAAAATGTATTATATGTATAAAAAAGAAAAGTTTTTGTCAATCAAGGACTTAAACTGAAGGTACTAAAATGCACCTGGTGCCACCGAGCTTTGAACTCAATTTACTGGATTCAGAGTACAGAGTGCTAACCATAACACCATGGAATCTCCCTTCTAATAACACATATAAAACTTTCTCTCAGAGTGTAAGATCTTAATTTCTACAAGATACAGAAATATTCATTCAGAGAGATATGTACTACATTGTATTTACAAATAAAACCATTAGGACCTACCCATTTGTATATACAGATTATTGGTTTCAGAGTCCAGAATTGTTAACAGTACACCATGAAAGCTCATTCATATGGTGGCATGTAAAAAATTTTCTCACAGTGTAAGATTCTTAGAGGTTACATTTTATTGGAATTATATTACATATAAACCTGTCTCTCAGTGTGTATGATTCTTAATTTATGCAATTTATAGATATTTTCTTTCTCAGAGATATGAACTGCATAATACTTACAAAAAAACAATAGGACCTACCAAGATGTAAATACAAATCATGGATTCAGAGTCCAAAATGGTTACAAATACACCAGGAAACCTCATTCATGAGGAAGCATTTAAACAGTTTTTATTAGAATGTACTCTCAGAGAAATATGAACTGAACGGTACTTACAAAAAACCAATAGGACCTACCAAGATTTAAATACAGATCACTGGATTCAAAGTTCAGAGTGGTTACCAATACACCAAGAAACCTCATTCACGAGGGAGAGCTAAACATTTTTTTCTAAAATGTTAGATTCTTAGAAGACACATTTTATTGCAATTATTGTACATATATTTACATCAACGCTTATTTGGGTTATATAGTAAAATTCATATAATTACATACATTTCTATAACTACCTTTTTTAGCTTTTCGTACATATTTACAAAAATCAGTGATTTAAAAAAATTATTATATGTATGAAACAGAAGACTTTCTGTCAATCAGGAACTTAAACTAAAGGTACTAAAACACATAAGGTCCCACCGAGAGTTGAACTCGGATCTCTGGATTCAGAGTCCAGAGTGCTAACCATTACACCATGGAACCTATCTTCTAACACCACATATAAAACTTTCTCTTAGAGTGTGAGATCTTATTTTCTACAAGTTACAGGAATAATTTTCATAGAGATAAGTATTACATTGTATTTACAAAAAAAAGCCATTAGGACCTACCAAATTTTGATACAGATTATAGGTTTCAGAGTCCAGAATTGTTAACAGTACACAATGAAACCTCATTCATATGGTAGCAAGTACATTTTTTGTCAGAGTATAAGATTCTTAGTGGATACATTTTATTGGAATTAAATGACAGATAAACCTGTCTCTCAGTGTGTAAGATTCTTAATTTATGCAATTTATAGATATTTTCTTTCTCAGAGATATTAACTGTATTGTACTTACAACAAAACCAATAGAACCTACCAAGATGTAAATATAGATCATGGATTCAGAGTCCAAAATGTTTACCAATACACCATGAAACCTCATCCATTAGGGAGCATCTAAATATTTTTATAAGAATGTACTCTCAGAGAGATATGAACTGAATGTTACTTACAAAAAACCAATAGGACCTACCAAGATTTAAATACAGATCACTGTATTCAAAGATCAGAGTGGAGTGGTTACCAATACACCAAGAAACCACATTCATTAGGGAACATCTAAAAAAATAATTCTAAAATGTTAGATTCTTAGTAGACACATTTTATTGAAGTTTTTGTACATATATTAACATCAATGCTTATTTGGATTACACAGTAAAATTCATATAATTACAAACATTTCTATAACTACCTTTTTTTAGATTTTAGTACATATTTACAATAATCAGTGATTTAAAAAATGTATTATATGTATAAAAAAGAAAAGTTTTTGTCAATCAAGGACTTAAACTGAAGGTACTAAAATGCACCTGGTGCCACCGAGATTTGAACTCAATTTACTGGATTCAGAGTACAGAGTGCTAACCATAACACCATGGAATCTCCCTTCTAATAACACATATAAAACTTTCTCTCAGAGTGTAAGATCTTAATTTCTACAAGATACAGAAATATTCATTCAGAGAGATATGTACTACATTGTATTTACAAATAAAACCATTAGGACCTACCAATTTGTATATACAGATTATTAGTTTCAGAGTCCAGAATTGTTAACAGTACACCATGAAAGCTCATTCATATGGTGGCATGTAAAAAAATTTCTCACAGTGTAAGATTCTTAGAGGTTACATTTTATTGGAATTATATTACCGATAAACCTGTCTCTCAGTGTGTATGATTCTTAATTTATACAATTTATAGATATTTTCTTTCTCAGAGATATGAACTGCATAATACTTACAAAAAAACAATAGGACCTACCAAGATGTGAATACAAATCATGGATTCAGAGTCCAAAATGGTTACAAATACACCAGGAAACATCATTCATGAGGAAGCATTTAAACTGTTTTTATTAGAATGCACTCTCAGAGAAATATAAACTGAATGGTACTTACAAAAAACCAATAGGACCTACCAAGATTTAAATACAGATCACTGGATTCAAAGATCAGAGTGGTTACCAATACACCAAGAAACCTCATTCACAAGGGAGAGCTAAACATTTTTTTCTAAAATGTTAGATTCTTAGAAGACACATTTTATTGCAATTATTGTACATATATTTACATCAACGCTTATTTGGGTTATATAGTAAAATTCATATAATTACATACATTTCTATAACTACCTTTTTTAGCTTTTCGTACATATTTACAAAAATCAGTGATTTAAAAAAATGATTATATGTATGAGAAAGAAGACTTTCTGTCAATCAGGAACTTAAACTGAAGGTACTAAAACACATCAGGTCCCACCGAGATTTGAACTCGGATCTCTGGATTCAGAGTCCAGAGTGCTAACCATTACACCATGGAACCTCTCTTCTAACACCAAACATACAACTTACTCTTAGAGTGTGAGATCTTATTTTCTACAAGTTACAGGAATAATAATCAGAGAGATAAGTATTACATTGTATTTACAAAAAAAAGCCATTAGGACCTACCAAATTTTGATACAGATTATAGGTTTCAGAGTCCTGAATTGTTAACAGTACACAATAAAACCTCATTCATATGGTAGCAAGTACATTTTTTTTTCAGAGTATAAGATTCTTAGTGGATACATTTTATTGGAATTAAATGACAGATAAACCTGTCTCTCAGTGTGTAAGATTCTTAATTTATGCAATTTATAGATATTTTCTTTCTCAGAGATATTAACTGTATTGTACTTACAACAAAACCAATAGAACCTACCAAGATGTAAATATAGATCATGGATTCAGAGTCCAAAATGTTTACCAATACACCATGAAACCTCATCCATTAGGGAGCATCTAAATATTTTTTATAAGAATGTACTCAGAGAGATATGAACTGAATGGTACTTACAAAAAACCAATAGGACCTACCAAGATTTAAATACAGATCACTGTATTCAAAGATCAGAGTGGAGTGGTTACTAATACACCAAGAAACCACATTCATTAGGGAACATCTAAAAAAAATTCTAAAATGTTAGATTCTTAGAAGACACATTTTATTGAAGTTATTGTACATATATTAACATCAATGCTTATTTGGATTACACAGTAAAATTCATATAATTACAAACATTTCTATAACTACCTTTTTTTAGATTTTAGTACATATTTACAATAATCAGTGATTTAAAAAATGTTTTATATGTATAAAAAAGAAAAGTTTTTGTCAATCAAGGACTTAAAGTGAAGGTACTAAAATGCACCTGGTGCCACCGAGATTTGAACTCAATTTACTGGATTCAGAGTACAGAGTGCTAACCATAACACCATGGAATCTCCCTTCTAATAACACATATAAAACTTTCTCTCAGAGTGTAAGATCTTAATTTCTACAAGATACAGAAATATTCATTCAGAGAGATATGTACTACATTGTATTTACAAATAAAACCATTAGGACCTACCAATTTGTATATACAGATTATTGGTTTCAGAGTCCAGAATTGTTAACAGTACACCATGAAAGCTCATTCATATGGTGGCATGTAAAACATTTTCTCACAGTGTAAGATTCTTAGAGGTTACATTTTATTGGAATTATATTACAGATAAACCTGTCTCTCAGTATGTATGATTCTTAATTTATGCAATTTATAGATATTTTCTTTCTCAGAGATATGAACTGCATAATACTTACAAAAAAACAATAGGACCTACCAAGATGTAAATACAAATCATGGATTCAGAGTCCAAAATGGTTACAAATACACCAGGAAACCTCATTCATGAGGAAGCATTTAAACAGTTTTTATTAGAATGTACTCTCAGAGAAATATAAACTGAACGGTACTTACAAAAAACCAATAGGACCTACCAACATTTAAATACAGATCACTGGATTCAAAGATCAGAGTGGTTACCAATACACCAAGAAACCTCATTCACAAGGGAGAGCTAAACATTTTTTTCTAAATTGTTAGATTCTTAGAAGACACATTTTATTGCAATTATTGTACATATATTTACATCAACGCTTATTTGGGTTATATAGTAAAATTCATATAATTACATACATTTCTATAACTACCTTTTTTAGCTTTTCGTACATATTTACAAAAATCAGTGATTTAAAAAAATGATTATATGTATGAAAAAGAAGACTTTCTGTAAATCAAGAACTTAAACTGAAGGTACTAAATCACATCAGGTCCCACCGAGATTTGAACTCGGATCGCTGGATTCAGAATCCAGAGTGCTAACCATTACACCATGGAACCTATCTTCTAACACCACATATAAAACTTTCTCTTAGAGTGTGAGATCTTATTTTCTACAAGTTACAGGAATAATAATCATAGAGATAAGTATTACATTGTATTTAAAAAAATAGCCATTAGGACCTACCAAATTTTTATACAGATTATAGGTTTCAGAGTCCAGAATTGTTAACAGTACACAATGAAACCTCATTCATATGGTAGCATGTACATTATTTTGTCAGAGTATAAGATTCTTAGTGGATACATTTTATTGGAATTAAATGACAGATAAACCTGTCTCTCAGTGTGTAAGATTCTTAATTTATGCAATTTATAGATATTTTCTTTCTCAGAGATATAAACTGTATTGTACTTACAACAAAACCAATAGAACCTACCAAGATGTAAATATAGATCATGGATTCAGAGTCCAAAATGTTTATCAATACACCATGAAACCTCATCCATTAGGGAGCATCTAAATATTTTTATAAGAATGTACTCTCAGAGAGATATGAACTGAATGGTACTTACAAAAAACCAATAGGACCTACCAAGATTTAAATACAGATCACTGTATTCAAAGATCAGAGTGGAGTGGTTACCAATACACCAAGAAACCACATTCATTAGGGAACATCTAAACATTTTTTTCTAAAATGTTAGATTCTTAGTAGACACATTTTATTGAAGTTATTGTACATATATTAACATCAATGCTTATTTGGATTACACAGTAAAATTCATATAATTACAAACATTTCTATAACTACCTTTTTTTAGATTTTAGTACATATTTACAATAATCAGTGATTTAAAAAATGTATTATATGTATAAAAAAGAAAAGTTTTTATCAATCAAGGACTTAAACTGAAGGTACTAAAATGTACCTGTTCCAGCCTAGATTTGAACTCAATTTACTGGATTCAGAGTACAGAGTGCTAACCATAACACCATGGAATCTCCCTTCTAATAACATATATAAAACTTTCTCTCAGAGTGTAAGATCTTAATTTCTACAAGATACAGAAATATTCATTCAGAGAGATATGTACTACATTGTATTTACAAATAAAACCATTAGGACCTACCAATTTGTATATACAGATTATTGGTTTCAGAGTCCAGAATTGTTAACAGTACACCATGAAAGCTCATTCATATGGTGGCATGTAAAAATTTTTCTCACAGTGTAAGATTCTTAGAGGTTACATTTTATTGGAATTATATTACAGATAAACCTGTCTCTCAGTGTGTATGATTCTTAATTTATGCAATTTGTAGATATTTTCTTTCTCAGAGATATGAACTGCATAATACTTACAAAAAAACAATAGGACCTACCAAGATGTAAATACAAATCATGGATTCAAAGTCCAAAATGGTTACAAATACACCAGGAAACCTCATTCATGAGGAAGCATTTAAACAGTTTTTATTAGAGTTTTTATTAGAATGTACTCTCAGAGAAATATAAACTGAACGGTACTTACAAAAAACCAATAGGACCTACCAAGATTTAAATACAGATCACTGGATTCAAAGATCAGAGTGGTTACCAATACACCAAGAAACCTCATTCACGAGGGAGAGCTAAACATTTTTTTCTAAAATGTTAGATTCTTAGAAGACACATTTTATTGCAATTATTGTACATATATTTACATCAACGCTTATTTGGGTTATATAGTAAAATTCATATAATTACATACATTTCTATAACTACCTTTTTTAGCTTTTCGTACATATTTACAAAAATCAGTGATTTAAAAAAATGATTATATGAATGAAAAAGAAGACTTTCTGTCAATCAGGAACTTAAACTGAAGGTACTAAAACACATCAGGTCCCACCGAGATTTGAACTCGGATCGCTGGATTCAGAGTCCAGAGTGCTAACCATTACACCATGGAACCTCTCTTCTAACACCAGATATACAACTTTCTCTTAGAGTGTGAGATCTTATTTTCTACAAGTTACAGGAATAATAATCAGAGAGATAAGTATTACATTGTATTTATAAAAAAAGCCATTAGGACCTACCAAATTTTGATACAGATTATAGGTTTCAGAGTCCAGAATTGTTAACAGTACACAATGAAACCACATTCATATGGTAGCATGTACATTTTTGGTCAGAGTATAAGATTCTTAGTGGATACATTTTATTGGAATTAAATGACAGATAAACCTGTCTCTCAGTGTGTAAGAGTCTTAATTTATGCAATTTATAGATATTTTCTTTCTCAGAGATATTAACTGTATTGTACTTACAACAAAACCAATATAACTAGTGATGAGCGGGTTCGGTTCCTCGGAATCCGAACCCCCCCCGAACTTCACGCTTTTTACACGGGTCCGAGGCAGACTCGGATCTTCCCGCCTTGCTCGGCTAACCCGAGCGCGCCCGAACGTCATCATCCCGCTGTCGGATTCTCGCGAGGCTCGTATTCTATCGCGAGACTCGGATTCTATATAAGGAGCCGCGCGTCGCCGCCATTTTCACATGTGCATTGAGATTGATAGGGAGAGGACGTGGCTGGCGTCCTCTCCGTTTAGATAGAGAGTGAGACACTTGATTTACTGGAGCATTAGGAGTACTCAGAGAGTGCAGAGTTTTGCTGATAGTTATACTAGTGGTGACCACCAGTTTTATTTATTATTTAATATAATCCGTTCTCTGCCTGAAAAAAAACGATACACAGTCACATACCATATCTGTGCTCAGCCTCAGTGTGCTGCATGATAATATCATCATTGTATATCTGACTGTGCTGAGTAGTGCTCACTGCTCACACAGCTTAATTGTGGGGGAGACTGGGGAGCAGTTATAGCAGGAGTACATATTTAACAGTGCACACTTTTGCTGCCAGAGTGCCAGTGTGACTGACCAGCAGTGACCACCAGTATATTGTCTGCCTGAAAAAGTTAAACACTCGTGTGGTGTTTTTTTTATTTATTCTATAAACGCATTCTGCTGACAGTGTCCAGCAGGTCCGTCATTCATTATATTTCTATCTTCTTCATACTAGTAGTTTAGGAGTCTGCAGTGCTGACAGTGTCCAGCAGGTCCGTCATTATACAATATATACCTGTCCTGCAGTAGTGATATATATATATATTTTATATCATTATCATCAAGTCTATACTAGCAGACGCAGTACGGTAGTCCATGGCTGTAGCTACCTCTGTGTCGGCAGTCGCTCGTCCATAATTGTATACCTACCTGTGGTGGTTTTTTTTTTCTATCTTCTTCATACTAGTAGTTTAGGAGTCTGCAGTGCTGACAGTGTCCAGCAGGTCCGTCATTATACAATATATACCTGTCCTGCAGTAGTGATATATAATATATTTTTTATATCATTATCATCCAGTCTATACTAGCAGACGCAGTACGGTAGTCCACGGCTGTAGCTACCTCTGTGTCGGCAGTTGCTCGTCCATAATTGTATACCTACCTGTGGTGTTTTTTTTTTTTTTCTATCTTCTTCATACTAGTAGTTTAGGAGTCTGCAGTGCTGACAGTGTCCAGCAGGTCCGTCATTATACAATATATACCTGTCCTGCAGTAGTGATATATATATATATTTTTTATATCATTATCATCCAGTCTATACTAGCAGACGCAGTACGGTAGTCCACGGCTGTAGCTACCTCTGTGTCGGCAGTCGCTCGTCCATAATTGTATACCTACCTGTGGTGGGTTTTTTTTCTATCTTCAACATACTAGTAGTTTAGGAGTCTGCAGTGCTGACAGTGTCCAGCAGGTCCGTCATTATACAATATATACCTGTCCTGCAGTAGAGATATATATATATTTTTTATATCATTATCATCCAGTCTATACTAGCAGACGCAGTACGGTATTCCACGGCTGTAGCTACCTCTGTGTCGGCAGTCGCTCGTCATCCATAAGTATACTAGTATCCATCCATCTCCATTGTTTACCTGAGGTGCCTTTTAGTTGTGCCTATTAAAATATGGAGAACAAAAATGTTGAGGTTCCAAAAATAGGGAAAGATCAAGATCCACTTCCACCTCGTGCTGAAGCTGCTGCCACTAGTCATGGCTGAGACGATGAAATGCCATCAACGTCGTCTGCCAAGGCCGATGCCCAATGTCATAGTACAGAGCATGTAAAATCCAAAACACCAAATATCAGTAAAAAAAGGACTCAAAAATCTAAAATAAAATCGTCGTCGGAGAAGTGTAAACTTGCCAATATGCCATTTACCACACGGAGTGGCAAGGAACGGCTGAGGCCCTGGCCTATGTTCATGGCTAGTGGTTCAGCTTCACATGAGGATGGAAGCACTCAGCCTCTCGCTAGAAAAATAAAAAGACTTAAGCTGGCAAAAGCACAGCAAAGAACTGTGCGTTCTTCGAAATCACAAATCCACAAGGAGAGTCCAATTGTGTCGGTTGCGATGCCTGACCTTCCCAACACTGGACGTGAAGAGCATGCGCCTTCCACCATTTGCACGCCCCCTGCAAGTGCTGGAAGGAGCACCCGCAGTCCAGTTCCTGATAGTCAGATTGAAGATGTCAGTGTTGAAGTACACCAGGATGAGGAGGATATGGGTGTTGCTGGCGCTGGGGAGGAAATTGACCAGGAGGATTCTGATGGTGAGGTGGTTTGTTTAAGTCAGGCACCCGGGGAGACACCTGTTGTCCGTGGGAGGAATAGGGCCATTGACATGCCTGGTGAAAATACCAAAAAAATCAGCTCTTCGGTGTGGAAGTATTTCAACAGAAATGCGGACAACATTTGTCAAGCCGTGTGTTGCCTTTGTCAAGCTGTAATAAGTAGGGGTAAGGACGTTAACCACCTCGGAACATCCTCCCTTATACGTCACCTGCAGCGCATTCATCATAAGTCAGTGACAAGTTCAAAAACTTTGGGCGACAGCGGAAGCAGTCCACTGACCACTAAATCCCTTCCTCTTGTAACCAAGCTCACGCAAACCACCCCACCAACTCCCTCAGTGTCAATTTCCTCCTTCCCCAGGAATGCCAATAGTCCTGCAGGCCATGTCACTGGCAATTCTGACGAGTCCTCTCCTGCCTGGGATTCCTCCGATGCATCCTTGCGTGTAACGCCTACTGCTGCTGGCGCTGCTGTTGTTGCTGCTGGGAGTCGATGGTCATCCCAGAGGGGAAGTCGTAAGACCACTTTTACTACTTCCACCAAGCAATTGACTGTCCAACAGTCCTTTGCGAGGAAGATGAAATATCACAGCAGTCATCCTGCTGCAAAGCGGATAACTGAGGCCTTGGCATCCTGGGCGGTGAGAAACGTGGTTCCGGTATCCATCATTACTGCAGAGGCAACTAGAGACTTGTTGGAGGTACTGTGTCCCCGGTACCAAATAACATCTAGGTTCCATTTCTCGAGGCAGGCGATACCGAAAATGTACACAGACCTCAGAAAAAGACTCAAGAGTGTCATAAAAAATGCAGTTGTACCCAATGTCCACTTAACCACGGACATGTGGACAAGTGGAGTAGGGAAGACTCAGGACTATATGACTGTGACAGCCCACTGGGTAGATGTATGGACTCCCGCCACAAGAACAGCAGCGGCGGCACCAGTAGCAGCATCTCGTAAACGCCAACTCTTTCCTAGGCAGGCTACGCTTTGTATCACCGCTTTCCAGAATATGCACACAGCTAAAAACCTCTTACGGCAACTGAGGAAGATCATCGCAGAATGGCTTACCCCAATTGGACTCTCCTGTGGATTTGTGGCATCGGACAACGCCAGCAATATTGTGTGTGCATTAAATATGGGCAAATTCCAGCACGTCCCATGTTTTGCACATACCTTGAATTTGGTGGTGCAGAATTATTTAAAAAACGAGAGGGGCGTGCAAGAGATGCTGTCGGTGGCCAGAAGAATTGCGGGACACTTTCGGCGTACAGGCACCACGTACAGAAGACTGGAGCAACACCAAAAACGCCTGAACCTGCCCTGCCATCATCTGAAGCAAGAAGTGGTAACGAGGTGGAATTCAACCCTCTATATGCTTCAGAGGTTGGAGGAGCAGCAAAAGGCCATTCAAGCCTATACAACTGAGCACGATATAGGAGGTGGAATGCACCTGTCTCAAGCGCAGTGGAAAATGATTTCAACGTTGTGCAAGGTTCTGCAACCTTTTGAACTTGCCACACGTGAAGTCAGTTCAGACACTGCCAGCCTGAGTCAGGTCATTCCCCTCATCAGGCTTTTGCAGAAGATGCTGGAGACATTGAAGGAGGAGCTAACACAGAGCGATTCCGCTAGGCATGTGGGACTTGTGGATGGAGCCCTTAATTCGCTTAACAAGGATTCATGGGTGGTCAATCTGTTGAAATCAGAGCACTACATTTTTGCCACTGTGCTCGATCCTAGATTTAAAACCTACCTTGGATCTCTCTTTCCGGCAGACACAAGTCTGCAGGGGTTCAAAGAACTGCTGGTGAGAAAATTGTCAAGTCAAGCGGAACGCGACCTGTCAACATCTCCTCCTTCACATTCTCCCGCAACTGGGGGTGCGAGGAAAAGGCTCAGAATTCCGAGCCCACCCGCTGGCGGTGATGCAGGGCAGTCTGGAGCGACTGCTGATGCTGACATCTGGTCCGGACTGAAGGACCTGCCAACGATTACAGACATGTCGTCTACTGTCACTGCATATGATTCTCTCCCCATTGAAAGAATGGTGGAGGATTATATGAGTGACCGCATCCAAGTAGGCACGTCAGACAGTCCGTACGTATACTGGCAGGAAAAAGAGGCAATTTGGAGGCCCTTGCACAAACTGGCTTTATTCTACCTAAGTTGCCCTCCCACAAGTGTGTACTCCGAAAGAGTGTTTAGTGCCGCCGCTCACCTTGTCAGCAATCGGCGTACGAGGTTACTTCCAGAAAATGTGGAGAAGATGATGTTCATTAAAATGAATTATAATCAATTCCTCCATGGAGACATTCACCAGCAGCAATTGCCTCCACAAAGTACACAGGGAGCTGTGATGGTGGATTCCAGTGGGGACGAATTGATAATCTGTGAGGAGGGGGATGTACACGGTGATGAATCGGAGGATGATGATGAGGTGGACATCTTGCCTCTGTAGAGCCAGTTTGTGCAAGGAGAGATTAATTGCTTCTTTTTTGGTGGGGGTCCAAACCAACCCGTCATTTCAGTCACAGTCGTGTGGCAGACCCTGTCACTGAAATGATGGGTTGGTTAAAGTGTGCATGTCCTGTTTATACAACATAAGGGTGGGTGGGAGGGCCCAAGGACAATTCCATCTTGCACCTCTTTTTTCTTTCATTTTTCTTTGCGTCATGTTCTGTTTGGGGAGTGTTTTTTGGAAGGGCCATCCTGCCTGACACTGCAGTGCCACTCCTAGATGGGCCAGGTGTTTGTGTCGGCCACTAGGGTCGCTGAGCTTAGTCACACAGCTACCTCATTGCGCCTCTTTTTTTCTTCTTTGCGTCATGTGCTGTTTGGGGAGTATTTTTTGGAAGAGCCATCCTGCCTGACACTGCAGTGCCACTCCTAGATGGGCCAGGTGTTTGTGTCGGCCACTTGGGTCGCTGAGCTTAGTCACACAGCTACCTCATTGCACCTCTTTTTTTCTTTGCGTCATGTGCTGTTTGGGGAGTGTTTTTGGAAGGGCCATCCTGCCTGACACTGCAGTGCCACTCCTAGATGGGCCAGGTGTTTGTGTCGGCCACTAGGGTCGCTGAGCTTAGTCACACAGCTACCTCATTGCGCCTCTTTTTTTCTTTGCGTCATGTGCTGTTTGGGGAGTGTTTTTTGGAAGGGCCATCCTGCGTGACACTGCAGTGACACTCCTAGATGGGCCAGGTGTTTGTGTCGGCCACTTGGGTCGCTGAGCTTAGTCACACAGCTACCTCATTGTGCCTCTTTTTTTCTTTGCGTCATGTGCTGTTTGGGGAGTGTTTTTTGGAAGGGCCATCCTGCGTGACACTGCAGTGCCACTCCTAGATGGGCCAGGTGTTTGTGTCGGCCACTTGGGTCGCTGAGCTTAGTCATCCAGCGACCTCGGTGCAAATTTTAGGACTAAAAATAATATTGTGAGGTGTGAGGTGTTCAGAATAGACTGAAAATGAGTGGAAATTATGGTTATTGAGGTTATTAATACTTTGGGACCAAAATGACCCCCAAATTCTATGATTTAAGCTGTTTTTTAGGGTTTCTTGAAAAAAACACCCGAATCCAAAACACACCCGAATCCGACAAAAAAAATTCGGTGAGGTTTTGCCAAAACGTGTTCGAACCCAAAACACGGCCGCGGAACCGAACCCAAAACCAAAACACAAAACCCGAAAAATTTCCGGTGCACATCTCTAAATATGACCTACCAAGATGTAAATATAGATCATGGATTCAGAGTCCAAAATGTTTACCAATACACCATGAAACCTCATCCATTAGGGAGCATCTAAATATTTTTATAAGAATGTACTCTCAGAGAGATATGAACTGAATGGTACTTACAAAAAACCAATAGGACCTACCAAGATCTAAATACAGATCACTGTATTCAAAAATCAGAGTGGAGTGGTTACCAATACACCAAGAAACCACATTCATTAGGGAACATCTAAACATTTTTTTCTAAAATGTTAGATTCTTAGAAGACACATTTTATTGAAGTTATTGTACATATATTAACATCAATGCTTATTTGGGTTACACAGTAAAATTCATATAATTACAAACATTTCTATAACTACCTTTTTTTTAGATTTTAGTACATATTTACAATAATCAGTGATTTAAAAAATGTATTATATGTATAAAAAAGAAAAGTTTTTATCAATCAAGGACTTAAACTGAAGGTACTAAAATGCACCTGTTCCCACCGAGATTTGAACTCAATTTACTGGATTCAGAGTACAGAGTGCTAACCATAACACCATGGAATCTCCCTTCTAATAACACATATAAAACTTTCTCTCAGAGTGTAAGATCTTAATTTCTACAAGAAACAGAAATATTCATTCAGAGAGATATGTACTACATTGTATTTACAAATAAAACCATTAGGACCTACCAATTTGTATATACAGATTATTGGTTTCAGAGTCCAGAATTGTTAACAGTACACCATGAAAGCTCATTCATATGGTGGCATGTAAAAATTTTTCTCACAGTGTAAGATTCTTAGAGGTTACATTTTATTGGAATTATATTACAGATAAACCTGTCTCTCAGTGTGTATGATTCTTAATTTATGCAATTTATAGATATTTTCTTTCTCAGAGATATGAACTGCATAATACTTACAAAAAAACAATAGGACCTACCAAGATGTAAATACAAATCATGGATTCAGAGTCCAAAATGGTTACAAATACACCAGGAAACCTCATTCATGAGGAAGCATTTAAACAGTTTTTATTAGAATGCACTCTCAGAGAAATATAAACTGAACGGTACTTACAAAAAACCAATAGGACCTACCAAGATTTAAATACAGATCACTGGATTCAAAGATCAGAGTGGTTACCAATACACCAAGAAACCTCATTCACGAGGGAGAGCTAAACATTTTTTTCTAAAATGTTAGATTCTTAGAAGACACATTTTATTGCAATAATTGTACATATATTTACATCAACGCTTATTTGGGTTATATAGTAAAATTCATATAATTACATACATTTCTATAACTACCTTTTTTAGCTTTTTGTACATATTTACAAAAATCAGTGATTTAAAAAAATTATTATATGTATGAAAAAGAAGACTTTCTGTCAATCAGGAACTTAAACTGAAGGTACTAAAACACATCAGGTCCCACCGAGATTTGAACTCGGATCGCTGGATTCAGAGTCCAGAGTGCTAACCATTACACCATGGAACCTCTCTTCTAACACTAGATATACAACTTTCTATTAGAGTGTGAGATCTTATTTTCTACAAGTTACAGGAATAATAATCAGAGAGATAAGTATTACATTGTATTTACAAAAAAAAGCCATTAGGACCTACCAAATTTTGATACAGATTATAGGTTTCAGAGTCCAGAATTGTTAACAGTACACAATGAAACCTCATTCATATGGTAGCAAGTACATTTTTTTGTCAGAGTATAAGATTCTTAGTGGATACATTTTATTGGAATTAAATGACAGATAAACCTGTCTCTCAGTGTGTAAGATTCTTAATTTATGCAATTTATAGATATTTTCTTTCTCAGAGATATTAACTGTATTGTACTTACAACAAAACCAATAGAACCTACCAAGATGTAAATATAGATCATGGATTCAGAGTCCAAAATGTTTACCAATACACCATGAAACCTCATCCATTAGGGAGCATCTAAATATTTTTATAAGAATGTACTCTCAGAGAGATATGAACTGAATGGTACTTACAAAAAACCAATAGGACCTACCAAGATTTAAATACAGATCACTGTATTCAAAGATCAGAGTGGAGTGGTTACCAATACACCAAGAAACCACATTCATTAGGGAACATCTAAACATTTTTTTCTAAAATGTTAGATTCTTAGAAGACACATTTTATTGAAGTTATTGTACATATATTAACATCAATGCTTATTTGGATTACACAGTAAAATTCATATAATTACAAACATTTCTATAACTACATTTTTTTTAGATTTAATACATATTTACAATAATCAGTGATTTAAAAAATGTATTATATGTATAAAAAAGAAAAGTTTTTATCAATCAAGGACTTAAACTGAAGGTACTAAAATGCACCTGGTCCCACCGAGATTTGAACTCAATTTACTGGATTCAGAGTACAGAGTGCTAACCATAACACCATGGAATCTCCCTTCTAAATAACACATATAAAACTTTCTCTCAGAGTGTAAGATCTCAATTTCTACAAGATACAGAAATATTCATTCAGAGAGATATGTACTACATTGTATTTACAAATAAAACCATTAGGACCTACCAATTTGTATATACAGATTATTGGTTTCAGAGTCCAGAATTGTTAACAGTACACCATGAAAGCTCATTCATATGGTGGAATGTAAAAAAAATTCTCACAGTGTAAGATTCTTAGAGGTTACATTTTATTGGAATTATATTACAGATAAACCTGTCTCTCAGTGTGTATGATTCTTAATTTATGCAATTTATAGATATTTTCTTTCTCAGAGATATGAACTGCATAATACTTACAAAAAAACAATAGGACCTACCAAGATGTAAATACAAATCATGGATTCAGAGTCCAAAATGGTTACAAATACACCAGGAAACCTCATTCATGAGGAAGCATTTAAACAGTTTTTATTAGAATGTACTCTCAGAGAAATATAAACTGAATGGTACTTACAAAAAACCAATAGGACCTACCAAGATTTAAATACAGATCACTGGATTCAAAGATCAGAGTGGTTACCAATACACCAAGAAACCTCATTCACGAGGGAGAGCTAAACATTTTTTCTAAAATGTTAGATTCTTAGAAGACACATTTTATTGCAATTATTGTACATATATTTACATCAACGCTTATTTGGGTTATATAGTAAAATTCATATAATTACATACATTTCTATAACTACCTTTTTTAGCTTTTCGTACATATTTACAAAAATCAGTGATTTAAAAAAATTATTATATGTATGAAAAAGAAGACTTTCTGTCAATCAAGTACTTAAACTGAAGGTACTAAAACACATCAGGTCCCACCAAGATTTGAACTCGGATCGCTGGATTCAGAGTCCAGAGTGCTAACCATTACACCATGGAAGCTCTCTTCTAACACCACATATACAACTTTCTCTTAGAGTGTGAGATCTTATTTTCTACAAGTTACAGGAATAATAATCAGAGAGATAAGTATTACATTGTATTTACAAAAAAAAGCCATTAGGACCTACCAAATTTTAATACAGATTATAGGTTTCAGAGTCCAGAATTGTTAACAGTACACAATGAAACCTCATTCATATGGTAGCATGTACATTTTTTGTCAGAGTATTAGATTCTTAGTGGATACATTTTATTGGAATTAAATGACAGATAAACCTGTCTCTCAGTGTGTAAGATTCTTAATTTATGCAATTTATAGATATTTTCTTTCTCAGAGATATTAACTGTATTGTACTTACAACAAAACCAATAGAACCTACCAAGATGTAAATATAGATCATGGATTCAGAGTCCAAAATGTTTACCAATACACGATGAAACCTCATCCATTAGGGAGCATCTAAATATTTTTATAAGAATGTACTCTCAGAGAGATATGAACTGAATGGTACTTACAAAAAAACCAATAGGACCTACCAAGATTTAAATACAGATCACTGTATTCAAAGATCAGAGTGGAGTGGTTACCAATACACCAAGAAACCACATTCATTAGGGAACATCTAAACATTTTTTTCTAAAATGTTAGATTCTTAGAAGACACATTTTATTGAAGTTATTGTACATATATTAACATCAATGCTTATTTGGATTACACAGTAAAATTCATATAATTACAAACATTTCTATAACTACCTTTTTTTAGATTTTAGTACATATTTACAATAATCAGTGAATTAAAAAATGTATTATATGTATAAAAAAGAAAAGTTTTTGTCAAATAAGGACTTAAACTGAAGGTACTAAAATGCACCTGGTCCCACCGAGATTTGAACTCAATTTACTGGATTCAGAGTACAGAGTGCTAACCATAAAACCATGTAATATCCCTTCTAATAACACATATAAAACTTTCTCTCAGAGTGTAAGATCTTAATTTCTACAAGATACAGAAATATTCATTCAGAGAGATATGTACTACATTGTATTTACAAATAAAACCATTAGGACCTACCAATTTGTATATACAGATTATTGGTTTCAGAGTCCAGAATTGTTAACAGTACACCATGAAAGCTCATTCATATGGTGGCATGTAAAAAAAATTCTCACAGTGTAAGATTCTTAGAGGTTACATTTTATTGGAATTATATTACAGATAAACCTGTCTCTCAGTGTGTATGATTCTTAATTTATGCAATTTATAGATATTTACTTTCTCAGAGATATGAACTGCATAATACTTACAAAAAAACAATAGGACCTACCAAGATGTAAATACAAATCATGGATTCAGAGTCCAAAATGGTTACAAATACACCAGGAAACCTCATTCATGAGGAAGCATTTAAACAGTTTTTATTAGAATGTACTCTCAGAGAAATATAAACTGAATGGTACTTACAAAAAACCAATAGGACCTACCAAGATTTAAATACAGATCACTGGATTCAAAGATCAGAGTGGTTACCAATACACCAAGAAACCTCATTCACGAGGGAGAGCTAAACATTTTTTCTAAAATGTTAGATTCTTAGAAGACACATTTTATTGCAATTATTGTACATATATTTACATCAATGCTTATTTGGGTTATATAGTAAAATTCATATAATTACATACATTTCTATAACTACCTTTTTTAGCTTTTCGTACATATTTACAAAAATCAGTGATTTAAAAAAATTATTATATGTATGAAAAAGAAGACTTTCTGTCAATCAAGTACTTAAAGTGAAGGTACTAAAACACATCAGGTCCCACCAAGATTTGAACTCGGATCGCTGGATTCAGAGTCCAGAGTGCTAACCATTACACCATGGAAGCTCTCTTCTAACACCACATATACAACTTTCTCTTAGAGTGTGAGATCTTATTTTCTACAAGTTACAGGAATAATAATCAGAGAGATAAGTATTACATTGTATTTACAAAAAAAAGCCATTAGGACCTACCAAATTTTAATACAGATTATAGGTTTCAGAGTCCAGAATTGGTAACAGTACACAATGAAAACTCATTCATATGGTAGCATGTACATTTTTTGTCAGAGTATTAGATTCTTAGTGGATACATTTTATTGGAATTAAATGACAGATAAACCTGTCTCTCAGTGTGTAAGATTCTTAATTTATGCAATTTATAGATATTTTCTTTCTCAGAGATATTAACTGTATTGTACTTACAACAAAACCAATAGAACCTACCAATATGTAAATATAGATCATGGATTCAGAGTCCAAAATGTTTACCAATACACGATGAAACCTCATCCATTAGGGAGCATCTAAATATTTTTATAAGACTGTACTCTCAGAGAGATATGAACTGAATGGTACTTACAAAAAAACCAATAGGACCTACCAAGATTTAAATACAGATCACTGTATTCAAAGATCAGAGTGGAGTGGTTACCAATACACCAAGAAACCACATTCATTTGGGAACATCTAAACATTTTTTTCTAAAATGTTAGATTCTTAGAAGACACATTTTATTGAAGTTATTGTACATATATTAACAGCAATGCTTATTTGGATTACACAGTAAAATTCATATAATTACAAACATTTCTATAACTTCCTTTTTTTAGATTTTAGTACATATTTACAATAATCAGTGATTTAAAAAATGTATTATATGTATAAAAAAGAAAAGTTTTTGGCAATCAAGGACTTAAACTGAAGGTACTAAAATGCACATGGTCCCACCAAGATTTGAACTCAATTTACTGGATTCAGAGTACAGAGTGCTAACCATAACACCATGGAATCTCCCTTCTAATAACACATATAAAACTTTCTCTCAGAGTGTAAGATCTTAATTTCTACAAGATACAGAAATATTCATTCAGAGAGATATGTACTACATTGTATTTACAAATAAAACCATTAGGACCTACCAATTTGTATATACAGATTATTGGTTTCAGAGTCCAGAATTGTTAACAGTACACCATGAAAGCTCATTCATATGGTGGCATGTAAAAAAAATTCTCACAGTGTAAGATTCTTAGAGGTTACATTTTATTGGAATTATATTACAGATAAACCTGTCTCTCAGTGTGTATGATTCTTAATTTATGCAATTTATAGATATTTTCTTTCTCAGAGATATGAACTGCATAATACTTACAAAAAAACAATAGGACCTACCAAGATGTAAATACAAATCATGGATTCAGAGTCCAAAATGGTTACAATTACACCAGGAAACCTCATTCATGAGGAAGCATTTAAACAGTTTTTATTAGAATGTACTCTCAGAGAAATATAAACTGAACGGTGCTTACAAAAAACAAATAGGACCTACCAAGATTTAAATACAGATCACTGGAATCAAAGATCAGAGTGGTTACCAATACACCAAGAAACCTCATTCATGAGGGAGAGCTAAACATTTTTTTCTAAAATGTTAGATTCTTAGAAGACACATTTTATTGCAATTATTGTACATATATTTACATCAACGCTTATTTGGGTTATATAGTAAAATTCATATAATATCACATACATTTCTATAACTACCTTTTTTAGCTTTTCGTACATATTTACAAAAATCAGTGATTTAAAAAAATGATTATATGTATGAAAAAGAAGACTTTCTGTCAATCAAGAACTTAAACTGAAGGTACTAAAATACATCAGGTCCCACCGAGATTTGAACTCGGATCGCTGGATTCAGAGTCCAGAGTGCTAACCATTACACCATGGAAGCTCTCTTCTAACACCACATATACAACTTTCTCTTAGAGTGTGAGATCTTATTTTCTACAAGTTACAGGAATAATAATCAGAGAGATAAGTATTACATTGTATTTGCAAAAAAAAGCCATTAGGACCTACCAAATTTTTATACAGATTATAGGTTTCAGAGTCCAGAATTGTTAACAGTACACAATGAAACCTCATTCATATGGTAGCATGTACATTTTTTGTCAGAGTATAAGATTCTTAGTGCATACATTTTATTGGAATTAAATGACAGATAAACCTGTCTCTCAGTGTGTAAGATTCTTAATTTATGCAATTTATAGATATTTTCTTTCTCAGAGATATTAACTGTATTGTACTTACAACAAAACCAATAGAACCTACCAAGATGTAAATATAGATCATGGATTCAGAGTCCAAAATGTTAACCAATACACCATGAAACCTCATCCATTAGGGAGCATCTAAATATTTTTATAAGAATGTACTCTCAGAGAGATATGAACTGAATGGTACTTACAAAAAACCAATAGGACCTACCAAGATTTAAATACAGATCACTGCATTCAAAGATCAGAGTGGAGTGGTTACCAATACACCAAGAAACCACATTCATTAGGGAACATCTAAACATTTTTTTCTAAAATGTTAGATTCTTAGAAGACACATTTTATTGAAGTTATTGTACATATATTAACATCAATGCTTATTTGGATTACACAGTAAAATTCATATAATTACAAACATTTCTATAACTACCTTTTTTTAGATTTTAGTACATATTTACAATAATCAGTGATTTAAAAAATGTATTATATGTATAAAAAAGAAAAGTTTTTGTCAATCAAGGACTTAAACTGAAGGTACTAAAATGCACATGGTCCCACCGAGATTTGAACTCAATTTACTGGATTCAGAGTACAGAGTGCTAACCATAACACCATGGAATCTCCCTTCTAATAACACATATAAAACTTTCTCTCAGAGTGTAAGATCTTAATTTCTACAAGATACAGAAATATTCATTCAGAGAGATATGTACTACATTGTATTTACAAATAAAACCATTAGGACCTACCAATTTGTATATACAGATTATTGGTTTCAGAGTCCAGAATTGTTAACAGTACACCATGAAAGCTCATTCATATGGTGGCATGTAAAAAAATTTCTCACAGTGTAAGATTCTTAGAGGTTACATTTTATTGGAATTATATTACATATAAACCTGTCTCTCAGTGTGTATGATTCTTAATTTATGCAATTTATAGATATTTTCTTTCTCAGAGATATGAACTGCATAATACTTACAAAAAAACAATAGGACCTACCAAGATGTAAATACAAATCATGGATTCAGAGTCCAAAATGGTTACAATTACACCAGGAAACCTCATTCATGAGGAAGCATTTAAACAGTTTTTATTAGAATGTACTCTCAGAGAAATATAAACTGAACGGTACTTACAAAAAACAAATAGGACCTACCAAGATTTAAATACAGATCACTGGAATCAAAGATCGGAGTGGTTACCAATACACCAAGAAACCTCATTCATGAGGGAGAGCTAAACATTTTTTTCTAAAATGTTAGATTCTTAGAAGACACATTTTATTGCAATTATTGTACATATATTTACATCAACGCTTATTTGGGTTATATAGTAAAATTCATATAATATCATATACATTTCTATAACTACCTTTTTTAGCTTTTCGTACATATTTACAAAAATCAGTGATTTAAAAAATGATTATATGTATGAAAAAGAAGACTTTCTTTTAATCAAGAACTTAATCTGAAGGTACTAAAACACATCAGGTCCCACCGAGATTTGAACTCGGATCGCTGGATTCAGAGTGCTAACCATTACACCATGGAACCTCTCTCATAACACCACATATACAACTTTCTCTTACAGTGTGAGATCTTATTTTCTACAAGTTACAGGAATAATAATCAGAGAGATAAGTATTACATTGTATTTGCAAAAAAAAAGCCATTAGGACCTACCAAATTTTTATACAGATTATAGGTTTCAGAATCCAGAATTGTTAACAGTACACAATGAAACCTCATTCATATGGTAGCATGTACATTTTTTGTCAGAGTCTAAGATTCTTAGTGGATACATTTTATTGGAATTAAATGACAGATAAACCTGTCTCTCAGTGTGTAAGATTCTTAATTTATGCAATTTATAGCTATTTTCTTTCACAGATATATTATCTGTATTGTACTTACAACAAAACCAATAGAACCTACCAATATGTAAATATAGATCATGGATTCAGAGTCCAAAATGTTTATCAATACACCATGAAACCTCATCCATTAGGGAGCATCTAAATATTTTTATAAGAATGTACTCTCAGAGAGATATGAACTGAATGGTACTTACAAAAACCAATAGGACCTACCAAGATTTAAATACAGATCACTGTATTCAAAGATCAGAGTGGAGTGGTTACCAATACACCAAGAAACCACATTCATTAGGGAACATCTAAACATTTTTTTCTAAAATGTTAGATTCTTAGAAGACACATTTTATTGAAGTTATTGTACATATATTAACACATATATTAACATCAATGCTTATTTGGATTACACAGTAAAATTCATATAATTACAAACATTTCTATAACTACATTTTTTTTAGATTTTAGTACATATTTACAATAATCAGTGATTTAAAAAATGTATTATATGTATAAAAAAGAAAAGTTTTTATCAATCAAGGACTTAAACTGAAGGTACTAAAATGCACCTGGTCCCACCGAGATTTGAACTCAATTTACTGGATTCAGAGTACAGAGTGCTAACCATAACACCATGGAATCTCCCTTCTAAGTAACACATATAAAACTTTCTCTCAGAGTGTAAGATCTCAATTTCTACAAGATACAGAAATATTCATTCAGAGAGATATGTACTACATTGTATTTACAAATAAAACCATTAGGACCTACCAATTTGTATATACAGATTATTGGTTTCAGAGTCCAGAATTGTTAACAGTACACCATGAAAGCTCATTCATATGGTGGCATGTAAAAAAAATTCTCACAGTGTAAGATTCTTAGAGGTTACATTTTATTGGAATTATATTACAGATAAACCTGTCTCTCAGTGTGTATGATTCTTAATTTATGCAATTTATAGATATTTTCTTTCTCAGAGATATGAACTGCATAATACTTACAAAAAAACAATAGGACCTACCAAGATGTAAATACAAATCATGGAGTCAGAGTCCAAAATGGTTACAAATACACCAGGAAACCTCATTCATGAGGAAGCATTTAAACAGTTTTTATTAGAATGTACTCTCAGAGAAATATAAACTGAACGGTACTTACAAAAAACCAATAGGACCTACCAAGATTTAAATACAGATCACTGGATTCAAAGATCAGAGTGGTTACCAATACACCAAGAAACCTCATTCACGAGGGAGAGCTAAACATTTTTTCTAAAATGTTAGATTCTTAGAAGACACATTTTATTGCAATTATTGTACATATATTTACATCAACGCTTATTTGGGTTATATAGTAAAATTCATATAATTACATACATTTCTATAACTACCTTTTTTAGCTTTTCGTACATATTTACAAAAATCAGTGATTTAAAAAAATTATTATATGTATGAAAAAGAAGACTTTCTGTCAATCAAGTACTTAAACTGAAGGTACTAAAATACATCAGGTCCCACCGAGATTTGAACTCGGATCGCTGGATTCAGAGTCCAGAGTGCTAACCATTACACCATGGAAGCTCTCTTCTAACACCACATATACAACTTTCTCTTAGAGTGTGAGATCTTATTTTCTACAAGTTACAGGAATAATAATCAGAGAGATAAGTATTACATTGTATTTACAAAAAAAAGCCATTAGGACCTACCAAATTTTAATACAGATTATAGGTTTCAGAGTCCAGAATTGTTAACAGTACACAATGAAACCTCATTCATATGGTAGCATGTACATTTTTTGTCAGAGTATTAGATTCTTAGTGGATACATTTTATTGGAATTAAATGACAGATAAACCTGTCTCTCAGTGTGTAAGATTCTTAATTTATGCAATTTATAGATATTTTCTTTCTCAGAGATATTAACTGTATTGTACTTACAACAAAACCAATAGAACCTACCAAGATGTAAATATAGATCATGGATTCAGAGTCCAAAATGTTTACCAATACACGATGAAACCTCATCCATTAGGGAGCATCTAAATATTTTTATAAGAATGTACTCTCAGAGAGATATGAACTGAATGGTACTTACAAAAAAACCAATAGGACCTACCAAGATTTAAATACAGATCACTGTATTCAAAGATCAGAGTGGAGTGGTTACCAATACACCAAGAAACCACATTCATTTGGGAACATCTAAACATTTTTTTCTAAAATGTTAGATTCTTAGAAGACACATTTTATTGAAGTTATTGTACATATATTAACATTAATGCTTATTTGGATTACACAGTAAAATTCATATAATTACAAACATTTCTATAACTACCTTTTTTTAGATTTTAGTACATATTTACAATAATCAGTGATTTAAAAAATGTATTATATGTATAAAAAAGAAAAGTTTTTGTCAATCAAGGACTTAAACTGAAGGTACTAAAATGCACCTGGTCCCACCGAGATTTGAACTCAATTTACTGGATTCAGAGTACAGAGTGCTAACCATAAAACCATGTAATATCCCTTCTAATAACACATATAAAACTTTCTCTCAGAGTGTAAGATCTTAATTTCTACAAGATACAGAAATATTCATTCAGAGAGATATGTACTACATTGTATTTACAAATAAAACCATTAGGACCTACCAATTTGTATATACAGATTATTGGTTTCAGAGTCCAGAATTGTTAACAGTACACCATGAAAGCTCATTCATATGGTGGCATGTAAAAAAAATTCTCACAGTGTAAGATTCTTAGAGGTTACATTTTATTGGAATTATATTACAGATAAACCTGTCTCTCAGTGTGTATGATTCTTAATTTATGCAATTTATAGATATTTTCTTTCTCAGAGATATGAACTGCATAATACTTACAAAAAAACAATAGGACCTACCAAGATGTAAATACAAATCATGGATTCAGAGTCCAAAATGGTTACAATTACACCAGGAAACCTCATTCATGAGGAAGCATTTAAACAGTTTTTATTAGAATGTACTCTCAGAGAAATATAAACTGAACGGTACTTACAAAAAACAAATAGGACCTACCAAGATTTAAATACAGATCACTGGAATCAAAGATCAGAGTGGTTACCAATACACCAAGAAACCTAATTCATGAGGGAGAGCTAAACATTTTTTTTCTAAAATGTTAGATTCTTAGAAGACACATTTTATTGCAATTATTGTACATATATTTACATCAACGCTTATTTGGGTTATATAGTAAAATTCATATAATATCACATACATTTCTATAACTACCTTTTTTAGCTTTTCGTACATATTTACAAAAATCAGTGATTTAAAAAAATGATTATATGTATGAAAAAGAAGACTTCCTGTCAATCAAAAACTTAAACTGAAGGTACTTAAACACATCAGGTCCCACCGAGATTTGAACTCGGATAGCTGGATTCAGAGTCCAGAGTGCTAACCATTACACCATGGAACCTCTCTTCTAACACCACATATACAACTTTCTCTTAGAGTGTGAGATCTTATTTTGCAAACATGTATAAATTTAGAGAAAGCAGGAATGAATTAATTCAGAATACGTTTAGGGACGTCAATAGAAATGTTGATTTGATGGATGAGGATTTAGCATCAGTGTTCAAAAAATTAGAAACAGTGATGCAGAAAGAAAATAGAATGTGGTGGGAGGTTGTGACTCTCGAACACTATCAATCAATCCACCTTATACCTAAAGGTCTAAAAATGGTCAAAACCGCTTCGTTTAATTCTTTAGATCCAGAATTTAAAAACGAGTGGGAGACGATTCTTAATTCTTGTTCCGCTGCCTTGATGGAACTTATCATTAAGGAGAGGAAAAAGAATCTTACCAAATTGAACGATGAGATAAATACTTTCCAAACCCTGGTACATCCCTATAAAGAATCAGAAGAGTTTAAGACCTTAGAGAAATCCCTTTTGGTAAAAATGAATAAAAGTACAAAAGAATTAAGGGAGAGGAAGCTTAAAAAACTCAAAAGAGATTCGAGTGATGACGTGCCGATAGGGTCAGATGTGGATTTGGAACCACTTGAGGTCAACACTATGATAGTAAAATCGTTCCCTGATAAAAAAACAAGGAATAAGTTCACAGTGGGTAGTTTGAGAAAGGGCCAGAATAGGACTCCAAATGTCACATTTTCCTCTAAAACCAAATACAGGAGTTTTCCTCATAATGTAGAATCACCTCTTTGGAGAAAAAACGATAATCAGCGTTCGTCCCAAATAAATCGGGGACCACATGACTATAAAAAATGGGATTATTCCAGAAATAGATCATGGGAACAAAAAGGCTCTCCCGCTATGAATAGGAATCGGGACAGATGGGAAAGAAATAAGTACCATTCTAAACAGCCTATCATTGATAACAGATCTTCTTTTACTAATTCCTCAAATAGGTTTCAACCACTATCCGATGACAATTCCTCTTTTTTAGAGTGGGGCCCCAGGACACCAGGAAACTTCCGTTAGTCACACAGGTGGATCAAAAAAGGATTAAAATTACTAGAAGAGGGAAAAGAGCAGGGAAACATAGGAAATTTAAGAAAAACCCCCTCCCACATCAAAATGTGGAAACTTTAGAACCAATCCCTGTAGAGGATAATGGTTCTATAGAGGGAAAAAATTTTAACCTGTCCGATAGAACTCTAAATACTCATGAAATAAGCGTCCTGCGTAAAGGTTTAAAGTTTTCCCCCTCAAGTATGGCCAATTTTATTTTGACATTTTTCTAGATGTTCAAAAATTCATCCGTAAATTGACGATCAAACGTTTCTTTCAGATTAAAGAGGATAAGGGGAATGAGTGTCACCAAGAAATTGGTGAATGTGAGGCTACAACCTCCCATTTCAAACCCCCTTCCACTTTTTATCCTACACAAGCAAGGGGAAATTGTTTAGAGGTTTTTAACAAAGTGGTATGTGATGAAATAGAAAGGACCGTGATGAAAGTTAAGAATAAAAATGGAAATGTAAAACTAAATTTAACCCAAAAGGAATATGAGGCGGTTCGATCTCTGAAAAGTGATACAGATTTGGTCATTAAACCTGCGGATAAGGGTGGAGGGGTAGTCCTTATGAGCAAGGAGATGTACATGCAGGAAATATATAGACAACTTAACGATGGGAAAACGTATTTAAAATTAAAGTCTGATCCCACCAACAGAATAGCCAAAGCACTACAAGATTTAAGTATGAAAGCTTTGGAAGATAAGGTTATAACCAAGAAAGAGTTCGATTATTTAAATATATCTGAGCCATCTATTCCGACCATGTACATTCTCCCAAAGATTCATAAGGACCCCCTCCACCCCCCAGGAAGGCCAATAGTCTCTGGCTGTAATAGCCTAACAAGCAATTTATCTGCAATGGTTGATCACCATTTACAACCTCTTGTGCAAAAAACAAGGGCATTCCTGAAAGATACAGGAGATACACTTAGAAGGATTGAACAATACAAGTGGGAGGAGGGCGATTTTTTGTGTACAGCGGACGTGTGTACGCTGTACACAATTATCGATTTGGAAAAGGGACTTTTGGCAGTTTCCTATTTTTTGAATAATAGTACCCTCAGTTCTCCACTAAAGACTTTTATCTTAGACAGCATAAAATTTATTTTGTTGAATAACTACTTTGTCTTCGATGGCACCTTCTATGTACAGAGGGTGGGCACTGCCATGGGCACCAGGTTCGCCCCCAGCTACGCGAATCTGTTTATGGCCTACTGGGAACAACATCAGGTATGGCAAGATGGCGGGCTGGCGGCGGGCCTGGTGTCCTGGCAGCGCTACATCGATGATATTTTATTTATATGGCGTGGTGGCGAGGAGTCATTGAATATCTTTTGTGAAAATCTTAATCACAATGATATGGCCATACAACTAGTATTCAATAAAAGTCAGAAGGAAGTTGCCTTTTTAGACTTGAGTATTTATATTTCTGAGGGCAAGGTTAACACTAAAACCTTTAGAAAGAGCACGGACTCCAACAGTTTCATTGAGAGAACAAGTCAGCACCATGCCAATTGGCTGGATGGGATTCCATTCAGCCAATTTGCCCGTATAAAAAGAAACTGTACAGATGAGCGCATGTGCGATCAACAACTTAATGAAATGTCTGTGATGTTTGCAAAGAAGGGTTACTCTGCTGAACTTCTGGATATGGCAAGATCAAAAGTGGCCGTAATAGAAAGGGAGAAACTCTTAAAAGGTAACACTAGTCCTAAACCGAAGGATGAACGCTTTCAGTGGGCATTTATCAGCCAGTATAATAGATCCTTCAAAAATATAGAACGAGTTTTTAGGGGGAACTGGAACATATTAAAACAAGATGCAGTTTTAGGTCCGATGTTACCTGAGAAACCTCTCTTTGTTTATAGGAGGGCATCTACACTTAAAGATCAGCTGGTAAAAAGCGGTATAGAAAATAATCCTAGACAAAGTATTAGAACTAAGGGTTTTCACCGCTGCGGCGAATGTTTAATGTGTAGGACAGTGAAAACACCTCTACGAAAGATAACTGAGTTCACAGTACATGGTCAAACATTTCCAATAAAGGAGTTCATAACATGTCACTCCAAGAATGTGATTTACATTATGGAGTGTACATGTGGACTCTTTTATGTTGGCAAAACGGGGAGGTGTGTCAGGGTCAGATGGGCAGAGCACATCTACAACATCCGTAAGGGGCTTGATACCCACACAGTCTCTTTTCATTTTAAAAAAAATCATGAGTCAAAAGAGTGTTGTTTAAAATCATTTTGTGGTATTCAAATGATCCTCCCAAAATGGAGAACTAGAGATGTGCAGAAAAGGCTCTCACAAGCAGAAAATAGATGGATTCACCGTTTGAATACCCTGACACCAGGGGGTTTAAACTGTGAATTCGAATTAAAATGTTTTCTGATATAACTCACCTCCTCTTACCAGGTCTACCATTGTTAGAATTTAATCTGTATTATTTTATATGGTAATATCTGTTTTTATTTGTTTTATTTTATATGGTTATTGAGAGGAATACCTTGTGGACTATAATCTTTTGGGACATGCCTATACTGGAAATATGAAGATATCATATGTCACTCAGGATGGTAAGAGTCCGGAATTACACCTTCCGTTTCAAGTTTGCGGCTATGGAACGCAAATATAGGAACTTCCGGAAGTTAATGAGCCGCATCTGGAACGCAAATACAGGAAGTTCCGGGCAGCAGTGACACGCATGACGCACATCCGTTTCCAGCGAGATCGTTTTCCGATGTGGTAGCGGTTTGTCCTGTGCTGCAATTGTTATCAGCTGATGTCCCTCGTTAAGAGGGTTTAAATAGTGAAGCTTACACCTTACAGCCATGCTTCTGACGAAGGACGGATCTCGTCCGAAACGCGTTAAGCGTGGCTGTATCTTATCTGGACTCCTGCACTCATCGATTTACTACAGGGTGAACTCTGCATGGTTGTGGTGGTGGGCATCCGGAGCTCATTCACCTGTTTCACTGGACACCTGACGCTATTCGAATCCCCTGGACAGATTCTAACGTTGGTGATGTGCCTTATGGAGATTGACATGCTATTTTAAATTTGTCTTTCTGTACGTGCATTTTGTACATAATAAATGTGACCCTTTTAAAAGGCTTGTTACACTATATTTTCTGCTATAAGTACCTCCATCAATTATCCTTGCTAAAGGATTAGGAGGTGCTTATATTTTCTCTTTCGTAGATTATAAGCTGGGTCCATTACTGAGTCCCCTGAAAAAAGAATTATTCTATTGTGATCACTTGATTTCATGAGACCAGAAGGCAACAGGAGACCCTGTTTCTTCGTTATACGGTGAATCAACTTTCATGTCTTGATTCTTACACATGGGTGACATCTAACATGGTTACTGGAGAGCGCTACTACCAATATACACTTCTTTTTCTTCTGTCTATTCCATAGTGTGTTTTGGATGCACACTTGTGTATATTGTGTAGCTGCACTTCTGTTTTTATTGCGCACTGTATTTTGAAAACTTTTTTCACGATCTTATTTTCTACAAGTTACAGGAATAATAATCAGAGAGATAAGTATTACATTGTATTTACAAAAAAAAGCCATTATGACCTACCAAATTTTTATACAGATTATAGGTTTCAGAGTCCAGAATTGTTAACAGTACACAATAAAACCTCATTCATATGGTAGCATGTACATTTTTTGTCAGAGTATAAGATTCTTAGTGGATACATTTTATTGGAATTAAATGACAGATAAACCTGTCTCTCAGTGTGTAAGATTCTTAATTTATGCAATTTATAGATATTTTCTTTCTCAGAGATATTAACTGTATTGTACTTACAACAAAACCAATAGAACCTACCAAGATGTAAATATAGATCATGGATTCAGAGTCCAAAATGTTAACCAATACACCATGAAACCTCATCCATTAGGGAGCATCTAAATATTTTTATAAGAATGTACTCTCAGAGAGATATGAACTGAATGGTACTTACAAAAAACCAATAGGACCTACCAAGATTTAAATACAGATCACTGTATTCAAAGATCAGAGTGGAGTGGTTACCAATACACCAAGAAACCACATTCATTAGGGAACATCTAAACATTTTTTTCTAAAATGTTAGATTCTTAGAAGACACATTTTATTGAAGTTATTGTACATATATTAACATCAATGCTTATTTGGATTACACAGTAAAATTCATATAATTACAAACATTTCTATAACTACCTTTTTTTAGAATTTAGTACATATTTACAATAATCAGTGATTTAAAAAATGTATTATATGTATAAAAAAGAAAAGTTTTTGTCAAATAAGGACTTAAACTGAAGGTACTAAAATGCACCTGGTCCCACCGAGATTTGAACTCAATTTACTGGATTCAGAGTACAGAGTGCTAACCATAAAACCATGTAATATCCCTTCTAATAACACATATAAAACTTTCTCTCAGAGTGTAAGATCTTAATTTCTACAAGATACAGAAATATTCATTCAGAGAGATATGTACTACATTGTATTTACAAATAAAACCATTAGGACCTACCAATTTGTATATACAGATTATTGGTTTCAGAGTCCAGAATTGTTAACAGTACACCATGAAAGCTCATTCATATGGTGGCATGTAAAAAAATTTCTCACAGTGTAAGATTCTTAGAGGTTACATTTTATTGGAATTATATTACAGATAAACCTGTCTCTCAGTGTGTATGATTCTTAATTTATGCAATATATAGATATTTTCTTTCTCAGAGATATGAACTGCATAATACTTACAAAAAAACAATAGGACCTACCAAGATGTAAATACAAATCATGGATTCAGAGTCCAAAATGGTTACAATTACACCAGGAAACCTCATTCATGAGGAAGCATTTAAACAGTTTTTATTAGAATGTACTCTCAGAGAAATATAAACTGAACAGTACTTACAAAAAACAAATAGGACCTACCAAGATTTAAATACAGATCACTGGAATCAAAGATCAGAGTGGTTACCAATACACCAAGAAACCTCATTCATGAGGGAGAGCTAAACATTTTTTTCTAAAATGTTAGATTCTTAGAAGACACATTTTATTGCAATTATTGTACATATATTTACATCAACGCTTATTTGGGTTATATAGTAAAATTCATATAATATCACATACATTTCTATTACTACCTTTTTTAGCTTTTCGTACATATTTACAAAAATCAGTGATTTAAAAAAATGATTATATGTATGAAAAAGAAGACTTTCTGTCAATCAAGAACTTAAACTGAAGGTACTAAAACAAATCAGGTCCCACCGAGATTTGAACTCGGATCGCTGGATTCAGAGTGCTAACCATTACACCATGGAAGCTCTCTTCTAACACCACATATACAACTTTCTCTTAGAGTGTGAGATCTTATTTTCTACAAGTTACAGGAATAATAATCATAGAGATAAGTATTACATTGTATTTGCAAAAAAAAAGCCATTAGGACCTACCAAATTTTTATACAGATTATAGGTTTCAGAGTCCAGAATTGTTAACAGTACACAATGAAACCTCATTCATATGGTAGCATGTACATTTTTTGTCAGAGTATAAGATTCTTAGTGCATACATTTTATTGGAATTAAATGACAGATAAACCTGTCTCTCAGTGTGTAAGATTCTTAATTTATTCAATTTATAGATATTTTCTTTCTCAGAGATATTAACTGTATTGTACTTACAACAAAACCAATAGAACCTACCAAGATGTAAATATAGATCATGGATTCAGAGTCCAAAATGTTTACCAATACACCATGAAACCTCATCCATTAGGGAGCATCTAAATATTTTTATAAGAATGTACTCTCAGAGAGATATGAACTGAATGGTACTTACAAAAAAACAAATAGGACCTACCAAGATTTAAATACAGATCACTGTATTCAAAGATCAGAGTGGAGTGGTTACCAATACACCAAGAAACCACATTCATTTGGGAACATCTAAACATTTTTTTCTAAAATGTTAGATTCTTAGAAGACACATTTTATTGAAGTTATTGTACATATATTAACATCAATGCTTATTTGGATTACACAGTAAAATTCATATAATTACAAACATTTCTATAAGTACCTTTTTTTTAGATTTTAGTACATATTTACAATAATCAGTGATTTAAAAAAATGTTTTATATGTATAAAAAGAAAAGTTTTTGTCAATCAAGGACTTAAACTGAAGGTACTAAAATGCACCTTGTCCCACCAAGATTTGAACTCAATTTACTGGATTCAGAGTACAGAGTGCTAACCATAACACCATGGAATCTCCCTTCTAATAACACATATAAAACTTTCTCTCAGAGTGTAAGATCTTAATTTCTACAAGATACAGAAATATTCATTCAGAGAGATATGTACTACATTGTATTTACAAATAAAACCATTAGGACCTACCAATTTGTATATACAGATTATTGGTTTCAGAGTCCAGAATTGTTAACAGTACACCATGAAAGCTCATTCATATGGTGGCATGTAAAAAATTTTCTCACAGTGTAAGATTCTTAGAGGTTACATTTTATTGGAATTATATTACCGATAAACCTGTCTCTCAGTGTGTATGATTCTTAATTTATGCAATTTATAGATATTTTCTTTCTCAGAGATATGAACTGCATAATACTTACAAAAAAACAATAGGACCTACCAAGATGTAAATACAAATCATGGATTCAGAGTCCAAAATGGTTACAAATACACCAGGAAACCTCATTCATGAGGAAGCATTTAAACAGTTTTTATTAGAATGTACTCTCAGGGAAATATAAACTGAACGGTACTTACAAAAAATCAATAGGACCTACCAAGATTTAAATACAGATCACTGGATTCAAAGATCAGAGTGGTTACCAATACACCAAGAAACCTCATTCATGAGGGAGAGCTAAACATTTTTTCTAAAATGTTAGATTCTTAGAAGACACATTTTATTGCAATTATTGTACATATATTTACATCAACGCTTATTTGGGTTATATAGTAAAATTCATATAATATCACATACATTGCTATAACTACCTTTTTTAGCTTTTCGTACATATTTACAAAAATCAGTGATTTAAAAAAATGATTATATGTATGAAAAAGAAGACTTTCTGTCAATCAAGAACTTAAACTGAAGGTACTAAAACACATCAGGTCCCACCAAGATTTGAACTCGGATCGCTGGATTCAGAGTTCAGAGTGCTAACCATTACACCATGGAACCTCCCTCCTGACACCACATATACAACTTTCTCTTAGAGTGTGAGATCTTATTTTCTACAAGTTACAGGAATAATAATCAGAGAGATAAGTATTACATTGTATTTACAAAAAAAAGCCATTAGGACCTACCAAATTTTTATACAGATTATAGGTTTCAGAGTCCAGAATTGTTAACAGTACACAATGAAACCTCATTCATATGGTAGCATGTACATTTTTTGTCAGAGTATAAGATTCTTAGTGGATACATTTTATTGGAATTAAATGACAGATAAACCTGTCTCTCAGTGTGTAAGATTCTTAATTTATTCAATTTATAAATATTTTCTTTCTCAGAGATATTAACTGTATTGTACTTACAACAAAACCAATAGAACCTACCAAGATGTAAATATAGATCATGGATTCAGAGTCCAAAATGTTTACCAATACACCATGAAACCTCATCCATTAGGGAGCATCTTAATACTTTTATAAGTATGTACTCTCAGAGAGATATGAACTGAATGGTACTTACAAAAAAACCAATAGGACCTACCAAGATTTAAATACAGATCACTGTATTCAAAGATCAGAGTGGAGTGGTTACCAATACACCAAGAAACCACATTCATTTGGGAACATCTAAACATTTTTTTCTAAAATGTTAGATTCTTAGAAGACACATTTTATTGAAGTTATTGTACATATATTAACATCAATGCTTATTTGGATTACACAGTAAAATTCATATAATTACAAACATTTCTATAAGTACCTTTTTTTAGATTTTAGTACATATTTACAATAATCAGTGATTTAAAAAAAATGTTTTATATGTATAAAAAAGAAAAGTTTTTGTCAATCAAGGACTTAAACTGAAGGTACTAAAATCACCTGGTCCCACCAAGATTTGAACTCAATTTACTGGATTCAGAGTACAGAGTGCTAACCATAACACCATGGAATCTCCCTTCTAATAACACATATAAAACTTTCTCTCAGAGTGTAAGATCTTAATTTCTACAAGATACAGAAATATTCATTCAGAGAGATATGTACTACATTGTATTTACAAATAAAACCATTAGGACCTACCAATTTGTATATACAGATTATTGGTTTCAGAGTCCAGAATTGTTAACAGTACACCATGAAAGCTCATTCATATGGTGGCATGTAAAAATTTTTCTCACAGTGTAAGATTCTTAGAGGTTACATTTTATTGAAATTATATTACAGATAAACCTGTCTCTCAGTGTGTATGATTCTTAATTTATGCAATTTATAGATATTTTCTTTCTCAGAGATATGAACTGCATAATACTTACATAAAAACAATAGGACCTACCAAGATGTAAATACAAATCATGGATTCAGAGTCCAAAATGGTTACAAATACACCAGGAAACCTCATTCATGAGGAAGCATTTAAACAGTTTTTATTAGAATGTACTCTCAGAGAAATATAAACTGAACGGTACTTACAAAAAACCAATAGGACCTACCAAGATTTAAATACAGATCACTGGATTCAAAGATCAGAGTGGTTACCAATACACCAAGAAACCTCATTCACGAGGGAGAGCTAAACATTTTTTTCTAAAATGTTAGATTCTTAGAAGACACATTTTATTGCAATTATTGTACATATATTTACATCAACGCTTATTTGGGTTATATAGTAAAATTCATATAATTACATAAATTTCTATAAATATCTTTTTTAGCTTTTCGTACATATTTTACAAAAATCAGTGATTTAAAAAAATTATTCTATGTATGAAAAAGAAGACTTTATGTCAATCAAGAACTTAAACTGAAGGTACTAAAACATATCAGGTCCCACCGAGATTTGAACTCGGATCGCTTGATTCAGAGTCCAGAGTGCTAACCATTACACCATGGAACCTCTCTACTAACACCACATATACAACTTTCTCTTAGAGTGTGAGATCTTATTTTCTACAAGTTACAGGAATAATAATCAGAGAGATAAGTATTACATTGTATTTACAAAAAAAAGCCATTAGGACCTACCAAATTTGTATACAGATTATAGGTTTCAGAGTCCAGAATTGTTAACAGTACACAATGAAACCTCATGGTAGCATGTACATTTTTTGTCAGAGTATAAGATTCATAGTGGATACATTTTATTGGAATTAAATGACAGATAAACCTGTCTCTCAGTGTGTAAGATTCTTAATTTATGCAATTTATAGATATTTCTTTCTCAGAGATATTAACTGTATTGTACTTACAACAAAATCAATAGAACCTACCAAGATGTAAATATAGATCATGGATTCAGAGTCCAAAATGTTTACCAATACACCATGAAACCTCATCCATTAGGGAGCATCTAAATATTTTTATAAGAATGTACTCTCAGAGAGATATGAACTGAATGGTACTTACAAAAAACCAATAGGACCTACCAAGATTTAAATACAGATCACTGTATTCAAAGATCAGAGTGGAGTGGTTACCAATACACCAAGAAACCACATTCATTAAGGAACATCTAAACATTTTTTTCTAAAATGTTAGATTCTTAGATGACACATTTTATTGAAGTTATTGTACATATATTAACATCAATGCTTATTTGGATTACACAGTAAAATTCATATAATTACAAACATTTCTATAACTACCTTTTTTTAGATTTTAGTACATTTTTAAAATAATCAGTGATTTAAAAAAATGTATTATATGTATAAAAAAGAAAAGTTTTAGTCAATCAAGGACTTAAACTGAAGGTACTAAAATGCACCTGGTCCCACCAAGATTTGAACTCAATTTACTGGATTCAGAGTACAGAGTGCTAACCATAACACCATGGAATCTCCCTTCTAATAACACATATAAAACTTTCTCTCAGAGTGTAAGATCTTAATTTCTACAAGATACAGAAATATTCATTCAGAGAGATATGTACTACATTGTATTTACAAATAAAACCATTAGGACCTACCAATTTGTATATACAGATTTTTGGTTTCAGAGTCCAGAATTGTTAACAGTACACCATGAAAGCTCATTCATATGGTGGCATGTAAAAAAAATTCTCACAGTGTAAGATTCTTAGAGGTTACATTTTATTGGAATTATATTACAGATAAACCTGTCTCTCAGTGTGTATGATTCTTAATTTATGCAATTTATAGATATTTTCTTTCTCAGAGATATGAACTGCATAATACTTACAAAAAAACAATAGGACCTACCAAGATGTAAATACAAATCATGGATTCAGAGTCCAAAATGGTTACAAATACACCAGGAAACCTTATTCATGAGGAAGCATTTAAACAGTTTTTATTAGAATGTACTCTCAGAGAAATATAAACTGAACGGTACTTACAACAAACCAATAGGACCTACCAAGATTTAAATACAGATCACTGGATTCAAAGATCAGAGTGGTTACCAATACACCAAGAAACCTCATTTACAAGGGAGAGCTAAACATTTTTTTCTAAAATGTTAGATTCTTAGAAGACACATTTTATTGCAATTATTGTACATATATTTACATCAACGCTTATTTGGGTTATATAGTAAAATTCATATAATTACATACATTTCTATAACTATCTTTTTTAGCTTTTCGTACATATTTACAAAAATCAGTGATTTAAAAAAATTATTCTATGTATGAAAAAGAAGACTTTCTGTCAATCAAGAACTTAAACTGAAGGTACTAAAACACATCAGGTCCCACCGAGATTTGAACTCGGATCTCTGGATTCAGAGTTCAGAGTGCTAACCATTACACCATGGAACCTCTCTACGAACACCACATATACAACTTTCTCTTAGAGTGTGAGATCTTATTTTCTACAAGTTACAGGAATAATAATCAGAGAGATAAGTATTACATTGTATTTACAAAAAAAAGCCATTAGGACCTACCAAATTTGTATACAGATTATAGGTTTCAGAGTCCAGAATTGTTAACAGTACACAATGAAACCTCATGGTAGCATGTACATTTTTTGTCAGAGTATAAGATTCTTAGTGGATACATTTTATTGGAATTAAATGACAGATAAACCTGTCTCTCAGTGTGTAAGATTCTTAATTTATGCAATTTATAGATATTTTCTTTCTCAGAGATATTAACTGTATTGTACTTACAACAAAATCAATAGAACCTACCAAGATGTAAATATAGATCATGGATTCAGAGTCCAAAATGTTTACCAATACACCATGAAACCTCATCCATTAGGGAGCATCTAAATATTTTTATAAGAATGTACTCTCAGAGAGATATGAACTGAATGGTACTTACAAAAAACCAATAGGACCTACCAAGATTTAAATACAGATCACTGTATTCAAAGATCAGAGTGGAGTGGTTACCAATACACCAAGAAACCACATTCATTAGGGAACATCTAAACATTTTTTTCTAAAATGTTAGATTCTTAGATGACACATTTTATTGAAGTTATTGTACATATATTAACATCAATGCTTATTTGGATTACACAGTAAAATTCATATAATTACAAACATTTCTATAACTACCTTTTTTTAGATTTTAGTACATTTTTAAAATAATCAGTGATTTAAAAAAATGTATTATATGTATAAAAAAGAAAAGTTTTTGTCAATCAAGGACTTAAACTGAAGGTACTAAAATGCACCTGGTCCCACCGAGATTTGAACTCAATTTACTGGATTCAGAGTACAGAGTGCTAACCATAACACCATGGAATCTCCCTTCAAATAACACATATAAAACTTTCTCTCAGAGTGTAAGATCTTAATTTCTACAAGATACAGACATATTCATTCAGAGAGATATGTACTACATTGTATTTACAAATAAAACCATTAGGACCTACCAATTTGTATATACAGATTATTGGTTTCAGAGTCCAGAATTGTTAACAGTACACCATGAAAGCTCATTCATATGGTGGCATGTAAACATTTTTCTCACAGTGTAAGATTCTTAGAGGTTACATTTTATTGGAATTATATTACAGATAAACCTGTCTCTCAGAATTAATTCTCAGAATTATGATTCTTAATTTTTGCAATTTATAGATATTTTATTTCTCAGAGATATGAACTGCATAATACTTACAAAAAAACAATAGGACCTACCAAGATGTAAATACAAATCATGGATTCAGAGTCCAAAATGGTTACAAATACACCAGGAAACCTCATTCATGAGGAAGCATTTAAACAGTTTTTATTAGAATGTACTCTCAGAGAAATATAAACTGAACGGTACTTACAAAAAACCAATAGTACCTACCAAGATTTAAATACAGATCACTGGATTCAAAGATCAGAGTGGTTACCAATACACCAAGAAACCTCATTCACGAGGGAGAGCTAAACATTTTTTTCTAAAATGTTAGATTCTTAGAAGACACATTTTATTGCAATTATTGTACATATATTTACATCAACGCTTATTTGGGTCATATAGTAAAATTCATATAATTACATACATTTCTATAACTACCTTTTTTAGCTTTTCGAACATATTTACAAAAATCAGTGATTTAAAAAAAATGATTGTATGTATGAAAAAGAAGACTTTCTGTCAATCAAGAACTTAAACTGAAGGTACTAAAACACATCATGTCCCACCGAGATTTGAACTCGGATCGCTGGATTCAGAGTCCAGAGTGCTAACCATTACACCATGGAACCTCTCTTCTAACACCACATATACAACTTTCTCTTAGAGTGTGAGATCTTATTTTCTACAAGTTACAGGAATAATAATCATAGAGATAAGTATTGCATTGTATTTACAAAAAAAAGCCATTAGGACCTACCACATTTTTATACAGATTATAGGTTTCAGAGTCCAGAATTGTTAACAGTACTCAATGAAACCTCATTCATATGGTAGCATGTACATTTTTTTGTCAGAGTATAAGATTCTTAGTGGATACATTTTATTGGAATTAAATGACAGATAAACCTGTCTCTCAGTGTGTAAGATTCTTAATTTATGCAATTTATAGATATTTTCTTTCTCAGAGATATTAACTGTATTGTACTTACAACAAAACCAATAGAACCTACCAAGATGTAAATATAGATCATGGATTCAGAGTCCAAAATGTTTATCAATACACCATGAAACCTCATCCATTAGGGAGCATCTAAATATTTTTATAAGAATGTACTCTCAGAGAGATATAAACTGAATGGTACTTACAAAAAACCAATAGGACCTACCAAGATTTAAATACAGATTACTGTATTCAAAGATCAGAGTGGAGTGGTTACCAATACACCAAGAAACCACATTCATTAGGGAACATCTAAACATTTTTTTCTAAAATGTTAGATTCTTAGATGACACATTTTATTGAAGTTATTGTACATATATTAACATCAATGCTTATTTGGATTACACAGTAAAATTCATATAATTACAAACATTTCTATAACTACCTTTTTTTTAGATTTTAGTACATATTTTCAATAATCAGTGATTTAAAAAATTTATTATATGTATAAAAAAGAATAGTTTTTATCAATCAAGGACTTAAACTGAAGGTACTAAAATGCACCTGGTCCCACCGAGATTTGGACTCAATTTACTGGAATCAGAGTACAGAGTGCTAACCATAACACCATGGAATCTCCCTTCTAAATAACACATATAAAACTTTCTCTCAGAATGTAAGATCTTAATTTCTACAAGATACAGAAATATTCATTCAGAGAGATATGTACTACATTGTATTTACAAATAAAACCATTAGGACCTACCAATTTGTATGTACAGATTATTGGTTTCAGAGTCCAGAATTGTTAACAGTACACCATGAAAGCTCATTCATATGGTGGCATGTAAAAAAAATTCTCATAGTGTAAGATTCTTAGAGGTTACATTTTATTGGAATTATATTACAGATAAACCTGTCTCTCAGTGTGTATCATCCTTAATTTATGCAATATATAGATATTTTCTTTCTCAGAGATATGAACTGCATAATACTTACAAAAAAACAATAGGACCTACCAAGATGTAAATACAAATCATGGATTCAGAGTCCAAAATGGTTACAAATACACCAGGAAACCTCATTCATGAGGAAGCATTTAAACAGTTTTTATTAGAATGTACTCTCAGAGAAATATAAACTGAACAGTACTTACAAAAAACCAATAGGACCTACCAAGATTTAAATACAGATCACTGGATTCAAAGATCAGAGTGGTTACCAATACACCAAGAAACCTAATTCACGAGGGAGAGCTAAACATTTTTTCTAAAATGTTAGATTCTTAGAAAACACATTTTATTGCAATTATTGTACATATATTTACATCAACGCTTATTTGGGTTATATAGTAAAATTTATATAATTACACACATTTCTATAACTACCTTTTTTAGCTTTTCGTACATATTTACAGAAATCAGTGATTTAAAAAAATTATTATATGTATGAAAAAAAAAACTTTCTGTCAATCAAGTACTTAAACTGAAGGTACTAAAACACATAAGATCCCACCAAGATTTGAACTCGGATCGCTGGATTCAGAGTCCAGAGTGCTAACCATTACACCAGGGAAGCTCTCTTCTGACACCACATATACAACTTTCTCTTAGAGTGTGAGATCTTATTTTCTACAAGTTACAGGAATAATAATCAGAGAGATAAGTATTACCTACCAAATTTTTATACAGATTATAGGTTTCAGAGTCCAGAATTGTTAACAGTACACAATGAAACCTCATTCATATGGTAGCATGTACATTTTTTGTCAGAGTATTAGATTCTTAGTGGATACATTTTATTGGAATTAAATGACAGATAAACCTGTCTCTCAGTGTGTAAGATTCTTAATTTATGCAATTTATAGATATTTTCTTTCTCAGAGATATTAACTGTATTGTACTTACAACAAAACCAATAGAACCTACCAAGATGTAAATATAGATCATGGATTCAGAGTCCAAAATGTTTACCAATACACAAAGAAACCTCATCCATTAGGGAGCATCTAAATATTTTTTATAAGAATGTACTCTCAGAGAGATATGAACTGAATGGTACTTACAAAAAAACCAATAGGACCTACCAAGATTTAAATACAGATCACTGTATTCAAAGATCAGAGTGGAGTGGTTACCAATACACCAAGAAACCACATTCATTTGGGAACATCTAAACATTTTTTTCTAAAATGTTAGATTCTTAGAAGACACATTTTATTGAAGTTATTGTACATATATTAACATCAATGCTTATTTGGATTACACAGTAAAATTCATATAATTACAAACATTTCTATAACTACCTTTTTTTAGATTTTAGTACATATTTACAATAATCAGTGATTTAAAAAATGTATTATATGTATAAAAAAGAAAAGTTTTTATCAATCAAGGACTTAAACTGAAGGTACTAAAATGCACCTGGTCCCACCGAGATTTGAACTCAATTTACTGGATTCAGAGTACAGAGTGCTAACCATAAAACCATGTAATCTCCCTTCTAATAACACATATAAAACTTTCTCTCAGAGTGTAAGATCTTAATTTCTACAAGATACAGAAATATTCATTCAGAGAGATATGTACTACATTGTATTTACAAATAAAACCATTAGGACCTACCAATTTGTATATACAGATTATTGGTTTCAGAGTCCAGAATTGTTAACAGTACACCATGAAAGCTCATTCATATGGTGGCATGTAAAAAAATTTCTCACAGTGTAAGATTCGTAGAGGTTACATTTTATTGGAATTATATTACAGATAAACCTGTTTCTCAGTGTGTATGATTCTTAAGTTATGCAATTTATAGATATTTTCTTTCTCAGAGATATGAACTGCATAATACTTACAAAAAAACAATAGGACCTACCAAGATGTAAATACAAATCATGGATTCAGAGTCCAAAATGGTTACAAATACACCAGGAAACCTCATTCATGAGGAAGCATTTAAACAGTTTTTATTAGAATGTACTCTCAGAGAAATATAAACTGAATGGTACTTACAAAAAACCAATAGGACCTACCAAGATTTAAATACAGATCACTGGATTCAAAGATCAGAGTGGTTACCAATACACCAAGAAACCTCATTCATGAGGGAGAGCTAAACATTTTTTTCTAAAATGTTAGATTCTTAGAAGACACATTTTATTGCAATTATTGTACATATATTTACATCAACGCTTATTTGGGTTATATAGTAAAATTCATATAATATCACATACATTTCTATAACTACCTTTTTTAGCTTTTCGTACATATTTACAAAAATCAGTGATTTAAAAAAATGATTATTTGTATGAAAAAGAAGACTTTCTGTCAATCAAGAACTTAAACTGAAGGTACTAAAACACATCAGGTCCCACCGAGATTTGAACTCGGATCGCAGGATTCAGAGTCCAGAGTGCTAACCATTACACCATGGAACCTCCCTTCACACACCACATATACAACTTTCTCTTAGAGTGTGAGATCTTATTTTCTACAAGTTACAGGAATAATAATCAGAGAGATAAGTATTACATTGTATTTACAAAAAAAAGCCATTAGGACCTACCAAATTTTTATACAGATTATAGGTTTCAGAGTCCAGAATTGTTAACAGTACACAATAAAACCTCATTCATATGGTAGCATGTACATTTTTTGTCAGAGTATAAGATTCTTAGTGGATACATTTTATTGGAATTAAATGACAGATAAACCTGTCTCTCAGTGTGTAAGATTCTTAATTTATGCAATTTATAGATATTTTCTTTCTCAGAGATATTAACTGTATTGTACTTACAACAAAACCAATAGAACCTACCAAGATGTAAATATAGATCATGGATTCAGAGTCCAAAATGTTAACCAATACACCATGAAACCTCATCCATTAGGGAGCATCTAAATATTTTTATAAGAATGTACTCTCGGAGAGATATGAACTGAATGGTACTTACAAAAAACCAATAGGACCTACCAAGATTTAAATACAGATCACTGTATTCAAAGATCAGAGTGGAGTGGTTACCAATACACCAAGAAACCACATTCATTAGGGAACATCTAAACATTTTTTTCTAAAATGTTAGATTCTTAGAAGACACATTTTATTGAAGTTATTGTACATATATTAACATCAATGCTTATTTGGATTACACAGTAAAATTCATATAATTACAAACATTTCTATAACTACCTTTTTTTAGATTTTAGTACATATTTACAATAATCAGTGATTTAAAAAATGTATTATATGTATAAAAAAGAAAAGTTTTTGTCAATCAAGGACTTAAACTGAAGGTACTAAAATGCACATGGTCCCACCGAGATTTGAACTCAATTTACTGGATTCAGAGTACAGAGTGCTAACCATAACACCATGGAATCTCCCTTCTAATAACACATATAAAACTTTCTCTCAGAGTGTAAGATCTTAATTTCTACAAGATACAGACATATTCATTCAGAGAGATATGTACTACATTGTATTTACAAATAAAACCATTAGGACCTACCAATTTGTATATACAGATTATTGGTTTCAGAGTCCAGAATTGTTAACAGTACACCATGAAAGCTCATTCATATGGTGGCATGTAAACATTTTTCTCACAGTGTAAGATTCTTAGAGGTTACATTTTATTGGAATTATATTACAGATAAACCTGTCTCTCAGAATTAATTCTCAGAATTATGATTCTTAATTTTTGCAATTTATAGATATTTTATTTCTCAGAGATATGAACTGCATAATACTTACAAAAAAACAATAGGACCTACCAAGATGTAAATACAAATCATGGATTCAGAGTCCAAAATGGTTACAAATACACCAGGAAACCTCATTCATGAGGAAGCATTTAAACAGTTTTTATTAGAATGTACTCTCAGAGAAATATAAACTGAACGGTACTTACAAAAAACCAATAGTACCTACCAAGATTTAAATACAGATCACTGGATTCAAAGATCAGAGTGGTTACCAATACACCAAGAAACCTCATTCACGAGGGAGAGCTAAACATTTTTTTCTAAAATGTTAGATTCTTAGAAGACACATTTTATTGCAATTATTGTACATATATTTACATCAACGCTTATTTGGGTCATATAGTAAAATTCATATAATTACATACATTTCTATAACTACCTTTTTTAGCTTTTCGAACATATTTACAAAAATCAGTGATTTAAAAAAAATGATTGTATGTATGAAAAAGAAGACTTTCTGTCAATCAAGAACTTAAACTGAAGGTACTAAAACACATCATGTCCCACCGAGATTTGAACTCGGATCGCTGGATTCAGAGTCCAGAGTGCTAACCATTACACCATGGAACCTCTCTTCTAACACCACATATACAACTTTCTCTTAGAGTGTGAGATCTTATTTTCTACAAGTTACAGGAATAATAATCATAGAGATAAGTATTGCATTGTATTTACAAAAAAAAGCCATTAGGACCTACCACATTTTTATACAGATTATAGGTTTCAGAGTCCAGAATTGTTAACAGTACTCAATGAAACCTCATTCATATGGTAGCATGTACATTTTTTTGTCAGAGTATAAGATTCTTAGTGGATACATTTTATTGGAATTAAATGACAGATAAACCTGTCTCTCAGTGTGTAAGATTCTTAATTTATGCAATTTATAGATATTTTCTTTCTCAGAGATATTAACTGTATTGTACTTACAACAAAACCAATAGAACCTACCAAGATGTAAATATAGATCATGGATTCAGAGTCCAAAATGTTTATCAATACACCATGAAACCTCATCCATTAGGGAGCATCTAAATATTTTTATAAGAATGTACTCTCAGAGAGATATAAACTGAATGGTACTTACAAAAAACCAATAGGACCTACCAAGATTTAAATACAGATTACTGTATTCAAAGATCAGAGTGGAGTGGTTACCAATACACCAAGAAACCACATTCATTAGGGAACATCTAAACATTTTTTTCTAAAATGTTAGATTCTTAGATGACACATTTTATTGAAGTTATTGTACATATATTAACATCAATGCTTATTTGGATTACACAGTAAAATTCATATAATTACAAACATTTCTATAACTACCTTTTTTTTAGATTTTAGTACATATTTTCAATAATCAGTGATTTAAAAAATTTATTATATGTATAAAAAAGAATAGTTTTTATCAATCAAGGACTTAAACTGAAGGTACTAAAATGCACCTGGTCCCACCGAGATTTGGACTCAATTTACTGGAATCAGAGTACAGAGTGCTAACCATAACACCATGGAATCTCCCTTCTAAATAACACATATAAAACTTTCTCTCAGAATGTAAGATCTTAATTTCTACAAGATACAGAAATATTCATTCAGAGAGATATGTACTACATTGTATTTACAAATAAAACCATTAGGACCTACCAATTTGTATGTACAGATTATTGGTTTCAGAGTCCAGAATTGTTAACAGTACACCATGAAAGCTCATTCATATGGTGGCATGTAAAAAAAATTCTCATAGTGTAAGATTCTTAGAGGTTACATTTTATTGGAATTATATTACAGATAAACCTGTCTCTCAGTGTGTATCATCCTTAATTTATGCAATATATAGATATTTTCTTTCTCAGAGATATGAACTGCATAATACTTACAAAAAAACAATAGGACCTACCAAGATGTAAATACAAATCATGGATTCAGAGTCCAAAATGGTTACAAATACACCAGGAAACCTCATTCATGAGGAAGCATTTAAACAGTTTTTATTAGAATGTACTCTCAGAGAAATATAAACTGAACAGTACTTACAAAAAACCAATAGGACCTACCAAGATTTAAATACAGATCACTGGATTCAAAGATCAGAGTGGTTACCAATACACCAAGAAACCTAATTCACGAGGGAGAGCTAAACATTTTTTCTAAAATGTTAGATTCTTAGAAAACACATTTTATTGCAATTATTGTACATATATTTACATCAACGCTTATTTGGGTTATATAGTAAAATTTATATAATTACACACATTTCTATAACTACCTTTTTTAGCTTTTCGTACATATTTACAGAAATCAGTGATTTAAAAAAATTATTATATGTATGAAAAAAAAAACTTTCTGTCAATCAAGTACTTAAACTGAAGGTACTAAAACACATAAGATCCCACCAAGATTTGAACTCGGATCGCTGGATTCAGAGTCCAGAGTGCTAACCATTACACCAGGGAAGCTCTCTTCTGACACCACATATACAACTTTCTCTTAGAGTGTGAGATCTTATTTTCTACAAGTTACAGGAATAATAATCAGAGAGATAAGTATTACCTACCAAATTTTTATACAGATTATAGGTTTCAGAGTCCAGAATTGTTAACAGTACACAATGAAACCTCATTCATATGGTAGCATGTACATTTTTTGTCAGAGTATTAGATTCTTAGTGGATACATTTTATTGGAATTAAATGACAGATAAACCTGTCTCTCAGTGTGTAAGATTCTTAATTTATGCAATTTATAGATATTTTCTTTCTCAGAGATATTAACTGTATTGTACTTACAACAAAACCAATAGAACCTACCAAGATGTAAATATAGATCATGGATTCAGAGTCCAAAATGTTTACCAATACACAAAGAAACCTCATCCATTAGGGAGCATCTAAATATTTTTTATAAGAATGTACTCTCAGAGAGATATGAACTGAATGGTACTTACAAAAAAACCAATAGGACCTACCAAGATTTAAATACAGATCACTGTATTCAAAGATCAGAGTGGAGTGGTTACCAATACACCAAGAAACCACATTCATTTGGGAACATCTAAACATTTTTTTCTAAAATGTTAGATTCTTAGAAGACACATTTTATTGAAGTTATTGTACATATATTAACATCAATGCTTATTTGGATTACACAGTAAAATTCATATAATTACAAACATTTCTATAACTACCTTTTTTTAGATTTTAGTACATATTTACAATAATCAGTGATTTAAAAAATGTATTATATGTATAAAAAAGAAAAGTTTTTATCAATCAAGGACTTAAACTGAAGGTACTAAAATGCACCTGGTCCCACCGAGATTTGAACTCAATTTACTGGATTCAGAGTACAGAGTGCTAACCATAAAACCATGTAATCTCCCTTCTAATAACACATATAAAACTTTCTCTCAGAGTGTAAGATCTTAATTTCTACAAGATACAGAAATATTCATTCAGAGAGATATGTACTACATTGTATTTACAAATAAAACCATTAGGACCTACCAATTTGTATATACAGATTATTGGTTTCAGAGTCCAGAATTGTTAACAGTACACCATGAAAGCTCATTCATATGGTGGCATGTAAAAAAATTTCTCACAGTGTAAGATTCGTAGAGGTTACATTTTATTGGAATTATATTACAGATAAACCTGTTTCTCAGTGTGTATGATTCTTAAGTTATGCAATTTATAGATATTTTCTTTCTCAGAGATATGAACTGCATAATACTTACAAAAAAACAATAGGACCTACCAAGATGTAAATACAAATCATGGATTCAGAGTCCAAAATGGTTACAAATACACCAGGAAACCTCATTCATGAGGAAGCATTTAAACAGTTTTTATTAGAATGTACTCTCAGAGAAATATAAACTGAATGGTACTTACAAAAAACCAATAGGACCTACCAAGATTTAAATACAGATCACTGGATTCAAAGATCAGAGTGGTTACCAATACACCAAGAAACCTCATTCATGAGGGAGAGCTAAACATTTTTTTCTAAAATGTTAGATTCTTAGAAGACACATTTTATTGCAATTATTGTACATATATTTACATCAACGCTTATTTGGGTTATATAGTAAAATTCATATAATATCACATACATTTCTATAACTACCTTTTTTAGCTTTTCGTACATATTTACAAAAATCAGTGATTTAAAAAAATGATTATTTGTATGAAAAAGAAGACTTTCTGTCAATCAAGAACTTAAACTGAAGGTACTAAAACACATCAGGTCCCACCGAGATTTGAACTCGGATCGCAGGATTCAGAGTCCAGAGTGCTAACCATTACACCATGGAACCTCCCTTCACACACCACATATACAACTTTCTCTTAGAGTGTGAGATCTTATTTTCTACAAGTTACAGGAATAATAATCAGAGAGATAAGTATTACATTGTATTTACAAAAAAAAGCCATTAGGACCTACCAAATTTTTATACAGATTATAGGTTTCAGAGTCCAGAATTGTTAACAGTACACAATAAAACCTCATTCATATGGTAGCATGTACATTTTTTGTCAGAGTATAAGATTCTTAGTGGATACATTTTATTGGAATTAAATGACAGATAAACCTGTCTCTCAGTGTGTAAGATTCTTAATTTATGCAATTTATAGATATTTTCTTTCTCAGAGATATTAACTGTATTGTACTTACAACAAAACCAATAGAACCTACCAAGATGTAAATATAGATCATGGATTCAGAGTCCAAAATGTTAACCAATACACCATGAAACCTCATCCATTAGGGAGCATCTAAATATTTTTATAAGAATGTACTCTCGGAGAGATATGAACTGAATGGTACTTACAAAAAACCAATAGGACCTACCAAGATTTAAATACAGATCACTGTATTCAAAGATCAGAGTGGAGTGGTTACCAATACACCAAGAAACCACATTCATTAGGGAACATCTAAACATTTTTTTCTAAAATGTTAGATTCTTAGAAGACACATTTTATTGAAGTTATTGTACATATATTAACATCAATGCTTATTTGGATTACACAGTAAAATTCATATAATTACAAACATTTCTATAACTACCTTTTTTTAGATTTTAGTACATATTTACAATAATCAGTGATTTAAAAAATGTATTATATGTATAAAAAAGAAAAGTTTTTGTCAATCAAGGACTTAAACTGAAGGTACTAAAATGCACATGGTCCCACCGAGATTTGAACTCAATTTACTGGATTCAGAGTACAGAGTGCTAACCATAACACCATGGAATCTCCCTTCTAATAACACATATAAAACTTTCTCTCAGAGTTAATTTCCACAAGATACAGAAATATTCATTCAGAGAGATATGTACTACATTGTATTTACAAATAAAACCATTAGGACCTACCAATTTGTATATACAGATTATTAGTTTCAGAGTCCAGAATTGTTAACAGTACACCATGAAAGCTCATTCATATGGTGGCATGTAAAAAAATTTCTCACAGTGTAAGATTCTTAAAGGTTACATTTTATTGGAATTATATTACAGATAAACCTGTCTCTCAGAGTGTATGATTCTTAATTTATGCAATTTATAGATATTTTCTTTCTCAGAGATATGAACTGCATAATACTTACAAAAAAACAATAGGACCTACCAAGATGTAAATACAAATCATGGATTCAGAGTCCAAAATGGTTACAAATACACCAGGTAACCTCATTCATGAGGAAGCATTTAAACAGTTTTTATTAGAATGTACTCTCAGAGAAATATAAACTGAACAGTACTTACAAAAAACCAATAGGACCTACCAAGATTTAAATACAGATCACTGGATTCTAAGATCAGAGTGGTTACCAATACACCAAGAAACCTCATTCACGAGGGAGAGCTAAACATTTTTTTCTAAAATGTTAGATTCTTAGAAGACACATTTTATTGCAATTATTGTCCATATATTTATATCAACGCTTATTTGGGCTATATAGTAAAATTCATATAATTACATACATTTCTATAACTACCTTTTTTAGCTTTTCGTACATATTTACAAAAATCAGTGATTTAAAAAAATTATTACATGTATGAAAAAAAAGACTTTCTGTCAATCAAGAACTTAAACTGAAGGTACTAAAACACATCAGGTCCCACCGAGATTTGAACTCAGATCGCTGGATACAGAGTCCAGAGTGCTAACCATTACACCATGGAACCTCTCTTCTAACACCACATATACAACTTTCTCTTAGAGTGTGAGATCTTATTTTCTACAAGTTACAGGAATAATAATCAGAGAGATAAGTATTACATTGTATTTACAAAAAAAGCCATTAGGACCTACCAAATTTTTATACAGATTATAGGTTTCAGAGTCCAGAATTGTTAACAGTACACAATGAAACCTCATTCATATGGTAGCATGTACATTTTTGGTCAGAGTATAAGATTCTTTGTGGATACATTTTATTGGAATTAAATGACATATAAACCTGTCTCTCAGTGTGTAAGATTCTTAATTTATGCAATTTATAGATATTTTCTTTCTCAGATATATTAACTGTATTGTACTTACAACAAAACCAATAGAACCTACCAAGATGTAAATATAGATCATGGATTCAGAGTCCAAAATGTTTACCAATACACCATGAAACCTCATCCATTAAGGAGCATCTAAATATTTTTATAAGAATGTACTCTCAGAGAGATATGAACTGAATGGTACTTACAAAAAACCAATAGGACCTACCAAGATTTAAATACAGTTCACTGTATTCAAAGATCAGAGTGGAGTGGTTACCAATACACCAAGAAACCACATTCATTAGGGAACATCTAAACATTTTTTCTAAAATGTTAGATTCTTAGAAGACACATTTTATTGAAGTTATTGTACATATATTAACATCAATGCTTATTTGGATTACACAGTAAAATTCATATAATTACAAACATTTCTATAACTACCTTTTTTTTAGATTTTAGTACATTTTTACAATAATCAGTGATTTAAAAAAAAATTATTATATGTATAAAAAAGAAAAGTTTTTGTCAATCAAGGATTTAACTGAAGGTACTAAAATGCACCTGGTCCCACCGAGATTTGAACTCAATTTACTGGATTCAGAGTACAGAGTGCTAACCATAACACCATGGATTCTCCCTTCTAATAACACATATAAAACTTTCTCTTAGAGTGTAAGATCTTAATTTCTACAAGATACAGAAATATTCATTCAGAGAGATATGTACTACATTGTATTTACAAATAAAACCATTAGGACCTACCAATTTGTATATACAGATTATTAGTTTCAGAGTCCAGAATTGTTAACAGTACACCATGAAAGCTCATTCATACGGTGGCATGTAAAAAAAATTCTCACAGTGTAAGATTCTTAGAGGTTACATTTTATTGGAATTATATTACCGATAAACCTGTCTCTCAGTGTGTATGATTCTTAATTTATGCAATTTATAGATATTTTCTTTCTCAGAGATATGAACTGCATAATACTTACAAAAAAAACAATAGGACCTACCAAGATGTAAATACAAATCATGGATTCAGAGTCCAAAATGGTTACAAATACACCAGGAAACCTCATTCATGAGGAAGCATTTAAACAGTTTTTATTAGAATGTACTCTCAGAGAGATATGAACTGAATGGTACTTACAAAAAACCAATAGGACCTACCAAGATTTAAATACAGTTCACTGTATTCAAAGATCAGAGTGGAGTGGTTACCAATACACCAAGAAACCACATTCATTAGGGAACATCTAAACATTTTTTCTAAAATGTTAGATTCTTAGAAGACACATTTTATTGGAGTTATTGTACATATATTAACATCAATGCTTATTTGGATTACACAGTAAAATTCATATAATTACAAACATTTCTATAACTACCTTTTTTTTAGATTTTAGTACATTTTTACAATAATCAGTGATTTAAAAAAAAATTATTATATGTATAAAAAAGAAAAGTTTTTGTCAATCAAGGATTTAACTGAAGGTACTAAAATGCACCTGGTCCCACCGAGATTTGAACTCAATTTACTGGATTCAGAGTACAGAGTGCTAACCATAACACCATGGATTCTCCCTTCTAATAACACATATAAAACTTTCTCTCAGAGTGTAAGATCTTAATTTCTACAAGATACAGAAATATTCATTCAGAAAGATATGTACTACATTGTATTTACAAATAAAACCATTAGGTCCTACCAATTTGTATATACAGATTATTAGTTTCAGAGTCCAGAATTGTTAACAGTACACCATGAAAGCTCATTCATACGGTGGCATGTAAAAAAATTTCTCACAGTGTAAGATTCTTAGAGGTTACATTTTATTGGAATTATATTACCGATAAACCTGTCTCTCAGTGTGTATGATTCTTAATTTATGCAATTTATAGATATTTTCTTTCTCAGAGATATGAACTGCATAATACTTACAAAAAAACAATAGGACCTACCAAGATGTAAATACAAATCATGGATTCAGAGTCCAAAATGGTTACAAATACACCAGGAAACCTCATTCATGAGGAAGCATTTAAACAGTTTTTATTAGGATGTACTCTCAGGGAAATAAAAACTGAACAGTACTTACAAAAAACCAATAGGACCTACCAAGATTTAAATACAGATCACTGTATTCAAAGATCAGAGTGGAGTGGTTACCAATACACCAAGAAACCACATTCATTAGGGAACATCTAAACATTTTTTTCTAAAATGTTAGATTCTTAGAAGACACATTTTATTGCAATTATTGTACATATATTTACATCAACGCTTATTTAGGTTATATAGTAAAATTCATATCATTACATACATTTCTATAACTACCTTTTTTTAGCTTTTAGTACATATTTACAAATATCAGTGATTTAAAAAAAATATTATATGTATGAAAAAGAATACTTTCTGTCAATACAGAACTGAAACTGAAGGTACTAAAACACATCAGGTCCCACTGAGATTTGAACTCGGATCGCTGGATTCAGAGTTCAGAGTGCTAACCATTACACCATGGAACCTCTCTTCTAACACCATATATACAACTTTCTCTTAGAGTGTGAGATCTTATTTTCTACAAGTGACAGGAATAATAATCAGAGAGATAAGTATTACATTGTATTTACAAAAAAAGCCATTTGGACCTACCAAATTTTTATACAGATTATAGGTTTCAGAGTCCAGAATTGTTAACAGTACAAAATGAAACCTCATTCATATGTAGCATGTACATTTTTTGTCAGAGTATAAGATTCTTAGTGGATACCTTTTATTGGAATTAAATGACAGATAAACCTGTCTCTCAGTGTGTAAGATTCTTAATTTATGCAATTTATAGATATTTTCTTTCTCAGAGATATTAACTGTATTGTACTTACAACAAAATCAATAGAACCTACCAAGATGTAAATATAGATCATGGATTCAGAGTCCAAAATGTTTACCAATACACCATGAAACCTCATCCATTAGGGAGCATCTAAATATTTTTATAAGAATGTACTCTCAGAGAGATATGAACTGAATGGTACTTACAAAAAAACAATAGGACCTACCAAGATTTAAATACAGATCACTGTATTCAAAGCTCAGAGTGGAGTGGTTACCAATACACCAAGAAACCACATTCATTAGGGAACATCTAAACATTTTTTTCTAAAATGTTAGATTCTTAAAAGACACATTTTATTGAAGTTATTGTACATATATTAACATCAATGCTTATTTGGATTACACAGTAAAATTCATATAATTACAAACATTTCTATAACTACCTTTTTTAGATTTTAGTACATATTTACAATAATCAGTTATTTTAAAAAAATGTTTTATATGTATAAAAAAGAAAAGTTTTTGTCAATCAAGGACTTAAACTGAAGGTACTAAAATGCACCTGGTCCCACCGAGATTTGAACTCAATTTTCTGGATTCAGAGTACAGAGTGCTAACCATAACACCATGGAATCTCCCTTCTAATAACACATATAAAACTTTCTCTCAGAGTGTAAGATCTTAATTTCTACAAGATACAGAAATATTCATTCAGAGAGATATGTACTACATTGTATTTACAAATAAAACCATTAGGACCTACCAATTTGTATATACAGATTATTAGTTTCAGAGTCCAGAATTGTTAACAGTACACCATGAAAGCTCATTCATATGGTGGCATGTAAAAAAAATTCTCACAGTGTAAGATTCTTAGAGGTTACATTTTATTGGAACTATATTACAGATAAACCTGTTAGTGTGTATGATTCTTAATTTATGCAATTTATAGATATTTTCTTTCTCAGAGATATGAACTGCATAATACTTACAAAAAAACAATAGGACCTACCAAGATGTAAATACAAATCATGGATTCAGATCCAAAATGGTTACAAATACACCAGGAAACCTCATTCATGAGGAAGCATTTAAACAGTTTTTATTAGAATGTACTCTCAGAGAAATATAAACTGAACGGTACTTACAAAAAACCAATAGGACCTACCAAGATTTAAATACAGATCACTGGATTCAAAGATCAGAGTGGTTACCAATACACCAAGAAACCTCATTCACGAGGGAGAGCTAAACATTTTTTTCTAAAATGTTAGATTCTTAGAAGACACATTTTATTGCAATTATTGTACATATATTTACATCAACGCTTATTTGGGTCATATAGTAAAATTCATATAATTACATACATTTCTATAACTACCTTTTTTAGCTTTTCGAACATATTTACAAAAATCAGTGATTTAAAAAAATGATTGTATGTATGAAAAAGAAGACTTTCTGTCAATCAAGAACTTAAACTGAAGGTACTAAAACACATCATGTCCCACCGAGATTTGAACTCGGATCGCAGGATTCAGAGTCCAGAGTGCTAACCATTACACCATGGAACCTCTCTTCTAACACCACATATACAACTTTCTCTTAGAGTGTGAGATCTTATTTTCTACAAGTTACAGGAATAATAATCATAGAGAGAAGTATTACATTGTATTTACAAAAAAAAGCCATTAGGACCTACCACATTTTTATACAGATTATAGGTTTCAGAGTCCAGAATTGTTAACAGTACACAATGAAACCTCATTCATATGGTAGCATGTACATTTTTTTGTCAGAGTATAAGATTCTTAGTGGATACATTTTATTGGAATTAAATGACAGATAAACCTGTCTCTCAGTGTGTAAGATTCTTAATTTATGCAATGTATAGATATTTTCTTTCTCAGAGATATTAACTGTATTGTACTTACAACAAAACCAATAGAACCTACCAAGATGTAAATATAGATCATGGATTCAGAGTCCAAAATGTTTATCAATACACCATGAAACCTCATACATTAGGGAGCATCTAAATATTTTTATAAGAATGTACTCTCAGAGAGATATAAACTGAATGGTACTTACAAAAAACCAATAGGACCTACCAAGATTTAAATACAGATTACTGTATTCAAAGATCAGAGTGGAGTGGTTACCAATACACCAAGAAACCACATTCATTAGGGAACATCTAAACATTTTTTTCTAAAATGTTAGATTCTTAGATGACACATTTTATTGAAGTTATTGTACATATATTAACATCAATGCTTATTTGGATGACACAGTAAAATTCATATAATTACAAACATTTCTATAACTACCTTTTTTTAGATTTTAGTACATATTTACAATAATCAGTGATTTAAAAAATTTATTATATGTATAAAAAAGAAAAGTTTTTATCAATCAAGGACTTAAACTGAAGGTACTAAAATGCACCTGGTCCCACTGAGATTTGAACTCAATTTACTGGATTCAGAGTACAGAGTGCTAACCATAACACCATGGAATCTCCCTTCTAAATAACACATATACAACTTTCTCTCAGAGTGTAAGATCTTAATTCCTACAAGATACAGAAATATTAATTCAGAGAGATATGTACTACATTGTATTTACAAATAAAACCATTAGGACCTACCAATTTGTATATACAGATTATTGGTTTCAGAGTCCAGAATTGTTAACAGTACTCCATGAAAGCTCATTCATATGGTGGCATGTAAAAAAAATTCTCACAGTGTAAGATTCTTAGAGGTTACATTTTATTGGAATTATATTACAGATAAATCTGTCTCTCAGTGTGTATGATTCTTAATTTATGCAATTTATAGATATTTTCTTTCTCAGAGATATGAACTGCATAATACTTACAAAAAAACAATAGGACCTACCAAGAAGTAAATACAAATCATGGATTCAGAGTCCAAAATGGTTACAAATACACCAGGAAACCTCATTCATGAGGAAGCATTTAAACAGTTTTTATCAGAATGTACTCTCAGAGAAATATAAACTGAACGGTACTTACAAAAAACCAATAGGACCTACCAAGATTTAAATACAGATCACTGGATTCAAAGATCAGAGTGGTTACCAATATACCAAGAAACCTCATTCACGAGGGAGAGCTAAACATTTTTTCTAAAATGTTAGATTCTTAGAAAACACATTTTATTGCAATTATTGTACATATATTTACATCAACGCTTATTTGTGTTATATAGTAAAATTCATATAATTACATACATTTCTATAACTACCTTTTTTAGCTTTTCGTACATATTTACAAAAATCAGTGATTTAAAAAAATTATTATATGTATGAAAAAAAAGACTTTCTGTCAATCAAGTACTTAAACTGAAGGTACTAAAACACATAAGGTCCCACCAAGATTTGAACTCGGATCGCTGGATTCAGAGTCCAGAGTGCTAACCATTACACCATGGAACCTCTCTTCTAACACCACATATACAACTTTCTCTTAGAGTGTGAGATCTTATTTTCTATAAGTTACAGGAATAATAATCAGAGAGATAAGTATTACATTGTATTTACAAAAAAAAGCCATTAGGACCTACCAAATTTTTATACAGATTACAGGTTTCAGAGTCCAGAATTGTTAACAGTACACAATAAAACCTCATTCATATGGTAGCATGTACATTTTTTGTCAGAGTATTAGATTCTTAGTGGATACATTTTATTGGAATTAAATGACAGATAAACCTGTCTCTCAGTGTGTAAGATTCTTAATTTATGCAATTTATAGATATTTTCTTTCTCAGAGATATTAACTGTATTTTACTTACAACAAAACCAATAGAACCTACCAAGATGTAAATATAGATCATGGATTCAGAGTCCAAAATGTTTACCAATACACAATGAAACCTCATCCATTAGGGAGCATCTAAATAATTTTATAAGAATGTACTCTCAGAGAGATATGAACTGAATGGTACTTACAAAAAAACCAATAGGACCTACCAAGATTTAAATACAGATCACTGTATTCAAAGATCAGAGTGGAGTGGTTACCAATACACCAAGAAACCACATTCATTTGGGAACATCTAAACATTTTTTCTAAAATGTTAGATTCTTAGAAGACACATTATATTGAAGTTATTGTACATATATTAACATCAATGCTTATTTGGATTACACAGTAAAATTCATATAATTACAAACATTTCTATAACTACCTTTTTTTAGATTTTAGTACATATTTACAATAATCAGTGATTTAAAAAATGTATTATATGTATAAAAAAGAAAAGTTTTTATCAATCAAGGACTTAAACTGAAGGTACTAAAATGCACCTGGTCCCACCGAGATTTGAACTCAATTTACTGGATTCAGAGTACAGAGTGCAAACCATAAAACCATGTAATCTCCCTTCTAATAACACATATAAAACTTTCTCTCAGAGTGTAAGATATTAATTTCTACAAGATACAGAAATATTCATTCAGAGAGATATGTACTACATTGTATTTACAAATAAAACCATTAGGACCTACCAATTTGTATATACAGATTATTGGTTTCAGAGTCCAGAATTGTTAACAGTACACCATGAAAGCTCATTCATAAGGTGGCATGTAAAAAAAATTCTCACAGTGTTAGATTCGTAGAGGTTACATTTTATTGGAATTATATTACAGATAAACCTGTCTCTCAGTGTGTATGATTCTTAATTTATGCAATTTATAGATATTTTCTTTCTCAGAGATATGAACTGCATAATACTTACAAAAAAACAATAGGACCTACCAAGATGTAAATACAAATCATGGATTCAGAGTCCAAAATGGTTACAAATACACCAGGAAACCTCATTCATGAGGAAGCATTTAAACAGTTTTTATTAGAATGTACTCTCAGAGAAATATAAACTGAACGGTACTTACAAAAAACCAATAGGACCTACCAAGATTTAAATACAGATCACTGGATTCAAAGATCAGAGTGGTTACCAATACACCAAGAAACCTCATTCATGAGGGAGAGCTAAACATTTTTTTCTAAAATGTTAGATTCTTAGAAGACACATTTTATTGCAATTATTGTACATATATTTACATCAACGCTTATTTGGGTTATATAGTAAAATTCATATAATATCACATACATTTCTATAACTACATTTTTTAGCTTTTCGTACATATTTACAAAATCAGTGATTTAAAAAAATGATTATTTGTATGAAAAAGAAGACTTTCTGTCAATCAAGAACTTAAACTGAAGGTACTAAAACACATCAGGTCCCACCAAGATTTGAACACGGATCGCTGGATTCAGAGTCCAGAGTGCTAACCATTACACCATGGAACCTCTCTTCTCACACCACATATACAACTTTCTCTTAGAGTGTGAGATCTTATTTTCTACAAGTTACAGGAATAATAATCAGAGAGATAAGTATTACATTGTATTTACAAAAAAAAGCCATTAGGACCTACCAAATTTTTATACAGATTATAGGTTTCAGAGTCCAGAATTGTTAACAGTACACAATAAAACCTCATTCATATGGTAGCATGTACATTTTTTGTCAGAGTATAAGATTCTTAGTGGATACATTTTATTGGAATTAAATGACAGATAAACCTGTCTCTCAGTGTGTAAGATTCTTAATTTATGCAATTTATAGATATTTTCTTTCTCAGAGATATTAACTGTATTGTACTTACAACAAAACCAATAGAACCTACCAAGATGTAAATATAGATCATGGATTCAGAGTCCAAAATGTTAACCAATACACCATGAAACCTCATCCATTAGGGAGCATCTAAATATTTTTATAAGAATGTACTCTCAGAGAGATATGAACTGAATGGTATTTACAAAAAACCAATAGGACCTACCAAGATTTAAATACAGATCACTGTATTCAAAGATCAGAGTGGAGTGGTTACCAATACACCAAGAAACCACATTCATTAGGGAACATCTAAACATTTTTTTCTAAAATGTTAGATTCTTAGAAGACACATTTTATTGAAGTTATTGTACATATATTAACATCAATGCTTATTTGGATTACACAGTAAAATTCATATAATTACAAACATTTCTATAACTACCTTTTTTAGATGTTAGTACATTTTTACAATAATCAGTGATTTAAAAAAAATGTGTTATATGTATAAAAAAGAAAAGTTTTTGTCAATCAAGGACTTAATCTGAAGGTACTAAAATGCACCTGTCCCCACCGAGATTTGAACTCAATTTACTGGATTCTGAGTACAGAGTGCTAACCATAACACCATGGAATCTCCCTTCTAATAACACATATAAAACTTTCTCTCAGAGTGTACGATCTTAATTTCTACAAGATACAGAAATATTCATTCAGAGAGATATGTACTACATTGTATTTACAAATAAAACCATTAGGACCTACCAATTTGTATATACAGATTATTGGTTTCAGAGTCCAGAATTGTTAACAGTACACCATGAAAGCTCATTCATATGGTGGCATGTAAAAAATTTTCTCACAGTGTAAGATTCTTAGAGGTTACATTTTATTGGAATTATATTACAGATAAACCTGTCTCTCAGTGTGTATGATTCTTAATTTATGCAATTTATAGATATTTTCTTTCTCAGAGATATGAACTGCATAATACTTACAAAAAAACAATAGGACCTACCAAGATGTAAATACAAATCATGGATTCAGAGTCCAAAATGGTTACAAATACACCAGGAAACCTCATTCATGAGGAAGCATTTAAACAGTTTTTATTAGAATGTACTCTCAGGGAAATATAAACTGAACGGTACTTACAAAAAACCAATAGGACCTACCAAGATTTAAATACAGATCACTGGATTCAAAGATCAGAGTGGTTACCAATACACCAAGAAACCTCATTCACGAGGGAGAGCTAAACATTTTTTTCTAAAATGTTAGATTCTTAGAAGACACATTTTATTGCAATTATTGTACATATATTTACATCAACGCTTAATTGGGTAATATAGTAAAATTCATATAATTACATACATTTCTATAACTACCTTTTTTAGCTTTTCGTACATATTTACAAAAATCAGTGATTTAAAAAAATGATTCTATGTATGAAAAAGAAGACTTTCTGTCAATCAAGAACTAAAACTGAAGTACTAAAACACATCAAGTCCCACCGAGATTTGAACTCAGATCGCTGGATTCAGAGTCCAGAGTGCTAACCATTACACCATGGAACCTCTCTTCTAACATCCCATATACAACTTTCTCTTAGAGTGTGAAATCTTATTTTCTAGTAGTTACAGGAATAATAATCAGAGAGATAAGTATTACATTGTATTTACAAAAAAAGCCATTAGGACCTACCAAATTTTTATACAGATTATAGGTTTCAGAGTCCAGAATTGTTAACAGTACACAATGAAACCTCATTCATATGGTAGCATGTACATTTTTTGTCAGAGTATAAGATTCTTAGTGGATACATTTTATTGGAATTAAATGACAGATAAACCTGTCTCTCGGTGTGTAAGATTCTTAATTTATGCAATTTATAGATATTTTCTTTCTCAGAGATATTAACTGTATTGTACTTACAACAAAATCAATAGAACCTACCAAGATGTAAATATAGATCATGGATTCAGAGTCCAAAATGTTTACCAATACACCATGAAACCTCATCCATTAGGGAGCATCTAAATATTTTTATAAGAATGTACTCTCAGAGAGATATGAACTGAATGGTACTTACAAAAAAACAATAGGACCTACTAAGATTTAAATACAGATCACTGTATTCAAAGATCAGAGTGGAGTGGTTACCAATACACCAAGAAACCACATTCATTAGGGAACATCTAAACATTTTTTCTAAAATGTTAGATTCTTAGAAGACACATTTTATTGAAGTTATTGTACATATATTAACATCAATGCTTATTTGGATTACACAGTAAAATTCATATAATTACAAACATTTCTATAACTACCTTTTTTAGATTTTAGTACATTTTTACAATAATCAGTGATTTAAAAAAAAATGTGTTATATGTATAAAAAAGAAAAGTTTTTGTCAATCAAGGACTTAAACTGAAGGTACTAAAATGCACCTGGCCCCACCGAGATTTGAACTCAATTTACTGGATTCAGAGTACAGAGTGCTAACCATAACACCATGGAATCTCCCTTCTAATAACACATATAAAACTTTCTCTCAGAGTGTAAGATCTTAATTTCTACAAGATACAGAAATATCCATTCAGAGAGATATGTGAAACATTGTATTTATTAATAAAACCATTAGGACCTACCAATTTGTATATACAGATTATTAGTTTCAGAGTCCAGAATTGTTAACAGTACACCATGAAAGCTCATTCATATGGTGGCATGTAAAAATTTTTCTCACAGTGTAAGATTCTTAGAGGTTACATTTTATTGGAATTATATTACAGATAAACCTGTCTCTCAGTGTGTATGATTCTTAATTTATGCAATTTATAGATATTTTCTTTCTCAGAGATATGAACTGCATAATACTTACAAAAAAACAATAAGACCTACCAAGATGTAAATACAAATCATGGATTCAGAGTCCATAATGGTTACAAATACACCAGGAAACCTCATTCATGAGGAAGCATTTAAACAGTTTTTATTAGAATGTACTCTCAGAGAAATATAAACTGAACGGTACTTACAAAAAACCAATAGGACCTACCAAGATTTAAATACAGATCACTGGATTCAAAGATCAGAGTGGTTACCAATACACCAAGAAACCTCATTCACGAGGGAGAGCTAAACATTTTTTTCTTAAATGTTAGATTCTTAGAAGACACTTTTTATGCAATTATTGTACATGTATTTACATCAACAACTTATTTGGGTTATATAGTAAAATTCATATAATTACATACATTTTATAACTACCTATTTTTAGCTTTTAGTACATATTTACAAAAATCAGTGATTTAAAAAAATTATTATATGTATGAAAAAGAAGACTTTCTGTCAATCAAGAACTTAAACTGAAGGTACTAAAACACATCAGGTCCTACCAAAGTTTGAACTCGGATCGCTGGATTCAGAGTCCAGAGTGCTAACCATTACACCATGGAACCTCTCTTCTAACACCGCATATACAACTTTCTCTTAGAGTGTGAGATCTTATTTTCTACAAGTTACAGGAATAATAATCAGAGAGATAAGTGTTACATTGTATTTGCAAAAAAAGCCATTAGGACCTACCAAATTTTTATACAGATTATAGGTTTCAGAGTCCAGAATTGTTAACAGTACACAATGAAACCTCATTCATATGGTAGCATGTACATTTTTTTGTCAGAGTATAAGATTCTTAGTGGATACATTTTATTGGAATTAAATGACAGATATACCTGTCTCTCAGTGTGTAAGATTCTTAATTTTTGCAATTTATAGATATTTTCTATCTCAGAGATATTAACGGTATTGTACTTACAACAAAACCAATAGAACCTACCAAGATGTAAATATAGATCATGGATTCAGAGTCCAAAATGTTTACCAATACACCATGAAACCTCATCCATTAGGGAGCATCTAAATATTTTTATAAGAATGTACTCTCAGAGAGATATGAACTGAATGGTACTTACAAATAACCAATAGGACCTACCAAGATTTAAATACAGATCACTGTATTCAAAAATTAGAGTGGAGTGGTAACCAATACACCAAGAAACCACATTCATTAGGGAACATCTAAACATTTTTTTCTAAAATGTTAGATTCTTAGATGACACATTTTATTGAAGTTATTGTACATATATTAACATCAATGCTTATTTGGATTACACAGTAAAATTCATATAATTACAAACATTTCTATAACTACCTTTTTTTAGATTTTAGTACATATTTACAATAATCAGTGATTTAAAAAATGTTTTATATGTATAAAAAAGAAAAGTTTTTGTCAATCAAGGATTTAACTGAAGGTACTAAAATGCACCTGGTCCCACCGAGATTTGAACTCAATTTACTGGATTCAGAGTACAGAGTGCTAACCATAACACCATGGATTCTCCCTTCTAATAACACATATAAAACTTTCTCTCAGAGTGTAAGATCTTAATTTCTACAAGATACAGAAATATTCATTCAGAGAGATATGTACTACATTGTATTTACAAATAAAACCATTAGGACCTACCAATTTGTATATACAGATTATTAGTTTCAGAGTCCAGAATTGTTAACAGTACACCATGAAAGCTCATTCATACGGTGGCATGTAAAAAAAATTCTCACAGTGTAAGATTCTTAGAGGTTACATTTTATTGGAATTATATTACCGATAAACCTGTCTCTCAGTGTGTATGATTCTTAATTTATGCAATTTATAGATATTTTCTTTCTCAGAGATATGAACTGCATAATACTTACAAAAAAACAATAGGACCTACCAAGATGTAAATACAAATCATGGATTCAGAGTCCAAAATGGTTACAAATACACCAGGAAACCTCATTCATGAGGAAGCATTTAAACAGTTTTTATTAGAATGTACTCTCAGGGAAATATAAACTGAACGGTACTTACAAAAAACCAATAGGACCTACCAAGATTTAAATACAGATCACTGTATTCAAAGATCAGAGTGGAGTGGTTACCAATACACCAAGAAACCTCATTCACGAGGGAGAGCTAAACATTTTTTTCTAAAATGTTAGATTCTTAGAAGACACATTTTATTGCAATTATTGTACATATATTTACATCAACGCTTATTTGGGTAATATAGTAAAATTCATATAATTACATACATTTCTATAACTACCTTTTTTAGCTTTTCGTACATATTTACAAAAATCAGTGATTTAAAAAAATGATTCTATGTATGAAAAAGAAGACTTTCTGTCAATCAAGAACTTAAACTGAAGGTACTAAAACACATCAGGTCCCACCGAGATTTGAACTCAGATTGCTGGATTCAGAGTCCAGAGTGCTAACCATTACACCATGAAACCTCTCTTCTGACATCACATATACAACTTTCTCTTAGAGTGTGAGATCTTATTTTCTACAAGTTACAGGAATAATAATCAGAGAGATAAGTATTACATTGTATTTACAAAAAAAGCCATTAGGACCTACCACATTTTATACAGATTATAGGTTTCAGAGTCCAGAATTGTTAACAGTACACCATGAAAGCTCATTCATACGGTGGCATGTAAAAAAAATTCTCACAGTGTAAGATTCTTAGAGGTTACATTTTATTGGAATTATATTACCGATAAACCTGTCTCTCAGTGTGTATGATTCTTAATTTATGCAATTTATAGATATTTTCTTTCTCAGAGATATGAACTGCATAATACTTACAAAAAAACAATAGGACCTACCAAGATGTAAATACAAATCATGGATTCAGAGTACAAAATGGTTACAAATACACCAGGAAACCTCATTCATGAGGAAGCATTTAAACAGTTTTTATTAGAATGTACTCTCAGGGAAATATAAACTGAACGGTACTTACAAAAAACCAATAGGACCTACCAAGATTTAAATACAGATCACTGTATTCAAAGATCAGAGTGGAGTGGTTACCAATACACCAAGAAACCACTTTCATTAGGGAACATCTAAACATTTTTTCTAAAATGTTAGATTCTTAGAAGATACATTTTATTGAAGTTATTGTACATATATTAACATCAATGCTTATTTGGATTACACAGTAAAATTCATATAATTACAAACATTTCTATAACTACCTTTTTTAGATTTTAGTACATTTTTACAATAATCAGTGATTTAAAAAAAATGTGTTATATGTATAAAAAAGAAAAGTTTTTGTCAATCAAGGACTTAAACTGAAGGTACTAAAATGCACCTGGCCCCACCGAGATTTGAACTCAATTTACTGGATTCAGAGTACAGAGTGCTAACCATAACACCATGGAATCTCCCTTCTAATAACACATATAAAACTTTCTCTCAGAGTGTAAGATCTTAATTTCTACAAGATACAGAAATATCCATTCAGAGAGATATGTAAAACATTGTATTTACAAATAAAACCATTAGGACCTACCAATTTGTATATACAGATTATTAGTTTCAGAGTCCAGAATTGTTAACAGTACACCATGAAAGCTCATTCATATGGTGGCATGTAAAAAATTTTCTCACAGTGTAAGATTCTTAGAGGTTACATTTTATTGGAATTATATTACAGATAAACCTGTCTCTCAGTGTGTATGATTCTTAATTTATGCAATTTATAGATATTTTCTTTCTCAGAGATATGAACTGCATAATACTTACAAAAAAAACAATAGGACCTACCAAGATGTAAATACAAATCATGGATTCAGAGTCCAAAATGGTTACAAATACACCAGGAAACCTCATTCATGAGGAAGCATTTAAACAGTTTTTATTAGAATGTACTCTCAGGGAAATATAAACTGAACGGTACTTACAAAAAACCAATAGGACCTACCAAGATTTAAATACAGATCACTGGATTCAAAGATCAGAGTAGTTACCAATACACCAAGAAACCTCATTCACGAGGGAGAGCTAAACATTTTTTTCTAAAATGTTAGATTCTTAGAAGACACATTTTATTGCAATTATTGTACATATATTTACATCAACGCTTATTTGGGTAATATAGTAAAATTCATATAATTACATACATTTCTATAACTACCTTTTTTAGCTTTTCGTACATATTTACAAAAATCAGTGATTTAAAAAAATGATTCTATGTATGAAAAAGAAGACTTTCTGTCAATCAAGAACTAAAACTGAAGGTACTAAAACACATCAGGTCCCACCAAGATTTGAACTCAGATCGCTGGATTCAGAGTCCAGAGTGCTAACCATTACACCATGGAACCTCTCTTCTGACATCACATATACAACTTTCTCTTAGAGTGTGAAATCTTATTTTCTAGTAGTTACAGGAATAATAATCAGAGAGATAAGTATTACATTGTATTTACAAAAAAAGCCAATAGGACCTACCAAATTTTTATACAGATTATAGGTTTCGGAGTCCAGAATTGTTAACAGTACACAATGAAACCTCATTCATATGGTAGCATGTACATTTTTTGTCAGAGTATAAGATTCTTAGTGGATACATTTTATTGGAATTAAATGACAGATAAACCTGTCTCTCAGTGTGTAAGATTCTTAATTTATGCAATTTATAGATATTTTCTTTCTCAGAGATATTAACTGTATTGTACTTACAACAAAATCAATAGAACCTACCAAGATGTAAATATAGATCATGGATTCAGAGTCCAAAATGTTTACCAATACACCATGAAACCTCATCCATTAGGGAGCATCTAAATATTTTTATAAGAATGTACTCTCAGAGAGATATGAACTGAATGGTACTTACAAAAAACCAATAGGACCTACCAAGATTTAAATACAGATCACTGTATTCAAAGATCAGAGTGGAGTGGTTACCAATACACCAAGAAACCACATTCATTAGGGAACATCTAAACATTTTTTCTAAAATGTTAGATTCTTAGAAGACACATTTTATTGAAGTTATTGTACATATATTAACATCAATGCTTATTTGGATTACACAGTAAAATTCATATAATTACAAACATTTCTATAACTACCTTTTTTAGATTTTAGTACATTTTTACAATAATCAGTGATTTAAAAAAAATGTGTTATATGTATAAAAAAGAAAAGTTTTTGTCTATCAAGGACTTAAACTGAAGGTACTAAAATGCACCTGGCCCCACCGAGATTTGAACTCAATTTACTGGATTCAGAGTACAGAGTGCTAACCATAACACCATGGAATCTCCCTTCTAATAACACATATAAAACTTTCTCTCAGAGTGTAAGATCTTAATTTCTACAAGATACAGAAATATCCATTCAGAGAGATATGTAAAACATTGTATTTACAAATAAAACCATTAGGACCTACCAATTTGTATATACAGATTATTAGTTTCAGAGTCCAGAATTGTTAACAGTACACCATGAAAGCTCATTCATATGGTGGCATGTAAAAAATTTTCTCACAGCGTAAGATTCTTAGAGGTTACATTTTATTGGAATTATATTACCGATAAACCTGTCTCTCAGTGTGTATGATTCTTAATTTATGCAATTTATAGATATTTTCTTTCTCAGAGATATGAACTGCATAATACTTACAAAAAAACAATAAGACCTACCAAGATGTAAATACAAATCATGGATTCAGAGTCCAAAATGGTTACAAATACACCAGGAAACCTCATTCATGAGGAAGCATTTAAACAGTTTTTATTAGAATGTACTCTCAGAGAAATATAAACTGAACGGTACTTACAAAAAACCAATAGGACCTACCAAGATTTAAATACAGATCACTGGATTCAAAGATCAGAGTGGTTACCAATACACCAAGAAACCTCATTCACGAGGGAGAGCTAAACATTTTTTTCTAAAATGTTAGATTCTTAGAAGACACTTTTTATGCAATTATTGTACATATATTTACATCAACAACTTATTTGGGTTATATAGTAAAATTCATATAATTACATACATTTTATAACTACCTATTTTTAGCTTTTAGTACATATTTACAAAAATCAGTGATTTAAAAAAATGATTATATATATGAAAAAGAAGACTTTCTGTCAATCAAGAACTTAAACTGAAGGTACTAAAACACATCAGGTCCCACCAAAATTTGAACTCGGATAGCTGGATTCAGAGTCCAGAGTGCTAACCATTACACCATGGAACCTCTCTTCTAACACCACATATACAACTTTCTCTTAGAGTGTGAGATCTTATTTTCTACAAGTTACAGGAATAATAATCAGAGAGATAAGTATTACATTGTATTTACAAAAAAGCCATTAGGACCTACCACATTTTATACAGATTATAGGTTTCAGAGTCCAGAATTGTTAACAGTACACAATGAAACCTCATTCATATGGTAGCATGTACATTTTTTGTGAGAGTATAAGATTCTTAGTGGATACATTTTATTGGAATTAAATGACAGATAAACCTGTCTCTCAGTGTGTAAGATTCTTAATTTATGCAATTTATAGATATTTTCTTTCTCAGAGATATTAACTGTATTGTACTTACAACAAAACCAATAGAACCTACCAAGATGTAAATATAGATCATGGATTCAGAGTCCAAAATGTTAACCAATACACCATGAAACCTCATCCATTAGGGAGCATCTAAATATTTTTATAAGAATGTACTCTCAGAGAGATATGAACTGAATGGTACTTACAAAAAACCAATAGGACCTACCAAGATTTAAATACAGATCACTGTATTCAAAGATCAGAGTGGAGTGGTTACCAATACACCAAGAAACCACATTCATTAGGGAACATCTAAACATTTTTTTCTAAAATGTTAGATTCTTAGAAGACACATTTTATTGAAGTTATTGTACATATATTAACATCAATGCTTATTTGGATTACACAGTAAAATTCATATAATTACAAACATTTCTATAACTACCTTTTTTAGATTTTAGTAAATTTTTACAATAATCAGTGATTTTAAAAAAATGTGTTATATGTATAAAAAAGAAAAGTTTTTGTCAATCAATGACTTAAACTGAAGGTACTAAAATGCACCTGGCCCCACCGAGATTTGAACTCAATTTACTGGATTCTGAGTACAGAGTGCTAACCATAACACCATGGAATCTCCCTTCTAATAACACATATAAAACTTTCTCTCAGAGTGTACGATCTTAATTTCTACAAGATACAGAAATATTCATTCAGAGAGATATGTACTACATTGTATTTACAAATAAAACCATTAGGACCTACCAATTTGTATATACAGATTATTGGTTTCAGAGTCCAGAATTGTTAACAGTACACCATGAAAGCTCATTCATATGGTGGCATGTAAAAAAATTTCTCACAGTGTAAGATTCTTAGAGGTTACATTTTATTGGAATTATATTACAGATAAACCTGTCTCTCAGTGTGTATGATTCTTAATTTATGCAATTTAAAGATATTTTCTTTCTCAGAGATATGAACTGCATAATACTTACAAAAAAACAATAGGAACTACCAAGATGTAAATACAAATCATGGATTCAGAGTCCAAAATGGTTACAAATACACCAGGAAACCTCATTCATGAGGAAGCATTTAAACAGTTTTTATTAGAATGTACTCTCAGGGAAATATAAACTGAACGGTACTTACAAAAAACCAATAGGACCTACCAAGATTTAAATACAGATCACTGGATTCAAAGATCAGAGTGGTTACCAATACACCAAGAAACCTCATTCACGAGGGAGAGCTAAACATTTTTTTCTAAAATGTTAGATTCTTAGAAGACACATTTTATTGCAATTATTGTACATATATTTACATCAACGCTTATTTGGGTAATATAGTAAAATTCATATAATTACATACATTTCTATAACTACCTTTTTTAGCTTTTCGTACATATTTACAAAAATCAGTGATTTAAAAAAATGATTCTATGTATGAAAAAGAAGACTTTCTGTCAATCAAGAACTAAAACTGAAGGTACTAAAACACATCAGGTCCCACCGAGATTTGAACTCAGATCGCTGGATTCAGAGTCCAGAGTGCTAACCAGTACACCATGGAACCTCTCTTCTAACATCACATATACAACTTTCTCTTAGAGTGTGAAATCTTATTTTCTAGTAGTTACAGGAATAATAATCAGAGAGATAAGTATTACATTGTATTTACAAAAAAAGCCATTAGGACCTACCAAATTTTTATACAGATTATAGGTTTCAGAGTCCAGAATTGTTAACAGTACACAATGAAACCTCATTCATATGGTAGCATGTACATTTTTTGTCAGAGTATAAGATTCTTAGTGGATACATTTTATTGGAATTAAATGACAGATAAACCTGTCTCTCAGTGTGTAAGATTCTTAATTTATGCAATTTATAGATATTTTCTTTCTCAGAGATATTAACTGTATTGTACTTACAGCAAAATCAATAGAACCTACCAAGATGTAAATATAGATCATGGATTCAGAGTCCAAAATGTTTACCAATACACCATGAAACCTCATCCATTAGGGAGCATCTAAATATTTTTATAAGAATGTACTCTCAGAGAGATATGAACTGAATGGTACTTACAAAAAACCAATAGGACCTACCAAGATTTAAATACAGATCACTGTATTCAAAGATCAGAGTGGAGTGGTTACCAATACACCAAGAAACCACATTCATTAGGGAACATCTAAACATTTTTTCTAAAATGATAGATTCTTAGAAGACACATTTTATTGAAGTTATTGTACATATATTAACATCAATGCTTATTTGGATTACACAGTAAAATTCATATAATTACAAACATTTCTATAACTACCTTTTTTAGATTTTAGTACATTTTTACAATAATCAGTGATTTAAAAAAAATGTGTTATATGTATAAAAAAGAAAAGTTTTTGTCAATCAAGGACTTAAACTGAAGGTACTAAAATGCACCTGGCCCCACCGAGATTTGAACTCAATTTACTGGATTCAGAGTACAGAGTGCTAACCATAACACCATGGAATCTCCCTTCTAATAACACATATAAAACTTTCTCTCAGAGTGTAAGATCTTAATTTCTACAAGATACAGAAATATCCATTCAGAGAGATATGTAAAACATTGTATTTACAAATAAAACCATTAGGACCTACCAATTTGTATATACAGATTATTAGTTTCAGAGTCCAGAATTGTTAACAGTACACCATGAAAGCTCATTCATATGGTGGCATGTAAAATTTTTTCTCACAGTGTAAGATTCTTAGAGGTTACATTTTATTGGAATTATATTACCGATAAACCTGTCTCTCAGTGTGTATGATTCTTAATTTATGCAATTTATAGATATTTTCTTTCTCAGAGATATGAACTGCATAATACTTACAAAAAAACAATAAGACCTACCAAGATGTAAATACAAATCATGGATTCAGAGTCCATAATGGTTACAAATACACCAGGAAACCTCATTCATGAGAAAGCATTTAAACAGTTTTTATTAGAATGTACTCTCAGAGAAATATAAACTGAACGGTACTTACAAAAAACCAATAGGACCTACCAAGATTTAAATACAGATCACTGGATTCAAAGATCAGAGTGGTTACCAATACACCAAGAAACCTCATTCACGAGGGAGAGCTAAACATTTTTTTCTAAAATGTTAGATTCTTAGAAGACACTTTTTATGCAACTATTGTACATATATTTACATCAACAACTTATTTGGGTTATATAGTAAAATTCATATAATTGCATACATTTTATAACTACCTATTTTTAGCTTTTAGTACATATTTACAAAAATCAGTGATTTAAAAAAATGATTATATGTATGAAAAAGAAGACTTTCTGTCAATCAAGAACTTAAACTGAAGGTACTAAAACACATCAGGTCCCACCAAAATTTGAACTCGGATCGCTGGATTCAGAGTCCAGAGTGCTAACCATTACACCATGGAACCTCTCTTCTCACACCACATATACAACTTTCTCTTAGAGTGTGAGATCTTATTTTCTACAAGTTACAGGAATAATAATCAGAGAGATAAGTATTACATTGTATTTACAAAAAAGCCATTAGGACCTACCAAATTTTTATACAGATTATAGGTTTCAGAGTCCAGAATTGTTAAGAGTACACAATGAAACCTCATTCATATGGTAGCATGTACATTTTTTTGTCAGAGTATAAGATTCTTAGTGGATAAATTTTATTGGAATTAAATGACAGATAAACCTGTCTCTCAGTGTGTAAGATTCTTAATTTATGCAATTTATAGATATTTTCTATCTCAGAGATATTAATGGTATTGTACTTACAACAAAACCAAAAGAACCTACCAAGATGTAAATATAGATCATGGATTCAGAGTCCAAAATGTTTACCAATACACCATGAAACCTCATCCATTAGGGAGCATCTAAATATTTTTATAAGAATGTACTCTCAGAGAGATATGAACTGAATGGTACTTACAAAAAACCAATAGGACCTACCAAGATTTAAATACAGATCACTGTATTCAAAGATCAGAGTGGAGTGGTTACCAATACACCAAGAAACCACATTCATTAGGGAACATCTAAACATTTTTTTCTAAAATGTTAGATTCTTAGAAGACACATTTTATTGAAGTTATTGTACATATATTAACATCAATGCTTATTTGGATTACACAGTAAAATTCATATAATTACAAACATTTCTATAACTACCTTTTTTTTAGATTTTAGTACATTTTTACAATAATCAGTGATTTAAAAAAAAATTATTATATGTATAAAAAAGAAAAGTTTTTGTCAATCAAGGACTTAAACTGAAGGTACTAAAATGCACCTGGTCCCACCGAGATTTGAACTCAATTTACTGGATTCAGAATACAGAGTGCTAACCATAACACCATGGAATCTCCCTTCTAATAACACATATAAAACTTTCTCTCAGAGTGTAAGATCTTAATTTCTACAAGATACAGAAATATCCATTCAGAGAGATATGTAAAACATTGTATTTACAAATAAAACCATTAGGACCTACCAATTTGTATATACAGATTATTAGTTTCAGAGTCCAGAATTGTTAACAGTACACCATGAAAGCTCATTCATATGGTGGCATGTAAAAAATTTTCTCACAGTGTAAGATTCTTAGAGGTTACATTTTATTGGAATTATATTACCGATAAACCTGTCTCTCAGTGTGTATGATTCTTAATTTATGCAATTTATAGATATTTTCTTTCTCAGAGATATGAACTGCATAATACTTACAAAAAAACAATAAGACCTACCAAGATGTAAATACAAATCATGGATTCAGAGTCCATAATGGTTACAAATACACCAGGAAACCTCATTCATGAGGAAGCATTTAAACAGTTTTTATTAGAATGTACTCTCAGAGAAATATAAACTGAACGGTACTTACAAAAAACCAATAGGACCTACCAAGATTTAAATACAGATCACTGGATTCAAAGATCAGAGTGGTTACCAATACACCAAGAAACCTCATTCACGAGGGAGAGCTAAACATTTTTTTCTTAAATGTTAGATTCTTAGAAGACACTTTTTATGCAATTATTGTACATATATTTACATCAACAACTTATTTGGGTTATATAGTAAAATTCATATAATTACATACATTTTATAACTACCTATTTTTAGCTTTTAGTAGATATTTAAAAAAATCAGTGATTTAAAAAAATTATTATATGTATGAAAAAGAAGACTTTCTGTCAATCAAGAACTTAAACTGAAGGTACTAAAACACATCAGGTCCTACCAAAGTTTGAACTCGGATCGCTGGATTCAGAGTCCAGAGTGCTAACCATTACACCATGGAACCTCTCTTCTAACACCACATATAAAACTTTCTCTTAGAGTGTGAGATCTTATTTTCTACAAGTTACAGGAATAATAATCAGAGAGATAAGTGTTACATTGTATTTGCAAAAAAAGCCATTAGGACCTACCAAATTTTTATACAGATTATAGGTTTCAGAGTCCAGAATTGTTAACAGTACACAATGAAACCTCATTCATATGGTAGCATGTACATTTTTTTGTCAGAGTATAAGATTCTTAGTGGATACATTTTATTGGAATTAAATGACAGATATACCTGTCTCTCAGTGTGTAAGATTCTTAATTTATGCAATTTATAGATATTTTCTATCTCAGAGATATTAATGGTATTGTACTTACAACAAAACCAAAAGAACCTACCAAGATGTAAATATAGATCATGGATTCAGAGTCCAAAATGTTTACCAATACACCATGAAACCTCATCCATTAGGGAGCATCTAAATATTTTTATAAGAATGTACTCTCAGAGAGATATGAACTGAATGGTACTTACAAAAAACCAATAGGACCTACCAAGATTTAAATACAGATCACTGTATTCAAAGATTAGAGTGGAGTGGTAACCAATACACCAAGAAACCACATTCATTAGGGAACATCTAAACATTTTTTTCTAAAATGTTAGATTCTTAGATGACACATTTTATTGAAGTTATTGTACATATAATAACATCAATGCTTATTTGGATTACACAGTAAAATTCATATAATTACAAACATTTCTATAACTAGCTTTTTTTAGATTTTAGTACATATTTACAATAATCAGTGATTTAAAAAATGTATTATATGTATAAAAAAGAAATGTTTTTGTCAATCAAGGACTTAAACTGAAGGTACTAAAATGCACCTGGTCCCACCGAGACTTGAACTCAATTTACTGGATTCAGAGTACAGAGTGCTAACCATAACACCATGGAATCTCCCTTCTAATAACACATATAAAACTTTCTCTCAGAGTGTAAGATCTTAATTTCTACAAGATACAGAAATATTCATTCAGAGAGATATTTAAAACATTGTATTTACAAATAAAACCATTAGGACCTACCAATTTGTATTTACAGATTATTAGTTTCAGAGTCCAGAATTGTTAACAGTACACCATGAAAGCTCATTCATATGGTGGCAAGTAAAAATTTTTCTCACAGTGTAAGATTCTTAGAGGTTACATTTTATTGGAATTATATTACCGATAAACCTGTCTCTCAGTGTGTATGATTCTTAATTTATGCAATTTATAGATATTTTCTTTCTCAGAGATATGAACTGCATAATACTTACAAAAAAACAATAGGACCTACCAAGATGTAAATACAAATCATGGATTCAGAGTCCAAAATGGTTACAAATACACCAGGAAACCTCATTCATGAGGAAGCATTTAAACAGTTTTTATTAGAATGTACTCTCAGGGAAATATAAACTGAACGGTACTTACAAAAAATCAATAGGACCTACCAAGATTTAAATACAGATCACTGGATTCAAAGATCAGAGTGGTTACCAATACACCAAGAAACCTCATTCATGAGGGAGAGCTAAACATTTTTTCTAAAATGTTAGATTCTTAGAAGACACATTTTATTGCAATTATTGTACATATATTTACATCAACGCTTATTTGGGTTATATAGTAAAATTCATATAATTACATACATTTCTATAACTACCTATTTTTAGCTTTTAGTACATATTTACAAAAATCAGTGATTTAAAAAAATGATTCTATGTATGAAAAAGAAGACTTTCTGTCAATCAAGAACTTAAACTGAAGGTACTAAAACACATCAGGTCCCACCAAAATTTGAACTCGGATCGCTGGATTCAGAGTCCAGAGTGCTAACCATTACACCATGGAACCTCTCTTCTAACACCACATATACAACTTTCTCTTAGAGTGTGAGATCTTATTTTCTACAAGTTACAGGAATAATAATCAGAGAGATAAGTATTACATTGTATTTACAAAAAAGCCATTAGGACCTACCAAATTTTTATACAGATTATAGGTTTCAGAGTCCAGAATTGTTAACAGTACACAATGAAACCTCATTCATATGGTAGCATGTACATTTTTTTGTCAGAGTATAAGATTCTTAGTGGATACATTTTATTGGAATTAAATGACAGATAAACCTGTCTCTCAGTGTGTAAGATTCTTAATTTATGCAATTTATAGATATTTTCTATCTCAGAGATATTAACGGTATTGTACTTACAACAAAACCAATAGGACCTACCAAGATGTAAATATAGATCATGGATTCAGAGTCCAAAATGTTTACCAATACACCATGAAACCTCATCCATTAGGGAGCATCTAAATATTTTTATAAGAATGTACTCTCAGAGAGATATGAACTGAATGGTACTTACAAAAAACCAATAGGACCTACCAAGATTTAAATACAGATCACTGTATTCAAAGATCAGAGTGGAGTGGTTACCAATACACCAAGAAACCACATTCATTAGGGAACATCTAAACATTTTTTTCTAAAATGTTAGATTCTTAGAAGACACATTTTATTGAAGTTATTGTACATATATTAACATCAATGCTTATTTGGATTACACAGTAAAATTCATATAATTACAAACATTTCTATAACTACCTTTTTTTAGATTTTAGTACATTTTTACAATAATCAGTGATTTTAAAAAAAATTATTATATGTATAAAAAAGAAAAGTTTTTGTCAATCAAGGACTTAAACTGAAGGTACTAAAATGCACCCGGTCCCACCGAGATTTGAACTCAATTTACTGGATTCAGAATACAGAGTGCTAACCATAACACCATGGAATCTCCCTTCTAATAACACATATAAAACTTTCTCTCAGAGTGTAAGATCTTAATTTCTACAAGATACAGAAATATCCATTCAGAGAGATATGCAAAACATTGTATTTACAAATAAAACCATTAGGACCTACCAATTTGTATATACAGATTATTGGTTTCAGAGTCCAGAATTAATAACAGTACACCATGAAAGCTCATTCATATGGTGGCATGTAAAAAAAATGTTCTCACAGTGTAAGATTCTTAGAGGTTACATTTTATTGGAATTATATTACCGATAAACCTGTCTCTCAGTGTGTATGATTCTTAATTTATGCAATTTATAGATATTTTCTTTCTCAGAGATATGAACTGCATAATACTTACAAAAAAACAATAGGACCTACCAAGATGTAAATACAAATCATGGATTCAGAGTCCAAAATGGTTACAAATACACCAGGAAACCTCATTCATGAGGAAGCATTTAAACAGTTTTTATTAGAATGTACTCTCAGGGAAATATAAACTGAACGGTACTTACAACAAATCAATAGGACCTACCAAGATTTAAAAACAGATCACTGGATTCAAAGGTCAGAGTGGTTACCAATACACCAAGAAACCTCATTCATGAGGGAGAGCTAAACATTTTTTTCTAAAATGTTAGATTCTTAGAAGACACATTTTATTGCAATTATTGTACATATATTTACATCAACGCTTATTTGGGTTATATAGTAAAATTCATATAATTACATACATTTCTATAACTACCTATTTTTAGCTTTTAGTACATATTTACAAAAATCAGTGATTTAAAAAAATTATTATATGTATGAAAAAGAAGACTTTCTGTCAATCAAGAACTTAAACTGAAGGTACTAAAACACATCAGGTCCTACCAAAGTTTGAACTCGGATCGCTGGATTCAGAGTCCAGAGTGCTAACCATTACACCATGGAACCTCTCTTCTAACACCACATATACAACTTTCTCTTAGAGTGTGAGATCTTATTTTCTACAAGTTACAGGAATAATAATCAGAGAGATAAGTATTACATTGTATTTACAAAAAAAGCCAGTAGGACCTACCAAATCTTTATACAGATTATAGGTTTCAGAGTCCAGAATTGTTAACAGTACACAATGAAACCTCATTCATATGGTAGCATGTACATTTTTTTGTCAGAGTATAAGATTCTTAGTGGATACATTTTATTGGAATTAAATGACAGATAAACCTGTCTCTCAGTGTGTAAGATTCTTAATTTATGCAATTTATAGATATTTTCTATCTCAGAGATATTAACTGTATTGTACTTACAACAAAACCAATAGAACCTACCAAGATGTAAATATAGATCATGGATTCAGAGTCCAAAATGTTTACCAATACACCATGAAACCTCATCCATTAGGGAGCATCTAAATATTTTTATAAGAATGTACTCTCAGGGAGATATGAACTGAATGGTACTTACAAAAAACCAATAGGACCTACCAAGATTTAAATACAGATCACTGTATTCAAAGATCAGAGTGGAGTGGTTACCAATACACCAAGAAACCACATTCATTAGGGAACATCTAAACATTTTTTTCTAAAATGTTAGATTCTTAGAAGACACATTTTATTGAAGTTATTGTACATATATTAACATCAATGCTTATTTGGATTACACAGTAAAATTCATATAATTACAAACATTTCTATAACTACCTTTTTTTTAGATTTTAGTACATTTTTACAATAATCAGTGATTTAAAAAAAATTTATTATATGTATAAAAAAGAAAAGTTTTTGTCAATCAAGGACTTAAACTGAAGGTACTAAAATGCACCTGGTCCCACCGAGATTTGAACTCAATTTACTGGATTCAGAATACAGAGTGCTAACCATAACACCATGGAATCTCCCTTCTAATAACACATATAAAACTTTCTCTCAGAGTGTAAGATCTTAATTTCTACAAGATACAGAAATATCCATTCAGAGAGATATGCAAAACATTGTATTTACAAATAAAACCATTAGGACCTACCAATTTGTATATACAGATTATTAGTTTCAGAGTCCAGAATTGTTAACAGTACACCATGAAAGCTCATTCATATGGTGGCATGTAAAAAATTTTCTCACAGTGTAAGATTCTTAGAGGTTACATTTTATTGGAATTATATTACCGATAAACCTGTCTCTCAGTGTGTATGATTCTTAATTTATGCAATTTATAGATATTTTCTTTCTCAGAGATATGAACTGCATAATACTTACAAAAAACAATAGGACCTACCAAGATGTAAATACAAATCATGGATTCAGAGTCCAAAATGGTTACAAATACACCAGGAAACCTCATTCATGAGGAAGCATTTAAACAGTTTTTATTAGAATGTACTCTCAGGGAAATATAAACTGAATGGTACTTACAACAAATCAATAGGACCTACCAAGATTTAAAAACAGATCACTGGATTCAAAGGTCAGAGTGGTTACCAATACACCAAGAAACCTCATTCATGAGGGAGAGCTAAACATTTTTTTCTAAAATGTTAGATTCTTAGAAGACACATTTTATTGCAATTATTGTACATATATTTACATCAACGCTTATTTGGGTTATATAGTAAAATTCATATAATTACATACATTTCTATAACTACCTATTTTTAGCTTTTAGTACATATTTACAAAAATCAGTGATTTAAAAAAAATATTATATGTATGAAAAAGAAGACTTTCTGTCAATCAAGAACTTAAACTGAAGGTACTAAAACACATCAGGTCCTACCAAAGTTTGAACTCGGATCGCTGGATTCAGAGTCCAGAGTGCTAACCATTACACCATGGAACCTCTCTTCTAGCACCACATATACAACTTTCTCTTAGAGTGTGAGATCTTATTTTCTAAAAGTTACAGGAATAATAATCAGAGAGATAAATATTACATTGTATTTACAAAAAAAAAGCCATTAGGACCTACCAAATTTTTATACAGATTATAGGTTTCAGAGTCCAGAATTGTTAACAGTACACAATGAAACCTCATTCATATGGTAGCATGTACATTTTTTTTGTCAGAGTATAAGATTCTTAGTGGATACATTTTATTGGAATTAAATGACAGATACACCTGTCTCTCAGTGTGTAAGATTCTTAATTTATGCAATTTATAGATATTTTCTTTCTCAGAGATATTAACTGTATTGTACTTACAACAAAACCAATAGAACCTACCAAGATGTAAATATAGATCATGGATTCAGAGTCCAAAATGTTTACCAATACACCATGAAACCTCATCCATTAGGGAGCATCTAAATATTTTTATAAGAATGTACTCTCAGAGAGATATGAACTGAATGGTACTTACAAAAAACCAATAGGACCTACCAAGATTTAAATACAGATCACTGTATTCAAAGATCAGAGTGGAGTGGTTACCAATACACCAAGAAACCACATTCATTAGGGAACATCTAAACATTTTTTTCTAAAATGTTAGATTCTTAGAAGACACATTTTATTGAAGTTATTGTACATATATTAACATAAATGCTTATTTGGATTACACAGTAAAATTCATATAATTACAAACATTTCTATAACTACCTTTTTTTTAGATTTTAGTACATTTTTACAATAATCAGTGATTTAAAAAAAAATTATTATATGTATAAAAAAGAAAAGTTTTTGTCAATCAAGGACTTAAACTGAAGGTACTAAAATGCACCTGGTCCCACCGAGATTTGAACTCAATTTACTGGATTCAGAATACAGAGTGCTAACCATAACACCATGGAATCTCCCTTCTAATAACACATATAAAACTTTCTCTCAGAGTGTAAGATCTTAATTTCTACAAGATACAGAAATATTCATTCAGAGAGATATGTACTACATTGTATTTACAAATAAAACCATTAGGACCTACCAATTTGTATATACAGATTATTGGTTTCAGAGTCCAGAATTGTTAACAGTACACCATGAAAGCTCATTCATATGGTGGCATGTAAAAAAAATTCTCACAGTGTAAAATTCTTAGAGGTTACATTTTATTGGAATTATATTACCGATAAACCTGTCTCTCAGTGTGTATGATTCTTAATTTATGCAATTTATAGATATTTTCTTTCTCAGAGATATGAACTGCATAATACTTAAAAAAAAACAATAGGACCTACCAAGATGTAAATACAAATCATGGATTCAGAGTCCAAAATGGTTACAAATACACCAGGAAACCTCATTCATGAGGAAGCATTTAAACAGTTTTTATTAGAATGTACTCTCAGAGAAATATAAACTGAACAGTACTTACAAAAAAACAATAGGACCTACCAAGATTTAAATACAGATCACTGGATTCAAAGATCAGAGTGGCTACCAATACAGAAGGATTTGGTTTGGATCCGCACAGGAAAATTATAGAAATAATGAACATAGATTTGTACAAAGATTGTAGAAAACTGTTCAAGAAACCAACAATACCGAGCTAAATGATCCTTAATAAGGGTATCTCAAAATTATTAGGTGGTTGGTGGTGCTCCCAGAGTCAGTAATAGTCGTATAGGGGAAAGAACAAAGAAAGACTCTGTGTTGGGGCACACTTTGAAATTTAAAATAAATTTATTAAGACTTAACTTTTAATACAATAAAGTATAAAACAAAGAGAGAATTTGATACCGGAAAGTGTTCAAGATACACAAAATATGCATATAATAATAACAAAGTGTGCCCCAACGCAGAGTCTTTCTTTGTTCTTTCCCCTGGTTACCAATACACCAAGAAACCTCATTCACAAGGGAGAGCTAAACATTTTTTTCTAAAATGTTAGATTCTTAGAAGACACATTTTATAGCAATTATTGTACATATATTTACATCAACGCTTATTTGGGTTATATAGTAAAATTCATATAATTACATACATTTCTATAACTACCTTTTTGTACATATTTACAAAAATCAATGATTTAAAACAATTATTATATGTATGAAAAAGAAGACTTTCTGTCAATCAAGAACTTAAACTGAAGGTACTAAAACACATCAGGTCTCACCGAGATTTGAACTCGGATCGCTGGATTCAGAGTCCAGAGTGCTAACCATTACACCATGGAACCCCTCTTCAACACCACATATACAACTTTCTCTTAGAGTGTGAGATCTTATTTTCTACAAGTTACAGGAATAATAATCAGAGAGATAAGTATTACATTGTATTTACAAAAAAAGCCATAGGGACCTACCAAATTTTTATACAGATTATAGGTTTCAGAGTCCAGAATTGTTAACAGTACACAATGAAACCTCATTCATATGGTAGCATGTACATTTTTTGTCAGAGTATAAGATTCTTAGTGGATACATTTTATTGGAATTAAATGACAGATAAACCTGTCTCTCAGTGTGTAAGATTCTTAATTTATGCAATTTATAGATATTTTCTTTCTCAGAGTTATTAACTGTATTGTACTTACAACAAAACCAATAGAACCTACCAAGATGTAAATATAGATCATGGATTCAGAGTCCAAAATGTTTACCAATACACCATGAAACCTCATCCATTAGGGAGCATCTAAATATTTTTATAAGAATGTACTCTCAGAGAGATATGAACTGAATGGTACTTACAAAAAACCAATAGGACCTACCAAGATTTAAATACAGATCACTGTATTCAAAGATCAGAGTGGAGTGGTTACCAATACACCAAGAAACCACATTCATTAGGGAACATCTAAACATTTTTTTCTAAAATGTTAGATTCTTAGAAGACACATTTTATTGAAGTTATTGTACATATATTAACATCAATGCTTATTTGGATTGCACAGTAAAATTCATATAATTACAAACATTTCTATAACTACCTTTTTTTAGATTTTAGTACATTTTTACAATAATCAGTGATTTAAAAAAATGTTTTATATGTATAAAAAAGAAAAGTTTTTGTCAATCAAGGACTTAAACTGAAGGTACTAAAATGCACCTGGTCCCACTGAGATTTGAACTCAATTTACTGGATTCAGAGTACAGAGTGCTAACCATAAAACCATGGAATCTCCCTTCTAATAACACATATAAAACTTTCTCTCAGAGTGTAAGATCTTAATTTCTACAAGATACAGAAATATTCATTCAGAGAGATATGTAAAACATTGTATTTACAAATAAAACCATTAGGACCTACCAATTTGTATTTACAGATTATTAGTTTCAGATTCCAGAATTGTTAAATGTACACCATGAAAGCTCATTCATATGGTGGCATGTAAAAAAATTTCTCACAGTGTAAAATTCTTAGAGGTTACATTTTATTGGAATTATATTACCGATAAACCTGTCTCTCAGTGTGTATGATTCTTAATTTATGCAATTTATAGATATTTTCTTTCTCAGAGATATGAACTGCATAATACTTACAAAAAAACAATAGGACCTACCAAGATGTAAATACAAATCATGGATTCAGAGTCCAAAATGGTTACAAATACACCAGGAAACCTCATTCATGAGGTAGCATTTAAACAGTTTTTATTAGAATGTACTCTCAGGGAAATATAAACTGAACGGTACTTACAAAAAATCAATAGGACCTACCAATATTTAAATACAGATCACTGGATTCAAAGATCAGAGTGGTTACCAATACACCAAGAAACCTCATTCATGAGGGAGAGCTAAACATTTTTTTCTAAAATGTTAGATTCTTAGAAGACACATTTTATTGCAATTATTGTACATATATTTACATCAACGCTTATTTGAGTTATATATTAAAATTCATATAATTACATACATTTCTATAACTACCTATTTTGAGCTTTTAGTACATATTTACAAAAATCAGTGATTTAAAAAAATATTAAATGTATGAAAAAGAAGACTTTCTGTCAATCAAGAAATTAAACTGAAGGTACACATCAAGTCCCACCGAGATTTGAACTCGGATCGCTGAATTCAAAGTCCAGAGTGCTAACCATTACACCATGGAACCTCTCTTCTAACACCACATATACAACTTTCTCTTAGAGTGTGAGATCTTATTTTCTAAAAGTTACAGGAATAATAATCAGAGAGATAAGTATTACATTGTATTTACAAAAAAAAGCCATTAGGACCTACCAAATTTTTATACAGATTATAGGTTTCAGAGTCCAGAATTGTTAACAGTACACAATGAAACCTCATTCATATGGTAGCATGTACATTTTTTTGTCAGAGTATAAGATTCTTAGTGGATACATTTTATTGGAATTAAATGACAGATAAACCTGTCTCTCAGTGTGTAAGATTCTTAATTTATGCAATTTATAGATATTTTCTTTCTCAGAGATATTAACATTATTGTACTTACAACAAAACCAATAGAACCTACCAAGATGTAAATATAGATCATGGATTCAGAGTCCAAAATGTTTACCAATACACCATGAAACCTCATCCATTAGGGAGCATCTAAATATTTTTATAAGAATGTACTCTTAGAGAGATATGAACTGAATGGTACTTACAAAAAACCAATAGGACCTACCAAGATTTAAATACAGATCACTGTATTCAAAGATCAGAGTGGAGTGGTTACCAATTCACCAAGAAACCACATTCATTAGGGAACATCTAAACATTTTTTTCTAAAATGTTAGATTCTTAGAAGACACATTTTATTGAAGTTATTGTACATATATTAACATCAATGCTTATTTGGATTACACAGTAAAATTCATATAATTACAAACATTTCTATAACTACCTTTTTTTAGATTTTAGTACATTTTTACAATAATCAGTGATTTAAAAAAATGTATTATATGTATAAAAAAGAAAAGTTTTTGTCAATCAAGGACTTAAACTGAAGGTACTAAAATGCACCTGGTCCCACTGAGATTTGAACTCAATTTACTGGATTCAGAGTACAGAGTGCTAACCATAACACCATGGAATCTCCCTTCTAATAACACATATAAAACTTTCTCTCAGAGTGTAAGATCTTAATTTCTACAAGATACAGAAATATTCATTCAGAGAGATATGTAAAACATTGTATTTACAAATAAAACCATTAGGACCTACCAATTTGTATATACAGATTATTGGTTTCAGAGTCCAGAATTGTTAACAGTACACCATGAAAGCTCATTCATATGGTGGCATGTAAAAAAAATTCTCACAGTGTAAAATTCTTAGAGGTTACATTTTATTGGAATTATATTACCGATAAACCTGTCTCTCAGTGTGTATGATTCTTAATTTATGCAATTTATAGATATTTTCTTTCTCAGAGATATGAACTGCATAATACTTACAAAAAAACAATAGGACCTACCAAGATGTAAATACAAATCATGGATTCAGAGTCCAAAATGGTTACAAATACACCAGGAAACCTCATTCATGAGGAAGCATTTAAACAGCTTTTATTAGAATGTACTCTCAGAGAAATATAAACTGAACAGTACTTACAAAAAAACAATAGGACCTACCAAGATTTAAATACAGTTCACTGGATTCAAAGATCAGAGTGGTTACCAATACAGAAGGATTTGGTTTGGATCCGCACAGGAAAATTATAGAAATAATGAACATAGATTTGTACAAAGATTCTAGAAAACTGTTCAAGAAACCAACAATCCTGAGCTAAATGATCCTTAATAAGGGTATCTCAAAATTATTAGGTGGTTGGTGGTGCTCCCAGAGTCAGTAATAGTCGTACAGGGGAAAGAACAAAGAAAGACTCTGTGTTGGGGCACACTATGAGATTTAAAATAAATTTATTAAGACTTAACTTTTAATACAATAAAGTATAAAACAAAGAGAGAATTTGATACCGGAAAGTGTTCAAGATACACAAAATATGCATATAATAATAACAAAGTGTGCCCCAACGCAGAGTCTTTCTTTGTTCTTTCCCCTGGTTACCAATACACCAAGAAACCTCATTCACGAGGGAGAGCTAAACATTTTTTTCTAAAATGTTAGATTCTTAGAAGACACATTTTATAGCAATTATTGTACATATATTTACATCAACGCTTATTTGGGTTATATAGTAAAATTCATATAATTACATACATTTCTATAACTACCTTTTTGTACATATTTACAAAAATCAGTGATTTAAAACAATTATTATATGTATGAAAAAGAAGACTTTCTGTCAATCAAGAACTTAAACTGAAGGTACTAAAACACATCAGGTCTCACCGAGATTTGAACTCAGATCGCTGGATTTAGAGTCCAGAGTGCTAACCATTACACCATGGAACCCCTCTTCAACACCACATATACAACTTTCTCTTAGAGTGTGAGATCTTATTTTCTACAAGTTACAGGAATAATAATCAGAGAGATAAGTATTACATTGTATTTACAAAAAAAGCCATAGGGACCTACCAAATTTTTATACAGATTATAGGTTTCAGAGTCCAGAATTGTTAACAGTACACAATGAAACCTCATTCATATGGTAGCATGTACATTTTTTGTCAGAGTATAAGATTCTTAGTGGATACATTTTATTGGAATTAAATGACAGATAAACCTGTCTCTCAGTGTGTAAGATTCTTAATTTATGCAATTTATAGATATTTTCTTTCTCAGAGATATTAACTGTATTGTACTTACAACAAAACCAATAGAACCTACCAAGATGTAAATATAGATCATGGATTCAGAGTCCAAAATGTTTACCAATACACCATGAAACCTCATCCATTAGGGAGCATCTAAATATTTTTATAAGAATGTACTCTCAGAGAGATATGAACTGAATGGTACTTACAAAAAACCAATAGGACCTACCAAGATTTAAATACAGATCACTGTATTCAAAGATCAGAGTGGAGTGGTTACCAATACACCAAGAAACCACATTCATTAGGGAACATCTAAACATTTTTTTCTAAAATGTTAGATTTTTAGAAAACACATTTTATTGAAGTTATTGTTCATATATTAACATCAATGCTTATTTGGATTGCACAGTAAAATTCATATAATTACAAACATTTCTATAACTACCTTTTTTTAGATTTTAGTACATTTTTACAATAATCAGTGATTTAAAAAAATGTTTTATATGTATAAAAAAGAAAAGTTTTTGTCAATCAAGGACTTAAACTGAAGGTACTAAAATGCACCTGGTCCCACCGAGATTTGAACTCAATTTACTGGATTCAGAGTACAGAGTGCTAACCATAAAACCATGGAATCTCCCTTCTAATAACACATATAAAACTTTCTCTCAGAGTGTAAGATCTTAATTTCTACAAGATACAGAAATATTCATTCAGAGAGATATGTAAAACATTGTATTTACAAATAAAACCATTAGGACCTACCAATTTGTATTTACAGATTATGAGTTTCAGATTCCAGAATTGTTAAATGTACACCATGAAAGCTCATTCATATGGTGGCATGTAAAAAAAATTCTCACAGTGTAAGATTCTTAGAGGTTACATTTTATTGGAATTATATTACCGATAAACCTGTCTCTCAGTGTGTATGATTCTTAATTTATGCAATTTATAGATATTTTCTTTCTCAGAGATATGAACTGCATAATACTTACAAAAAAACAATAGGACCTACCAAGATGTAAATACAAATCATGGATTCAGAGTCCAAAATGGTTACAAATACACCAGGAAACCTCATTCATGAGGAAGCATTTAAACAGTTTTTATTAGAATGTACTCTCAGGGAAATATAAACTGAACGGTACTTACAAAAAATCAATAGGACCTACCAATATTTAAATACAGATCACTGGATTCAAAGATCAGAGTGGTTACCAATACACCAAGAAACCTCATTCATGAGGGAGAGCTAAACATTTTTTTCTAAAATGTTAGATTCTTAGAAGACACATTTTATTGCAATTATTGTACATATATTTACATCAACGCTTATTTGAGTTATATATTAAAATTCATATAATTACATACATTTCTATAACTACCTATTTTGAGCTTTTAGTACATATTTACAAAAATCAGTGATTTAAAAAAAATATTATATGTATGAAAAAGAAGACTTTCTGTCAATCAAGAAATTAAACTGAAGGTACACATCAAGTCCCACCGAGATTTGAACTCGGATCGCTGAATTCAAAGTCCAGAGTGCTAACCATTACACCATGGAACCTCTCTTCTAACACCACATATACAACTTTCTCTTAGAGTGTGAGATCTTATTTTCTAAAAGTTACAGGAATAATAATCAGAGAGATAAGTATTACATTGTATTTACAAAAAAAAGCCATTAGGACTTACCAAATTTTTATACAGATTATAGGTTTCAGAGTCCAGAATTGTTAACAGTACACATTGAAACCTCATTCATATGGTAGCATGTACATTTTTTTGTCAGAGTATAAGATTCTTAGTGGATACATTTTATTGGAATTAAATGACAGATAAACCTGTCTCTCAGTCTGTAAGATTCTTAATGTATGCAATTTATAGATATTTTCTTTCTCAGAGATATTAACTGTATTGTACTTACAACAAAACCAATAGAACCTACCAAGATGTAAATATAGATCATGGATTCAGAGTCCAAAATGTTTACCAATACACCATAAAACCTCATCCATTAGGGAGCATCTAAATATTTTTATAAGAATGTACTCTTAGAGAGATATGAACTGAATGGTACTTACAAAAAACCAATAGGACCTACCAAGATTTAAATACAGATCACTGTATTCAAAGATCAGAGTGGAGTGGTTACCAATTCACCAAGAAACCACATTCATTAGGGAACATCTAAACATTTTTTTCTAAAATGTTAGATTCTTAGAAGACACATTTTATTGAAGTTATTGTACATATATTAACATCAATGCTTATTTGGATTACACAGTAAAATTCATATAATTACAAACATTTCTATAACTACCTTTTTTTAGATTTTAGTACATTTTTACAATAATCAGTGATTTAAAAAAATGTATTATATGTATAAAAAAGAAAAGTTTTTGTCAATCAAGGACTTAAACTGAAGGTACTAAAATGCACCTGGTCCCACTGAGATTTGAACTCAATTTACTGGATTCAGAGTACAGAATGCTAACCATAACACCATGGAATCTCCCTTCTAATAACACATATAAAACTTTCTCTCAGAGTGTAAGATCTTAATTTCTACAAGATACAGAAATATTCATTCAGAGAGATATGTACTACATTGTATTTACAAATAAAACCATTAGGACCTACCAATTTGTATATACAGATTATTGGTTTCAGAGTCCAGAATTGTTAACAGTACACCATGAAAGCTCATTCATATGGTGGCATGTAAATTTTTTTCTCACAGTGTAAAATTCTTAGAGGTTACATTTTATTGGAATTATATTACCGATAAACCTGTCTCTCAGTGTGTATGATTCTTAATTTATGCAATTTATAGATATTTTCTTTCTCAGAGATATGAACTGCATAATACTTACAAAAAAACAATAGGACCTACCAAGATGTAAATACAAATAATGGATTCAGAGTCCAAAATGGTTACAAATACACCAGGAAACCTCATTCATGAGGAAGCATTTAAACAGTTTTTATTAGAATGTACTCTCAGAGAAATATAAACTGAACAGTACTTACAAAAAAACAATAGGACCTACCAAGATTTAAATACAGTTCACTGGATTCAAAGATCAGAGTGGTTACCAATACAGAAGGATTTGGTTTGGATCCGCACAGGAAAATTATAGAAATAATGAACATAACTTTGTACAAAGATTGTAGAAAACTGTACAAGAAACCAACAATACCGAGCTAAATGATCCTTAATAAGGGTATCTCAAAATTATTAGGTGGTTGGTGGTGCTCCCAGAGTCAGTAATAGTCGTACAGGGGAAAGAACAAAGAAAGACTCTGTGTTGGGGCACACTTTGAAATTTAAAATGAATTTATTAAGACTTAACTTTTAATACAATAAAGTATAAAATAAAGAGAGAATTTGATACCGGAAAGTGTTCAAGATACACAAAATATGCATATGATAATAACAAAGTGTGCCCCAACGCAGAGTCTTTCTTTGTTCTTTCCCCTGGTTACCAATACACCAAGAAACCTCATTCACGAGGGAGAGCTAAACATTTTTTTCTAAAATGTTAGATTCTTAGAAGACACATTTTATAGCAATTATTGTACATATATTTACATCAACGCTTATTTGGGTTATATAGTAAAATTCATATAATTACATACATTTCTATAACTACCTTTTTGTACATATTTACAAAAATCAGTGATTTAAAACAATTATTATATGTATGAAAAAGAAGACTTTCTGTCAATCAAGAACTTAAACTGAAGGTACTAAAACACATCAGGTCCCACCGAGATTTGAACTCGGATCGCTGGATTCAGAGTCCAGAGTGCTAACCATTACACCATGGAACCCCTCTTCAACACCACATATACAACTTTCTCTTAAAGTGTGAGATCTTATTTTCTACAAGTTACAGGAATAATAATCAGAGAGATAAGTATTACATTGTATTTACAAAAAAAGCCATAGGGACCTACCAAATTTTTATACAGATTATAGGTTTCAGAGTCCAGAATTGTTAACAGTACACAATGAAACCTCATTCATATGGTAGCATGTACATTTTTTGTCAAAGTATAAGATTCTTAGTGGATACATTTTATTGGAATTAAATGACAGATAAACCTGTCTCTCAGTGTGTAAGATTCTTAATTTATGCAATTTATAGATATTTTCTTTCTCAGAGATATTAACTGTATTGTACTTACAACAAAACCAATAGAACCTACCAAGATGTAAATATAGATCATGGATTCAGAGTCCAAAATGTTTACCATGAAACCTCATCCATTAGGGAGCATCTAAATATTTTTATAAGAATGTACTCTCAGAGAGAAATGAACTGAATGGTACTTACAAAAAACCAATAGGACCTACCAAGTTTTAAATACAGATCACTGTATTCAAAGATCAGAATGGAGTGGTTACCAATACACCAAGAAACCACATTCATTAGGGAACATCTAAACATTTTTTTCTAAAATGTTAGATTCTTAGAAGACACATTTTATTGAAGTTATTGTACATATATTAACATCAATGCTTATTTGGATTGCACAGTAAAATTAATATAATTACAACATTTCTATAACTACCTTTTTTTAGATTTTAGTACATTTTTACAATAATCAGTGATTTAAAAAAAATGTATTATATGTATAAAAAAGAAAAGTTTTTGTCAATCAAGGACTTAAACTGAAGGTACTAAAATGCACCTGGTCCCACTGAGATTTGAACTCAATTTACTGGATTCAGAGTACAGAGTGCTAACCATAACACCATGGAATCTCCCTTCTAATCACACATATAAAACTTTCTCTCAGAGTGTAAGATCTTAATTTCTACAAGATACAGAAATATTCATTCAGAGAGAGATGTAAAACATTGTATTTACAAATAAAACCACTAGGACCTACCAATTTGTATTTACAGATTATTAGTTTCAGAGTCCAGAATTGTTAAATGTACACCATGAAAGCTCATTCATATGGTGGCATGTAAAAATTTTTCTCACAGTGTAAGATTCTTAGAGGTTACATTTTATTTGAATTATATTACCGATAAACCTGTCTCTCAGTGTGTATGATTCTTAATTTATGCAATTTATAGATATTTTCTTTCTCAGAGATATGAACTGCATAATACTTACAAAAAAACAATAGGACCTACCAAGATGTAAATACAAATCATGGATTCAGAGTCCAAAATGGTTACAAATACACCAGGAAACCTCATTCATGAGGAAGCATTTAAACAGTTTTTATTAGAATGTACTCTCAGGGAAATATAAACTGAACGGTACTTACAAAAAATCAATAGGACCTACCAAGATTTAAATACAGATCACTGGATTCAAAGATCAGAGTGGTTACCAATACACCAAGAAACCTCATTCATGAGGGAGAGCTAAACATTTTTTTCTAAAATGTTAGATTCTTAGAAGACACATTTTATTGCAATTATTGTACATATATTTACATCAACGCTTATTTAGGTTATATAGTAAAATTCATATAATTACATACATTTCTATAACTACCTATTTTGAGCTTTTAGTACATATTTACAAAAATCAGTGATTTAAAAAAATATTATATGTATGAAAAAGAAGACTTTCTGTCAATCAAGAAATTAAACTGAAGGTACTAAAACACATCAGGTCCAACCAAAATTTGAACTCGGATCGCTGGATTCAGAGTCCAGAGTGCTAACCATTACACCATGGAACCTCTCTTCTAACACCACATATACAACTTTCTCTTAGAGTGTGAGATCTTATTTTCTACAAGTTACAGGAATAATAATCAGAGAGATAAGTATTACATTGTATTTACAAAAAAAGCCAGTAGGACCTACCAAATCTTTATACAGATTATAGGTTTCAGAGTCCAGAATTGTTAACAGTACACAATGAAACCTCATTCATATGGTAGCATGTACATTTTTTTGTCAGAGTATAAGATTCTTAGTGGATACATTTTATTGGAATTAAATGACAGATAAACCTGTCTCTCAGTGTGTAAGATTCTTAATTTATGCAATTTATAGATATTTTCTATCTCAGAGATATTAACTGTATTGTACTTACAACAAAACCAATAGAACCTACCAAGATGTAAATATAGATCATGGATTCAGAGTCCAAAATGTTTACCAATACACCATGAAACCTCGTCCATTTGGGAGCATCTAAATATTTTTATAAGAATGTACTCTCAGAGAGATATGAACTGAATGGTACTTACAAAAAAACAATAGGACCTACCAAGATTTAAATACAGATCACTGTATTCAAAGATCAGAGTGGAGTGGTTACCAATACACCAAGAAACCACATTCATTAGGGAACATCTAAACATTTTTTTCTAAAATGTTAGATTCTTAGAAGACACATTTTATTGAAGTTATAGTACATATATTAACATCAATGCTTATTTGGATTGCACAGTAAAATTCATATTTTTACAAACATTTCTATAACTACCTTTTTTTTAGATTTTAGTACATTTTTACAATAATCAGTGATTTAAAAAAATGTTTTATATGTATAAAAAAGAAAAGTTTTTGTCAATCAAGGACTTAAACTGAAGGTACTAAAATGCACCTGGTCCCACTGAGATTTGAACTCAATTTACTGGATTCAGAGTACAGAGTGCTAACCATAAAACCATGGAATCTCCCTTCTAATAACACATATAAAACTTTCTCTCAGAGTGTAAGATCTTAATTTCTACAAGATACAGAAATATTCATTCAGAGAGATATGTAAAACATTGTATTTACAAATAAAACCATTAGGACCTACCAATTTATATTTACAGATTATTAGTTGCAGATTCCAGAATTGTTAAATGTACACCATGAAAGCTCATTCATATGGTGGCATGTAAAAAAAATTCTCACAGTGTAAGATTCTTAGAGGTTACATTTTATTGGAATTATATTACCGATAAACCTGTCTCTCAGTGTGTATGATTCTTAATTTATGCAATTTATAGATATTTTCTTTCTCAGAGATATGAACTGCATAATACTTACAAAAAAACAATAGGACCTACCAAGATGTAAATACAAATCATGGATTCAGAGTCCAAAATGGTTACAAATACACCAGGAAACCTCATTCATGAGGAAGCATTTAAACAGTTTTTATTAGAATGTACTCTCAGGGAAATATAAACTGAACGGTACTTACAAAAAATCAATAGGACCTACCAAGATTTAAATACAGATCACTGGATTCAAAGATCAGAGTGGTTACCAATACACCAAGAAACCTCATTCATGAGGGAGAGCTAAACATTTTTTTCTAAAATGTTAGATTCTTAGAAGACACATTTTATTGCAATTATTGTACATATATTTACATCAACGCTTATTTGGGTTATATAGTAAAATTCATATAATTACATACATTTCTATAACTACCTATTTTGAGCTTTTAGTGCATATTTGTTGAAATATGTACAACAGACTATGGGTTTGTTTATATGCATGTAGTTACCGTACAGGGGCAGCAGATGGCGCTGTATACTTACAGAGGTGTAGTGTTTGTCTGTTGCATATGTTTGTACTTGTTTGTTTTACCTCACATGTGTGTTCTAGAAAGGTCTCTGAGAGAAGGAGATGAGCTGATGATACTGAAACTTGTTGTTATATTGATCCTGCTATTCAGTACTATATAAAGAAGATATACATCTCAAGTCTCGTTCTGTCTGTATACAAGGTAACTCCTGAGGTGATACTTTATCTATAAGACTTCCCGCTGCACACCTATGGTATCGATCCATCGCACTATGCCAACAGGTTATGGGCCCAGACTGGAGTCTATACAAGATAAAGTTTTCAGGAGTGCATCCTAAGCAGCATCCAGATCACGAGTCGCACTGCAAGTCCCAGCAGGCGCAGACAGCAGACTGTGTAACGCACACAAGAAACAACCCAGGAGAACCTTGGAAAGAAAACTGTGAGTAAAACAAGTTTAATACCACAGAAGAATAGAGAGATCTATACAAGGAAGGGTTATGGCAAATTACACAGATCTCAGACTAGCTGCTAGCAAGCTTTCTAATGAGAACTATCAAACATGGAAGTTTAAAGTAGAAATGCTATTAACCAGAGATGATTTATGGGATGTTATAAATGCAGACAGACCTGAAGGAGAGGATCAGCAGTGGATTAAGAAGGACAGACAGGCAAGAGCCACTATAAGTTTACTAGTGGAAGATGAACAGCTTATACACATAAGACAAGAGAGTACAGCTAAAGGCATGTGGTGTGCTTTACAGAGAGTGCATGAAGGATCAAGTTTGAACAGCAAACTATTCCTATTAAGAAAATTATATCAAATGAGATTTAATAAAGGCAAGACAATGCAAGAACACATCAGTGCACTACTAGAGATAACCATACAGCTCAGGTCAATGGGAGAAGAAATCAAAAGCAACCACATAGTAGCCATCCTCCTTTGCAGTTTACCAGATACATACAGTGCACTAATAAATGCACTAGAAATGAGACCTGAAGCAGAAATCACACCAGACTTTGTGAAGAACAGGCTCATAGAGGAGTATCAATGCAGAAAGGAGCTTACAGAGTGCAATACTGAAAGTGACACAGAGAAAGCACTTAAAATGGCGGACACTAAGCCACACACCCGGGAAACAAGAGCATGTTTCAGATGCAAGAAAGTGGGTCACCTGAAAAAAGATTGCACCATATGGAAGACAGAGCAGCACAAACCACCAGAAAGATTACACAAACAAAGAGCCAAAGCCACACTTACAGATACAGGAGCACACAATTGGAATGGAACATTTAAAGCGACAGTAACCCAATTATCAGAAAAGTGGTATGTAGACTCAGGAGCGACTAGTCATATGACAAATAACAAGGATTTCTTTACTGAACTTGATTTGAACCATAAAGAAACAATCTACCTAGCAGATGGAACAAATATCATTGCAGAAGGGAAAGGGAATGGTAAATTCCTATGCTCCAAGGGTAATGGCAGCTATGCAGAAATACCCGTAACAGATGTGCTATATGTTCCCAAGCTTGAGGGAGCACTGCTATCAGTAAAGAATCTAGTAGAAAAAGGACTTACTGTAAAGTTTCAGAATAATAAGTGTTTTATCCAAAACGGAAGAGAAACACTAGCTACAGCCAGAATAAAAGAACATTTATACTGTCTGGATATCGCAGCACAGCAGGCAAAGCTGAGTACACAGAAACACGCTGACTGTATTCACAAATGGCATAGAAGATTAGGACACAGACACCCAGATTGCATAAAGGAAATGCAGAAGAGAGACCTAGCCAGGGATCTCAAAGTGTCAGACTGTTCGGAAATGATGAAGTGCCAATGCTGCATAGAAGCAAAAGCAACAAGGACGTCAATTCCTAAGAAAAGTGAAAACAGAGCTTCCAGACCACTAGACCTGGTACATAGTGATGTATGTGGACCTATGAAAACGCGAACCGTAGGAGACAAAAGGTATATGCTGACATTCATTGACGACTACTCCAGGTTCACAGTCACTTATCTAATAAAAAGTAAAGATGAAGTCTTAGAAAAGCTGCAAGACTACGTGACCATGACCAGAAACAGGTTCAAGAGGAATATGCTAACTCTTCGCAGCGACAATGGAGGCGAGTTCACAGGACAGAAAATAGAACGGTACTTAAGAGGACTCGGTATTGAGCATCAGAAGACAGTACCATATACACCAGAGCAAAACGGTGTATCTGAGAGGAAAAACAGATCACTAACAGAAATGATAAGGTGCATGCTTACAGATTCAGGACTACCTGATAAATATTGGGGCGAAGCAGCAGCAACAGCCACCTATCTTCAAAACAGACTACTTTCCAAAGCAGTAAGGAAGACACCATATGAGCTGTGGCACGGTAAGAAACCCAGCTTAAAGCACATTAGAGTTTTTGGATGCAGAGCCTTCGTCTACATTCCTGCTGAAAAACGAAGCAAGTTGCAGAACCGAGCAGAAGAGGGAGTTCTAGTCGGCTATAGTGAACATTCAAAAGGCTACAGAATCTTAAATCCAAGAACTGGAAAAGTAGTTATAAGCAACAGTGTGACATTCATAGAAGAAACACGAGATGATGTCATAACTCCAGTAGACTCTACTGAAGAAGAAGAAAGCACTGAATCCAAAGAAACAGATGAAGTAGAGATCACTCAAGAAGTTGAAGTACAACACAAGACAAATACCAGCGACACTCATGAGAGTGCATCCGAGGGGGTGAGACGCTCTTCAAGAGAAAATAAGGGAAAAGCACCTACACGTTTATCTTACAAAGCAAAAGCCATTAACATACAAGAACCTGCAACATGGGAAGAAATTGCAAATTTTTCTGAAAGAGAAGCACAGAAATGGCTAGGAGCCGCAAAAGAAGAAATGGAATCAATGGAAGACAATCAGACATGGACATTGACCAGACTACCATTAGACAAAAAGGCCATAGGATGTAAATGGACTTTTAAGGTCAAGTATGATTCTGAAGGAAAAATAGAAAGATACAAGGCAAGACTCGTTGCTAAAGGATATTCACAGAAATTTGGAGAAGATTATGATGAAACGTTTGCTCCAGTTGTGAAGCACACTACCATTAGAACCTTACTCCTAACAGCAGCCATAAAGGGTATGCAAGTGAAACATTTCGATGTAAAGACGGCTTTCCTACATGGTGAACTAAAGGAAGATATATACATGGAACAACCACCAGGCTTCGTGAATTCTCAGAACCCAGATCATGTATGTAAACTGAACAAGAGTATATATGGTCTTAAACAAGCAGCAAGAGCATGGAATACAAAGATAAATGGAGTTCTGATAGAAAAGGGATTCGTCAGAAGCAAAGCAGACCCATGTCTCTATACAAAGTTGATAGAGGAAAGATGGTTCTATGTATTAATTTACGTGGACGATTTGCTAGTTTGTTTTGAACAAGAAGGGGACGAAGTTGAATTGTTACAAGAACTAAACCGTCAGTTTGAAACAAAAGACCTCGGCCACATAACGCATTACTTGGGAATGCAAATCTCAAGAGAAGGTGATGGAACATTCACACTAAGTCAGAGATACAAAATTCAGGAAACCATTGAGGAATTTGGTATACAAGATGCAAAGACAGCAAGCACTCCTATGGAGACAAGTTATGAAAAGGAACCAAATGATCAGAGCAACCTGTTAGAGGATAACCATCTATACAGAAAAGCCATAGGAAAATTGCTATACATTGCCACCGTCACCAGACCAGATATCTCCACAGCAGTCGGGATTTTAAGCAGAAAAGTCTCAAAACCAACAAAGATGGATTGGAATGCAGTTAAGAGGGTAATTCGTTACTTAAAGGGAACGATTAACAAGAAGCTTAAGCTCTCAGCAAACACAAGTCACAAGTTAACAGGATATGTTGACGCAGATTGGGCTGGAGACACAAGTGACAGAAAATCCACAAGTGGATATCTATTCTCTATTGGAGAAGGATTAATCAGCTGGACAAGCAAGAAGCAGTCTACCGTAGCACTATCTTCTACAGAAGCTGAATATATCGCAGCAGCTCACGCCAGTCAAGAAGTGGTATGGTTAATGCAACTACTATCAGACCTAGGAATGCCTCAAGAAGAACCTATCAAGATATATGAGGATAATCAAGGATGCCTTGCATTAGCGCAAACAGAAAGAGTGAACCCAAGAACCAAGCACATTGATGTCAAGCATCACTTCCTGAGGGATCTACAGGAACAAGGTCTTATAGAGTTGAACTATTGCCCAACAGAAGATATGACAGCTGATATCATGACTAAGCCTCTTACCAGAGAGAGACATTGGAGACTTACGTCAAAGATGGGTCTAACTGAAGAAACCCAGTCTGTTGAGAAGGGGTGTTAAAATATGTACAACAGACTATGGGTTTGTTTATATGCATGTAGTTACCGTACAGGGGCAGCAGATGGCGCTGTATACTTACAGAGGTGTAGTGTTTGTCTGTTGCATATGTTTGTACTTGTTTGTTTTACCTCACATGTGTGTTCTAGAAAGGTCTCTGAGAGAAGGAGATGAGCTGATGATACTGAAACTTGTTGTTATATTGATCCTGCTATTCAGTACTATATAAAGAAGATATACATCTCAAGTCTCGTTCTGTCTGTATACAAGGTAACTCCTGAGGTGATACTTTATCTATAAGACTTCCCGCTGCACACCTATGGTATCGATCCATCGCACTATGCCAACAATATTTACAAAAATCAGTGATTTAAAAAAAATATTATATGTATGAAAAAGAAGACTTTCTGTCAATCAAGAAATTAAACTGAAGGTCCTAAAACACATCAGGTCCCACCAAAATTTGAACTCGGATCGCTGGATTCAGAGTCCAGAGTGCTAACCATTACACCATGGAACCTCTCTTCTAACACCACAAATACAACTTTCTCTTAGAGTGTGAGATCTTATTTTCTACAAGTTACAGGAATAATAATCAGAGAGATAAGTATTACATTGTATTTACAAAAAAAAGCCATTAGGACCTACCAAATTTTTATACAGATTATAGGTTTCAGAGTCCAGAATTGTTAACAGTACACAATGAAACCTCATTCATATGGTAGCATGTACATTTTTTGTCAGAGTATAAGATTCTTAGTGGATACATTTTATTGGAATTAAATGACAGATAAACCTGTCTCTCAGTGTGTAAGATCTTAATTTATGCAATTTATAGATATTTTCTTTCTCAGAGATATTAACTGTATTGTACTTACAACAAAACCAATATAACCTACCAAGATGTAAATATAGATCATGGATTCAGAGTCCAAAATGTTTACCAATACACCATGAAACCTCATCCATTAGGGAGCATCTAAATATTTTTATAAGAATGTACTCTCAGAGAGATATGAACTGAATGGTACTTACAAAAAACCAATAGGACCTACCAAGATTTAAATACAGATCACTGTATTCAAAGATCAGAGTGGAGTGGTTACCAATACACCAAGAAACCACATTCATTAGGGAACATCTAAACATTTTTTTCTAAAATGTTAGATTCTTAGAAGACACATATTATTGAAGTTATTGTACATATATTAACATCAATGCTTATTTGGATTGCACAGTAAAATTCATATAATTACAAACATTTCTATAACTACCTTTTTTTAGATTTTAGTACATATTTACAATAATCAGTGATTTAAAAAATGTATTATATGTATAAAAAAGAAAAGTTTTTGTCAATCAAGGACTTAAACTGAAGGTACTAAAATGCACCTGTTCCCACCGAGATTTGAACTCAATTTACTGGATTCAGAGTACAGAGTGCTAACCATAACACCATGGAATCTCCCTTCTAATAACACATAGAAAACGTTCTCTCAGAGTGTAAGATCTTAATTTCTACAAGATACAGAAATATTCATTCAGAGAGATATGTACTACATTGTATTTACAAATAAAACCATTAGGACCTACCAATTTCTATATACAGATTATTGGTTTCAGAGTCCAGAATTGTTAACAGTACACCATGAAAGCTCATTCATATGGTGGCATGTAAAAAAATTTCTCACAGTGTAAGATTCTTAGAGGTAACATTTTATTGGAATTATATTACAGATAAACCTGTCTCTCAGTGTGTATGATTCTTAATGAATGCAATTTATAGATATTTTCTTTCTCAGAGATATGAACTGCATAATACTTACAAAAAAACAATAGGACCTACCAAGATGTAAATACAAATCATGGATTCAGAGTCCAAAATGGTTACAAATACACCAGGAAACCTCATTCATGAGGAAGCATTTAAACAGTTTTTATTAGAATGTACTCTCAGAGAAATATAAACTGAACGGTACTTACAAAAAACCAATAGGATCTACCAAGATTTAAATACAGATCACTGGATTCAAAGATCAGAGTGGTTACCAATACACCAAGAAACCTCATTCACAAGGGAGAGCTAAACATTTTTTTCTAAAATGTTAGATTCTTAGAAGACACATTTTATTGCAATTATTGTACATATATTTACATCAACGCTTATTTGGGTTATATAGTAAAATTCATATAATTACATACATTTCTATAACTACCTTTTTTTTAGCTTTTAGTACATATTTACAAAAATCAGTGATTTAAAAAAATTATTATATGTATGAAAAAGAAGATTTTCTGTCAATCAAGAACTTAAACTGAAGGTACACATCAAGTCCCACCGAGATTTGAACTTGGATCGCTGAATTCAGAGTCCAGAGTGCTAACCATTACACCATGGAACCTCTCTTCTAACACCACATATACAACTTTCTCTTAGAGTGTGAGATCTTATTTTCTAAAAGTTACAGGAATAATAATCAGAGAGATAAGTATTACATTGTATTTACAAAAAAAAGCCATTAGGACCTACCAAATTTTTATACAGATTATAGGTTTCAGAGTCCAGAATTGTTAACAGTACACAATGAAACCTCATTCATATGGTAGCATGTACATTTTTTTTGTCAGAGTATAAGATTCTTAGTGGATACATTTTATTGGAATTAAATGACAGATAAACCTGTCTCTCAGTGTAAAAGATTCTTAATTTATGCAATTTATAGATATTTTCTTTCTCAGAGATATTAACTGTATTGTACTTACAACAAAACCAATAGAACCTACCAAGATGTAAATATAGATCATGGATTCAGAGTCCAAAATGTTTACCAATACACCATGAAACCTCATCCATTAGGGAGCATCTAAATATTTTTATAAGAATGTACTCTTAGAGAGATATGAACTGAATGGTACTTACAAAAAACCAATAGGACCTACCAAGATTTAAATACAGATCACTGTATTCAAAGATCAGAGTGGAGTGGTTACCAATACACCAAGAAACCACATTCATTAGGGAACATCTAAACATTTTTTTCTAAAATGTTAGATTCTTAGAAGACACATTTTATTGAAGTTATTGTACATATATTAACATCAATGCTTATTTGGATTACACAGTAACATTCATATAATTACAAACATTTCTATAACTACCTTTTTTTAGATTTTAGTACATTTTTACAATAATCAGTGATTTACAAAAATGTATTATATGTATAAAAAAGAAAAGTTTTTGTCAATCAAGGACTTAAACTGAAGGTACTAAAATGCACCTGGTCCCACTGAGATTTGAACTCAATTTACTGGATTCAGAGTACAGAGTGCTAACCATAACACCATGGAATCTCCCTTCTAATAACACATATAAAACTTTCTCTCAGAGTGTAAGATCTTAATTTCTACAAGATACAGAAATATTCATTCAGAGAGATATGTACTACATTGTATTTACAAATAAAACCATTAGGACCTACCAATTTGTATATACAGATTATTGATTTCAGAGTCCAGAATTGTTAACAGTACACCATGAAAGCTCATTCATATGGTGGCATGTAAAAAAAATTCTCACAGTGTAAAATTCTTAGAGGTTACATTTTATTGGAATTATATTACCGATAAACCTGTCTCTCAGTGTGTATGATTCTTAATTTATGCAATTTATAGATATTTTCTTTCTCAGAGATATGAACTGCATAATACTTACAAAAAAACAATAGGACCTACCAAGATGTAAATACAAATCATGGATTCAGAGTCCAAAATGGTTACAAATACACCAGGAAACCTCATTCATGAGGAAGCATTTAAACAGTTTTTATTAGAATGTACTCTCAGGGAAATATAAACTGAATGGTACTTACAACAAATCAATAGGACCTACCAAGATTTAAAAACAGATCACTGGATTCAAAGGTCAGAGTGGTTACCAATACACCAAGAAACCTCATTCATGAGGGAGAGCTAAACATTTTTTTCTAAAATGTTAGATTCTTAGAAGACACATTTTATTGCAATTATTGTACATATATTTACATCAACGCTTATTTGGGTTATATAGTAAAATTCATATAATTACATACATTTCTATAACTACCTATTTTTAGCTTTTAGTACATATTTACAAAAATCAGTGATTTAAAAAAATTATTATATGTATGAAAAAGAAGACTTTCTGTCAATCAAGAACTTAAACTGAAGGTACTAAAACACATCAGGTCCTACCAAAGTTTGAACTCGGATCGCTGGATTCAGAGTCCAGAGTGCTAACCATTACACCATGGAACCTCTCTTCTAACACCACATATACAACTTTCTCTTAGAGTGTGAGATCTTATTTTCTAAAAGTTACAGGAATAATAATAAGAGAGATAAATATTACATTGTATTTACAAAAAAAAGCCATTAGGACCTACCAAATTTTTATACAGATTATAGGTTTCAGAGTCCAGAATTGTTAACAGTACACAATGAAACCTCATTCATATGGTAGCATGTACATTTTTTTTGTCAGAGTATAAGATTCTTAGTGGATACATTTTATTGGAATTAAATGACAGATACACCTGTCTCTCAGTGTGTAAGATTCTTAATTTATGCAATTTATAGATATTTTCTTTCTCAGAGATATTAACTGTATTGTACTTACAACAAAACCAATAGAACCTACCAAGATGTAAATATAGATCATGGATTCAGAGTCCAAAATGTTTACCAATACACCATGAAACCTCATCCATTAGGGAGCATCTAAATATTTTTATAAGAATGTACTCTCAGAGAGATATGAACTGAATGGTACTTACAAAAAACCAATAGGACCTACCAAGATTTAAATACAGATCACTGTATTCAAAGATCAGAGTGGAGTGGTTACCAATACACCAAGAAACCACATTCATTAGGGAACATCTAAACATTTTTCTAAAATGTTAGATTCTTAGAAGACACATTTTATTGAAGTTATTGTACATATATTAACATAAATGCTTATTTGGATTACACAGTAAAATTCATATAATTACAAACATTTCTATAACTACCTTTTTTTTAGATTTTAGTACATTTTTACAATAATCAGTGATTTTAAAAAAAATTATTATATGTATAAAAAAGAAAAGTTTTTGTCAATCAAGGACTTAAACTGAAGGTACTAAAATGCACCTGGTCCCACCGAGATTTGAACTCAATTTACTGGATTCAGAATACAGAGTGCTAACCATAACACCATGGAATCTCCCTTCTAATAACACATATAAAACTTTCTCTCAGAGTGTAAGATCTTAATTTCTACAAGATACAGAAATATTCATTCAGAGAGATATGTACTACATTGTATTTACAAATAAAACCATTAGGACCTACCAATTTGTATATACAGATAATTGGTTTCAGAGTCCAGAATTGTTAACAGTACACCATGAAAGCTCATTCATATGGTGGCATGTAAAAAAAATTCTCACAGTGTAAAATTCTTAGAGGTTACATTTTATTGGAATTATATTACCGATAAACCTGTCTCTCAGTGTGTATGATTCTTAATTTATGCAATTTATAGATATTTTCTTTCTCAGAGATATGAACTGCATAATACTTAAAAAAAACAATAGGACCTACCAAGATGTAAATACAAATCATGGATTCAGAGTCCAAAATGGTTACAAATACACCAGGAAACCTCATTCATGAGGAAGCATTTAAACAGTTTTTATTAGAATGTACTCTCAGAGAAATATAAACTGAACAGTACTTACAAAAAAACAATAGGACCTACCAAGATTTAAATACAGATCACTGGATTCAAAGATCAGAGTGGCTACCAATACAGAAGGATTTGGTTTGGATCCGCACAGGAAAATTATAGAAATAATGAACATAGATTTGTACAAAGATTGTAGAAAACTGTTCAAGAAACCAACAATACCGAGCTAAATGATCCTTAATAAGGGTATCTCAAAATTATTAGGTGGTTGGTGGTGCTCCCAGAGTCAGTAATAGTCGTATAGGGGAAAGAACAAAGAAAGACTCTGTGTTGGGGCACACTTTGAAATTTAAAATAAATTTATTAAGACTTAACTTTTAATACAATAAAGTATAAAACAAAGAGAGAATTTGATACCGGAAAGTGTTCAAGATACACAAAATATGCATATAATAATAACAAAGTGTGCCCCAACGCAGAGTCTTTCTTTGTTCTTTCCCCTGGTTACCAATACACCAAGAAACCTCATTCACAAGGGAGAGCTAAACATTTTTTTCTAAAATGTTAGATTCTTAGAAGACACATTTTATAGCAATTATTGTACATATATTTACATCAACGCTTATTTGGGTTATATAGTAAAATTCATATAATTACATACATTTCTATAACTACCTTTTTGTACATATTTACAAAAATCAATGATTTAAAACAATTATTATATGTATGAAAAAGAAGACTTTCTGTCAATCAAGAACTTAAACTGAAGGTACTAAAACACATCAGGTCTCACCAAGATTTGAACTCGGATCGCTGGATTCAGAGTCCAGAGTGCTAACCATTACACCATGGAACCCCTCTTCAACACCACATATACAACTTTCTCTTAGAGTGTGAGATCTTATTTTCTACAAGTTACAGGAATAATAATCAGAGAGATAAGTATTACATTGTATTTACAAAAAAAGCCATAGGGACCTACCAAATTTTTATACAGATTATAGGTTTCAGAGTCCAGAATTGTTAACAGTACACAATGAAACCTCATTCATATGGTAGCATGTACATTTTTTGTCAGAGTATAAGATTCTTAGTGGATACATTTTATTGGAATTAAATGACAGATAAACCTGTCTCTCAGTGTGTAAGATTCTTAATTTATGCAATTTATAGATATTTTCTTTCTCAGAGATATTAACTGTATTGTACTTACAACAAAACCAATAGAACCTACCAAGATGTAAATATAGATCATGGATTCAGAGTCCAAAATGTTTACCAATACACCATGAAACCTCATCCATTAGGGAGCATCTAAATATTTTTATAAGAATGTACTCTCAGAGAGATATGAACTGAATGGTACTTACAAAAAACCAATAGGACCTACCAAGATTTAAATACAGATCACTGTATTCAAAGATCAGAGTGGAGTGGTTACCAATACACCAAGAAACCACATTCATTAGGGAACATCTAAACATTTTTTTCTAAAATGTTAGATTCTTAGAAGACACATTTTATTGAAGTTATTGTACATATATTAACATCAATGCTTATTTGGATTGCACAATAAAATTCATATAATTACAAACATTTCTATAACTACCTTTTTTTAGATTTTAGTACATTTTTACAATAATCAGTGATTTAAAAAAATGTTTTATATGTATAAAAAAGAAAAGTTTTTGTCAATCAAGGACTTAAACTGAAGGTACTAAAATGCACCTGGTCCCACTGAGATTTGAACTCAATTTACTGGATTCAGAGTACAGAGTGCTAACCATAAAACCATGGAATCTCCCTTCTAATAACACATATAAAACTTTCTCTCAGAGTGTAAGATCTTAATTTCTACAAGATACAGAAATATTCATTCAGAGAGATATGTAAAACATTGTATTTACAAATAAAACCATTAGGACCTACCAATTTGTATTTACAGATTATTAGTTTCAGATTCCAGAATTGTTAAATGTACACCATGAAAGCTCATTCATATGGTGGCATGTAAAAAAAATTCTCACAGTGTAAAATTCTTAGAGGTTACATTTTATTGGAATTATATTACCGATAAACCTGTCTCTCAGTGTGTATGATTCTTAATTTATGCAATTTATAGATATTTTCTTTCTCAGAGATATGAACTGCATAATACTTACAAAAAAACAATAGGACCTACCAAGATGTAAATACAAATCATGGATTCAGAGTCCAAAATGGTTACAAATACACCATGAAACCTCATTCATGAGGAAGCATTTAAACAGTTTTTATTAGAATGTACTCTCAGGGAAATATAAACTGAACGGTACTTACAAAAAATCAATAGGACCTACCAATATTTAAATACAGATCACTGGATTCAAAGATCAGAGTGGTTACCAATACACCAAGAAACCTCATTCATGAGGGAGAGCTAAACATTTTTTTCTAAAATGTTAGATTCTTAGAAGACACATTTTATTGCAATTATTGTACATATATTTACATCAACGCTTATTTGAGTTATATATTAAAATTCATATAATTACATACATTTCTATAACTACCTATTTTGAGCTTTTAGTACATATTTACAAAAATCAGTGATTTAAAAAAATATTATATGTATGAAAAAGAAGACTTTCTGTCAATCAAGAAATTAAACTGAAGGTACACATCAAGTCCCACCGAGATTTGAACTCGGATCGCTGAATTCAAAGTCCAGAGTGCTAACCATTACACCATGGAACCTCTCTTCTAACACCACATATACAACTTTCTCTTAGAGTGTGAGATCTTATTTTCTAAAAGTTACAGGAATAATAATCAGAGAGATAAGTATTACATTGTATTTACAAAAAAAAAGCCATTAGGACCTACCAAATTTTTATACAGATTATAGGTTTCAGAGTCCAGAATTGTTAACAGTACACAATGAAACCTCATTCATATGGTAGCATGTACATTTTTTTGTCAGAGTATAAGATTCTTAGTGGATACATTTTATTGGAATTAAATGACAGATAAACCTGTCTCTCAGTGTGTAAGATTCTTAATTTATGCAATTTATAGATATTTTCTTTCTCAGAGATATTAACATTATTGTACTTACAACAAAACCAATAGAACCTACCAAGATGTAAATATAGATCATGGATTCAGAGTCCAAAATGTTTACCAATACACCATGAAACCTCATCCATTAGGGAGCATCTAAATATTTTTATAAGAATGTACTCTTAGAGAGATATGAACTGAATGGTACTTACAAAAAACCAATAGGACCTACCAAGATTTAAATACAGATCACTGTATTCAAAGATCAGAGTGGAGTGGTTACCAATTCACCAAGAAACCACATTCATTAGGGAACATCTAAACATTTTTTTCTAAAATGTTAGATTCTTAGAAGACACATTTTATTGAAGTTATTGTACATATATTAACATCAATGCTTATTTGGATTACACAGTAAAATTCATATAATTACAAACATTTCTATAACTACCTTTTTTTAGATTTTAGTACATTTTTACAATAATCAGTGATTTAAAAAAATGTATTATATGTATAAAAAAGAAAAGTTTTTGTCAATCAAGGACTTAAACTGAAGGTACTAAAATGCACCTGGTCCCACTGAGATTTGAACTCAATTTACTGGATTCAGAGTACAGAGTGCTAACCATAACACCATGGAATCTCCCTTCTAATAACACATATAAAACTTTCTCTCAGAGTGTAAGATCTTAATTTCTACAAGATACAGAAATATTCATTCAGAGAGATATGTAAAACATTGTATTTACAAATAAAACCATTAGGACCTACCAATTTGTATATACAGATTATTGGTTTCAGAGTCCAGAATTGTTAACAGTACACCATGAAAGCTCATTCATATGGTGGCATGTAAAAAAAATTCTCACAGTGTAAAATTCTTAGAGGTTACATTTTATTGGAATTATATTACCGATAAACCTGTCTCTCAGTGTGTATGATTCTTAATTTATGCAATTTATAGATATTTTCTTTCTCAGAGATATGAACTGCATAATACTTACAAAAAAACAATAGGACCTACCAAGATGTAAATACAAATCATGGATTCAGAGTCCAAAATGGTTACAAATACACCAGGAAACCTCATTCATGAGGAAGCATTTAAACAGTTTTTATTAGAATGTACTCTCAGGGAAATATAAACTGAACGGTACTTACAAAAAATCAATAGGACCTACCAAGATTTAAATACAGATCACTGGATTGAAAGATCAGAGTGGTTACCAATACACCAAGAAACCTCATTCATGAGGGAGAGCTAAACATTTTTTTCTAAAATGTTAGATTCTTAGAAGACACATTTTATTGCAATTATTGTACATATATTTACATCAACGCTTATTTAGGTTATATAGTAAAATTCATATAATTACATACATTTCTATAACTACCTATTTTGAGCTTTTAGTACATATTTACAAAAATCAGTGATTTAAAAAAATATTATATGTATGAAAAAGAAGACTTTCTGTCAATCAAGAAATTAAACTGAAGGTACTAAAACACATCAGGTCCCACAAAAATTTGAACTCGGATCGCTGGATTCAGAGTCCAGAGTGCTAACCATTACACCATGGAACCTCTCTTCTAACACCACATATACAACTTTCTCTTAGAGTGTGAGATCTTATTTTCTACAAGTTACAGGAATAATAATCAGAGAGATAAGTATTACATTGTATTTACAAAAAAAGCCAGTAGGACCTACCAAATCTTTATACAGATTATAGGTTTCAGAGTCCAGAATTGTTAACAGTACACAATGAAACCTCATTCATATGGTAGCATGTACATTTTTTTGTCAGAGTATAAGATTCTTAGTGGATACATTTTATTGGAATTAAATGACAGATAAACCTGTCTCTCAGTGTGTAAGATTCTTAATTTATGCAATTTATAGATATTTTCTATCTCAGAGATATTAACTGTATTGTACTTACAACAAAACCAATAGAACCTACCAAGATGTAAATATAGATCATGGATTCAGAGTCCAAAATGTTTACCAATACACCATGAAACCTCATCCATTTGGGAGCATCTAAATATTTTTATAAGAATGTACTCTCAGAGAGATATGAACTGAATGGTACTTACAAAAAAACAATAGGACCTACCAAGATTTAAATACAGATCACTGTATTCAAAGATCAGAGTGGAGTGGTTACCAATACACCAAGAAACCACATTCATTAGGGAACATCTAAACATTTTTTTCTAAAATGTTAGATTCTTAGAAGACACATTTTATTGAAGTTATTGTACATATATTAACATCAATGCTTATTTGGATTGCACAGTAAAATTCATATTATTACAAACATTTCTATAACTACTTTTTTTTAGATTTTAGTACATTTTTACAATAATCAGTGATTTAAAAAAATGTTTTATATGTATAAAAAAGAAAAGTTTTTGTCAATCAAGGACTTAAACTGAAGGTACTAAAATGCACCTGGTCCCACTGAGATTTGAACTCAATTTACTGGATTCAGAGTACAGAGTGCTAACCATAAAACCATGGAATCTCCCTTCTAATAACACATATAAAACTTTCTCTCAGAGTGTAAGATCTTAATTTCTACAAGATACAGAAATATTCATTCAGAGAGATATGTAAAACATTGTATTTACAAATAAAACCATTAGGACCTACCTATTTATATTTACAGATTATTAGTTGCAGATTCCAGAATTGTTAAATGTACACCATGAAAGCTCATTCATATGGTGGCATGTAAAAAAATTTCTCACAGTGTAAGATTCTTAGAGGTTACATTTTATTGGAATTATATTACCGATAAACCTGTCTCTCAGTGTGTATGATTCTTAATTTATGCAATTTATAGATATTTTCTTTCTCAGAGATATGAACTGCATAATACTTACAAAAAAACAATAGGACCTACCAAGATGTAAATACAAATCATGGATTCAGAGTCCAAAATGGTTACAAATACACCAGGAAACCTCATTCATGAGGAAGCATTTAAACAGTTTTTATTAGAATGTACTCTCAGGGAAATATAAACTGAACGGTACTTACAAAAATTCAATAGGACCTACCAAGATTTAAATACAGATCACTGGATTCAAAGATCAGAGTGGTTACCAATACACCAAGAAACCTCATTCATGAGGGAGAGCTAAACATTTTTTTCTAAAATGTTAGATTCTTACAAGACACATTTTATTGCAATTATTGTACATATATTTACATCAACGCTTATTTGGGTTATATAGTAAAATTCATATAATTACATACATTTCTATAACTACCTATTTTGAGCTTTTAGTACATATTTGTTGAAATATGTACAACAGACTATGGGTTTGTTTATATGCATGTAGTTACCGTACAGGGGCAGCAGATGGCGCTGTATACTTACAGAGGTGTAGTGTTTGTCTGTTGCATATGTTTGTACTTGTTTGTTTTACCTCACATGTGTGTTCTAGAAAGGTCTCTGAGAGAAGGAGATGAGCTGATGATACTGAAACTTGTTGTTATATTGATCCTGCTATTCAGTACTATATAAAGAAGATATACATCTCAAGTCTCGTTCTGTCTGTATACAAGGTAACTCCTGAGGTGATACTTTATCTATAAGACTTCCCGCTGCACACCTATGGTATCGATCCATCGCACTATGCCAACAGGTTATGGGCCCAGACTGGAGTCTATACAAGATAAAGTTTTCAGGAGTGCATCCTAAGCAGCATCCAGATCACGAGTCGCACTGCAAGTCCCAGCAGGCGCAGACAGCAGACTGTGTAACGCACACAAGAAACAACCCAGGAGAACCTTGGAAAGAAAACTGTGAGTAAAACAAGTTTAATACCACAGAAGAATAGAGAGATCTATACAAGGAAGGGTTATGGCAAATTACACAGATCTCAGACTAGCTGCTAGCAAGCTTTCTAATGAGAACTATCAAACATGGAAGTTTAAAGTAGAAATGCTATTAACCAGAGATGATTTATGGGATGTTATAAATGCAGACAGACCTGAAGGAGAGGATCAGCAGTGGATTAAGAAGGACAGACAGGCAAGAGCCACTATAAGTTTACTAGTGGAAGATGAACAGCTTATACACATAAGACAAGAGAGTACAGCTAAAGGCATGTGGTGTGCTTTACAGAGAGTGCATGAAGGATCAAGTTTGAACAGCAAACTATTCCTATTAAGAAAATTATATCAAATGAGATTTAATAAAGGCAAGACAATGCAAGAACACATCAGTGCACTACTAGAGATAACCATACAGCTCAGGTCAATGGGAGAAGAAATCAAAAGCAACCACATAGTAGCCATCCTCCTTTGCAGTTTACCAGATACATACAGTGCACTAATAAATGCACTAGAAATGAGACCTGAAGCAGAAATCACACCAGACTTTGTGAAGAACAGGCTCATAGAGGAGTATCAACGCAGAAAGGAGCTTACAGAGTGCAATACTGAAAGTGACACAGAGAAAGCACTTAAAATGGCGGACACTAAGCCACACACCAGGGAAACAAGAGCATGTTTCAGATGCAAGAAAGTGGGTCACCTGAAAAAAGATTGCACCATATGGAAGACAGAGCAGCACAAACCACCAGAAAGATTACACAAACAAAGAGCCAAAGCCACACTTACAGATACAGGAGCACACAATTGGAATGGAACATTTAAAGCGACAGTAACCCAATTATCAGAAAAGTGGTATGTAGACTCAGGAGCGACTAGTCATATGACAAATAACAAGGATTTCTTTACTGAACTTGATTTGAACCATAAAGAAACAATCTACCTAGCAGATGGAACAAATATCATTGCAGAAGGGAAAGGGAATGGTAAATTCCTATGCTCCAAGGGTAATGGCAGCTATGCAGAAATACCCGTAACAGATGTGCTATATGTTCCCAAGCTTGAGGGAGCACTGCTATCAGTAAAGAATCTAGTAGAAAAAGGACTTACTGTAAAGTTTCAGAATAATAAGTGTTTTATCCAAAACGGAAGAGAAACACTAGCTACAGCCAGAATAAAAGAACATTTATACTGTCTGGATATCGCAGCACAGCAGGCAAAGCTGAGTACACAGAAACACGCTGACTGTATTCACAAATGGCATAGAAGATTAGGACACAGACACCCAGATTGCATAAAGGAAATGCAGAAGAGAGACCTAGCCAGGGATCTCAAAGTGTCAGACTGTTCGGAAATGATGAAGTGCCAATGCTGCATAGAAGCAAAAGCAACAAGGACATCAATTCCTAAGAAAAGTGAAAACAGAGCTTCCAGACCACTAGACCTGGTACATAGTGATGTATGTGGACCTATGAAAACGCGAACCGTAGGAGACAAAAGGTATATGCTGACATTCATTGACGACTACTCCAGGTTCACAGTCACTTATCTAATAAAAAGTAAAGATGAAGTCTTAGAAAAGCTGCAAGACTACGTGACCATGACCAGAAACAGGTTCAAGAGGAATATGCTAACTCTTCGCAGCGACAATGGAGGCGAGTTCACAGGACAGAAAATAGAACGGTACTTAAGAGGACTCGGTATTGAGCATCAGAAGACAGTACCATATACACCAGAGCAAAACGGTGTATCTGAGAGGAAAAACAGATCACTAACAGAAATGATAAGGTGCATGCTTACAGATTCAGGACTACCTGATAAATATTGGGGCGAAGCAGCAGCAACAGCCACCTATCTTCAAAACAGACTACTTTCCAAAGCAGTAAGGAAGACACCATATGAGCTGTGGCACGGTAAGAAACCCAGCTTAAAGCACATTAGAGTTTTTGGATGCAGAGCCTTCGTCTACATTCCTGCTGAAAAACAAAGCAAGTTGCAGAACCGAGCAGAAGAGGGAGTTCTAGTCGGCTATAGTGAACATTCAAAAGGCTACAGAATCTTAAATCCAAGAACTGGAAAAGTAGTTATAAGCAACAGTGTGACATTCATAGAAGAAACACGAGATGATGTCATAACTCCAGTAGACTCTACTGAAGAAGAAGAAAGCACTGAATCCAAAGAAACAGATGAAGTAGAGATCACTCAAGAAGTTGAAGTACAACACAAGACAAATACCAGCGACACTCATGAGAGTGCATCCGAGGGGGTGAGACGCTCTTCAAGAGAAAATAAGGGAAAAGCACCTACACGTTTATCTTACAAAGCAAAAGCCATTAACATACAAGAACCTGCAACATGGGAAGAAATTGCAAATTTTTCTGAAAGAGAAGCACAGAAATGGCTAGGAGCCGCAAAAGAAGAAATGGAATCAATGGAAGACAATCAGACATGGACATTGACCAGACTACCATTAGACAAAAAGGCCATAGGATGTAAATGGACTTTTAAGGTCAAGTATGATTCTGAAGGAAAAATAGAAAGATACAAGGCAAGACTCGTTGCTAAAGGATATTCACAGAAATTTGGAGAAGATTATGATGAAACGTTTGCTCCAGTTGTGAAGCACACTACCATTAGAACCTTACTCCTAACAGCAGCCATAAAGGGTATGCAAGTGAAACATTTCGATGTAAAGACGGCTTTCCTACATGGTGAACTAAAGGAAGATATATACATGGAACAACCACCAGGCTTCGTGAATTCTCAGAACCCAGATCATGTATGTAAACTGAACAAGAGTATATATGGTCTTAAACAAGCAGCAAGAGCATGGAATACAAAGATAAATGGAGTTCTGATAGAAAAGGGATTCGTCAGAAGCAAAGCAGACCCATGTCTCTATACAAAGTTGATAGAGGAAAGATGGTTCTATGTATTAATTTACGTGGACGATTTGCTAGTTTGTTTTGAACAAGAAGGGGACGAAGTTGAATTGTTACAAGAACTAAACCGTCAGTTTGAAACAAAAGACCTCGGCCACATAACGCATTACTTGGGAATGCAAATCTCAAGAGAAGGTGATGGAACATTCACACTAAGTCAGAGATACAAAATTCAGGAAACCATTGAGGAATTTGGTATACAAGATGCAAAGACAGCAAGCACTCCTATGGAGACAAGTTATGAAAAGGAACCAAATGATCAGAGCAACCTGTTAGAGGATAACCATCTATACAGAAAAGCCATAGGAAAATTGCTATACATTGCCACCGTCACCAGACCAGATATCTCCACAGCAGTCGGGATTTTAAGCAGAAAAGTCTCAAAACCAACAAAGATGGATTGGAATGCAGTTAAGAGGGTAATTCGTTACTTAAAGGGAACGATTAACAAGAAGCTTAAGCTCTCAGCAAACACAAGTCACAAGTTAACAGGATAAGTTGACGCAGATTGGGCTGGAGACACAAGTGACAGAAAATCCACAAGTGGATATCTATTCTCTATTGGAGAAGGATTAATCAGCTGGACAAGCAAGAAGCAGTCTACCGTAGCACTATCTTCTACAGAAGCTGAATATATCGCAGCAGCTCACGCCAGTCAAGAAGTGGTATGGTTAATGCAACTACTATCAGACCTAGGAATGCCTCAAGAAGAACCTATCAAGATATATGAGGATAATCAAGGATGCCTTGCATTAGCGCAAACAGAAAGAGTGAACCCAAGAACCAAGCACATTGATGTCAAGCATCACTTCCTGAGGGATCTACAGGAACAAGGTCTTATAGAGTTGAACTATTGCCCAACAGAAGATATGACAGCTGATATCATGACTAAGCCTCTTACCAGAGAGAGACATTGGAGACTTACGTCAAAGATGGGTCTAACTGAAGAAACCCAGTCTGTTGAGAAGGGGTGTTGAAATATGTACAACAGACTATGGGTTTGTTTATATGCATGTAGTTACCGTACAGGGGCAGCAGATGGCGCTGTATACTTACAGAGGTGTAGTGTTTGTCTGTTGCATATGTTTGTACTTGTTTGTTTTACCTCACATGTGTGTTCTAGAAAGGTCTCTGAGAGAAGGAGATGAGCTGATGATACTGAAACTTGTTGTTATATTGATCCTGCTATTCAGTACTATATAAAGAAGATATACATCTCAAGTCTCGTTCTGTCTGTATACAAGGTAACTCCTGAGGTGATACTTTATCTATAAGACTTCCCGCTGCACACCTATGGTATCGATCCATCGCACTATGCCAACAATATTTACAAAAATCAGTGATTTAAAAAAAATATTATATGTATGAAAAAGAAGACTTTCTGTCAATCAAGAAATTAAACTGAAGGTCCTAAAACACATCAGGTCCCACCAAAATTTGAACTCGGATCGCTGGATTCAGAGCCCAGAGTGCTAACCATTACACCATGGAACCTCTCTTCTAACACCACAAATACAACTTTCTCTTAGAGTGTGAGATCTTATTTTCTACAAGTTACAGGAATAATAATCAGAGAGATAAGTATTACATTGTATTTACAAAAAAAAGCCATTAGGACCTACAAAATTTTTATACAGATTATAGGTTTCAGAGTCCAGAATTGTTAACAGTACACAATGAAACCTCATTCATATGGTAGCATGTACATTTTTTGTCAGAGTATAAGATTCTTAGTGGATACATTTTATTGGAATTAAATGACAGATAAACCTGTCTCTCAGTGTGTAAGATTCTTAATTTATGCAATTTATAGATATTTTCTTTCTCAGAGATATTAACTGTATTGTACTTACAACAAAACCAATATAACCTACCAAGATGTAAATATAGATCATGGATTCAGAGTCCAAAATGTTTACCAATACACCATGAAACCTCATCCATTAGGGAGCATCTAAATATTTTTATAAGAATGTACTCTCAGAGAGATATGAACTGAATGGTACTTACAAAAAACCAATAGGACCTACCAAGATTTAAATACAGATCACTGTATTCAAAGATCAGAGTGGAGTGGTTACCAATACACCAAGAAACCACATTCATTAGGGAACAGCTAAACATTTTTTTCTAAAATGTTAGATTCTTAGAAGACACATATTATTGAAGTTATTGTACATATATTAACATCAATGCTTATTTGGATTGCACAGTAAAATTCATATAATTACAAACATTTCTATAACTACCTTTTTTTAGATTTTAGTACATATTTACAATAATCAGTGATTTAAAAATGTATTATATGTATAAAAAAGAAAAGTTTTTGTCAATCAAGGACTTAAACTGAAGGTACTAAAATGCACCTGTTCCCACCGAGATTTGAACTCAATTTACTGGATTCAGAGTACAGAGTGCTAACCATAACACCATGGAATCTCCCTTCTAATAACACATAGAAAACGTTCTCTCAGAGTGTAAGATCTTAATTTCTACAAGATACAGAAATATTCATTCAGAGAGATATGTACTACATTGTATTTACAAATAAAACCATTAGGACCTACCAATTTCTATATACAGATTATTGGTTTCAGAGTCCAGAATTGTTAACAGTACACCATGAAAGCTCATTCATATGGTGGCATGTAAAAAAATTTCTCACAGTGTAAGATTCTTAGAGGTAACATTTTATTGGAATTATATTACAGATAAACCTGTCTCTCAGTGTGTATGATTCTTAATGAATGCAATTTATAGATATTTTCTTTCTCAGAGATATGAACTGCATAATACTTACAAAAAAACAATAGGACCTACCAAGATGTAAATACAAATCATGGATTCAGAGTCCAAAATGGTTACAAATACACCAGGAAACCTCATTCATGAGGAAGCATTTAAACAGTTTTTATTAGAATGTACTCTCAGAGAAATATAAACTGAACGGTACTTACAAAAAACCAATAGGATCTACCAAGATTTAAATACAGATCACTGGATTCAAAGATCAGAGTGGTTACCAATACACCAAGAAACCTCATTCACAAGGGAGAGCTAAACATTTTTTTCTAAAATGTTAGATTCTTAGAAGACACATTTTATTGCAATTATTGTACATATATTTACATCAACGCTTATTTGGGTTATATAGTAAAATTCATATAATTACATACATTTCTATAACTACCTTTTTTTTTAGCTTTTAGTACATATTTACAAAAATCAGTGATTTAAAAAAATTATTATATGTATGAAAAAGAAGATTTTCTGTCAATCAAGAACTTAAACTGAAGGTACACATCAAGTCCCACCGAGATTTGAACTCGGATCGCTGAATTCAGAGTCCAGAGTGCTAACCATTACACCATGGAACCTCTCTTCTAACACCACATATACAACTTTCTCTTAGAGTGTGAGATCTTATTTTCTAAAAGTTACAGGAATAATAATCAGAGAGATAAGTATTACATTGTATTTACAAAAAAAAGCCATTAGGACCTACCAAATTTTTATACAGATTATAGGTTTCAGAGTCCAGAATTGTTAACAGTACACAATGAAACCTCATTCATATGGTAGCATGTACATTTTTTTTGTCAGAGTATAAGATTCTTAGTGGATACATTTTATTGGAATTAAATGACAGATAAACCTGTCTCTCAGTGTAAAAGATTCTTAATTTATGCAATTTATAGATATTTTCTTTCTCAGAGATATTAACTGTATTGTACTTACAACAAAACCAATAGAACCTACCAAGATGTAAATATAGATCATGGATTCAGAGTCCAAAATGTTTACCAATACACCATGAAACCTCATCCATTAGGGAGCATCTAAATATTTTTATAAGAATGTACTCTTAGAGAGATATGAACTGAATGGTACTTACAAAAAACCAATAGGACCTACCAAGATTTAAATACAGATCACTGTATTCAAAGATCAGAGTGGAGTGGTTACGAATACACCAAGAAACCACATTCATTAGGGAACATCTAAACATTTTTTTCTAAAATGTTAGATTCTTAGAAGACACATTTTATTGAAGTTATTGTACATATATTAACATCAATGCTTATTTGGATTACACAGTAAAATTCATATAATTACAAACATTTCTATAACTACCTTTTTTTAGATTTTAGTACATTTTTACAATAATCAGTGATTTACAAAAATGTATTATATGTATAAAAAAGAAAAGTTTTTGTCAATCAAGGACTTAAACTGAAGGTACTAAAATGCACCTGGTCCCACTGAGATTTGAACTCAATTTACTGGATTCAGAGTACAGAGTGCTAACCATAACACCATGGAATCTCCCTTCTAATAACACATATAAAACTTTCTCTCAGAGTGTAAGATCTTAATTTCTACAAGATACAGAAATATTCATTCAGAGAGATATGTACTACATTGTATTTACAAATAAAACCATTAGGACCTACCAATTTCTATATACAGATTATTGGTTTCAGAGTCCAGAATTGTTAACAGTACACCATGAAAGCTCATTCATATGGTGGCATGTAAAAAAATTTCTCACAGTGTAAGATTCTTAGAGGTAACATTTTATTGGAATTATATTACAGATAAACCTGTCTCTCAGTGTGTATGATTCTTAATGAATGCAATTTATAGATATTTTCTTTCTCAGAGATATGAACTGCATAATACTTACAAAAAAACAATAGGACCTACCAAGATGTAAATACAAATCATGGATTCAGAGTCTAAAATGGTTACAAATACACCAGGAAACCTCATTCATGAGGAAGCATTTAAACAGTTTTTATTAGAATGTACTCTCAGAGAAATATAAACTGAACGGTACTTACAAAAAACCAATAGGATCTACCAAGATTTAAATACAGATCACTGGATTCAAAGATCAGAGTGGTTACCAATACACCAAGAAACCTCATTCACAAGGGAGAGCTAAACATTTTTTTCTAAAATGTTAGATTCTTAGAAGACACATTTTATTGCAATTATTGTACATATATTTACATCAACGCTTATTTGGGTTATATAGTAAAATTCATATAATTACATACATTTCTATAACTACCTTTTTTTTTAGCTTTTAGTACATATTTACAAAAATCAGTGATTTAAAAAAATTATTATATGTATGAAAAAGAAGATTTTCTGTCAATCAAGAACTTAAACTGAAGGTACACATCAAGTCCCACCGAGATTTGAACTCGGATGGCTGAATTCAGAGTCCAGAGTGCTAACCATTACACCATGGAACCTCTCTTCTAACACAACATATACAACTTTCTCTTAGAGTGTGAGATCTTATTTTCTACAAGTTACAGGAATAATAATCAGAGAAATAAGTATTACATTGTATTTACAAAAAAAGCCAGTAGGACCTACCAAATCTTTATACAGATTATAGGTTTCAGAGTCCAGAATTGTTAACAGTACACAATGAAACCTCATTCATATGGTAGCATGTACATTTTTTTGTCAGAGTATAAGATTCTTAGTGGATACATTTTATTGGAATTAAATGACAGATAAACCTGTCTCTCAGTGTGTAAGATTCTTAATTTATGCAATTTATAGATATTTTCTATCTCAGAGATATTAACTGTATTGTACTTACAACAAAACCAATAGAACCTACCAAGATGTAAATATAGATCATGGATTCAGAGTCCAAAATGTTTACCAATACACCATGAAACCTCATCCATTTGGGAGCATCTAAATATTTTTATAAGAATGTACTCTCAGAGAGATATGAACTGAATGGTACTTACAAAAAACCAATAGGACCTACCAAGATTTAAATACAGATCACTGTATTCAAAGATCAGAGTGGAGTGGTTACCAATACACCAAGAAACCACATTCATTAGGGAACATCTAAACATTTTTTTCTAAAATGTTAGATTCTTAGAAGACACATTTTATTGAAGTTATTGTACATATATTAACATCAATGCTTATTTGGATTACACAGTAAAATTCATATAATTACAAACATTTCTATAACTACCTTTTTTTTAGATTTTAGTACATATTTACAATAATCAGTGATTTAAAAAATGTATTATATGTATAAAAAAGAAAGGTTTTTGTCAATCAAGGACTTAAACTGAAGGTACTAAAATGCACCTGGTCCCACCGAGATTTGAACTCAATTTACTGGATTCAGAGTACAGAGTGCTAACCATAACACCATGGAATCTCCCTTCTAATAACACATATAAAACTTTCTCTCAGAGTGTAAGATCTTAATTTCTACAAGATACAGAAATATTCATTCAGAGAGATATGTACTACATTGTATTTACAAATAAAACCATTAGGACCTACCAATTTGTATATACAGATTATTGGTTTCAGAGTCCAGAATTGTTAACAGTACACCATGAAAGCTCATTCATATGGTGGCATGTAAAAAAATTCTCACAGTGTAAGATTCTTAGAGGTTACATTTTATTGGAATTATATTACAGATAAAACTGTCTCTCAGTGTGTATGATTCTTAATTTATGCAATTTATAGATATTTTCTTTCTCAGAGATATGAACTGCATAATACTTACAAAAAAACAATAAGACCTACCAAGATGTAAATACAAATCATGGATTCACAGTCCAAAATGGTTACAAATACACCAGGAAACCTCATTCATGAGGAAGCATTTAAACAGTTTTTATTAGAATGTACTCTCAGAGAAATATAAACTGAACGGTACTTACAAAAAACCAATAGGACCTACCAAGATTTAAATACAGATCACTGGATTCAAAGATCAGAGTGGTTACCAATACACCAAGAAACCTCATTCACGAGGGAGAGCTAAACTTTTTTTTCTAAAATGTTTGTTTCTTAGAAGACACATTTTATTGCAATTATTGTACATATATTTACATCAACGCTTATTTGGGTTATATAGTAAAATTCATATAATTACATACATTTCTATAACTACCTATTTTTAGCTTTTAGTACATATTTACAAAAATCAGTGATTTAAAAAAATTATTATATGTATGAAAAAGAAGACTTTCTGTCAATCAAGAACTTAAACTGAAGGTACTAAAACACATCAGGTCCCACCAAAATTTGAACTCTAATCACTGTATTCAGAGTCCAGAGTGCTAACCATTACACCATGGAACCTCTCTTCTAACACCACATATACAACTTTCTCTTAGAGTGTAAGATCTTATTTTCTACAAGTTACAGGAATAATAATCAGAGAGATAAGTAATACATTGTATTTGCAAAAAAAAAGCCATTAGGACCTACCAAATTTTTATACAGATTATAGGTTTCAGAGTCCAGAATTGCTAACAGTACACAATGAAACCTCATTCATATGGTAGCATGTACATTTTTTTGTCAGAGTATAAGATTCTTAGTGGATACATTTTATTGGAATTAAATGACAGATAAACCTGTCTCTCAGTGTGTAAGATCTTAATTTATGCAATTTATAGATATTTTCTTTCTCAGAGATATTAACTGTATTGTATTTACAACAAAACCAATATAACCTACCAAGATGTAAATATAGATCATGGATTCAGAGTCCAAAATGTTTACCAATACACCATGAAACCTCATCCATTAGGGAGCATCTAAATATTTTTATAAGAATGTACTCTCAGAGAGATATGAACTGAATGGTACTTACAAAAAACCAATAGGACCTACCAAGATTTAAATACAGATCACTGTATTCAAAGATCGGAGTGGAGTGGTTACCAATACACCAAGAAACGACATTCATTAGGGAACATCTAAACATTTTTTTCTAAAATGTTAGATTCTTAGAAGACACATGTTATTGAAGTTATTGTACATAAATTAACATCAATGCTTATTTGGATTACACAGTAAAATTCATATAATTACAAACATTTCTATAACTACCTTTTTTTAGATTTTAGTACATATTTACAATAAGCAGTGTTTTAAAAAATGTATTATATGTATAAAAAAGAAAAGTTTTTGTCAATCAAGGACTTAAACTGAAGGTACTAAAATGCACCTGTTCCCACCGAGATTTAAACTCAATTTACTGGATTCAGAGTACAGAGTGCTAACCATAACACCATGGAATCTCCCTTCTAATAACACATATAACACTTTCTCTCAGAGTGTAAGATCTTAATTTCTACAAGATACAGAAATATTAATTCAGAGAGATATGTACTACATTGTATTTACAAATAAAACCATTAGGACCTACCAATTTGTATATACAGATTATTGGTTTCAGAGTCCAGAATTGTTAACAGTACACCATGAAAGCTCATTCATATGGTGGCATGTAAAAAAATTTCTCACAGTGTAAGATTCTTAGAGGTTACATTTTATTGGAATTATATTACAGATAAACCTGTCTCTCAGTGTGTATGATTCTTACTTTATGCAATTTATAGATATTTTCTTTCTCAGAGATATGAACTGCATAATACTTACAAAAAAACAATAAGACCTACCAAGATGTAAATACAAATCATGGATTCACAGTCCAAAATGGTTACAAATACACCAGGAAACCTCATTCATGAGGAAGCATTTAAACAGTTTTTATTAGAATGTACTCTCAGAGAAATATAAACTGAACGGTACTTACAAAAAACCAATAGGACCTACCAAGATTTAAATACAGATCACTGGATTCAAAGATCAGAGTGGTTACCAATACACCAAGAAACCTCATTCACGAGGGAGAGCTAAACTTTTTTTTCTAAAATGTTTGTTTCTTAGAAGACACATTTTATTGCAATTATTGTACATATATTTACATCAACGCTTATTTGGGTTATATAGTAAAATTCATATAATTACATACATTTCTATAACTACCTTTTTTAGCTTTTCGTACATATTTTCAAAAATCAGTGATTTAAAAAAATGATTATATGTATGAAAAAGAAGACTTTCTGTCAATCAAGAACTTAAACTGAAGGTACTAAAAAACATCAGGTCCCACTGAGATTTGAACTCGAATCGATGTATTCAGAGTTCAGAATGCTAACCATTACACCATGGAACCTCTCTTCTAAGACCACATATACAACTTTCTCTTAGAGTGTGAGATCTTATTTTCTACAAGTTACAGGAATAATAATCAGAGAGATAAGTATTACATTGTATTTACAAAAAAAGCCATTAGGACCTACCAAATTTTTATACAGATTATAGGTTTCAGAGTCCAGAATTGTTAACAGTACACAATGAAACCTCATTCATATGGTAGCATGTACATTTTTGGTCAGAGTATAAGATTCTTAGTGGATACATTTTATTGGAATTAAATGACAGATAAACCTGTCTCTCAGTGTGTAAGATTCTTAATTTATGCAATTTATAGATATTTTCTTTCTCAGAGATATTAACTGTATTGTACTTACAACAAAACCAATAGAACCTACCAAGATGTAAATATAGATCATGGATTCAGAGTCCAAAATGTTTACCAATACACCATGAAACCTCATCCATTAGGGAGCATCTAAATATTTTTATAAGAATGTAATCTCAGAGAGATATGAACTGAATGGTACTTACAAAAAACCAATAGGACCTACCAAGATTTAAATACAGATCACTGTATTCAAAGATCAGAGTGGAGTGGTTACCAATACACCAAGAAACCACATTCATTAGGGAACATCTAAACATTTTTTTCTAAAATGTTAGATTCTTAGAAGACACATTTTATTGAAGTTATTGTACATATATTAACATCAATGCTTATTTGGATTACACAGTAAAATTCATATAATTACAAACATTTCTATAACTACCTTTTTTTAGATTTTAGTACATATTTACAATAATCAGTGATTTAAAAAATGTTTTATATGTATAAAAAATAAAAGTTTTTGTCAATCAAGGACTTAAACTGAAGGTACTAAAATGCACCTGGTCCCACCAAGATTTGAACTCAATTTACTGGATTCAGAGTACAGAGTGCTAACCATAACACCATGGAATCTCCCTTCTAATAACACATATAAAACTTTCTCTCAGAGTGTAAGATCTTAATTTCTACAAGATACAGAAATATTCATTCAGAGAGATATGTACTACATTGTATTTACAAATAAAACCATTAGGACCTACCAATTTGTATATACAGATTATTAGTTTCAGAGTCCAGAATTGTTAACAGTACATCATTAAAGCTCATTCATATGGTGGCATGTAAAAAAAATTCTCACAGTGTAAGATTCTTAGAGGTTACATTTTATTGGAATTATATTACAGATAAAACTGTCTGTCAGTGTGTATGATTCTTAATTTATGCAATTTATAGATATTTTTTTTCTCAGAGATATGAACTGCATAATACTTACAAAAAAACAATAGGACCTGCCAAGATGTAAATACAAATCATGGATTCAGAGTCCAAAATGGTTACAAATACACCAGGAAACCTCATTCATGAGGAAGCATTTAAACAGTTTTTATTAGAATGTACTCTCAGAGAAATATAAACTGAACGGTACTTACAAAAAACCAATAGGACCTACCAAGATTTAAATACAGATCACTGGATTCAAAGATCAGAGTGGTTACCAATACAGCAAGAAACCTCATTCACGAGGGAGAGCTAAACATTTTTTTCTAAAATGTTAGATTCTTAGAAGACACATTTTATTGCAATTATTGTACATATATTTACATCAACGCTTATTTGGGTTATATAGTAAAATTCATATAATTACATACATTTCTATAACTACCTTTTTTAGCTTTTTGTACATATTTACAAAAATCAGTGATTTAAAACAATTATTATATGTATGAAAAAGAAGACTTTCTGTCAATCAAGAACTTAAACTGAAGGTACTAAAACACATCAGATCCCACTGAGATTTGAACTCAGATCGCTGGATTCAGAGTCCAGAGTGCTAACCATTACACCATGGAACCTCTCTTCTAATACCACATATACAACTTTCGCTAAGAGTGTGAGATCTTATTTTCTACAAGTGACAGGAATAATAATCAGAGAGATAAGTATTACATTGTATTTACAAAAAAAGCCATTAGGACCTACCAAATTTTTATACAGATTATAGGTTTCAGAGTCCAGAATTGTTAACAGTACACAATTAAACCTCATTCATATGGTAGAATGTACATTTTTTGTCAGAGTATAAGATTCTTAGTGGATACATTTTATTGGAATTAAATGACAGATAAACCTGTCGCTCAGTGTGTAAGATTCTTAAGTTATGCAATTTATAGATATTTTCTTTCTCAGAGATATGAACTGTATTGTACTTACAAAAAACCAATAGGACCTACCAAGATTTAAATACAGATCACTGTATTCAAACCTCAGAGTGGAGTGGTTACCAATACACCAAGAAACCACATTCATTAGGGAACATCTAAACATTTTTTTCTAAAATGTTAGATTCTTAGAAGACACATTTTATTGAAGTTATTGTACATATATTAACATCAATGCTTATTTGGATTACACAGTAAAATTCATATAATTACAAACATTTCTATAACTACCTTTTTTAGATTTTAGTACATATTTACAATAATCAGTGATTTTAAAAAAATGTTTTATATGTATAAAAAAGAAAAGTTTTTGTCAATCAAGGACTTAAACTGAAGGTACTAAAATGCACCTGGTCCCACCAAGATTTGAACTCAATTTACTGGATTCAGAGTACAGAGTGCTAACCATAACACCATGGAATCTCCTTTCTAATAACACATATAAAACTTTCTCTCAGAGTGTAAGATCTTAATTTCTACAAGATACAGAAATATTAATTCAGAGAGATATGTACTACATTGTATTTACAAATAAAACCATTAGGACCTACCAATTTGTATATACAGATTATTGGTTTCAGAGTCCAGAATTGTTAACAGTATACCATGAAAGCTCATTCATATGGTGTCATGTAAAAAAAAATTCTCACAGAGTAAGATTCTTAGAGGTTACATTTTATTGGAATTATATTACAGATAAACCTGTCTCTCAGTGTGTATGATTCTTAATTTAAGCAATTTATAGATATTTTCTTTCTCAGAGATATGAACTGCATAATACTTACAAAAAAACAATAGGACCTACCAAGATGTAAATACAAATCATGGATTCAGAGTCCAAAATGGTTACAAATACACCAGGAAACCTCATTCATGAGGAAGCATTTAAACAGTTTTTATTAGAATGTACTCTCAGAGAAATATAAACTGAACGGTACTTACAAAAAACCAATAGGACCTACCAAGATTTAAATACAGATCACTGGATTCAAAGATCAGAGTGGTTACCAATACACCAAGAAACCTCATTCACGAGGGAGAGCTAAACATTTTTTTCTAAAATGTTAGATTCTTAGAAGACACATTTTATTGCAATTATTGTACATATATTTACATCAACGCTTATTTGGGTTATATAGTAAAATTCATATAATTACATACATTTCTATAACTACCTTTTTTAGCTTTTTGTACATATTTACAAAAATCAGTGATTTAAAAAAATTATTATATGTATGAAAAAGAAGACTTTCTGTCAATCAAGAACTTAAACTGAAGGTACTAGAACACATCAGGTCCCACTGAGATTTGAACTCGGAACGCTGGATTCAGAGTCCGGAGTGCTAACCATTACACCATGGAACCTCTCTTTTGACACCACATATACAACTTTCTCTTAGAGTGTGAGATCTTATTTTCTACAAGTTACAGGAATAATAATCAGAGAGATAAGTATTACATTGTATTTACAAAAAAAGCCATTAGGACCTACCAAATTTTTATACAGATTATAGGTTTCAGAGTCCAGAATTGTTAACAGTACACAATGAAACCTCATTCATATGGTAGCATGTACATTTTTGGTCAGAGTATAAGATTCTTAGTGGATACATTTTATTGGAATTAAATGACAGATAAACCTGTCTCTCAGTGTGTAAGATTCATAATTTATGCAATTTATAGATATTTTCTTTCTCAGAGATATTAACTGTATTGTACTTACAACAAAACCAATATAACCTACCAAGATGTAAATATAGATCATGGATTCAGAGTCCAAAATGTTTACCAATACACCATGAAACCTCATCCATTAGGGAGCATCTGAATATTTTAATAAGAATGTACTCTCAGAGAGATATGAACTGAATGGTACTTACAAAAAACCAATAGGACCTACCAAGATTTAAATACAGATCACTGTATTCAAAGCTCAGAGTGGAGTAGTTACCAATACACCAAGAAACCACATTCATTAGGGAACATCTAAACATTTTTTTCTAAAATGTTAGATTCTTAGAAGACACATTTTATTGAAGTTATTGTACATATATTAACATCAATGCTTATTTGGATTACACAGTAAAATTCATATAATTACAAACATTTCTATAACTACCTTTTTTAGATTTTAGTACATATTTACAATAATTAGTGATTTAAAAAAAAATGTATTATATGTATAAAAAATAAAATTTTTTGTCAATCAAGGACTTAAACTGAAGGTACTAAAATGCACCTGGTCCCACCAAGATTTGAACTCAATTTACTGGATTCAGAGTACAGAGTGCTAACCATAACACCATGGAATCTCCCTTCTAATAACACATATAAAACTTTCTCTCAGAGTGTAAGATCTTAATTTCTACAAGATACAGAAATATTCATTCAGAGAGATATGTACTACATTGTATTTACAAATAAAACCATTAGGACCTACCAATTTGTATATACAGATTATTGGTTTCAGAGTCCAGAATTGTTAACAGTATACCATGAAAGCTCATTCATATGGTGTCATGTAAAAAAAAATTCTCACAGTGTAAGATTCTTAGAGGTTACATTTTATTGGAATTATATTACAGATAAACCTGTCTCTCAGTGTGTATGATTCTTAATTTATGCAATTTATAGATATTTTCTTTCTCAGAGATATGAACTGCATACTACTTGCAAAAAACAATAGGACCTACCAAGATGTAAATACAAATCATGGATTCAGAGTCCAAAATGGTTACAAATACACCAGGAAACCTCATTCATGAGGAAGCATTTAAACAGTTTTTATTAGAATGTACTCTCAGAGAAATATAAACTGAACGGTACTTACAAAAAACCAATAGGACCTACCAAGATTTAAATACAGATCACTGGATTCAAAGATCAGAGTGGTTACCAATACACCAAGAAACCTCATTCACGAGGGAGAGCTAAACATTTTTTTCTAAAATGTTAGATTCTTAGAAGACACATTTTATTGCAATTATTGTACATATATTTACATCAACGCTTATTTGGGTTATATAGTAAAATTCATATAATTACATACATTTCTATAACTACCTTTTTTAGCTTTTTGTACATATTTACAAAAATCAGTGATTTAAAAAAATTATTATATGTATGAAAAAGAAGACTTTCTGTCAATGAAGAACTTAAACTGAAGGTACTAAAACACATCAGGTCCCATTGAGATTTGAACTTGGAACGCTGGATACAGAGTCCGGAGTGCTAACCATTACACCATGGAACCTCTCTTTTAACACCACATATACAACTTTCTCTTAGAGTGTGAGATCTTATTTTCTACAAGTTACAGGAATAATAATCAGAGAGATAAGTATTACATTGTATTTACAAAAAAAGCCATTAGGACCTACCAAATTTTTATACAGATTATAGGTTTCAGAGTCCAGAATTGTTAACAGTACACAATGAAACCTCATTCATATGGTAGCATGTACATTTTTGGTCAGAGTATAAGATTCTTAGTGGATACATTTTATTGGAATTAAATGACAGATAAACCTGTCTCTCAGTGTGTAAGATTCTTAATTTATGCAATTTATAGATATTTTCTTTCTCAGAGATATTAACTGTATTGTACTTACAACAAAACCAATATAACCTACCAAGATGTAAATATAGATCATGGATTCAGAGTCCAAAATGTTTACCAATACACCATGAAACCTCATCCATTAGGGAGCATCTAAATATTTTAATAAGAATGTACTCTCAGAGAGATATGAACTGAATGGTACTTACTAAAAACCAATAGGACCAACCAAGATTTAAATACAGATCACTGTATTCAAAGCTCAGAGTGGAGTGGTTACCAATACACCAAGAAACCACATTCATTAGGGAACATCTAAACATTTTTTTCTAAAATGTTAGATTCTTAGAAGACTCATTTTATTGAAGTTATTGTACATATATTAACATCAATGCTTATTTGGATTACACAGTAAAATTCATATAATTACAAACATTTCTATAACTACCATTTTTAGATTTTAGTACATATTTACAATAATCAGTGATTTAAAAAAAATGTTTTATATGTATAAAAAAGAATTTTTTTTGTCAATCAAGAACTTAAACTGAAGGTACTAAAATGCACCTGGTCCCACCAAGATTTGAACTCAATTTACTGGATTCAGAGTACAGAGTGTTAACCATAACACCATGGAATCTCCCTTCTAATAACACATATAAAACTTTCTCTCAGAGTGTAAGATCTTAATTTCTACAAGATACAGAAATATTCATTCAGAGAGATATGTACTACATTGTATTTACAAATAAAACCATTAGGACCTACCAATTTGTATATACAGATTATTGGTTTCAGAGTCCAGAATTGTTTACAGTATACCATGAAAGCTCATTCATATGGTGTCATGTAAAAAAAAATTCTCACAGTGTAAGATTCTTAGAGGTTACATTTTATTGGAATTATATTACAGATAAACCTGTCTCTCAGTGTGTATGATTCTTAATTTATGCAATTTATAGATATTTTCTTTCTCAGAGATTTGAACTGCATAATACTTACAAAAAAACAATAGGACCTGCCAAGATGTAAATACAAATCATGGATTCAGAGTCCAAAATTGTTACAAATACACCAGGAAACCTCATTCATGAGGAAGCATTTAAACAGTTTTTATTAGAATGTACTCTCAGAGAAATATAAACTGAACGGTACTTACAAAAAACCAATAGGACCTACCAAGATTTAAATACAGATCACTGGATTCAAAGATCAGAGTGGTTACCAATACACCAAGAAACCTCATTCACGAGGGAGAGCTAAACATTTTTTTCTAAAATGTTAGATTCTTAGAAGACACATTTTATTGCAATTATTGTACATACATTTACATCAATGCTTATGTGGGTTATATAGTAAAATTCATATAATTACATACATTTCTATAACTACCTGTTTTTAGATTTTAGTACATATTCACAATAATCAGTGATTTAAAAAAAAAATGTTTTATATGTTTAAAAAAGAAAAGTTTTTGTCAATCAAGGACTTAAACTGAAGGTACTAAAATGCAGCTGGTCCCACCAAGATTTGAACTCAATTTACTGGATTCAGAGTACAGAGTGCTAACCATAACACCATGGAATCTCCCTTCTAATAACACATATAAAACTTTCTCTCAGAGTGTGAGATCTTAATTTCTACAAGATACAGAAATATTCATTCAGAGATATATGTACTACATTGTATTTACAAATAAAACCATTAGGACCTACCAATTTGTATATACAGATTATTGGTTTCAGAGTCCAGAATTGTTAACAGTACACCATGAAAGCTCATTCATATGGTGGCATGTAATAAAATTTCTCACAGTGTAAGATTCTTAGAGGTTACATTTTATTGGAATTATATTACTGATAAACCTGACTCTCAGTGTGTATGATTCTTAATTTATGCAATTTATAGATATTTTCTTTCTCAGAGATATGAACTGCATAATACTTACAAAAAAACAATAGGACCTACCAAGATGTAAATACAAATCATGGATTCAGAGTCCAAAATGGTTACAAATACACCAGGAAACCTCATTCATGAGGAAGCATTTAAACAGTTTTTACTAGAATGTACACTCAGAGAAATATAAACTGAACGGTACTTAAAAAAAAACCAATAGGACCTACCAAGATTTAAATACAGATCACTGGATTCAAAGATCAGAGTGGTTACCAATACACCAAGAAACCTCATTCACGAGGGAGAGCTAAACATTTTTTTCTAAAATGTTAGATTCTTAGAAGACACATTTTAATGCAATTATTGTACATATATTTACATCAATGCTTATTTGGGTTATATAGTAAAATTCATATAATTACATACATTTCTATAACTACCTTATTTAGCTTTTTGTACAAATTTACAAAAATCAGTGATTTAAAAAAATTATTATATGTATGAAAAAGAAGACTTTCTGTCAATCAAGAACTTAAACTGAAGGTACTAAAACACATCAGGTCCCACTGAGATTTGAACTCGGAACGCTGGATTCAGAGTCCAGAGTGCTAACCATTACACCATGGAACCTCTCTTTTGACAACACATATACAACTTTCTCTTAGAGTGTGAGATCTTATTTTCTACAAGTTACAGGAATAATAATCAGAGAGATAAGTATTACATTGTATTTACAAAAAAAGCCATTAGGACCTGCCAAATTTTTATACAGATTATAGGTTTCAGAGTCCAGAATTGTTAACAGTACACAATGAAACCTCATTCATATGGTAGCATGTACATTTTTTGTCAGAGTATAAGATTCTTAGTGGATACATTTTATTGGAATTAAATGACAGATAAACCTGTCTCTCAGTGTGTAAGATTCTCAAGTTATGCAATTTATAGATATTTTCTTTCTTAGAGATATGAACTGTATTGTACTTACAAAAAAACCAATAGGACCTACCAAGATTAAATGTTAGATTCTTAGAAGACACATTTTATTGAAGTTATTGTACATATATTAACATCAATGCTTATTTGGATTACACAGTAAAATTCATATAATTACAAACATTTCTATAAGTACCTTTTTTTAGATTTTAGTACATATTTACAATAATCAGTGATTTAAAAAGTGTATTATATGTATAAAAAAGAAAAGTTTTTGTCAATCAAGGACTTAAACTGAAGGTACTAAAATGCACCTGGTCCCACCAAGATTTGAACTCAATTTACTGGATTCAGAGTACAGAGTGCTAACCATAACACCATGGAATCTCCCTTCTAATAACACATATAAAACTTTCTCTCAGAGTGTAAGATCTTAATTTCTACAAGATACAGAAATATTCATTCAGAGAGATATGTACTACATTGTATTTACAAATAAAACCATTAGGACCTACCAATTTGTATATACAGATTATTGGTTTCAGAGTCCAGAATTGTTAACAGTACACCATGAAAGCTCATTCATATGGTGGCATGTAAAAAAAATTCTCACAGTGTAAGATTCTTAGAGGTTACATTTTATTGGAATTATATTACAGATAAAACTGTCTCTCAGTGTGTATGATTCTTAATTTATGCAATTTATAGATATTTTCTTTCTCAGAGATATGAACTGCATAATACTTACAAAAAAACAATAAGACCTACCAAGATGTAAATACAAATCATGGATTCAGAGTCCAAAATGGTTACAAATACACCAGGAAACCTCATTCATGAGGAAGCATTTAAACAGTTTTTATTAGAATGTACTCTCAGAGAATATAAACTGAACCATACTTACAAAAAACCAATAGGACCTACCAAGATTTAAATACAGATCACTGGATTCAAAGATCAGAGTGGTTACCAATACACCAAGAAACCTCATTCACGAGGGAGAGCTAAACATTTTTTTCTTCAATGTTAGATTCTTAGAAGACACATTTTATTGCAATTATTGTACACATCAACGCTTATTTGGGTTATATAATAAAATTCATATAATTACACACATTTCTATAACTACCTTTTTTAGCTTTTTGTACATATATACAAAAATCAGTGATTTAAAAAAATTATTATATGTATGAAAAAGAAGACTTTCTGTCAATTAAGAACTTAAACTGAAGGTACTAAAACACATCAGGTCCCACTGAGATTTGAACTTGGAACGCTGGATTCAGAATCAAGAGTGCTAACCATTACACAATGGAACCTCTCTCTTAACACCACATATACAACTTTCTCTTAGAGTGTGAGATCTTATTTTCTACAAGTTACAGGAATAATAATCAGAGAGATAAGTATTACATTGTATTTACAAAAAAAGCCATTAGGACCTGCCAAATTTTTATACAGATTATAGGTTTCAGAGTCCAGAATTGTTAACAGTACACAATGAAACCTCATTCATATGGTAGCATGTACATTTTTTGTCAGAGTATAAGATTCTTAGTGGATACATTTTATTGGAATTAAATGACAGATAAACCTGTCTCTCAGTGTGTAAGATTCTTAAGTTATGCAATTTATAGATATTTTCTTTCTCAGAGATATGAACTGTATTATACTTACAAAAAACCAATAGGACCTACCAAAATTTAAATACAGATCACTGTATTCAAAGCTCAGAGTGGAGTGGTTACCAATACACCAAGAAACCACATTCATAAGGGAACATCTAAACATTTTTTTCTAAAATGTTAGATTCTTAGAAGACACATTTTATTGAAGTTATTGTACATATATTAACATCAATGCTTATTTGGATTACACAGTAAAATTCATATAATTACAAACATTTCTATAACTACCTTTTTTAGATTTTAGTACATATTACAATAATCAGTGATTTTAAAAAAATGTTTTATATGTATAAAAAAGAAAAAAATTTGTCAATCAAGGACTTAAACTGAAGGTACTAAAATGCACCTGGTCCCACCAAGATTTGAACTCAATTTACTGGATTCAGAGTACAGAGTGCTAACCATAACACCATGGAATCTCCCTTCTAATAACACATATAAAACTTTCTCTCAGAGTGTAAGATCTTAATTTCTACAAGATACAGAAATATTCATTCAGAGAGATATGTACTACATTGTATTTACAAATAAAACCATTAGAACCTACCAATTTGTATATACAGATTATTGGTTTCAGAGTCCAGAATTGTTAACAGTATACCATGAAAGCTCATTCATATGGTGTCATGTAAAAAAAAATTCTCACAGTGTAAGATTCTTAGAGGTTACATTTTATTGGAATTATATTACAGATAAACCTGTCTCTCAGTGTGTATGATTCTTAATTTATGCAATTTATAGATATTTTCTTTCTCAGAGATATGAACTGCATAATACTTACAAAAAAACAATAGAACCTACCAAGATGTAAATACAAATCATGGATTCAGAGTCCAAAATGGTTACAAATACACCAGGAAACCTCATTCATGAGGAAGCATTTAAACAGTTTTTATTAGAATGTACTCTCAGAGAAATATAAACTGAACGGTACTTACAAAAAACCAATAGGACCTACCAAGATTTAAATACAGATCACTGGATTCAAAGATCAGAGTGGTTACCAATACACCAAGAAACCTCATTCACGAGGGAGAGCTAAACATTTTTTTCTAAAATGTTAGATTCTTAGAAGACACATTTTATTGCAATTATTGTACATATATTTACATCAACGCTTATTTGGGTTATATAGTAAAATTCATATAATTACATACATTTCTATAACTACCTTTTTTAGCTTTTTGTACATATTTACAAAAAATCAGTGATTTAAAACAATTATTATATGTATGAAAAAGAAGACTTTCTGTCAATCAAGAACTTAAACTGAAGGTACTAAAACACATCAGATCCCACTGAGATTTGAACTCAGATCGCTGGATTCAGAGTCCAGAGTGCTAACCATTACACCATGGAACCTCTCTTCTAATACCACATATACAACTTTCGCTAAGAGTGTGAGATCTTATTTTCTACAAGTGACAGGAATAATAATCAGAGAGATAAGTATTACATTGTATTTACAAAAAAAGCCATTAGGACCTACCAAATTTTTATACAGATTATAGGTTTCAGAGTCCAGAATTGTTAACAGTACACAATTAAACCTCATTCATATGGTAGAATGTACATTTTTTGTCAGAGTATAAGATTCTTAGTGGATACATTTTATTGGAATTAAATGACAGATAAACCTGTCGCTCAGTGTGTAAGATTCTTAAGTTATGCAATTTATAGATATTTTCTTTCTCAGAGATATGAACTGTATTGTACTTACAAAAAACCAATAGGACCTACCAAGATTTAAATACAGATCACTGTATTCAAACCTCAGAGTGGAGTGGTTACCAATACACCAAGAAACCACATTCATTAGGGAACATCTAAACATTTTTTTCTAAAATGTTAGATTCTTAGAAGACACATTTTATTGAAGTTATTGTACATATATTAACATCAATGCTTATTTGGATTACACAGTAAAATTCATATAATTACAAACATTTCTATAACTACCTTTTTTAGATTTTAGTACATATTTACAATAATCAGTGATTTTAAAAAAATGTTTTATATGTATAAAAAAGAAAAGTTTTTGTCAATCAAGGACTTAAACTGAAGGTACTAAAATGCACCTGGTCCCACCAAGATTTGAACTCAATTTACTGGATTCAGAGTACAGAGTGCTAACCATAACACCATGGAATCTCCTTTCTAATAACACATATAAAACTTTCTCTCAGAGTGTAAGATCTTAATTTCTACAAGATACAGAAATATTCATTCAGAGAGATATGTACTACATTGTATTTACAAATAAAACCATTAGGACCTACCAATTTGTATATACAGATTATTGGTTTCAGAGTCCAGAATTGTTAACAGTATACCATGAAAGCTCATTCATATGGTGTCATGTAAAAAAAAATTCTCACAGAGTAAGATTCTTAGAGGTTACATTTTATTGGAATTATATTACAGATAAACCTGTCTCTCAGTGTGTATGATTCTTAATTTAAGCAATTTATAGATATTTTCTTTCTCAGAGATATGAACTGCATAATACTTACAAAAAAACAATAGAACCTACCAAGATGTAAATACAAATCATGGATTCAGAGTCCAAAATGGTTACAAATACACCAGGAAACCTCATTCATGAGGAAGCATTTAAACAGTTTTTATAAGAATGTACTCTCAGAGAAATATAAACTGAACGGTACTTACAAAAAACCAATAGGACCTACCAAGATTGAAAAATACAGATCACTGGATTCAAAGATCAGAGTGGTTACCAATACACCAAGAAACCTCATTCACGAGGGAGAGCTAAACATTTTTTTCTTCAATGTTAATTTCTTAGAAGACACATTTTATTGCAATTATTGTACACATCAACGCTTATTTGGGTTATATAGTAAAATTCATATAATTACACACATTTCTATAACTACCTTTTTTAGCTTTTTGTACATATTTACAGAAATCAGTGATTTAAAAAAATTATTATATGTATGAAAAAGAAGACTTTCTGTCAATCAAGAACTTAAACTGAAGGTACTAAAACACATCAGGTCCCACTGAGATTTGAACTTGGAATGCTGGATTCACAATCAAGAGTGCTAACCATTACACCATGGAACCTCCCTCTTAACACCACATCTACAACTTTCTCTTAGAGTGTGAGATCTTTTTTTCTACAAGTTACAGGAATAATAATCAGAGAGATAAGTATTACATTGTATTTACAAAAAAAGCCAGTAGGACCTACCAAATCTTTATACAGATTATAGGTTTCAGAGTCCAGAATTGTTAACAGTACACAATGAAACCTCATTCATATGGTAGCATGTACATTTTTTGTCAGAGTATAAGATTCTTAGTGGATACATTTTATTGGAATTAAATGACAGATAAACCTGTCTCTCAGTGTGTAAGATTCTTAAGTTATGCAATTTATAGATATTTTCTTTCTCAGAGATATGAACTGTATTGTACTTACAAAAAACCAATAGGACCTACCAAGATTTAAATACAGATCACTGTATTCAAAGCTCAGAGTGGAGTGGTTACCAATACACCAAGAAACCACATTCATAAGGGAACATCTAAACATTTTTTTCTAAAATGTTAGATTCTTAGAAGACACATTTTATTGAAGTTATTGTACATATATTAACATCAATGCTTATTTGGATTACACAGTAAAATTCATATAATTACAAACATTTCTATAACTACCTTTTTTAGATTTTAGTACATATTTCAATAATCAGTGATTTTAAAAAAATGTTTTATATGTATAAAAAAGAAAATTTTTTGTCAATCAAGGACTTAAACTGAAGGTACTAAAATGCACCTGGTCCCACCAAGATTTGAACTCAATTTACTGGATTCAGAGTACAGAGTGCTAACCATAACACCATGGAATCTCCCTTCTAATAACACATATAAAACTTTCTCTCAGAGTGTAAGATCTTAATTTCTACAAGATACAGAAATATTCATTCAGAGAGATATGTACTACATTGTATTTACAAATAAAACCATTAGAACCTACCAATTTGTATATACAGATTATTGGTTTCAGAGTCCAGAATTGTTAACAGTATACCATGAAAGCTCATTCATATGGTGTCATGTAAAAAAAAATTCTCACAGTGTAAGATTCTTAGAGGTTACATTTTATTGGAATTATATTACAGATAAACCTGTCTCTCAGTGTGTATGATTCTTAATTTATGCAATTTATAGATATTTTCTTTCTCAGAGATATGAACTGCATAATACTTACAAAAAAACAATAGAACCTACCAAGATGTAAATACAAATCATGGATTCAGAGTCCAAAATGGTTACAAATACACCAGGAAACCTCATTCATGAGGAAGCATTTAAACAGTTTTTATTAGAATGTACTCTCAGAGAAATATAAACTGAACGGTACTTACAAAAAACCAATAGGACCTACCAAGATTTAAATACAGATCACTGGATTCAAAGATCAGAGTGGTTACCAATACACCAAGAAACCTCATTCACGAGGGAGAGCTAAACATTTTTTTCTAAAATGTTAGATTCTTAGAAGACACATTTTATTGCAATTATTGTACATATATTTACATCAACGCTTATTTGGGTTATATAGTAAAATTCATATAATTACATACATTTCTATAACTACCTTTTTTAGCTTTTTGTACATATTTACAAAAATCAGTGATTTAAAACAATTATTATATGTATGAAAAAGAAGACTTTCTGTCAATCAAGAACTTAAACTGAAGGTACTAAAACACATCAGATCCCACTGAGATTTGAACTCAGATCGCTGGATTCAGAGTCCAGAGTGCTAACCATTACACCATGGAACCTCTCTTCTAATACCACATATACAACTTTCGCTAAGAGTGTGAGATCTTATTTTCTACAAGTGACAGGAATAATAATCAGAGAGATAAGTATTACATTGTATTTACAAAAAAAGCCATTAGGACCTACCAAATTTTTATACAGATTATAGGTTTCAGAGTCCAGAATTGTTAACAGTACACAATTAAACCTCATTCATATGGTAGAATGTACATTTTTTGTCAGAGTATAAGATTCTTAGTGGATACATTTTATTGGAATTAAATGACAGATAAACCTGTCGCTCAGTGTGTAAGATTCTTAAATTATGCAATTTATAGATATTTTCTTTCTCAGAGATATGAACTGTATTGTACTTACAAAAAACCAATAGGACCTACCAAGATTTAAATACAGATCACTGTATTCAAACCTCAGAGTGGAGTGGTTACCAATACACCAAGAAACCACATTCATTAGGGAACATCTAAACATTTTTTTCTAAAATGTTAGATTCTTAGAAGACACATTTTATTGAAGTTATTGTACATATATTAACATCAATGCTTATTTGGATTACACAGTAAAATTCATATAATTACAAACATTTCTATAACTACCTTTTTTAGATTTTAGTACATATTTACAATAATCAGTGATTTTAAAAAAATGTTTTATATGTATAAAAAAGAAAAGTTTTTGTCAATCAAGGACTTAAACTGAAGGTACTAAAATGCACCTGGTCCCACCAAGATTTGAACTCAATTTACTGGATTCAGAGTACAGAGTGCTAACCATAACACCATGGAATCTCCTTTCTAATAACACATATAAAACTTTCTCTCAGAGTGTAAGATCTTAATTTCTACAAGATACAGAAATATTAATTCAGAGAGATATGTACTACATTGTATTTACAAATAAAACCATTAGGACCTACCAATTTGTATATACAGATTATTGGTTTCAGAGTCCAGAATTGTTAACAGTATACCATGAAAGCTCATTCATATGGTGTCATGTAAAAAAAAATTCTCACAGAGTAAGATTCTTAGAGGTTACATTTTATTGGAATTATATTACAGATAAACCTGTCTCTCAGTGTGTATGATTCTTAATTTAAGCAATTTATAGATATTTTCTTTCTCAGAGATATGAACTGCATAATACTTACAAAAAAACAATAGGACCTACCAAGATGTAAATACAAATCATGGATTCAGAGTCCAAAATGGTTACAAATACACCAGGAAACCTCATTCATGAGGAAGCATTTAAACAGTTTTTATTAGAATGTACTCTCAGAGAAATATAAACTGAACGGTACTTACAAAAAACCAATAGGACCTACCAAGATTTAAATACAGATCACTGGATTCAAAGATCAGAGTGGTTACCAATACACCAAGAAACCTCATTCACGAGGGAGAGCTAAACATTTTTTTCTAAAATGTTAGATTCTTAGAAGACACATTTTATTGCAATTATTGTACATATATTTACATCAACGCTTATTTGGGTTATATAGTAAAATTCATATAATTACATACATTTCTATAACTACCTTTTTTAGCTTTTTGTACATATTTACAAAAATCAGTGATTTAAAAAAATTATTATATGTATGAAAAAGAAGACTTTCTGTCAATCAAGAACTTAAACTGAAGGTACTAGAACACATCAGGTCCCACTGAGATTTGAACTCGGAACGCTGGATTCAGAGTCCGGAGTGCTAACCATTACACCATGGAACCTCTCTTTTGACACCACATATACAACTTTCTCTTAGAGTGTGAGATCTTATTTTCTACAAGTTACAGGAATAATAATCAGAGAGATAAGTATTACATTGTATTTACAAAAAAAGCCATTAGGACCTACCAAATTTTTATACAGATTATAGGTTTCAGAGTCCAGAATTGTTAACAGTACACAATGAAACCTCATTCATATGGTAGCATGTACATTTTTGGTCAGAGTATAAGATTCTTAGTGGATACATTTTATTGGAATTAAATGACAGATAAACCTGTCTCTCAGTGTGTAAGATTCTTAATTTATGCAATTTATAGATATTTTCTTTCTCAGAGATATTAACTGTATTGTACTTACAACAAAACCAATATAACCTACCAAGATGTAAATATAGATCATGGATTCAGAGTCCAAAATGTTTACCAATACACCATGAAACCTCATCCATTAGGGAGCATCTGAATATTTTAATAAGAATGTACTCTCAGAGAGATATGAACTGAATGGTACTTACAAAAAACCAATAGGACCTACCAAGATTTAAATACAGATCACTGTATTCAAAGCTCAGAGTGGAGTAGTTACCAATACACCAAGAAACCACATTCATTAGGGAACATCTAAACATTTTTTTCTAAAATGTTAGATTCTTAGAAGACACATTTTATTGAAGTTATTGTACATATATTAACATCAATGCTTATTTGGATTACACAGTAAAATTCATATAATTACAAACATTTCTATAACTACCTTTTTTAGATTTTAGTACATATTTACAATAATTAGTGATTTAAAAAAAAATGTATTATATGTATAAAAAATAAATTTTTTTGTCAATCAAGGACTTAAACTGAAGGTACTAAAATGCACCTGGTCCCACCAAGATTTGAACTCAATTTACTGGATTCAGAGTACAGAGTGCTAACCATAACACCATGGAATCTCCCTTCTAATAACACATATAAAACTTTCTCTCAGAGTGTAAGATCTTAATTTCTACAAGATACAGAAATATTCATTCAGAGAGATATGTACTACATTGTATTTACAAATAAAACCATTAGGACCTACCAATTTGTATATACAGATTATTGGTTTCAGAGTCCAGAATTGTTAACAGTATACCATGAAAGCTCATTCATATGGTGTCATGTAAAAAAAAATTCTCACAGTGTAAGATTCTTAGAGGTTACATTTTATTGGAATTATATTACAGATAAACCTGTCTCTCAGTGTGTATGATTCTTAATTTATGCAATTTATAGATATTTTCTTTCTCAGAGATATGAACTGCATACTACTTGCAAAAAACAATAGGACCTACCAAGATGTAAATACAAATCATGGATTCAGAGTCCAAAATGGTTACAAATACACCAGGAAACCTCATTCATGAGGAAGCATTTAAACAGTTTTTATTAGAATGTACTCTCAGAGAAATATAAACTGAACGGTACTTACAAAAAACCAATAGGACCTACCAAGATTTAAATACAGATCACTGGATTCAAAGATCAGAGTGGTTACCAATACACCAAGAAACCTCATTCACGAGGGAGAGCTAAACATTTTTTTCTAAAATGTTAGATTCTTAAAAGACACATTTTATTGCAATTATTGTACATATATTTACATCAACGCTTATTTGGGTTATATAGTAAAATTCATATAATTACATACATTTCTATAACTACCTTTTTTAGCTTTTTGTACATATTTACAAAAATCAGTGATTTAAAAAAATTATTATATGTATGAAAAAGAAGACTTTCTGTCAATGAAGAACTTAAACTGAAGGTACTAAAACACATTAGGTCCCACTGAGATTTGAACTCGGAACGCTGGATTCAGAGTCCAGAGTGCTAACCATTACACCATGGAACCTCTCTTTTAAAACCTCATATACAACTTTCTCTTAGAGTGTAAGATCTTATTTTCTACAAGTTACAGGAATAATAATCAGAAAGATAAGTATTACATTGTATTTACAAAAAAAAGCCATTAGGACCTACCAAATTTTTATACAGATTATAGGTTTCAGAGTCCAGAATTGTTAACAGTACACAATGAAACCTCATTCATATGGTAGCATGTACATTTTTGGTCAGAGTATAAGATTCTTAGTGGATACATTTTATTGGAATTAAATGACAGATAAACCTGTCTCTCAGTGTTTAAGATTCTTAATTTATGCAAATTATAGATATTTTCTTTCTCAGAGATATTAACTGTATTGTACTTACAACAAAACCAATATAACCTACCAAGATGTAAATATAGATCATGGATTCAGAGTCCAAAATGTTTACCAATACACCATGAAACCTCATCCATTAGGGAGCATCTAAATATTTTTATAAGAATGTACTATTAGAGAAATATGAACTGAATGGTACTTACAAAAAACCAATAGGACCTACCAAGATTTAAATACAGATCACTGTATTCAAAGATCAGAGTGGAGTGGTTTCCAATACACCAAGAAACCACATTCATTAGGGAACATCTAAACATTTTTTTCTAAAATGTTAGATTCTTAGAAGACACATTTTATTGAAGTTATTGTACATATATTAACATCAATGCTTATTTGTATTACACAGTAAAATTCATATAATTACAAACATTTCTATAAGTACCTTTTTTTAGATTTTAGTACATATTTACAATAATCAGTGATTTAAAAAGTGTATTATATGTATAAAAAAGAAAAGTTTTTGTCAATCAAGGACTTAAACTGAAGGTACTAAAATGCACCTGGTCCCACCAAGATTTGAACTCAATTTACTGGATTCAGAGTACAGAGTGCTAACCATAACACCATGGAATCTCCCTTCTAATAACACATATAAAACTTTCTCTCAGAGTGTAAGATCTTAATTTCTACAAGATACAGAAATATTCATTCAGAGAGATATGTACTACATTGTATTTACAAATAAAACCATTAGGACCTACCAATTTGTATATACAGATTATTGGTTTCAGAGTCCAGAATTGTTAACAGTACACCATGAAAGCTCATTCATATGGTGGCATGTAAAAAAAATTCTCACAGTGTAAGATTCTTAGAGGTTACATTTTATTGGAATTATATTACAGATAAAACTGTCTCTCAGTGTGTATGATTCTTAATTTATGCAATTTATAGATATTTTCTTTCTCAGAGATATGAACTGCATAATACTTACAAAAAAACAATAAGACCTACCAAGATGTAAATACAAATCATGGATTCAGAGTCCAAAATGGTTACAAATACACCAGGAAACCTCATTCATGAGGAAGCATTTAAACAGTTTTTATTAGAATGTACTCTCAGAGAATATAAACTGAACCATACTTACAAAAAACCAATAGGACCTACCAAGATTTAAATACAGATCACTGGATTCAAAGATCAGAGTGGTTACCAATACACCAAGAAACCTCATTCACGAGGGAGAGCTAAACATTTTTTTCTTCAATGTTAGATTCTTAGAAGACACATTTTATTGCAATTATTGTACACATCAACGCTTATTTGGGTTATATAATAAAATTCATATAATTACACACATTTCTATAACTACCTTTTTTAGCTTTTTGTACATATATACAAAAATCAGTGATTTAAAAAAATTATTATATGTATGAAAAAGAAGACTTTCTGTCAATTAAGAACTTAAACTGAAGGTACTAAAACACATCAGGTCCCACTGAGATTTGAACTTGGAACGCTGGATTCAGAATCAAGAGTGCTAACCATTACACAATGGAACCTCTCTCTTAACACCACATATACAACTTTCTCTTAGAGTGTGAGATCTTATTTTCTACAAGTTACAGGAATAATAATCAGAGAGATAAGTATTACATTGTATTTACAAAAAAAGCCATTAGGACCTGCCAAATTTTTATACAGATTATAGGTTTCAGAGTCCAGAATTGTTAACAGTACACAATGAAACCTCATTCATATGGTAGCATGTACATTTTTTGTCAGAGTATAAGATTCTTAGTGGATACATTTTATTGGAATTAAATGACAGATAAACCTGTCTCTCATTGTGTAAGATTCTTAAGTTATGCAATTTATAGATATTTTCTTTCTCAGAGATATGAACTGTATTATACTTACAAAAAACCAATAGGACCTACCAAAATTTAAATACAGATCACTGTATTCAAAGCTCAGAGTGGAGTGGTTACCAATACACCAAGAAACCACATTCATAAGGGAACATCTAAACATTTTTTTCTAAAATGTTAGATTCTTAGAAGACACATTTTATTGAAGTTATTGTACATATATTAACATCAATGCTTATTTGGATTACACAGTAAAATTCATAAAATTACAAACATTTCTATAACTACCTTTTTTAGATTTTAGTACATATTACAATAATCAGTGATTTTAAAAAAATGTTTTATATGTATAAAAAAGAAAAAAAATTGTCAATCAAGGACTTAAACTGAAGGTACTAAAATGCACCTGGTCCCACCAAGATTTGAACTCAATTTACTGGATTCAGAGTACAGAGTGCTAACCATAACACCATGGAATCTCCCTTCTAATAACACATATAAAACTTTCTCTCAGAGTGTAAGATCTTAATTTCTACAAGATACAGAAATATTCATTCAGAGAGATATGTACTACATTGTATTTACAAATAAAACCATTAGGACCTACCAATTTGTATATACAGATTATTGGTTTCAGAGTCCAGAATTGTTAACAGTATACCATGAAAGCTCATTCATATGGTGTCATGTAAAAAAAAATTCTCACAGTGTAAGATTCTTAGAGGTTACATTTTATTGGAATTATATTACAGATAAACCTGTCTCTCAGTGTGTATGATTCTTAATTTATGCAATTTATAGATATTTTCTTTCTCAGAGATATGAACTGCATAATACTTACAAAAAAACAATAGGACCTACCAAGATGTAAATACAAATCATGGATTCAGAGTCCAAAATGGTTACAAATACACCAGGAAACCTCATTCATGAGGAAGCATTTAAACAGTTTTTATTAGAATGTACTCTCAGAGAAATATAAACTGAACGGTACTTACAAAAAACCAATAGGACCTACCAAGATTTAAATACAGATCACTGGATTCAAAGATCAGAGTGGTTACCAATACACCAAGAAACCTCATTCACAAGGGAGAGCTAAACATTTTTTTCTAACATGTTAGATTCTTAGAAGACACATTTTATTGCAATTATTGTACATATATTTAAATCAACGCTTATTTGGGTTATATAGTAAAATTCATATAATTACATACATTTCTATAACTACCTTTTTTAGCTTTTTGTACATATTTACAAAAATCAGTGATTTAAATTTTTTTTTATATGTATGAAAAAGAAGACTTTCTGTCAATCAAGAACTTAAACTGAAGGTATTAAAACACATTAGGTCCCACTGAGATTTGTACTCGGAACGCTGGATTCAGAGTCCAGAGTGCTAACCATTACACCATGGAACCTCTCTTTTAAAACCTCATATACAACTTTCTCTTAGAGTGTAAGATCTTATTTTCTACAAGTTACAGGAATAATAATCAGAGAGATAAGTATTACATTGTATTTACAAAAAAAAGCCATTAGGACCTACCAAATTTTTATACAGATTATAGGTTTCAGAGTCCAGAATTGTTAACAGTACACAATGAAACCTCATTCATATGGTAGCATGTACATTTTTGGTCAGAGTATAAGATTCTTAGTGGATACATTTTATTGGAATTAAATGACAGATAAACCTGTCTCTCAGTGTTTAAGATTCTTAATTTATGCAAATTATAGATATTTTCTTTCTCAGAGATATTAACTGTATTGTACTTACAACAAAACCAATATAACCTACCAAGATGTAAATATAGATCATGGATTCAGAGTCGAAAATGTTTACCAATACACCATGAAACCTCATCCATTAGGGAGCATCTAAATATTTTTATAAGAATGTACTATTAGAGAAATATGAACTGAATGGTACTTACAAAAAACCAATAGGACCTACCAAGATTTAAATACAGATCACTGTATTCAAAGATCAGAGTGGAGTGGTTTCCAATACACCAAGAAACCACATTCATTAGGGAACATCTAAACATTTTTTTCTAAAATGTTAGATTCTTAGAAGACACATTTTATTGAAGTTATTGTACATATATTAACATCAATGCTTATTTGTATTACACAGTAAAATTCATATAATTACAAACATTTCTATAAGTACCTTTTTTTAGATTTTAGTACATATTTACAATAATCAGTGATTTAAAAAGTGTATTATATGTATAAAAAAGAAAAGTTTTTGTCAATCAAGGACTTAAACTGAAGGTACTAAAATGCACCTGGTCCCACCAAGATTTGAACTTAATTTACTGGATTCAGAGTACAGAGTGCTAACCATAACACCATGGAATCTCCCTTCTAATAACACATATAAAACTTTCTCTCAGAGTGTAAGATCTTAATTTCTACAAGATACAGAAATATTCATTCAGAGAGATATGTACTACATTGTATTTACAAATAAAACCATTAGGACCTACCAATTTGTATATACAGATTATTGGTTTCAGAGTCCAGAATTGTTAACAGTACACCATGAAAGCTCATTCATATGGTGGCATGTAAAAAAAATTCTCACAGTGTAAGATTCTTAGAGGTTACATTTTATTGGAATTATATTACAGATAAAACTGTCTCTCAGTGTGTATGATTCTTAATTTATGCAATTTATAGATATTTTCTTTCTCAGAGATATGAACTGCATAATACTTACAAAAAAACAATAAGACCTACCAAGATGTAAATACAAATCATGGATTCAGAGTCCAAAATGGTTACAAATACACCAGGAAACCTCATTCATGAGGAAGCATTTAAACAGTTTTTATAAGAATGTACTCTCAGAGAAATATAAACTGAACGGTACTTACAAAAAACCAATAGGACCTACCAAGATTGAAAAATACAGATCACTGGATTCAAAGATCAGAGTGGTTACCAATACACCAAGAAACCTCATTCACGAGGGAGAGCTAAACATTTTTTTCTTCAATGTTAATTTCTTAGAAGACACATTTTATTGCAATTATTGTACACATCAACGCTTATTTGGGTTATATAGTAAAATTCATATAATTACACACATTTCTATAACTACCTTTTTTAGCTTTTTGTACATATTTACAGAAATCAGTGATTTAAAAAAATTATTATATGTATGAAAAAGAAGACTTTCTGTCAATCAAGAACTTAAACTGAAGGTACTAAAACACATCAGGTCCCACTGAGATTTGAACTTGGAACGCTGGATTCACAATCAAGAGTGCTAACCATTACACCATGGAACCTCCCTCTTAACACCACATATACAACTTTCTCTTAGAGTGTGAGATCTTTTTTTCTACAAGTTACAGGAATAATAATCAGAGAGATAAGTATTACATTGTATTTACAAAAAAAGCCAGTAGGACCTACCAAATCTTTATACAGATTATAGGTTTCAGAGTCCAGAATTGTTAACAGTACACAATGAAACCTCATTCATATGGTAGCATGTACATTTTTTGTCAGAGTATAAGATTCTTAGTGGATACATTTTATTGGAATTAAATGACAGATAAACCTGTCTCTCAGTGTGTAAGATTCTTAAGTTATGCAATTTATAGATATTTTCTTTCTCAGAGATATGAACTGTATTGTACTTACAAAAAACCAATAGGACCTACCAAGATTTAAATACAGATCACTGTATTCAAAGCTCAGAGTGGAGTGGTTACCAATACACCAAGAAACCACATTCATAAGGGAACATCTAAACATTTTTTTCTAAAATGTTAGATTCTTAGAAGACACATTTTATTGAAGTTATTGTACATATATTAACATCAATGCTTATTTGGATTACACAGTAAAATTCATATAATTACAAACATTTCTATAACTACCTTTTTTAGATTTTAGTACATATTTCAATAATCAGTGATTTTAAAAAAATGTTTTATATGTATAAAAAAGAAAAATTTTTGTCAATCAAGGACTTAAACTGAAGGTACTAAAATGCACCTGGTCCCACCAAGATTTGAACTCAATTTACTGGATTCAGAGTACAGAGTGCTAACCATAACACCATGGAATCTCCCTTCTAATAACACATATAAAACTTTCTCTCAGAGTGTAAGATCTTAATTTCTACAAGATACAGAAATATTCATTCAGAGAGATATGTACTACATTGTATTTACAAATAAAACCATTAGAACCTACCAATTTGTATATACAGATTATTGGTTTCAGAGTCCAGAATTGTTAACAGTATACCATGAAAGCTCATTCATATGGTGTCATGTAAAAAAAAATTCTCACAGTGTAAGATTCTTAGAGGTTACATTTTATTGGAATTATATTACAGATAAACCTGTCTCTCAGTGTGTATGATTCTTAATTTATGCAATTTATAGATATTTTCTTTCTCAGAGATATGAACTGCATAATACTTACAAAAAAACAATAGAACCTACCAAGATGTAAATACAAATCATGGATTCAGAGTCCAAAATGGTTACAAATACACCAGGAAACCTCATTCATGAGGAAGCATTTAAACAGTTTTTATTAGAATGTACTCTCAGAGAAATATAAACTGAACGGTACTTACAAAAAACCAATAGGACCTACCAAGATTTAAATACAGATCACTGGATTCAAAGATCAGAGTGGTTACCAATACACCAAGAAACCTCATTCACGAGGGAGAGCTAAACATTTTTTTCTAAAATGTTAGATTCTTAGAAGACACATTTTATTGCAATTATTGTACATATATTTACATCAACGCTTATTTGGGTTATATAGTAAAATTCATATAATTACATACATTTCTATAACTACCTTTTTTAGCTTTTTGTACATATTTACAAAAATCAGTGATTTAAAAAAATTATTATATGTATGAAAAAGAAAACTTTCTGTCAATCAAGAACTTAAACTGAAGGTACTAAAACCCATCAGGTCTCACTGAGATTTGAACTCGGAACGCTGGATTCAGAGTCCGGAGTGCTAACCATTACACCATGGAACCTCTCTTTTAACACCATATATACAACTTTCTCTTAGAGTGTGAGATCTTATTTTCTACAAGTTACAGGAAAAATAATCAGAGAGATAAGTATTACATTGTATTTACAAAAAAAGCCATTAGGACCTGCCAAATTTTTATACAGATTATAGGTTTCAGAGTCCAGAATTGTTAACAGTACACAATGAAACCTCATTCATATGGTAGCATGTACATTTTTGGTCAGAGTATAAGATTCTTAGTGGATACATTTTATTGGAATTAAATGACAGATAAACCTGTCTCTCAGTGTATAAGATTCTTAATTTATGCAATTTATAGATATTTTCTTTCTCAGAGATATTAACTGTATTGTACTTACAACAAAACCAATAGAACCTACCAAGATGTAAATATAGATCATGGATTCAGAGTCCAAAATGTTTACCAATACACCATGAAACCTCATCCATTAGGGAGCATCTAAATATTTTTATAAGAATGTACTCTCAGAGAGATATGAACTGAATGGTACTTACAAAAAACCATTAGGACCTACCAAGATTTAAATACAGATCACTGTATTCAAAGATCAGAGTGGAGTGGTTACCAATACACCAAGAAACCACATTCATTAGGGAACATCTAAACATATTTTTCTAAAATGTTAGATTCTTAGAAGACACATTTTATTAAAGTTATTGTACATATATTAACATCAATGTTTATTTGGATTACACAGTAAAATTCATATAATTACAAACATTTCTATAACTACCTTTTTTTTAGATTTTAGTACATATTTACAATAATCAGTGATTTTAAAAAAAATGTTTTATATGTTTAAAAAAGAAAAGTTTTTGTCAATCAAGGACTTAAACTGAAGGTACTAAAATGCACCTGGTCCCACCGAGATTTGAACTCAATTTACTGGATTCAGAGTACAGAGTGCTAACCATAACACCATGGAATCTCCCTTCTAATAACACATATAAAACTTTCTCTCAGAGTGTAAGATCTTAATTTCTACAAGATACAGAAATATTAATTCAGAGAGATATGTACTACATTGTATTTACAAATAAAACCATTAGGACCTACCAATTTGTATATACAGATTATTGGTTTCAGAGTCCAGAATTGTTAACAGTACACCATGAAAGCTCATTCATATGGTGGCATGTAAAAATGTTTCTCACAGTGTAAGATTCTTAGAGGTTACATTTTATTGGAATTATATTACAGATAAACCTGTCTCTCAGTGTGTATGATTCTTAATTTATGCAATTTATAGATATTTTCTTTCTCAGAGATATGAACTGCATAATACTTACAAAAAAAACAATAGGACCTACCAAGATGTAAATACAAATCATGGATTCAGAGTCCAAAACGGTTACAAATACACCAGGTAACCTCATTCATGAAAAAGCATTTAAACAGTTTTTTATTAGAATGTACTCTCAGAGAAATATAAACTGAACGGTACTTACAAAAAACCAATAGGATCTACCAAGATTTAAATACAGATCACTGGATTCAAAGATCAGAGTGGTTACCAATACACCAAGAAACCTCATTCACGAGGGAGAGCTAAACATTTTTTTCTAAAATGTTAGATTCTTAGAAGACACATTTTATTGCAATTATTGTACATATATTTACATCAATGCTTATTTGGGTTATATAGTAAAATTCATATAATTACATACATTTCTATAACTACCTTATTTAGCTTTTTGTACATATTTACAAAAATCAGTGATTTAAAAAATTATTATATGTATGAAAAAGAAGACTTTCTGTCAATCAAGAACTTAAACTGAAGGTACTAAACCACATCAGGTCCCACTGAGATTTGAACTCGGAATGCTGGATTCAGAGTCCAGAGTGCTAACCATTACACCATGGAACCTCTCTTTTAATAACACATATACAACTTTCTCTTAGAGTGTGAGATCTTATTTTCTACAAGTGACAGGAATAATAATCAGAGAGATAAGTATTACATTGTATTTACAAAAAAAGCCATTAGGACCTGCCAAATTTTTATACAGATTATAGGTTTCAGAGTCCAGAATTGTTAACAGTACACAATGAAACCTCATTCATATGGTAGCATGTACATTTTTTGTCAGAGTATAAGATTCTTAGTGGATACATTTTATTGGAATTAAATGACAGATAAACCTGTCGCTCAGTGTGTAAGATTCTTAAGTTATGCAATTTATAGATATTTTCTTTCTCAGAGATATGAACTGTATTGTACTTACAAAAAACCAATAGGACCTACCAAGATTTAAATACAGATCACTGTATTCAAAGCTCAGAGTGGAGTGGTTACCAATACACCAAGAAACCACATTCATTAGGGAACATCTAAACATTTTTTTCTAAAATGTTAGATTCTTAGAAGACACATTTTATTGAAGTTATTGTACATATATTAACATCAATGTTTATTTGGATTACACAGTAAAATTCATATAATTACAAACATTTCTATAACTACCTTTTTTAGATTTTAGTACATATTTACAATAATCAGTGATTTTAAAAAAATGTTTTATATGTATAAAAAAGAAAAGTTTTTGTCAATCAAGGACTTAAACTGAAGGTACTAAAATGCACCTGGTCCCACCAAGATTTGAACTCAATTTACTGGATTCAGAGTACAGAGTGCTAACCATAACACCATGGAATCTCCCTTCTAATAACACATATAAAACTTTCTCTCAGAGTGTAAGATCTTAATTTCTACAAGATACAGAAATATTCATTCAGAGAGATATGTACTACATTGTATTTACAAATAAAACCATTAGGACCTACCAATTTGTATATACAGATTATTGGTTTCAGAGTCCAGAATTATTAACCGTACACCATGAAAGCTCATTCATATGGTGGCATGTAAAAAAAATTCTCACAGTGTAAGATTCTTAGAGGTTACATTTTATTGGAATTATATTACAGATAAAACTGTCTCTCAGTGTGTATGATTCTTAATTTATGCAATTTATAGATATTTTCTTTCTCAGAGATATGAACTGCATAATACTTACAAAAAAACAATAAGACCTACCAAGATGTAAATACAAATCATGGATTCAGAGTCCAAAATGGTTACAAATACACCAGGAAACCTCATTCATGAGGAAGCATTTAAACAGTTTTTATAAGAATGTACTCTCAGAGAAATATAAACTGAACGGTACTTACAAAAAACCAATAGGACCTACCAAGATTGAAAAATACAGATCACTGGATTCAAAGATCAGAGTGGTTACCAATACACCAAGAAACCTCATTCACGAGGGAGAGCTAAACATTTTTTTCTTCAATGTTAGATTCTTAGAAGACACATTTTATTGCAATTATTGTACACATCAACGCTTATTTGGGTTATATAGTAAAATTTATATAATTACACACATTTCTATAACTACCTTTTTTAGCTTTTTGTACATATTTACAAAAATCAGTGATTTAAAAAAATTATTATATGTATGAAAAAGAAGACTTTCTGTCAATCAAGAACTTAAACTGAAGGTACTAAAACACATCAGGTCCTACTGAGATTTGAACTTGGAACGCTGGATTCAGAATCAAGAGTGCTAACCATTACACCATGGAACCTCTCTCTTAACACCACATATACAACTTTCTCTTAGAGTGTGAGATCTTATTTTCTACAAGTTACAGGAATAATAATCAGAGAGATAAGTATTACATTGTATTTACAAAAAAAGCCATTAGGACCTGCCAAATTTTTATACAGATTATAGGTTTCAGAGTCCAGAATTGTTAACAGTACACAATGAAACCTCATTCATATGGTAGCATGTACATTTTTTGTCAGAGTATAAGATTCTTAGTGGATACATTTTATTGGAATTAAATGACAGATAAACCTGTCTCTCAGTGTGTAAGATTCTTAAGTTATGCAATTTATAGATATTTTCTTTCTCAGAGATATGAACTGTATTGTACTTACAAAAAACCAATAGGACCTACCAAGATTTAAATACAGATCACTGTATTCAAAGCTCAGAGTGGAGTGGTTACCAATACACCAAGAAACCACATTCATAAGGGAACATCTATACATTTTTTTCTAAAATGTTAGATTCTTAGAAGACACATTTTATTGAAGTTATTGTACATATATTAACATCAATGCTTATTTGGATTACACAGTAAAATTCATATAATTACAAACATTTCTATAACTACCTTTTTTAGATTTTAGTACATATTACAATAATCAGTGATTTTAAAAAAATGTTTTATATGTATAAAAAAGAAAAGTTTTTGTCAATCAAGGACTTAAACTGAAGGTACTAAAATGCACATGGTCCCACCAAGATTTGAACTCAATTTACTGGATTCAGAGTACAGAGTGCTAACCATAACACCATGGAATCTCCCTTCTAATAACACATATAAAACTTTCTCTCAGAGTGTAAGATCTTAATTTCTACAAGATACAGAAATATTCATTCAGAGAGATATGTACTACATTGTATTTACAAATAAAACCATTAGGACCTACCAATTTGTATATACAGATTATTGGTTTCAGAGTCCAGAATTGTTAACAGTATACCATGAAAGCTCATTCATATGGTGTCATGTAAAAAAAAATTCTCACAGTGTAAGATTCTTAGAGGTTACATTTTATTGGAATTATATTACAGATAAACCTGTCTCTCAGTGTGTATGATTCTTAATTTATGCAATTTATAGATATTTTCTTTCTCAGAGATATGAACTGCATAATACTTACAAAAAAACAATAGGACCTACCAAGATGTAAATACAAATCATGGATTCAGAGTCCAAAATGGTTACAAATACACCAGGAAACCTCATTCATGAGGAAGCATTTAAACAGTTTTTATTAGAATGTACTCTCAGAGAAATATAAACTGAACGGTACTTACAAAAAACCAATAGGACCTACCAAGATTTAAATACAGATCACTGGATTCAAAGATCAGAGTGGTTACCAATACACCAAGAAACCTCATTCACGAGGGAGAGCTAAACATTTTTTTCTAAAATGTTAGATTCTTAGAAGACACATTTTATTGCAATTATTGTACATATATTTACATCAACGCTTATTTGGGTTAAATAGTAAAATTCATATAATTACATACATTTCTATAACTACCTTTTTTAGCTTTTTGTACATATTTACAAAAATCAGTGATTTAAAAAAATTATTATATGTATGAAAAAGAAGACTTTCTGTCAATCAAGAACTTAAACTGAAGGTACTAAAACACATCAGGTCCCACTGAGATTTGAACTCGGAACGCTGGATTCAGAGTCCGGAGTGCTAACCATTACACCATGGAACCTCTCTTTTAACACCCCATATACAACTTTCTCTTAGAGTGTGAGATCTTATTTTCTACAAGTTACAGGAAAAATAATCAGAGAGATAAGTATTACATTGTATTTACAAAAAAAGCCATTAGGACCTACCAAATTTTTATACATATTATAGGTTTCAGAGTCCAGAATTGTTAACAGTACACAATGAAACCTCATTCATATGGTAGCATGTACATTTTTGGTCAGAGTATAAGATTCTTAGTGGATACATTTTATTGGAATTAAATGACAGATAAACCTGTCTCTCAGTGTGTAAGATTCTTAATTTATGCAATTTATAGATATTTTCTTTCTCAGAGATATTAACTGTATTGTACTTACAACAAAACCAATAGAACCTACCAAGATGTAAATATAGATCATGGATTCAGAGTCCAAAATGTTTACCAATACACCATGAAACCTCATCCATTACTGAGCATCTTAAAATTTTTATAAGAATGTACTCTCAGAGAGATATGAACTGAATGGTACTTACAAAAAACCATTAGGACCTACCAAGATTTAAATACAGATCACTGTATGCAAAGATCAGAGTGGAGTGGTTACCAATACACCAAGAAACCACATTCATTAGGGAACATCTAAACATATTTTCTAAAATGTTAGATTCTTAGAAGACACATTTTATTGAAGTTATTGTACATATATTAACATCAATGTTTATTTGGATTACACAGTAAAATTCATATAATTACAAACATTTCTATAACTACCTTTTTTTAGATTTTAGTACATATTTACAATAATCAGTGATTTAAAAAAATGTTTTATATGTTTAAAAAAGAAAAGTTTTTGTCAATCAAGGACTTAAACTGAAGGTACTAAAATGCACCTGGTCCCACCGAGATTTGAACTCAATTTACTGGATTCAGAGTACAGAGTGCTAACCATAACACCATGGAATCTCCCTTCTAATAACACATATAAAACTTTCTCTTAGAGTGTAAGATCTTAATTTCTACAAGATACAGAAATATTCATTCAGAGAGATATGTACTACATTGTATTTACAAATAAAACCATTAGAACCTACCAATTTGTATATACAGATTATTGGTTTCAGAGTCCAGAATTGTTAACAGTATACCATGAAAGCTCATTCATATGGTGTCATGTAAAAAAAAATTCTCACAGTGTAAGATTCTTAGAGGTTACATTTTATTGGAATTATATTACAGATAAACCTGTCTCTCAGTGTGTATGATTCTTAATTTATGCAATTTATAGATATTTTCTTTCTCAGAGATATGAACTGCATAATACTTACAAAAAAACAATAGAACCTACCAAGATGTAAATACAAATCATGGATTCAGAGTCCAAAATGGTTACAAATACACCAGGAAACCTCATTCATGAGGAAGCATTTAAACAGTTTTTATTAGAATGTACTCTCAGAGAAATATAAACTGAACGGTACTTACAAAAAACCAATAGGACCTACCAAGATTTAAATACAGATCACTGGATTCAAAGATCAGAGTGGTTACCAATACACCAAGAAACCTCATTCACGAGGGAGAGCTAAACATTTTTTTCTAAAATGTTAGATTCTTAGAAGACACATTTTATTGCAATTATTGTACATATATTTACATCAACGCTTATTTGGGTTATATAGTAAAATTCATATAATTACATACATTTCTATAACTACCTTTTTTAGCTTTTTGTACATATTTACAAAAATCAGTGATTTAAAAAAATTATTATATGTATGAAAAAGAAAACTTTCTGTCAATCAAGAACTTAAACTGAAGGTACTAAAACCCATCAGGTCTCACTGAGATTTGAACTCGGAACGCTGGATTCAGAGTCCGGAGTGCTAACCATTACACCATGGAACCTCTCTTTTAACACCACATATACAACTTTCTCTTAGAGTGTGAGATCTTATTTTCTACAAGTTACAGGAAAAATAATCAGAGAGATAAGTATTACATTGTATTTACAAAAAAAGCCATTAGGACCTGCCAAATTTTTATACAGATTATAGGTTTCAGAGTCCAGAATTGTTAACAGTACACAATGAAACCTCATTCATATGGTAGCATGTACATTTTTGGTCAGAGTATAAGATTCTTAGTGGATACATTTTATTGGAATTAAATGACAGATAAACCTGTCTCTCAGTGTATAAGATTCTTAATTTATGCAATTTATAGATATTTTCTTTCTCAGAGATATTAACTGTATTGTACTTACAACAAAACCAATAGAACCTACCAAGATGTAAATATAGATCATGGATTCAGAGTCCAAAATGTTTACCAATACACCATGAAACCTCATCCATTAGGGAGCATCTAAATATTTTTATAGAAATGTACTCTCAGAGAGATATGAACTGAATGGTACTTACAAAAAACCATTAGGACCTACCAAGATTTAAATACAGATCACTGTATTCAAAGATCAGAGTGGAGTGGTTACCAATACACCAAGAAACCACATTCATTAGGGAACATCTAAACATATTTTTCTAAAATGTTAGATTCTTAGAAGACACATTTTATTAAAGTTATTGTACATATATTAACATCAATGTTTATTTGGATTACACAGTAAAATTCATATAATTACAAACATTTCTATAACTACCTTTTTTTTAGATTTTAGTACATATTTACAATAATCAGTGATTTTAAAAAAAATGTTTTATATGTTTAAAAAAGAAAAGTTTTTGTCAATCAAGGACTTAAACTGAAGGTACTAAAATGCACCTGGTCCCACTGAGATTTGAACTCAATTTACTGGATTCAGAGTACAGAGTGCTAACCATAACACCATGGAATCTCCCTTCTAATAACACATATAAAACTTTCTCTCAGAGTGTAAGATCTTAATTTCTACAAGATACAGAAATATTAATTCAGAGAGATATGTACTACATTGTATTTACAAATAAAACCATTAGGACCTACCAATTTGTATATACAGATTATTGGTTTCAGAGTCCAGAATTGTTAACAGTACACCATGAAAGCTCATTCATATGGTGGCATGTAAAAATGTTTCTCACAGTGTAAGATTCTTAGAGGTTACATTTTATTGGAATTATATTACAGATAAACCTGTCTCTCAGTGTGTATGATTCTTAATTTATGCAATTTATAGATATTTTCTTTCTCAGAGATATGAACTGCATAATACTTACAAAAAAAACAATAGGACCTACCAAGATGTAAATACAAATCATGGATTCAGAGTCCAAAACGGTTACAAATACACCAGGTAACCTCATTCATGAAAAAGCATTTAAACAGTTTTTTATTAGAATGTACTCTCAGAGAAATATAAACTGAACGGTACTTACAAAAAACCAATAGGATCTACCAAGATTTAAATACAGATCACTGGATTCAAAGATCAGAGTGGTTACCAATACACCAAGAAACCTCATTCACGAGGGAGAGCTAAACATTTTTTTCTAAAATGTTAGATTCTTAGAAGACACATTTTATTGCAATTATTGTACATATATTTACATCAATGCTTATTTGGGTTATATAGTAAAATTCATATAATTACATACATTTCTATAACTACCTTATTTAGCTTTTTGTACATATTTACAAAAATCAGTGATTTAAAAAATTATTATATGTATGAAAAAGAAGACTTTCTGTCAATCAAGAACTTAAACTGAAGGTACTAAACCACATCAGGTCCCACTGAGATTTGAACTCGGAATGCTGGATTCAGAGTCCAGAGTGCTAACCATTACACCATGGAACCTCTCTTTTAATAACACATATACAACTTTCTCTTAGAGTGTGAGATCTTATTTTCTACAAGTTACAGGAATAATAATCAGAGAGATAAGTATTACATTGTATTTACAAAAAAAGCCATTAGGACCTGCCAAATTTTTATACAGATTATAGGTTTCAGAGTCCAGAATTGTTAACAGTACACAATGAAACCTCATTCATATGGTAGCATGTACATTTTTTGTCAGAGTATAAGATTCTTAGTGGATACATTTTATTGGAATTAAATGACAGATAAACCTGTCGCTCAGTGTGTAAGATTCTTAAGTTATGCAATTTATAGATATTTTCTTTCTCAGAGATATGAACTGTATTGTACTTACAAAAAACCAATAGGACCTACCAAGATTTAAATACAGATCACTGTATTCAAAGCTCAGAGTGGAGTGGTTACCAATACACCAAGAAACCACATTCATTAGGGAACATCTAAACATTTTTTTCTAAAATGTTAGATTCTTAGAAGACACATTTTATTGAAGTTATTGTACATATATTAACATCAATGTTTATTTGGATTACACAGTAAAATTCATATAATTACAAACATTTCTATAACTACCTTTTTTAGATTTTAGTACATATTTACAATAATCAGTGATTTTAAAAAAATGTTTTATATGTATAAAAAAGAAAAGTTTTTGTCAATCAAGGACTTAAACTGAAGGTACTAAAATGCACCTGGTCCCACCAAGATTTGAACTCAATTTACTGGATTCAGAGTACAGAGTGCTAACCATAACACCATGGAATCTCCCTTCTAATAACACATATAAAACTTTCTCTCAGAGTGTAAGATCTTAATTTCTACAAGATACAGAAATATTCATTCAGAGAGATATGTACTACATTGTATTTACAAATAAAACCATTAGGACCTACCAATTTGTATATACAGATTATTGGTTTCAGAGTCCAGAATTATTAACCGTACACCATGAAAGCTCATTCATATGGTGGCATGTAAAAAAAATTCTCACAGTGTAAGATTCTTAGAGGTTACATTTTCTTGGAATTATATTACAGATAAAACTGTCTCTCAGTGTGTATGATTCTTAATTTATGCAATTTATAGATATTTTCTTTCTCAGAGATATGAACTGCATAATACTTACAAAAAAACAATAAGACCTACCAAGATGTAAATACAAATCATGGATTCAGAGTCCAAAATGGTTACAAATACACCAGGAAACCTCATTCATGAGGAAGCATTTAAACAGTTTTTATAAGAATGTACTCTCAGAGAAATATAAACTGAACGGTACTTACAAAAAACCAATAGGACCTACCAAGATTGAAAAATACAGATCACTGGATTCAAAGATCAGAGTGGTTACCAATACACCAAGAAACCTCATTCACGAGGGAGAGCTAAACATTTTTTTCTTCAATGTTAGATTCTTAGAAGACACATTTTATTGCAATTATTGTACACATCAACGCTTATTTGGGTTATATAGTAAAATTTATATAATTACACACATTTCTATAACTACCTTTTTTAGCTTTTTGTACATATTTACAAAAATCAGTGATTTAAAAAAATTATTATATGTATGAAAAAGAAGACTTTCTGTCAATCAAGAACTTAAACTGAAGGTACTAAAACACATCAGGTCCTACTGAGATTTGAACTTGGAACGCTGGATTCAGAATCAAGAGTGCTAACCATTACACCATGGAACCTCTCTCTTAACACCACATATACAACTTTCTCTTAGAGTGTGAGATCTTATTTTCTACAAGTTACAGGAATAATAATCAGAGAGATAAGTATTACATTGTATTTACAAAAAAAGCCATTAGGACCTGCCAAATTTTTATACAGATTATAGGTTTCAGAGTCCAGAATTGTTAACAGTACACAATGAAACCTCATTCATATGGTAGCATGTACATTTTTTGTCAGAGTATAAGATTCTTAGTGGATACATTTTATTGGAATTAAATGACAGATAAACCTGTCTCTCAGTGTGTAAGATTCTTAAGTTATGCAATTTATAGATATTTTCTTTCTCAGAGATATGAACTGTATTGTACTTACAAAAAACCAATAGGACCTACCAAGATTTAAATACAGATCACTGTATTCAAAGCTCAGAGTGGAGTGGTTACCAATACACCAAGAAACCACATTCATAAGGGAACATCTATACATTTTTTTCTAAAATGTTAGATTCTTAGAAGACACATTTTATTGAAGTTATTGTACATATATTAACATCAATGCTTATTTGGATTACACAGTAAAATTCATATAATTACAAACATTTCTATAACTACCTTTTTTAGATTTTAGTACATATTACAATAATCAGTGATTTTAAAAAAATGTTTTATATGTATAAAAAAGAAAAGTTTTTGTCAATCAAGGACTTAAACTGAAGGTACTAAAATGCACATGGTCCCACCAAGATTTGAACTCAATTTACTGGATTCAGAGTACAGAGTGCTAACCATAACACCATGGAATCTCCCTTCTAATAACACATATAAAACTTTCTCTCAGAGTGTAAGATCTTAATTTCTACAAGATACAGAAATATTCATTCAGAGAGATATGTACTACATTGTATTTACAAATAAAACCATTAGGACCTACCAATTTGTATATACAGATTATTGGTTTCAGAGTCCAGAATTGTTAACAGTATACCATGAAAGCTCATTCATATGGTGTCATGTAAAAAAAAATTCTCACAGTGTAAGATTCTTAGAGGTTACATTTTATTGGAATTATATTACAGATAAACCTTTCTCTCAGTGTGTATGATTCTTAATTTATGCAATTTATAGATATTTTCTTTCTCAGAGATATGAACTTCATAATACTTACAAAAAAACAATAGGACCTACCAAGATGTAAATACAAATCATGGATTCAGAGTCGAAAATGGTTACAAATACACCAGGAAACCTCATTCATGAGGAAGCATTTAAACAGTTTTTATTAGAATGTACTCTCAGAGAAATATAAACTGAACGGTACTTACAAAAAACCAATAGGACCTACCAAGATTTAAATACAGATCACTGGATTCAAAGATCAGAGTGGTTACCAATACACCAAGAAACCTCATTCACGAGGGAGAGCTAAACATTTTTTTCTAAAATGTTAGATTCTTAGAAGACACATTTTATTGCAATTATTGTACATATATTTACATCAACGCTTATTTGGGTTAAATAGTAAAATTCATATAATTACATACATTTCTATAACTACCTTTTTTAGCTTTTTGTACATATTTACAAAAATCAGTGATTTAAAAAAATTATTATATGTATGAAAAAGAAGACTTTCTGTCAATCAAGAACTTAAACTGAAGGTACTAAAACACATCAGGTCCCACTGAGATTTGAATTCGGAACGCTGGATTCAGAGTCCGGAGTGCTAACCATTACACCATGGAACCTCTCTTTTAACACCCCATATACAACTTTCTCTTAGAGTGTGAGATCTTATTTTCTACAAGTTACAGGAAAAATAATCAGAGAGATAAGTATTACATTGTATTTACAAAAAAAGCCATTAGGACCTACCAAATTTTTATACATATTATAGGTTTCAGAGTCCAGAATTGTTAACAGTACACAATGAAACCTCATTCATATGGTAGCATGTACATTTTTGGTCAGAGTATAAGATTCTTAGTGGATACATTTTATTGGAATTAAATGACAGATAAACCTGTCTCTCAGTGTGTAAGATTCTTAATTTATGCAATTTATAGATATTTTCTTTCTCAGAGATATTAACTGTATTGTACTTACAACAAAACCAATAGAACCTACCAAGATGTAAATATAGATCATGGATTCAGAGTCCAAAATGTTTACCAATACACCATGAAACCTCATCCATTAGGGAGCATCTAAATATTTTTATAAGAATGTACTCTCAGAGAGATATGAACTGAATGGTACTTACAAAAAACCATTAGGACCTACCAAGATTTAAATACAGATCACTGTATGCAAAGATCAGAGTGGAGTGGTTACCAATACACCAAGAAACCACATTCATTAGGGAACATCTAAACATATTTTCTAAAATGTTAGATTCTTAGAAGACACATTTTATTGAAGTTATTGTACATATATTAACATCAATGTTTATTTGGATTACACAGTAAAATTCATATAATTACAAACATTTCTATAACTACCTTTTTTTAGATTTTAGTACATATTTACAATAATCAGTGATTTAAAAAAATGTTTTATATGTTTAAAAAAGAAAAGTTTTTGTCAATCAAGGACTTAAACTGAAGGTACTAAAATGCACCTGGTCCCACCGAGATTTGAACTCAATTTACTGGATTCAGAGTACAGAGTGCTAACCTTAACACCATGGAATCTCCCTTCTAATAACACATATAAAACTTTCTCTCAGAGTGTAAGATCTTAATTTCTACAAGATACAGAAATATTCATTCAGAGAGATATGTACTACATTGTATTTACAAATAAAACCATTAGGACCTACCAATTTGTATATACAGATTATTGGTTTCAGAGTCCAGAATTGTTAACAGTACACCATGAAAGCTCATTCATATGGTGGCATGTAAAAATTTTTCTCACAGTGTAAGATTCTTAGAGGTTACATTTTATTGGAATTATATTACAGATAAACCTGTGTCTCAGTGTGTATGATTCTTAATTTATGCAATTTATAGATATTTTCTTTCTCAGAGATATGAACTGCATAATACTTACAAAAAAAACAATAGGACCTGCCAAGATGTAAATACAAATCATGGATTCAGAGTCCAAAATGGTTACAAATACACCAGGAAACCTCATTCATGAGGAAGCATTTAAACAGTTTTTATTAGAATGTACTCTCAGAGAAATATAAACTGAACGGTACTTACAAAAAACCAATAGGACCTACCAAGATTTAAATACAGATCACTGGATTCAAAGATCAGAGTGGTTACCAATACAGCAAGAAACCTCATTCACGAGGGAGAGCTAAACATTTTTTTCTAAAATGTTAGATTCTTAGAAGACACATTTTATTGCAATTATTGTACATATATTTACATCAACGCTTATTTGGGTTATATAGTAAAATTCATATAATTACATACATTTCTATAACTACCTTTTTTAGCTTTTTGTACATATTTACAAAAATCAGTGATTTAAAAAAATTATTATATGTATGAAAAAGAAGACTTTCTGTCAATCAAGAACTTAAACTGAAGGTACTAAAACACATCAGATCCCACTGAGATTTGAACTCAGATAGCTGGATTCAGAGTCCAGAGTGCTAACCATTACACCATGGAACCTCTCTTCTAACACCACATATACAACTTTCTCTTAGAGTGTGAGATCTTATTTTCTACAAGTTACAGGAATAATAATCAGAGAGATAAGTATTACATTGTATTTACAAAAAAAAGCCATTAGGACCTACCAAATTTTTATACAGATTATAGGTTTCAGAGTCCAGAATTGTTAACAGTACACAATGAAACCTCATTCATATGGTAGCATGTACATTTTTGGTCAGAGTATAAGATTCTTAGTGGATACATTTTATTGGAATTAAATGACAGATAAACCTGTCTCTCAGTGTGTAAGATTCTTAATTTATGCAATTTATAGATATTTTCTTTCTCAGAGATATTAACTGTATTGTACTTACAACAAAACCAATATAACCTACCAAGATGTAAATATAGATCATGGATTCAGAGTCCAAAATGTTTACCAATACACCATGAAACCTCATCCATTAGGGAGCATCTGAATATTTTAATAAGAATGTACTCTCAGAGAGATATGAACTGAATGGTACTTACAAAAAACCAATAGGACCTACCAAGATTTAAATACAGATCACTGTATTCAAAGCTCAGAGTGGAGTGGTTACCAATACACCAAGAAACCACATTCATTAGGGAACATCTAAACATTTTTTTCTAAAATGTTAGATTCTTAGAAGACACATTTTATTGAAGTTATTGTACATATATTAACATCAATGCTTATTTGGATTACACAGTAAAATTCATATAATTACAAACATTTCTATAACTACCTTTTTTAGATTTTAGTACATATTTACAATAATTAGTGATTTTAAAAAAATGTATTATATGTATAAAAAATAAAATTTTTTGTCAATCAAGGACTTAAACTGAAGGTACTAAAATGCACCTGGTCCCACCAAGATTTGAACTCAATTTACTGGATTCAGAGTACAGAGTGTTAACCATAACACCATGGAATCTCCCTTCTAATAACACATATAAAACTTTCTCTCAGAGTGTAAGATCTTAATTTCTACAAGATACAGAAATATTCATTCAGAGAGATATGTACTACATTGTATTTACAAATAAAACCATTAGGACCTACCAATTTGTATATACAGATTATTGGTTTCAGAGTCCAGAATTGTTAACAGTATACCATGAAAGCTCATTCATATGGTGTCATGTAAAAAAAAATTAAACACAGTGTAAGATTCTTAGAGGTTACATTTTATTGGAATTATATTACAGATAAACCTGTCTCTCAGTGTGTATGATTCTTAATTTATGCAATTTATAGATATTTTCTTTCTCAGAGATATGAACTGCATACTACTTGCAAAAAACAATAGGACCTACCAAGATGTAAATACAAATCATGGATTCAGAGTCCAAAATGGTTACAAATACACCAGGAAACCTCATTCATGAGGAAGCATTTAAACAGTTTTTATTAGAATGTACTCTCAGAGAAATATAAACTGAACGGTACTTACAAAAAACCAATAGGACCTACCAAGATTTAAATACAGATCACTGGATTCAAAGATCAGAGTGGTTACCAATACACCAAGAAACCTCATTCACGAGGGAGAGCTAAACATTTTTTTCTAAAATGTTAGATTCTTAGAAGACACATTTTATTGCAATTATTGTACATATATTTACATCAACGCTTATTTGGGTTAAATAGTAAAATTCATATAATTACATACATTTCTATAACTACCTTTTTTAGCTTTTTGTACATATTTACAAAAATCAGTGATTTAAAAAAATTATTATATGTATGAAAAAGAAGACTTTCTGTCAATCAAGAACTTAAACTGAAGGTACTAAAACACATCAGGTCCCACTGAGATTTGAACTCGGAACGCTGGATTCAGAGTCCGGAGTGCTAACCATTACACCATGGAACCTCTCTTTTAACTCCCCATATACAACTTTCTCTTAGAGTGTGAGATCTTATTTTCTACAAGTTACAGGAAAAATAATCAGAGAGATAAGTATTACATTGTATTTACAAAAAAAGCCATTAGGACCTACCAAATTTTTATACAGATTATAGGTTTCAGAGTCCAGAATTGTTAACAGTACACGATGAAACCTCATTCATATGGTAGCATGTACATTTTTGGTCAGAGTATAAGATTCTTAGTGGATACATTTTATTGGAATTAAATGACAGATAAACCTGTCTCTCAGTGTGTAAGATTCTTAATTTATGCAATTTATAGATATTTTCTTTCTCAGAGATATTAACTGTATTGTACTTACAACAAAACCAATAGAACCTACCAAGATGTAAATATAGATCATGGATTCAGAGTCCAAAATGTTTACCAATACACCATGAAACCTCATCCATTAGGGAGCATCTAAATATTTTTATAAGAATGTACTCTCAGAGAGATATGAACTGAATGGTACTTACAAAAAACCATTAGGACCTACCAAGATTTAAATACAGATCACTGTATTCAAAGATCAGAGTGGAGTGGTTACCAATACACCAAGAAACCACATTCATTAGGGAACATCTAAACATATTTTTCTAAAATGTTAGATTCTTAGAAGACACATTTTATTGAAGTTATTGTACATATATTAACATCAATGTTTATTTGGATTACACAGTAAAATTCATATAATTACAAACATTTCTATAACTACCTTTTTTTAGATTTTAGTACATATTTACAATAATCAGTGATTTAAAAAAATGTTTTATATGTTTAAAAAAGAAAAGTTTTTGTCAATCAAGGACTTAAACTGAAGGTACTAAAATGCACCTGGTCCCACCGAGATTTGAACTCAATTTACTGGATTCAGAGTACAGAGTGCTAACCATAACACCATGGAATCTCCCTTCTAATAACACATATAAAACTTTCTCTCAGAGTGTAAGATCTTAATTTCTACAAGATACAGAAATATTCATTCAGAGAGATATGTACTACATTGTATTTACAAATAAAACCATTAGGACCTACCAATTTGTATATACAGATTATTGGTTTCAGAGTCCAGAATTGTTAACAGTACACCATGAAAGCTCATTCATATGGTGGCATGTAAAAAATTTTCTCACAGTGTAAGATTCTTAGAGGTTACATTTTATTGGAATTATATTACAGATAAACCTGTGTCTCAGTGTGTATGATTCTTAATTTATGCAATTTATAGATATTTTCTTTCTCAGAGATATGAACTGCATAATACTTACAAAAAAAACAATAGGACCTGCCAAGATGTAAATACAAATCATGGATTCAGAGTCCAAAATGGTTACAAATACACCAGGAAACCTCATTCATGAGGAAGCATTTAAACAGTTTTTATTAGAATGTACTCTCAGAGAAATATAAACTGAACGGTACTGACAAAAAACCAATAGGACCTACCAAGATTTAAATACAGATCACTGGATTCAAAGATCAGAGTGGTTACCAATACAGCAAGAAACCTCATTCACGAGGGAGAGCTAAACATTTTTTTCTAAAATGTTAGATTCTTAGAAGACACATTTTATTGCAATTATTGTACATATATTTACATCAACGCTTATTTGGGTTATATAGTAAAATTCATATAATTACATACATTTCTATAACTACCTTTTTTAGCTTTTTGTACATATTTACAAAAATCAGTGATTTAAAAAAATTATTATATGTATGAAAAAGAAGACTTTCTGTCAATCAAGAACTTAAACTGAAGGTACTGAAACACATCAGATCCCACTGAGATTTGAACTCAGATCGCTGGATTCAGAGTCCAGAATGCTAACCATTACACCATGGAACCTCTCTTCTAACACCACATATACAACTTTCTCTTAGAGTGTGAGATCTTATTTTCTACAAGTGACAGGAATAATAATCAGAGAGATAAGTATTACATTGTATTTACAAAAAAAGCCATTAGGACCTACCAAATTTTTATACAGATTATAGGTTTCAGAGTCCAGAATTGTTAACAGTACCCAATTAAACCTCATTCATATGGTAGAATGTACATTTTTTGTCAGAGTATAAGATTCTTAGTGGATACATTTTATTGGAATTAAATGACAGATAAACCTGTCGCTCAGTGTGTAAGATTCTTAAGTTATGCAATTTATAGATATTTTCTTTCTCAGAGATATGAACTGTATTGTACTTACAAAAAACCAATAGGACCTACCAAGATTTAAATACTGATCACTGTATTCAAACCTCAGAGTGGAGTGGTTACCAATACACCAAGAAACCACATTCATTAGGGAACATCTAAACATTTTTTTCTAAAATGTTAGATTCTTAGAAGACACATTTTATTGAAGTTATTGTACATATATTAACATCAATGCTTATTTGGATTACACAGTAAAATTCATATAATTACAAACATTTCTATAACTACCTTTTTTAGATTTTAGTACATATTTACAATAATCAGTGATTTTAAAAAAATGTTTTATATGTATAAAAAAGAAAAGTTTTTGTCAATCAAGGACTTAAACTGAAGGTACTAAAATGCACCTGGTCCCACCAAGATTTGAACTCAATTTACTGGATTCAGAGTACAGAGTGCTAACCATAACACCATGGAATCTCCTTTCTAATAACACATATAAAACTTTCTCTCAGAGTGTAAGATCTTAATTTCTACAAGATACAGAAATATTAATTCAGAGAGATATGTACTACATTGTATTTACAAATAAAACCATTAGGACCTACCAATTTGTATATACAGATTATTGGTTTCAGAGTCCAGAATTGTTAACAGTATACCATGAAAGCTCATTCATATGGTGTCATGTAAAAAAAAATTCTCACAGAGTAAGATTCTTAGAGGTTACATTTTATTGGAATTATATTACAGATAAACCTGTCTCTCAGTGTGTATGATTCTTAATTTATGCAATTTATAGATATTTTCTTTCTCAGAGATATGAACTGCATAATACTTACAAAAAAACAATAGGACCTACCAAGATGTAAATACAAATCATGGATTCAGAGTCCAAAATGGTTACAAATACACCAGGAAACCTCATTCATGAGGAAGCATTTAAACAGTTTTTATTAGAATGTACTCTCAGAGAAATATAAACTGAACGGTACTTACAAAAAACCAATAGGACCTACCAAGATTTAAATACAGATCACTGGATTCAAAGATCAGAGTGGTTACCAATACACCAAGAAACCTCATTCACGAGGGAGAGCTAAACATTTTTTTCTAAAATGTTAGATTCTTAGAAGACACATTTTATTGCAATTATTGTACATATATTTACATCAACGCTTATTTGGGTTATATAGTAAAATTCATATAATTACATACATTTCTATAACTACCTTTTTTAGCTTTTTGTACATATTTACAAAAATCAGTGATTTAAAAAAATTATTATATGTATGAAAAAGAAGACTTTCTGTCAATCAAGAACTTAAACTGAAGGTACTAGAACACATCAGGTCCCACTGAGATTTGAACTCGGAACGCTGGATTCAGAGTCCGGAGTGCTAACCATTACACCATGGAACCTCTCTTTTGACACCACATATACAACTTTCTCTTAGAGTGTGAGATCTTATTTTCTACAAGTTACAGGAATAATAATCAGAGAGATAAGTATTACATTGTATTTACAAAAAAAGCCATTAGGACCTACCAAATTTTTATACAGATTATAGGTTTCAGAGTCCAGAATTGTTAACAGTACACAATGAAACCTCATTCATATGGTAGCATGTACATTTTTGGTCAGAGTATAAGATTCTTAGTGGATACATTTTATTGGAATTAAATGACACATAAACCTGTCTCTCAGTGTGTAAGATTCTTAATTTATGCAATTTATAGATATTTTCTTTCTCAGAGATATTAACTGTATTGTACTTACAACAAAACCAATATAACCTACCAAGATGTAAATATAGATCATGGATTCAGAGTCCAAAATGTTTACCAATACACCATGAAACCTCATCCATTAGGGAGCATCTGAATATTTTAATAAGAATGTACTCTCAGAGAGATATGAACTGAATGGTACTTACAAAAAACCAATAGGACCTACCAAGATTTAAATACAGATCACTGTATTCAAAGCTCAGAGTGGAGTGGTTACCAATACACCAAGAAACCACATTCATTAGGGAACATCTAAACATTTTTTTCTAAAATGTTAGATTCTTAGAAGACACATTTTATTGAAGTTATTGTACATATATTAACATCAATGCTTATTTGGATTACACAGTAAAATTCATATAATTACAAACATTTCTATAACTACCTTTTTTAGATTTTAGTACATATTTACAATAATTAGTGATTTTAAAAAAATGTATTATATGTATAAAAAATAAATTTTTTTGTCAATCAAGGACTTAAACTGAAGGTACTAAAATGCACCTGGTCCCACCAAGATTTGAACTCAATTTACTGGATTCAGAGTACAGAGTGTTAACCATAACACCATGGAATCTCCCTTCTAATAACACATATAAAACTTTCTCTCAGAGTGTAAGATCTTAATTTCTTCAAGATACAGAAATATTCATTCAGAGAGATATGTACTACATTGTATTTACAAATAAAACCATTAGGACCTACCAATTTGTATATACAGATTATTGGTTTCAGAGTCCAGAATTGTTAACAGTATACCATGAAAGCTCATTCATATGGTGTCATGTAAAAAAAAATTCTCACAGTGTAAGATTCTTAGAGGTTACATTTTATTGGAATTATATTACAGATAAACCTGTCTCTCAGTGTGTATGATTCTTAATTTATGCAATTTATAGATATTTTCTTTCTCAGAGATATGAACTGCATACTACTTGCAAAAAACAATAGGACCTACCAAGATGTAAATACAAATCATGGATTCAGAGTCCAAAATGGTTACAAATACACCAGGAAACCTCATTCATGAGGAAGCATTTAAACAGTTTTTATTAGAATGTACTCTCAGAGAAATATAAACTGAACGGTACTTACAAAAAACCAATAGGACCTACCAAGATTTAAATACAGATCACTGGATTCAAAGATCAGAGTGGTTACCAATACACCAAGAAACCTCATTCACGAGGGAGAGCTAAACATTTTTTTCTAAAATGTTAGATTCTTAGAAGACACATTTTATTGCAATTATTGTACATATATTTACATCAACGCTTATTTGGGTTATATAGTAAAATTCATATAATTATATACATTTCTATAACTACCTTTTTTAGCTTTTTGTACATATTTACAAAAATCAGTGATTTAAAAAAATTATTATATGTATGAAAAAGAAGACTTTCTGTCAATCAAGAACTTAAACTGAAGGTACTAAAACACATCAGGTCCCACTGAGATTTGAACTTGGAACGTTGGATTCAGAGTCCAGAGTGATAACCATTACACCATGGAACCTCTCTCTTAACACCACATATACAACTTTCTCATAGAGTGTGAGATCTTATTTTCTACAAGTTACAGGAATAATAATCAGAGAGATAAGTATTACATTGTATTTACAAAAAAAGCCATTAGGACCTGCCAAATTTTTATACAGATTATAGGTTTCAGAGTCCAGAATTGTTAACAGTACACAATGAAACCTCATTCATATGGTAGCATGTACATTTTTTGTCAGAGTATAAGATTCTTAGTGGATACATTTTATTGGAATTAAATGACAGATAAACCTCTCTCAGTGTGTAAGATTCTTAAGTTATGCAATTTATAGATATTTTCTTTCTCAGAGATATGAACTGTATTGTACTTACAAAAATCCAATAGGACCTACCAAGATTTAAATACAGATCACTGTATTCAAAGCTCAGAGTGGAGTGGTTACCAATACACCAAGAAACCACATTCATAAGGGAACATCTAAACATTTTTTTCTAAAATGTTAGATTCTTAGAAGACACATTTTATTGAAGTTATTGTACATATATTAACATCAATGCTTATTTGGATTACACAGTAAAATTCATATAATTACAAACATTTCTATAACTACCTTTTTAAGATTTTAGTACATATTACAATAATCAGTGATTTAAAAAAAATGTTTTATATGTATAAAAAAGAAAAGTTTTTGTCAATCAAGGACTTAAACTGAAGGTACTAAAATGCACCTGGTCCCACCAAGATTTGAACTCAATTTACTGGATTCAGAGTACAGAGTGCTAACCATAACACCATGGAATCTCCCTTCTAATAACACATATAAAACTTTCTCTCAGAGTGTAAGATCTTAATTTCTACAAGATACAGAAATATTCATTCAGAGAGATATGTACTACATTGTATTTACAAATAAAACCATTAGGACCTACCAATTTGTATATACAGATTATTGGTTTCAGAGTCCAGAATTGTTAACAGTATACCATGAAAGCTCATTCATATGGTGTCATGTAAAAAAAATTCTCACAGTGTAAGATTCTTAGAGGTTACATTTTATTGGAATTATATTACAGATAAACCTATCTCTCAGTGTGTATGATTCTTAATTTATGCAATTTATAGATATTTTCTTTCTCAGAGATATGAACTGCATAATACTTACAAAAAAACAATAGGACCTACCAAGATGTAAATACAAATCATGGATTCAGAGTCCAAAATGGTTACAAATATACCAGGAAACCTCATTCATGAGGAAGCATTTAAACAGTTTTTATTAGAATGTACTCTCAGAGAAATATAAACTGAACGGTACTTACAAAAAAACCAATAGGACCTACCAAGATTTAAATACAGATCACTGGATTCAAAGATCAGAGTGGTTACCAATACACCAAGAAACCTCATTCACGAGGGAGAGCTAAACATTTTTTTCTAAAATGTTAGATTCTTAGAAGACACATTTTATTGCAATTATTGTACATATATTTACATCAACGCTTATTTGGGTTATATAGTAAAATTCATATAATTACATACATTTCTATAACTACCTTTTTTAGCTTTTTGTACATATTTACAAAAATCAGTGATTTAAAAAAATTATTATATGTATGAAAAAGAAGACTTTCTGTCAATCAAGAACTTAAACTGAAGGTACTAAAACACATCAGGTCCCACTGAGATTTGAACTTGGAACGTTGGATTCAGAGTCCAGAGTGATAACCATTACACCATGGAACCTCTCTCTTAACACCACATATACAACTTTCTCATAGAGTGTGAGATCTTATTTTCTACAAGTTACAGGAATAATAATCAGAGAGATAAGTATTACATTGTATTTACAAAAAAAGCCATTAGGACCTGCCAAATTTTTATACAGATTATAGGTTTCAGAGTCCAGAATTGTTAACAGTACACAATGAAACCTCATTCATATGGTAGCATGTACATTTTTTGTCAGAGTATAAGATTCTTAGTGGATACATTTTATTGGAATTAAATGACAGATAAACCTCTCTCAGTGTGTAAGATTCTTAAGTTATGCAATTTATAGATATTTTCTTTCTCAGAGATATGAACTGTATTGTACTTACAAAAATCCAATAGGACCTACCAAGATTTAAATACAGATCACTGTATTCAAAGCTCAGAGTGGAGTGGTTACCAATACACCAAGAAACCACATTCATAAGGGAACATCTAAACATTTTTTTCTAAAATGTTAGATTCTTAGAAGACACATTTTATTGAAGTTATTGTACATATATTAACATCAATGCTTATTTGGATTACACAGTAAAATTCATATAATTACAAACATTTCTATAACTACCTTTTTAAGATTTTAGTACATATTACAATAATCAGTGATTTAAAAAAAATGTTTTATATGTATAAAAAAGAAAAGTTTTTGTCAATCAAGGACTTAAACTGAAGGTACTAAAATGCACCTGGTCCCACCAAGATTTGAACTCAATTTACTGGATTCAGAGTACAGAGTGCTAACCATAACACCATGGAATCTCCCTTCTAATAACACATATAAAACTTTCTCTCAGAGTGTAAGATCTTAATTTCTACAAGATACAGAAATATTCATTCAGAGAGATATGTACTACATTGTATTTACAAATAAAACCATTAGGACCTACCAATTTGTATATACAGATTATTGGTTTCAGAGTCCAGAATTGTTAACAGTATACCATGAAAGCTCATTCATATGGTGTCATGTAAAAAAAATTCTCACAGTGTAAGATTCTTAGAGGTTACATTTTATTGGAATTATATTACAGATAAACCTATCTCTCAGTGTGTATGATTCTTAATTTATGCAATTTATAGATATTTTCTTTCTCAGAGATATGAACTGCATAATACTTACAAAAAAACAATAGGACCTACCAAGATGTAAATACAAATCATGGATTCAGAGTCCAAAATGGTTACAAATATACCAGGAAACCTCATTCATGAGGAAGCATTTAAACAGTTTTTATTAGAATGTACTCTCAGAGAAATATAAACTGAACGGTACTTACAAAAAAACCAATAGGACCTACCAAGATTTAAATACAGATCACTGGATTCAAAGATCAGAGTGGTTACCAATACACCAAGAAACCTCATTCACGAGGGAGAGCTAAACATTTTTTTCTAAAATGTTAGATTCTTAGAAGACACATTTTATTGCAATTATTGTACATATATTTACATCAACGCTTATTTGGGTTATATAGTAAAATTCATATAATTACAAACATTTCTATAACTACGTTTTTTAGCTTTTTGTACATATTTACAGAAATCAGTGATTTAAAAAAATTATTATATGTATGAAAAAGAAGACTTTCTGTCAATCAAGAACTTAAACTGAAGGTACTAAAACACATCAGGTCCCACTGAGATTTGAAATCGGAACGCTGGATTCAGAGTCCGGAGTGCTAACCATTACACCACGGAACTTCTCTTTTAACACCACATATACAACTTTCTCTTAGAGTGTGAGATCTTATTTTCTACAAGTTACAGGAAAAATAATCAGAGAGATAAGTATTACATTGTATTTACAAAAAAAGCCATTAGGACCTACCAAATTTTTATACAGATTATAGGTTTCAGAGTCAAGAATTGTTAACAGTACACAATGAAACCTCATTCATATGGTAGCATGTACATTTTTGGTCAGAGTATAAGATTCTTAGTGGATACATTTTATTGGAATTAAATGACAGATAAACCTGTCTCTCAGTGTGTAAGATTCTTAATTTATGCAATTTATAAATATTTTCTTTCTCAGAGATATTAACTGTATTGTACTTACAACAAAACCAATATAACCTACCAAGATGTAAATATAGATCATGGATTCAAAGTCCAAAATGGTTACCAATACACCATGAAACCTCATCCATTAGGGAGCATCTAAATATTTTTATAAGAATCTACTCTCAGAGAGATATGAACTGAATGGTACTTACAAAAAACCATTAGGACCTACCAAGATTTAAATACAGATCACTGTATTCAAAGATCAGAGTGGAGTGGTTACCAATACACCAAGAAACCACATTCATTAGGGAACATCTAAACATATTTTTCTAAAATGTTAGATTCTTAGAAGACACATTTTATTGAAGTTATTGTACATATATTAACATCAATGTTTATTTGGATTACACAGTAAAATTCATATAATTACAAACATTTCTATAACTACCTTTTTTTAGATTTTAGTACATATTTACAATAATCAGTGATTTAAAAAAAAATGTTTTATATGTTTAAAAAAGAAAACTTTTTGTCAATCAAGGACTTAAACTGAAGGTACTAAAATGCACCTGGTCCCACCAAGATTTGAACTCAATTTACTGGATTCAGAGTACAGAGTGCTAACCATAACACCATGGAATCTCCCTTCTAATAACACATATAAAACTTTCTCTCAGAGTGTAAGATCTTAATTTCTACAAGATACAGAAATATTCATTTAGAGAGATATGTACTACATTGTATTTACAAATAAAACCATTAGGACCTACCAATTTGTATATACAGATTATTGGTTTCAGAGTCCAGAATTGTTAACAGTACACCATGAAAGCTCATTCATATGGTGGCATGTAAAAAAATTTCTCACAGTGTAAGATTCTTAGAGGTTACATTTTATTGGAATTATATTACAGATAAACCTGTCTCTCAGTGTGTATGATTCTTAATTTATGCAATTTATAGAAATTTTCTTTCTCAGAGATATGAACTGCATAATACTTACAAAAAAACAATAGGACTTAACAAGATGTAAATACAAATCATGGATTCAGAGTCCAAAATGGTTACAAATACACCAGGAAACCTCATTCATGAGGAAGCATTTAAACAGTTTTTACTAGAATGTACACTCAGAGAAATATAAACTGAACGGTACTTACAAAAAACCAATAGGACCTACCAAGATTTAAATACAGATCACTGGATTCAAAGATCAGAGTGGTTACCAATACACCAAGAAACCTCATTCACGAGGGAGAGCTAAACATTTTTTCTAAAATGTTAGATTCTTAGAAGACACATTTTATTGCAATTATTGTACATATATTTACATCAACGCATATTTGGGTTATATAGTAAAATTCATATAATTACATACATTTCTATAACTACCTTTTTTAGCTTTTTGTACATATTTACAAAAATCAGTGATTTAAAACAATTATTATATGTATGAAAAAGAAGACTTTCTGTCAATCAAGAACTTAAACTGAAGGTACTAAAACACATCAGGTCCCACTGAGATTTGAGCTCAGAACGCTGGATTCAGAGTCCGGAGTGCTAACCATTACACCATGGAACCTCTCTTTTAACACCACATATACAACCTTCTCTTAGAGTGTGAGATCTTATTTTCTACACGTTACAGGAATAATAATCAGAGAGATAAGTATTATATTGTATTTACAAAAAAAGCCATTAGGACCTACCAAATTTTTATACAGATTATAGGTTTCAGAGTCAAGAATTGTTAACAGTACACAATGAAACCTCATTCATATGGTAGCATGTACATTTTTGGTCAGAGTATAAGATTCTTAGTGGATACATTTTATTGGAATTAAATGACAGATAAACCTGTCTCTAAGTGTGTAAGATTCTTAATTTATGCAATTTATAGATATTTTCTTTCTCAGAGATATTAACTGTATTGTACTTACAACAAAACCAATATAACCTACCAAGATGTAAATATAGATCATGGATTCAGAGTCCAAAATTGTTACCAATACACCATGAAACCTCATCCATTAGGGAGCATCTACATATTTTTATAAGAATCTACTCTCAGAGAGATATGAACTGAATGGTACTTACAAAAAACCATTAGGACCTACCAAGATTTAAATACAGATCACTGTATTCAAAGATCAGAGTGGAGTGGTTACCAATACACCAAGAAACCACATTCATTAGGGAACATCTAAACATATTTTTCTAAAATGTTAGATTCTTAGAAGACACATTTTATTGAAGTTATTGTACATATATTAACATCAATGTTTATTTGGATTACACAGTAAAATTCATATAATTACAAACATTTCTATAACTACCTTTTTTTAGATTTTAGTACATATTTACAATAATCAGTGATTTAAAAAAAATGTTTTATATGTTTAAAAAAGAAAAGTTTTTGTCAATCAAGGACTTAAACTGAAGGTACTAAAATGCACCTGGTCCCACCAAGATTTGAACTCAATTTACTGGATTCAGAGTACAGAGTGCTAACCATAACACCATGGAATCTCCCTTCTAATAACACATATAAAACTTTCTCTCAGCGTGTAAGATCTTAATTTCTACAAGATACAGAAATATTCATTTAGAGAGATATGTACTACATTGTATTTACAAATAAAACCATTAGGACCTACCAATTTGTATATACAGATTATTGGTTTCAGAGTCCAGAATTGTTAACAGTACACCATGAAAGCTCATTCATATGGTGGCATGTAAAAAAAATTCTCACAGTGTAAGATTCTTAGAGGTTACATTTTATTGGAATTATATTACAGATAAACCTGTCTCTCAGTGTGTATGATTCTTAATTTATGCAATTTATAGAAATTTTCTTTCTCAGAGATATGAACTGCATAATACTTACAAAAAAACAATAGGACTTAACAAGATGTAAATACAAATCATGGATTCAGAGTCCAAAATGGTTACAAATACACCAGGAAACCTCATTCATGAGGAAGCATTTAAACAGCTTTTACTAGAATGTACACTCAGAGAAATATAAACTGAACGGTACTTACAAAAAACCAATAGGACCTACCAAGATTTAAATACAGATCACTGGATTCAAAGATCAGAGTGGTTACCAATACACCAAGAAACCTCATTCACGAGGGAGAGCTAAACATTTTTTTCTAAAATGTTAGATTCTTAGAAGACACATTTTATTGCAATTATTGTACATATATTTACATCAACGCATATTTGGGTTATATAGTAAAATTCATATAATTACATACATTTCTATAACTACCTTTTTTAGCTTTTTGTACATATTTACAAAAATCAGTGATTTAAAACAATTATTATATGTATGAAAAAGAAGACTTTCTGTCAATCAAGAACTTAAACTGAAGGTACTAAAACACATCAGGTCCCACTGAGATTTGAGCTCAGAACGCTGGATTCAGAGCCCGGAGTGCTAACCATTACACCATGGAACCTCTCTTTTAACACCACATATACAACCTTCGCTTAGAGTGTGAGATCTTATTTTCTACACGTTACAGGAATAATAATCAGAGAGATAAGTATTACATTGTATTTACAAAAAAAGCCATTAGGACCTACCAAATTTTTATACAGATTATAGGTTTCAGAGTCAAGAATTGTTAACAGTACACAATGAAACCTCATTCATATGGTAGCATGTACATTTTTGGTCAGAGTATAAGATTCTTAGTGGATACATTTTATTGGAATTAAATGACAGATAAACCTATCTCTCAGTGTGTAAGATTCTTAATTTATGCAATTTATAGATATTTTCTTTCTCAGAGATATTAACTGTATTGTACTTACAACAAAACCAATATAACCTACCAAGATGTAAATATAGATCATGGATTCAGAGTCCAAAATGTTTACCAATACACCATGAAACCTCATCCATTAGGGAGCATCTAAATATTTTTATAAGAATCTACTCTCAGAGAGATATGAACTGAATGGTACTTACAAAAACCCATTAGGACCTACCAAGATTTAAATACAGATCACTGTATTCAAAGATCAGAGTGGAGTGGTTACCAATACACCAAGAAACCACATTCATTAGGGAACATCTAAACATATTTTTCTAAAATGTTAGATTCTTAGAAGACACATTTTATTGAAGTTATTGTACATATATTAACATCAATGTTTATTTGGATTACACAGTAAAAATCATATAATTACAAACATTTCTATAACTACCTTTTTTAGATTTTAGTACATATTTACAATAATCAGTGATTTAAAAAAAAATGTTTTATATGTTTAAAAAAGAAAAGTTTTTGTCAATCAAGGACTTAAACTGAAGGTACTAAAATGCACCTGGTCCCACCAAGATTTGAACTCAATTTACTGGATTCAGAGTACAGAGTGCTAACCATAACACCATGGAATCTCCCTTCTAATAACACATATAAAACTTTCTCTCAGAGTGTAAGATCTTAATTTCTACAAGATACAGAAATATTCATTCAGAGAGATATGTACTACATTGTATTTACAAATAAAACCATTAGGACCTACCAATTTGTATATACAGATTATTGGTTTCAGAGTCCAGAATTATTAACAGTACACCATGAAAGCTCATTCATATGGTGGCATGTAAAAAAAATGTTCTCACAGTGTAAGATTCTTAGAGGTTACATTTTATTGGAATTATATTACAGATAAAACTGTCTCTCAGTGTGTATGATTCTTAATTTATGCAATTTATAGATATTTTCTTTCTCAGAGATATGAACTGCATAATACTTACAAAAAAACAATAAGACCTACCAAGATGTAAATACAAATCATGGATTCAGAGTCCAAAATGGTTACAAATACACCAGGAAACCTCATTCATGAGGAAGCATTTAAACAGTTTTTATTAGAATGTACTCTCAGAGAAATATAAACTGAACGGTACTTACAAAAAACCAATAGGACCTACCAAGATTTAAATACAGATCACTGGATTCAAAGATCAGAGTTGTTACCAATACACCAAGAAACCTCATTCACGAGGGAGAGCTAAACATTTTTTTTCTTCAATGTTAGATTCTTAGAAGACACATTTTATTGCAATTATTGTACACATCAACGCTTATTTGGGTTATATAGTAAAATTCATATAATTACATACATTTCTATAACTACCTTTTTTAGCTTTTTGTACATATTTACAAAAATCAGTGATTTAAAAAAATTATTATATGTATGAAAAAGAAGACTTTCTGTCAATCAAGAACTTAAACTGAAGGTACTAAAACACATCAGGTCCCACTGAGATTTGAACTTGGAACGTTGGATTCAGAGTCCAGAGTGATAACCATTACACCATGGAACCTCTCTCTTAACACCACATATACAACTTTCTCATAGAGTGTGAGATCTTATTTTCTACAAGTTACAGGAATAATAATCAGAGAGATAAGTATTACATTGTATTTACAAAAAAAGCCATTAGGACCTACCAAATTTTTATACAGATTATAGGTTTCAGAGTCCAGAATTGTTAACAGTACACAATGAAACCTCATTCATATGGTAGCATGTACATTTTTTGTCAGAGTATAAGATTCTAAGTGGATACATTTTATTGGAATTAAATGACAGATAAACCTCTCTCAGTGTGTAAGATTCTTAAGTTATGCAATTTATAGATATTTTCTTTCTCAGAGATATGAACTGTATTGTACTTACAAAAAACCAATAGGACCTACCAAGATTTAAATACAGATCACTGTATTCAAAGCTCAGAGTGGAGTGGTTACCAATACACCAAGAAACCACATTCATAAGGGAACATCTAAACATTTTTTTCTAAAATGTTAGATTCTTAGAAGACACATTTTATTGAAGTTATTGTACATATATTAACATCAATGCTTATTTGGATTACACAGTAAAATTCATATAATTACAAACATTTCTATAACTACCTTTTTAAGATTTTAGTACATATTACAATAATCAGTGATTTAAAAAAAATGTTTTATATGTATAAAAAAGAAAAGTTTTTGTCAATCAAGGACTTAAACTGAAGGTACTAAAATGCACCTGGTCCCACCAAGATTTGAACTCAATTTACTGGATTCAGAGTACAGAGTGCTAACCATAACACCATGGAATCTCCCTTCTAATAACACATATAAAACTTTCTCTAAGAGTGTAAGATCTTAATTTCTACAAGATACAGAAATATTCATTCAGAGAGATATGTACTACATTGTATTTACAAATAAAACCATTAGGACCTACCAATTTGTATATACAGATTATTGGTTTCAGAGTCCAGAATTGTTAACAGTATACCATGAAAGCTCATTCATATGGTGTCATGTAAAAAAAATTCTCACAGTGTAAGATTCTTAGAGGTTACATTTTATTGGAATTATATTACAGATAAACCTGTCTCTCAGTATGTATGATTCTTAATTTATGCAATTTATAGATATTTTCTTTCTCAGAGATATGAACTGCATAATACTTACAAAAAAACAATAGGACCTACCAAGATGTAAATACAAATAATGGATTCAGAGTCCAAAATGGTTACAAATACACCAGGAAACTTCATTCATGAGGAAGCATTTAAACAGTTTTTACTAGAATGTACACTCAGAGAAATATAAACTGAACGGTACTTACAAAAAACCAATAGGACCTACCAAGATTTAAATACAGATCACTGGATTCAAAGATCAGAGTGGTTACCAATACACCAAGAAACCTCATTCACGAGGGAGAGCTAAACATTTTTTTCTAAAATGTTAGATTCTTAGAAGACACATTTTATTGCAATTATTGTACATATATTTACATCAACGCATATTTGGGTTATATAGTAAAATTCATATAATTACATACATTTCTATAACTACCTTTTTTAGCTTTTTGTACATATTTACAAAAATCAGTGATTTAAAACAATTATTATATGTATGAAAAAGAAGACTTTCTGTCAATCAAGAACTTAAACTGAAGGTACTAAAACACATCAGGTCCCACTGAGATTTGAAATCGGAACGCTGGATTCAGAGTCCGGAGTGCTAACCATTACACCACGGAACTTCTCTTTTAACACCACATATACAACTTTCTCTTAGAGTGTGAGATCTTATTTTCTACAAGTTACAGGAAAAATAATCAGAGAGATAAGTATTACATTGTATTTACAAAAAAAGCCATTAGGACCTACCAAATTTTTATACAGATTATAGGTTTCAGAGTCAAGAATTGTTAACAGTACACAATGAAACCTCATTCATATGGTAGCATGTACATTTTTGGTCAGAGTATAAGATTCTTAGTGGATACATTTTATTGGAATTAAATGACAGATAAACCTGTCTCTCAGTGTGTAAGATTCTTAATTTATGCAATTTATAGATATTTTCTTTCTCAGAGATATTAACTGTATTGTACTTACAACAAAACCAATATAACCTACCAAGATGTAAATATAGATCATGGATTCAGAGTCCAAAATGGTTACCAATACACCATGAAACCTCATCCATTAGGGAGCATCTAAATATTTTTATAAGAATCTACTCTCAGAGAGATATGAACTGAATGGTACTTACAAAAAACCATTAGGACCTACCAAGATTTAAATACAGATCACTGTATTCAAAGATCAGAGTGGAGTGGTTACCAATACACCAAGAAACCACATTCATTAGGGAACATCTAAACATATTTTTCTAAAATGTTAGATTCTTAGAAGACACATTTTATTGAAGTTATTGTACATATATTAACATCAATGTTTATTTGGATTACACAGTAAAATTCATATAATTACAAACATTTCTATAACTACCTTTTTTTAGATTTTAGTACATATTTACAATAATCAGTGATTTAAAAAAAAATGTTTTATATGTTTAAAAAAGAAAACTTTTTGTCAATCAAGGACTTAAACTGAAGGTACTAAAATGCACCTGGTCCCACCAAGATTTGAACTCAATTTACTGGATTCAGAGTACAGAGTGCTAACCATAACACCATGGAATCTCCCTTCTAATAACACATATAAAACTTTCTCTCAGAGTGTAAGATCTTAATTTCTACAAGATACAGAAATATTCATTTAGAGAGATATGTACTACATTGTATTTACAAATAAAACCATTAGGACCTACCAATTTGTATATACAGATTATTGGTTTCAGAGTCCAGAATTGTTAACAGTACACCATGAAAGCTCATTCATATGGTGGCATGTAAAAAAATTTCTCACAGTGTAAGATTCTTAGAGGTTACATTTTATTGGAATTATATTACAGATAAACCTGTCTCTCAGTGTGTATGATTCTTAATTTATGCAATTTATAGAAATTTTCTTTCTCAGAGATATGAACTGCATAATACTTACAAAAAAACAATAGGACTTAACAAGATGTAAATACAAATCATGGATTCAGAGTCCAAAATGGTTACAAATACACCAGGAAACCTCATTCATGAGGAAGCATTTAAACAGTTTTTACTAGAATGTACACTCAGAGAAATATAAACTGAACGGTACTTACAAAAAACCAATAGGACCTACCAAGATTTAAATACAGATCACTGGATTCAAAGATCAGAGTGGTTACCAATACACCAAGAAACCTCATTCACGAGGGAGAGCTAAACATTTTTTCTAAAATGTTAGATTCTTAGAAGACACATTTTATTGCAATTATTGTACATATATTTACATCAACGCATATTTGGGTTATATAGTAAAATTCATATAATTACATACATTTCTATAACTACCTTTTTTAGCTTTTTGTACATATTTACAAAAATCAGTGATTTAAAACAATTATTATATGTATGAAAAAGAAGACTTTCTGTCAATCAAGAACTTAAACTGAAGGTACTAAAACACATCAGGTCCCACTGAGATTTGAGCTCAGAACGCTGGATTCAGAGTCCGGAGTGCTAACCATTACACCATGGAACCTCTCTTTTAACACCACATATACAACCTTCTCTTAGAGTGTGAGATCTTATTTTCTACACGTTACAGGAATAATAATCAGAGAGATAAGTATTATATTGTATTTACAAAAAAAGCCATTAGGACCTACCAAATTTTTATACAGATTATAGGTTTCAGAGTCAAGAATTGTTAACAGTACACAATGAAACCTCATTCATATGGTAGCATGTACATTTTTGGTCAGAGTATAAGATTCTTAGTGGATACATTTTATTGGAATTAAATGACAGATAAACCTGTCTCTAAGTGTGTAAGATTCTTAATTTATGCAATTTATAGATATTTTCTTTCTCAGAGATATTAACTGTATTGTACTTACAACAAAACCAATATAACCTACCAAGATGTAAATATAGATCATGGATTCAGAGTCCAAAATTGTTACCAATACACCATGAAACCTCATCCATTAGGGAGCATCTACATATTTTTATAAGAATCTACTCTCAGAGAGATATGAACTGAATGGTACTTACAAAAAACCATTAGGACCTACCAAGATTTAAATACAGATCACTGTATTCAAAGATCAGAGTGGAGTGGTTACCAATACACCAAGAAACCACATTCATTAGGGAACATCTAAACATATTTTTCTAAAATGTTAGATTCTTAGAAGACACATTTTATTGAAGTTATTGTACATATATTAACATCAATGTTTATTTGGATTACACAGTAAAATTCATATAATTACAAACATTTCTATAACTACCTTTTTTTAGATTTTAGTACATATTTACAATAATCAGTGATTTAAAAAAAATGTTTTATATGTTTAAAAAAGAAAAGTTTTTGTCAATCAAGGACTTAAACTGAAGGTACTAAAATGCACCTGGTCCCACCAAGATTTGAACTCAATTTACTGGATTCAGAGTACAGAGTGCTAACCATAACACCATGGAATCTCCCTTCTAATAACACATATAAAACTTTCTCTCAGCGTGTAAGATCTTAATTTCTACAAGATACAGAAATATTCATTTAGAGAGATATGTACTACATTGTATTTACAAATAAAACCATTAGGACCTACCAAATTTTTATACAGATTATAGGTTTCAGAGTCAAGAATTGTTAACAGTACACAATGAAACCTCATTCATATGGTAGCATGTACATTTTTGGTCAGAGTATAAGATTCTTAGTGGATACATTTTATTGGAATTAAATGACAGATAAACCTGTCTCTAAGTGTGTAAGATTCTTAATTTATGCAATTTATAGATATTTTCTTTCTCAGAGATATTAACTGTATTGTACTTACAACAAAACCAATATAACCTACCAAGATGTAAATATAGATCATGGATTCAGAGTCCAAAATTGTTACCAATACACCATGAAACCTCATCCATTAGGGAGCATCTACATATTTTTATAAGAATCTACTCTCAGAGAGATATGAACTGAATGGTACTTACAAAAAACCATTAGGACCTACCAAGATTTAAATACAGATCACTGTATTCAAAGATCAGAGTGGAGTGGTTACCAATACACCAAGAAACCACATTCATTAGGGAACATCTAAACATATTTTTCTAAAATGTTAGATTCTTAGAAGACACATTTTATTGAAGTTATTGTACATATATTAACATCAATGTTTATTTGGATTACACAGTAAAATTCATATAATTACAAACATTTCTATAACTACCTTTTTTTAGATTTTAGTACATATTTACAATAATCAGTGATTTAAAAAAAATGTTTTATATGTTTAAAAAAGAAAAGTTTTTGTCAATCAAGGACTTAAACTGAAGGTACTAAAATGCACCTGGTCCCACCAAGATTTGAACTCAATTTACTGGATTCAGAGTACAGAGTGCTAACCATAACACCATGGAATCTCCCTTCTAATAACACATATAAAACTTTCTCTCAGCGTGTAAGATCTTAATTTCTACAAGATACAGAAATATTCATTTAGAGAGATATGTACTACATTGTATTTACAAATAAAACCATTAGGACCTACCAATTTGTATATACAGATTATTGGTTTCAGAGTCCAGAATTGTTAACAGTACACCATGAAAGCTCATTCATATGGTGGCATGTAAAAAAAATTCTCACAGTGTAAGATTCTTAGAGGTTACATTTTATTGGAATTATATTACAGATAAACCTGTCTCTCAGTGTGTATGATTCTTAATTTATGCAATTTATAGAAATTTTCTTTCTCAGAGATATGAACTGCATAATACTTACAAAAAAACAATAGGACTTAACAAGATGTAAATACAAATCATGGATTCAGAGTCCAAAATGGTTACAAATACACCAGGAAACCTCATTCATGAGGAAGCATTTAAACAGCTTTTACTAGAATGTACACTCAGAGAAATATAAACTGAACGGTACTTACAAAAAACCAATAGGACCTACCAAGATTTAAATACAGATCACTGGATTCAAAGATCAGAGTGGTTACCAATACACCAAGAAACCTCATTCACGAGGGAGAGCTAAACATTTTTTTCTAAAATGTTAGATTCTTAGAAGACACATTTTATTGCAATTATTGTACATATATTTACATCAACGCATATTTGGGTTATATAGTAAAATTCATATAATTACATACATTTCTATAACTACCTTTTTTAGCTTTTTGTACATATTTACAAAAATCAGTGATTTAAAACAATTATTATATGTATGAAAAAGAAGACTTTCTGTCAATCAAGAACTTAAACTGAAGGTACTAAAACACATCAGGTCCCACTGAGATTTGAGCTCAGAACGCTGGATTCAGAGTCCGGAGTGCTAACCATTACACCATGGAACCTCTCTTTTAACACCACATATACAACCTTCGCTTAGAGTGTGAGATCTTATTTTCTACACGTTACAGGAATAATAATCAGAGAGATAAGTATTACATTGTATTTACAAAAAAAGCCATTAGGACCTACCAAATTTTTATACAGATTATAGGTTTCAGAGTCAAGAATTGTTAACAGTACACAATGAAACCTCATTCATATGGTAGCATGTACATTTTTGGTCAGAGTATAAGATTCTTAGTGGATACATTTTATTGGAATTAAATGACAGATAAACCTATCTCTCAGTGTGTAAGATTCTTAATTTATGCAATTTATAGATATTTTCTTTCTCAGAGATATTAACTGTATTGTACTTACAACAAAACCAATATAACCTACCAAGATGTAAATATAGATCATGGATTCAGAGTCCAAAATGTTTACCAATACACCATGAAACCTCATCCATTAGGGAGCATCTAAATATTTTTATAAGAATCTACTCTCAGAGAGATATGAACTGAATGGTACTTACAAAAACCCATTAGGACCTACCAAGATTTAAATACAGATCACTGTATTCAAAGATCAGAGTGGAGTGGTTACCAATACACCAAGAAACCACATTCATTAGGGAACATCTAAACATATTTTTCTAAAATGTTAGATTCTTAGAAGACACATTTTATTGAAGTTATTGTACATATATTAACATCAATGTTTATTTGGATTACACAGTAAAAATCATATAATTACAAACATTTCTATAACTACCTTTTTTAGATTTTAGTACATATTTACAATAATCAGTGATTTAAAAAAAAATGTTTTATATGTTTAAAAAAGAAAAGTTTTTGTCAATCAAGGACTTAAACTGAAGGTACTAAAATGCACCTGGTCCCACCAAGATTTGAACTCAATTTACTGGATTCAGAGTACAGAGTGCTAACCATAACACCATGGAATCTCCCTTCTAATAACACATATAAAACTTTCTCTCAGAGTGTAAGATCTTAATTTCTACAAGATACAGAAATATTCATTCAGAGAGATATGTACTACATTGTATTTACAAATAAAACCATTAGGACCTACCAATTTGTATATACAGATTATTGGTTTCAGAGTCCAGAATTATTAACAGTACACCATGAAAGCTCATTCATATGGTGGCATGTAAAAAAAATGTTCTCACAGTGTAAGATTCTTAGAGGTTACATTTTATTGGAATTATATTACAGATAAAACTGTCTCTCAGTGTGTATGATTCTTAATTTATGCAATTTATAGATATTTTCTTTCTCAGAGATATGAACTGCATAATACTTACAAAAAAACAATAAGACCTACCAAGATGTAAATACAAATCATGGATTCAGAGTCCAAAATGGTTACAAATACACCAGGAAACCTCATTCATGAGGAAGCATTTAAACAGTTTTTATTAGAATGTACTCTCAGAGAAATATAAACTGAACGGTACTTACAAAAAACCAATAGGACCTACCAAGATTTAAATACAGATCACTGGATTCAAAGATCAGAGTTGTTACCAATACACCAAGAAACCTCATTCACGAGGGAGAGCTAAACATTTTTTTTCTTCAATGTTAGATTCTTAGAAGACACATTTTATTGCAATTATTGTACACATCAACGCTTATTTGGGTTATATAGTAAAATTCATATAATTACATACATTTCTATAACTACCTTTTTTAGCTTTTTGTACATATTTACAAAAATCAGTGATTTAAAAAAATTATTATATGTATGAAAAAGAAGACTTTCTGTCAATCAAGAACTTAAACTGAAGGTACTAAAACACATCAGGTCCCACTGAGATTTGAAATCGGAACGCTGGATTCAGAGTCCAGAGTGATAACCATTACACCACGGAACTTCTCTTTTAACACCACATATACAACTTTCTCTTAGAGTGTGAGATCTTATTTTCTACAAGTTACAGGAAAAATAATCAGAGAGATAAGTATTACATTGTATTTACAAAAAAAGCCATTAGGACCTACCAAATTTTTATACAGATTATAGGTTTCAGAGTCCAGAATTGTTAACAGTACACAATGAAACCTCATTCATATGGTAGCATGTACATTTTTTGTCAGAGTATAAGATTCTAAGTGGATACATTTTATTGGAATTAAATGACAGATAAACCTCTCTCAGTGTGTAAGATTCTTAAGTTATGCAATTTATAGATATTTTCTTTCTCAGAGATATGAACTGTATTGTACTTACAAAAAACCAATAGGACCTACCAAGATTTAAATACAGATCACTGTATTCAAAGCTCAGAGTGGAGTGGTTACCAATACACCAAGAAACCACATTCATAAGGGAACATCTAAACATTTTTTTCTAAAATGTTAGATTCTTAGAAGACACATTTTATTGAAGTTATTGTACATATATTAACATCAATGCTTATTTGGATTACACAGTAAAATTCATATAATTACAAACATTTCTATAACTACCTTTTTAAGATTTTAGTACATATTACAATAATCAGTGATTTAAAAAAAATGTTTTATATGTATAAAAAAGAAAAGTTTTTGTCAATCAAGGACTTAAACTGAAGGTACTAAAATGCACCTGGTCCCACCAAGATTTGAACTCAATTTACTGGATTCAGAGTACAGAGTGCTAACCATAACACCATGGAATCTCCCTTCTAATAACACATATAAAACTTTCTCTAAGAGTGTAAGATCTTAATTTCTACAAGATACAGAAATATTCATTCAGAGAGATATGTACTACATTGTATTTACAAATAAAACCATTAGGACCTACCAATTTGTATATACAGATTATTGGTTTCAGAGTCCAGAATTGTTAACAGTATACCATGAAAGCTCATTCATATGGTGTCATGTAAAAAAAATTCTCACAGTGTAAGATTCTTAGAGGTTACATTTTATTGGAATTATATTACAGATAAACCTGTCTCTCAGTGTGTATGATTCTTAATTTATGCAATTTATAGATATTTTCTTTCTCAGAGATATGAACTGCATAATACTTACAAAAAAACAATAGGACCTACCAAGATGTAAATACAAATAATGGATTCAGAGTCCAAAATGGTTACAAATACACAAGGAAACTTCATTCATGAGGAAGCATTTAAACAGTTTTTACTAGAATGTACACTCAGAGAAATATAAACTGAACGGTACTTACAAAAAACCAATAGGACCTACCAAGATTTAAATACAGATCACTGGATTCAAAGATCAGAGTGGTTACCAATACACCAAGAAACCTCATTCACGAGGGAGAGCTAAACATTTTTTTCTAAAATGTTAGATTCTTAGAAGACACATTTTATTGCAATTATTGTACATATATTTACATCAACGCATATTTGGGTTATATAGTAAAATTCATATAATTACATACATTTCTATAACTACCTTTTTTAGCTTTTTGTACATATTTACAAAAATCAGTGATTTAAAACAATTATTATATGTATGAAAAAGAAGACTTTCTGTCAATCAAGAACTTAAACTGAAGGTACTAAAACACATCAGGTCCCACTGAGATTTGAAATCGGAACGCTGGATTCAGAGTCCGGAGTGCTAACCATTACACCACGGAACTTCTCTTTTAACACCACATATACAACTTTCTCTTAGAGTGTGAGATCTTATTTTCTACAAGTTACAGGAAAAATAATCAGAGAGATAAGTATTACATTGTATTTACAAAAAAAGCCATTAGGACCTACCAAATTTTTATACAGATTATAGGTTTCAGAGTCAAGAATTGTTAACAGTACACAATGAAACCTCATTCATATGGTAGCATGTACATTTTTGGTCAGAGTATAAGATTCTTAGTGGATACATTTTATTGGAATTAAATGACAGATAAACCTGTCTCTCAGTGTGTAAGATTCTTAATTTATGCAATTTATAGATATTTTCTTTCTCAGAGATATTAACTGTATTGTACTTACAACAAAACCAATATAACCTACCAAGATGTAAATATAGATCATGGATTCAGAGTCCAAAATGGTTACCAATACACCATGAAACCTCATCCATTAGGGAGCATCTAAATATTTTTATAAGAATCTACTCTCAGAGAGATATGAACTGAATGGTACTTACAAAAAACCATTAGGACCTACCAAGATTTAAATACAGATCACTGTATTCAAAGATCAGAGTGGAGTGGTTACCAATACACCAAGAAACCACATTCATTAGGGAACATCTAAACATATTTTTCTAAAATGTTAGATTCTTAGAAGACACATTTTATTGAAGTTATTGTACATATATTAACATCAATGTTTATTTGGATTACACAGTAAAATTCATATAATTACAAACATTTCTATAACTACCTTTTTTTAGATTTTAGTACATATTTACAATAATCAGTGATTTAAAAAAAAATGTTTTATATGTTTAAAAAAGAAAACTTTTTGTCAATCAAGGACTTAAACTGAAGGTACTAAAATGCACCTGGTCCCACCAAGATTTGAACTCAATTTACTGGATTCAGAGTACAGAGTGCTAACCATAACACCATGGAATCTCCCTTCTAATAACACATATAAAACTTTCTCTCAGAGTGTAAGATCTTAATTTCTACAAGATACAGAAATATTCATTTAGAGAGATATGTACTACATTGTATTTACAAATAAAACCATTAGGACCTACCAATTTGTATATACAGATTATTGGTTTCAGAGTCCAGAATTGTTAACAGTACACCATGAAAGCTCATTCATATGGTGGCATGTAAAAAAATTTCTCACAGTGTAAGATTCTTAGAGGTTACATTTTATTGGAATTATATTACAGATAAACCTGTCTCTCAGTGTGTATGATTCTTAATTTATGCAATTTATAGAAATTTTCTTTCTCAGAGATATGAACTGCATAATACTTACAAAAAAACAATAGGACTTAACAAGATGTAAATACAAATCATGGATTCAGAGTCCAAAATGGTTACAAATACACCAGGAAACCTCATTCATGAGGAAGCATTTAAACAGTTTTTACTAGAATGTACACTCAGAGAAATATAAACTGAACGGTACTTACAAAAAACCAATAGGACCTACCAAGATTTAAATACAGATCACTGGATTCAAAGATCAGAGTGGTTACCAATACACCAAGAAACCTCATTCACGAGGGAGAGCTAAACATTTTTTCTAAAATGTTAGATTCTTAGAAGACACATTTTATTGCAATTATTGTACATATATTTACATCAACGCATATTTGGGTTATATAGTAAAATTCATATAATTACATACATTTCTATAACTACCTTTTTTAGCTTTTTGTACATATTTACAAAAATCAGTGATTTAAAACAATTATTATATGTATGAAAAAGAAGACTTTCTGTCAATCAAGAACTTAAACTGAAGGTACTAAAACACATCAGGTCCCACTGAGATTTGAGCTCAGAACGCTGGATTCAGAGTCCGGAGTGCTAACCATTACACCATGGAACCTCTCTTTTAACACCACATATACAACCTTCTCTTAGAGTGTGAGATCTTATTTTCTACACGTTACAGGAATAATAATCAGAGAGATAAGTATTATATTGTATTTACAAAAAAAGCCATTAGGACCTACCAAATTTTTATACAGATTATAGGTTTCAGAGTCAAGAATTGTTAACAGTACACAATGAAACCTCATTCATATGGTAGCATGTACATTTTTGGTCAGAGTATAAGATTCTTAGTGGATACATTTTATTGGAATTAAATGACAGATAAACCTGTCTCTAAGTGTGTAAGATTCTTAATTTATGCAATTTATAGATATTTTCTTTCTCAGAGATATTAACTGTATTGTACTTACAACAAAACCAATATAACCTACCAAGATGTAAATATAGATCATGGATTCAGAGTCCAAAATTGTTACCAATACACCATGAAACCTCATCCATTAGGGAGCATCTACATATTTTTATAAGAATCTACTCTCAGAGAGATATGAACTGAATGGTACTTACAAAAAACCATTAGGACCTACCAAGATTTAAATACAGATCACTGTATTCAAAGATCAGAGTGGAGTGGTTACCAATACACCAAGAAACCACATTCATTAGGGAACATCTAAACATATTTTTCTAAAATGTTAGATTCTTAGAAGACACATTTTATTGAAGTTATTGTACATATATTAACATCAATGTTTATTTGGATTACACAGTAAAATTCATATAATTACAAACATTTCTATAACTACCTTTTTTTAGATTTTAGTACATATTTACAATAATCAGTGATTTAAAAAAAATGTTTTATATGTTTAAAAAAGAAAAGTTTTTGTCAATCAAGGACTTAAACTGAAGGTACTAAAATGCACCTGGTCCCACCAAGATTTGAACTCAATTTACTGGATTCAGAGTACAGAGTGCTAACCATAACACCATGGAATCTCCCTTCTAATAACACATATAAAACTTTCTCTCAGAGTGTAAGATCTTAATTTCTACAAGATACAGAAATATTCATTTAGAGAGATATGTACTACATTGTATTTACAAATAAAACCATTAGGACCTACCAATTTGTATATACAGATTATTGGTTTCAGAGTCCAGAATTGTTAACAGTACACCATGAAAGCTCATTCATATGGTGGCATGTAAAAAAAATTCTCACAGTGTAAGATTCTTAGAGGTTACATTTTATTGGAATTATATTACAGATAAACCTGTCTCTCAGTGTGTATGATTCTTAATTTATGCAATTTATAGAAATTTTCTTTCTCAGAGATATGAACTGCATAATACTTACAAAAAAACAATAGGACTTAACAAGATGTAAATACAAATCATGGATTCAGAGTCCAAAATGGTTACAAATACACCAGGAAACCTCATTCATGAGGAAGCATTTAAACAGTTTTTACTAGAATGTACACTCAGAGAAATATAAACTGAACGGTACTTACAAAAAACCAATAGGACCTACCAAGATTTAAATACAGATCACTGGATTCAAAGATCAGAGTGGTTACCAATACACCAAGAAACCTCATTCACGAGGGAGAGCTAAACATTTTTTTCTAAAATGTTAGATTCTTAGAAGACACATTTTATTGCAATTATTGTACATATATTTACATCAACGCATATTTGGGTTATATAGTAAAATTCATATAATTACATACATTTCTATAACTACCTTTTTCAGCTTTTTGTACATATTTACAAAAATCAGTGATTTAAAACAATTATTATATGTATGAAAAAGAAGACTTTCTGTCAATCAAGAACTTAAACTGAAGGTACTAAAACACATCAGGTCCCACTGAGATTTGAGCTCAGAACGCTGGATTCAGAGTCCGGAGTGCTAACCATTACACCATGGAACCTCTCTTTTAACACCACATATACAACCTTCGCTTAGAGTGTGAGATCTTATTTTCTACACGTTACAGGAATAATAATCAGAGAGATAAGTATTACATTGTATTTACAAAAAAAGCCATTAGGACCTACCAAATTTTTATACAGATTATAGGTTTCAGAGTCAAGAATTGTTAACAGTACACAATGAAACCTCATTCATATGGTAGCATGTACATTTTTGGTCAGAGTATAAGATTCTTAGTGGATACATTTTATTGGAATTAAATGACAGATAAACCTATCTCTCAGTGTGTAAGATTCTTAATTTATGCAATTTATAGATATTTTCTTTCTCAGAGATATTAACTGTATTGTACTTACAACAAAACCAATATAACCTACCAAGATGTAAATATAGATCATGGATTCAGAGTCCAAAATGTTTACCAATACACCATGAAACCTCATCCATTAGGGAGCATCTAAATATTTTTATAAGAATCTACTCTCAGAGAGATATGAACTGAATGGTACTTACAAAAAACCATTAGGACCTACCAAGATTTAAATACAGATCACTGTATTCAAAGATCAGAGTGGAGTGGTTACCAATACACCAAGAAACCACATTCATTAGGGAACATCTAAACATATTTTTCTAAAATGTTAGATTCTTAGAAGACACATTTTATTGAAGTTATTGTACATATATTAACATCAATGTTTATTTGGATTACACAGTAAAAATCATATAATTACAAACATTTCTATAACTACCTTTTTTAGATTTTAGTACATATTTACAATAATCAGTGATTTAAAAAAAAATGTTTTATATGTTTAAAAAAGAAAAGTTTTTGTCAATCAAGGACTTAAACTGAAGGTACTAAAATGCACCTGGTCCCACCAAGATTTGAACTCAATTTACTGGATTCAGAGTACAGAGTGCTAACCATAACACCATGGAATCTCCCTTCTAATAACACATATAAAACTTTCTCTCAGAGTGTAAGATCTTAATTTCTACAAGATACAGAAATATTCATTCAGAGAGATATGTACTACATTGTATTTACAAATAAAACCATTAGGACCCACCAATTTGTATATACAGATTATTGGTTTCAGAGTCCAGAATTATTAACAGTACACCATGAAAGCTCATTCATATGGTGGCATGTAAAAAAAATGTTCTCACAGTGTAAGATTCTTAGAGGTTACATTTTATTGGAATTATATTACAGATAAAACTGTCTCTCAGTGTGTATGATTCTTAATTTATGCAATTTATAGATATTTTCTTTCTCAGAGATATGAACTGCATAATACTTACAAAAAAACAATAAGACCTACCAAGATGTAAATACAAATCATGGATTCAGAGTCCAAAATGGTTACAAATACACCAGGAAACCTCATTCATGAGGAAGCATTTAAACAGTTTTTATTAGAATGTACTCTCAGAGAAATATAAACTGAACGGTACTTACAAAAAACCAATAGGACCTACCAAGATTTAAATACAGATCACTGGATTCAAAGATCAGAGTTGTTACCAATACACCAAGAAACCTCATTCACGAGGGAGAGCTAAACATTTTTTTTCTTCAATGTTAGATTCTTAGAAGACACATTTTATTGCAATTATTGTACACATCAACGCTTATTTGGGTTATATAGTAAAATTCATATAATTACATACATTTCTATAACTACCTTTTTTAGCTTTTTGTACATATTTACAAAAATCAGTGATTTAAAAAAATTATTATATGTATGAAAAAGAAGACTTTCTGTCAATCAAGAACTTAAACTGAAGGTACTAAAACACATCAGGTCCCACTGAGATTTGAACTTGGAACGTTGGATTCAGAGTCCAGAGTGATAACCATTACACCATGGAACCTCTCTCTTAACACCACATATACAACTTTCTCATAGAGTGTGAGATCTTATTTTCTACAAGTTACAGGAATAATAATCAGAGAGATAAGTATTACATTGTATTTACAAAAAAAGCCATTAGGACCTACCAAATTTTTATACAGATTATAGGTTTCAGAGTCCAGAATTGTTAACAGTACACAATGAAACCTCATTCATATGGTAGCATGTACATTTTTTGTCAGAGTATAAGATTCTTAGTGGATACATTTTATTGGAATTAAATGACAGATAAACCTCTCTCAGTGTGTAAGATTCTTAAGTTATGCAATTTATAGATATTTTCTTTCTCAGAGATATGAACTGTATTGTACTTACAAAAAACCAATAGGACCTACCAAGATTTAAATACAGATCACTGTATTCAAAGCTCAGAGTGGAGTGGTTACCAATACACCAAGAAACCACATTCATAAGGGAACATCTAAACATTTTTTTCTAAAATGTTAGATTCTTAGAAGACACATTTTATTGAAGTTATTGTACATATATTAACATCAATGCTTATTTGGATTACACAGTAAAATTCATATAATTACAAACATTTCTATAACTACCTTTTTAAGATTTTAGTACATATTACAATAATCAGTGATTTAAAAAAAATGTTTTATATGTATAAAAAAGAAAAGTTTTTGTCAATCAAGGACTTAAACTGAAGGTACTAAAATGCACCTGGTCCCACCAAGATTTGAACTCAATTTACTGGATTCAGAGTACAGAGTGCTAACCATAACACCATGGAATCTCCCTTCTAATAACACATATAAAACTTTCTCTAAGAGTGTAAGATCTTAATTTCTACAAGATACAGAAATATTCATTCAGAGAGATATGTACTACATTGTATTTACAAATAAAACCATTAGGACCTACCAATTTGTATATACAGATTATTGGTTTCAGAGTCCAGAATTGTTAACAGTATACCATGAAAGCTCATTCATATGGTGTCATGTAAAAAAAATTCTCACAGTGTAAGATTCTTAGAGGTTACATTTTATTGGAATTATATTACAGATAAACCTGTCTCTCAGTGTGTATGATTCTTAATTTATGCAATTTATAGATATTTTCTTTCTCAGAGATATGAACTGCATAATACTTACAAAAAAACAATAGGACCTACCAAGATGTAAATACAAATCATGGATTCAGAGTCCAAAATGGTTACAAATACACCAGGAAACCTCATTCATGAGGAAGCATTTAAACAGTTTTTACTAGAATGTACACTCAGAGAAATATAAACTGAACGGTACTTACAAAAAACCAATAGGACCTACCAAGATTTAAATACAGATCACTGGATGCAAAGATCAGAGTGGTTACCAATACACCAAGAAACCTCATTCACGAGGGAGAGCTAAACATTTTTTTCTAAAATGTTAGATTCTTAGAAGACACATTTTATTGCAATTATTGTACATATATTTACATCAACGCATATTTGGGTTATATAGTAAAATTCATATAATTACATACATTTCTATAACTACCTTTTTTAGCTTTTTGTACATATTTACAAAAATCAGTGATTTAAAACAATTATTATATGTATGAAAAAGAAGACTTTCTGTCAATCAAGAACTTAAACTGAAGGTACTAAAACACATCAGGTCCCACTGAGATTTGAGCTCAGAACGCTGGATTCAGAGTCCGGAGTGCTAACCATTACACCATGGAACCTCTCTTTTAACACCACATATACAACCTTCTCTTAGAGTGTGAGATCTTATTTTCTACACGTTACAGGAATAATAATCAGAGAGATAAGTATTACATTGTATTTACAAAAAAAGCCATTAGGACCTACCAAATTTTTATACAGATTATAGGTTTCAGAGTCAAGAATTGTTAACAGTACACAATGAAACCTCATTCATATGGTAGCATGTACATTTTTGGTCAGAGTATAAGATTCTTAGTGGATACATTTTATTGGAATTAAATGACAGATAAACCTGTCTCTAAGTGTGTAAGATTCTTAATTTATGCAATTTATAGATATTTTCTTTCTCAGAGATATTAACTGTATTGTACTTACAACAAAACCAATATAACCTACCAAGATGTAAATATAGATCATGGATTCAGAGTCCAAAATGGTTACCAATACACCATGAAACCTCATCCATTAGGGAGCATCTAAATATTTTTATAAGAATCTACTCTCAGAGAGATATGAACTGAATGGTACTTACAAAAAACCATTAGGACCTACCAAGATTTAAATACAGATCACTGTATTCAAAGATCAGAGTGGAGTGGTTACCAATACACCAAGAAACCACATTCATTAGGGAACATCTAAACATATTTTTCTAAAATGTTAGATTCTTAGAAGACACATTTTATTGAAGTTATTGTACATATATTAACATCAATGTTTATTTGGATTACACAGTAAAATTCATATAATTACAAAAATTTCTATAACTACCTTTTTTTAGATTTTAGTACATATTTACAATAATCAGTGATTTAAAAAAAATGTTTTATATGTTTAAAAAAGAAAAGTTTTTGTCAATCAAGGACTTAAACTGAAGGTACTAAAATGCACCTGGTCCCACCAAGATTTGAACTCAATTTACTGGATTCAGAGTACAGAGTGCTAACCATAACACCATGGAATCTCCCTTCTAATAACAGATATAAAACTTTCTCTCAGAGTGTAAGATCTTAATTTCTACAAGATACAGAAATATTCATTTAGAGAGATATGTACTACATTGTATTTACAAATAAAACCATTAGGACCTACCAATTTGTATATACAGATTATTGGTTTCAGAGTCCAGAATTGTTAACAGTACACCATGAAAGCTCATTCATATGGTGGCATGTAAAAAAATTTCTCACAGTGTAAGATTCTTAGAGGTTACATTTTATTGGAATTATATTACAGATAAACCTGTCTCTCAGTGTGTATGATTCTTAATTTATGCAATTTATAGAAATTTTCTTTCTCAGAGATATGAACTGCATAATACTTACAAAAAAACAATAGGACTTAAGATGTAAATACAAATCATGGATTCAGAGTCCAAAATGGTTACAAATACACCAGGAAACCTCATTCATGAGGAAGCATTTAAACAGTTTTTACTAGAATGTACACTCAGAGAAATATAAACTGAACGGTACTTACAAAAAACCAATAGGACCTACCAAGATTTAAATACAGATCACTGGATTCAAAGATCAGAGTGGTTACCAATACACCAAGAAACCTCATTCACGAGGGAGAGCTAAACATTTTTTTCTAAAATGTTAGATTCTTAGAAGACACATTTTATTGCAATTATTGTACATATATTTACATCAACGCATATTTGGGTTATATAGTAAAATTCATATAATTACATACATTTCTATAACTACCTTTTTTAGCTTTTTGTACATATTTACAAAAATCAGTGATTTAAAACAATTATTATATGTATGAAAAAGAAGACTTTCTGTCAATCAAGAACTTAAACTGAAGGTACTAAAACACATCAGGTCCCACTGAGATTTGAGCTCAGAACGCTGGATTCAGAGTCCGGAGTGCTAACCATTACACCATGGAACCTCTCTTTTAACACCACATATACAACCTTCTCTTAGAGTGTGAGATCTTATTTTCTACACGTTACAGGAATAATAATCAGAGAGATAAGTATTACATTGTATTTACAAAAAAAGCCATTAGGACCTACCAAATTTTTATACAGATTATAGGTTTCAGAGTCAAGAATTGTTAACAGTACACAATGAAACCTCATTCATATGGTAGCATGTACATTTTTGGTCAGAGTATAAGATTCTTAGTGGATACATTTTATTGGAATTAAATGACAGATAAACCTGTCTCTAAATGTGTAAGATTCTTAATTTATGCAATTTATAGATATTTTCTTTCTCAGAGATATTAACTGTATTGTACTTACAACAAAACCAATATAACCTACCAAGATGTAAATATAGATCATGGATTCAGAGTCCAAAATGTTTACCAATACACCATGAAACCTCATCCATTAGGGAGCATCTAAATATTTTTATAAGAATCTACTCTCAGAGAGATATGAACTGAATGGTACTTACAAAAAACCATTAGGACCTACCAAGATTTAAATACAGATCACTGTATTCAAAGATCAGAGTGGAGTGGTTACCAATACACCAAGAAACCACATTCATTAGGGAACATCTAAACATATTTTTCTAAAATGTTAGATTCTTAGAAGACACATTTTATTGAAGTTATTGTACATATATTAACATCAATGTTTATTTGGATTACACAGTAAAATTCATATAATTACAAACATTTCTATAACTACCTTTTTTTAGATTTTAGTACATATTTACAATAATCAGTGATTTTAAAAAAAATGTTTTATATGTTTAAAATAGAAAAGTTTTTGTCAATCAAGGACTTAAACTGAAGGTACTAAAATGCACCTGGTCCCACCAAGATTTGAACTCAATTTACTGGATTCAGAGTACAGAGTGCTAACCATAACACCATGGAATCTCCCTTCTAATAACACATATAAAACTTTCTCTCAGAGTGTAAGATATTAATTTCTACAAGATACAGAAATATTCATTTAGAGAGATATGTACTACATTGTATTTACAAATAAAACCATTAGGACCTACCAATTTGTATATACAGATTATTGGTTTCAGAGTCCAGAATTGTTAACAGTACACCATGAAAGCTCATTCATATGGTGGCATGTAAAAAAAAATCTCACAGTGTAAGATTCTTAGAGGTTACATTTTATTGGAATTATATTACAGATAGACCTGTCTCTCAGTGTGTATGATTCTTAATTTATGCAATTTATAGAAATTTTCTTTCTCAGAGATATGAACTGCATAATACTTACAAAAAAACAATAGGACTTAACAAGATGTAAATACAAATCATGGATTCAGAGTCCAAAAAGGTTACAAATACACCAGGAAACCTCATTCATGAGTAAGCATTTAAACAGTTTTTACTAGAATGTACACTCAGAGAAATATAAACTGAACGGTACTTACAAAAAACCAATAGGACCTACCAAGATTTAAATACAGATCACTGGATTCAAAGATCAGAGTGGTTACCAATACACCAAGAAACCTCATTCACGAGGGAGAGCTAAACATTTTTTTCTAAAATGTTAGATTCTTAGAAGACACATTTTATTGCAATTATTGTACATATATTTACATCAACGCATATTTGGGTTATATAGTAAAATTCATATAATTACATACATTTCTATAACTACCTTTTTTAGCTTTTTGTACATATTTACAAAAATCAGTGATTTAAAACAATTATTATATGTATGAAAAAGAAGACTTTCTGTCAATCAAGAACTTAAACTGAAGGTACTAAAACACATCAGGTCCCACTGAGATTTGAGCTCAGAACGCTGGATTCAGAGTCCGGAGTGCTAACCATTACACCATGGAACCTCTCTTTTAACACCACATATACAACCTTCTCTTAGAGTGTGAGATCTTATTTTCTACACGTTACAGGAATAATAATCAGAGAGATAAGTATTACATTGTATTTACAAAAAAAGCCATTAGGACCTACCAAATTTTTATACAGATTATAGGTTTCAGAGTCAAGAATTGTTAACAGTACACAATGAAACCTCATTCATATGGTAGCATGTACATTTTTGGTCAGAGTATAAGATTCTTAGTGGATACATTTTATTGGAATTAAATGACAGATAAACCTGTCTCTAAATGTGTAAGATTCTTAATTTATGCAATTTATAGATATTTTCTTTCTCAGAGATATTAACTGTATTGTACTTACAACAAAACCAATATAACCTACCAAGATGTAAATATAGATCATGGATTCAGAGTCCAAAATGTTTACCAATACACCATGAAACCTCATCCATTAGGGAGCATCTAAATATTTTTATAAGAATGTACTCTCAGAGAGATATGAACTGAATGGTACTTACAAAAAACCATTAGGACCTACCAAGATTTAAATACAGATCACTGTATTCAAAGATCAGAGTGGAGTGGTTACCAATACACCAAGAAACCACATTCATTAGGGAACATCTAAACATATTTTTCTAAAATGTTAGATTCTTAGAAGACACATTTTATTGAAGTTATTGTACATATATTAACATCAATGTTTATTTGGATTACACAGTAAAATTCATATAATTACAAACATTTCTATAACTACCTTTTTTTAGATTTTAGTACATATTTACAATAATCAGTGATTTAAAAAAAAATGTTTTATATGTTTAAAAAAGAAAAGTTTTTGTCAATCAAGGACTTAAACTGAAGGTACTAAAATGCACCTGGTCCCACCAAGATTTGAACTCAATTTACTGGATTCAGAGTACAGAGTGCTAACCATAACACCATGGAATCTCCCTTCTAATAACACATATAAAACTTTCTCTCAGAGTGTAAGATCTTAATTTCTACAAGATACAGAAATATTAATTTAGAGAGATATGTACTACATTGTATTTACAAATAAAACCATTAGGACCTACCAATTTGTATATACAGATTATTGGTTTCAGAGTCCAGAATTGTTAACAGTACACCATGAAAGCTCATTCATATGGTGGCATGTAAAAAAATTTCTCACAGTGTAAGATTCTTAGAGGTTACATTTTATTGGAATTATATTACAGATAAACCTGTCTCTCAGTGTGTATGATTCTTAATTTATGCAATTTATAGATATTTTCTTTCTCAGATATATGAACTGCATAATACTTACAAAAAAACAATAGGACTTAACAAGATGTAAATACAAATCATGGATTCAGAGTCCAAAATGGTTACAAATACACCAGGAAACCTCATTCACGAGGAAGCATTTAAACAGTTTTTACTAGAATGTACACTCAGAGAAATATAAACTGAACGGTACTTACAAAAAACCAATAGGACCTACCAAGATTTAAATACAGATCACTGGATTCAAAGATCAGAGTGGTTACCAATACACCAAGAAACCTCATTCACGAGGGAGAGCTAAACATTTTTTTCTAAAATGTTAGATTCTTAGAAGACACATTTTATTGCAATTATTGTACATATATTTACATCAACGCATATTTGGGTTATATAGTAAAATTCATATAATTACATACATTTCTATAACTACCTTTTTTAGCTTTTGTACATATTTACAAAAATCAGTGATTTAAAACAATTATTATATGTATGAAAAAGAAGACTTTCTGTCAATCAAGAACTTAAACTGAAGGTACTAAAACACATCAGGTCCCACTGAGATTTGAGCTCAGAACGCTGGATTCAGAGTCCGGAGTGCTAACCATTACACCATGGAACCTCTCTTTTAACACCACATATACAACCTTCTCTTAGAGTGTGAGATCTTATTTTCTACACGTTACAGGAATAATAATCAGAGAGATAAGTATTACATTGTATTTACAAAAAAAGCCATTAGGACCTACCAAATTTTTATACAGATTATAGGTTTCAGAGTCAAGAATTGTTAACAGTACACAATGAAACCTCATTCATATGGTAGCATGTACATTTTTGGTCAGAGTATAAGATTCTTAGTGGATACATTTTATTGGAATTAAATGACAGATAAACCTGTCTCTAAGTGTGTAAGATTCTTAATGTATGCAATTTATAGATATTTTCTTTCTCAGAGATATTAACTGTATTGTACTTACAACAAAACCAATATAACCTACCAAGATGTAAATATAGATCATGGATTCAGAGTCCAAAATGGTTACCAATACACCATGAAACCTCATCCATTAGGGAGCATCTAAATATTTTTATAAGAATCTACTCTCAGAGAGATATGAACTGAATGGTACTTACAAAAAACCATTAGGACCTACCAAGATTTAAATACAGATCACTGTATTCAAAGATCAGAGTGGAGTGGTTACCAATACACCAAGAAACCACATTCATTAGGGAACATCTAAACATATTTTTCTAAAATGTTAGATTCTTAGAAGACACATTTTATTGAAGTTATTGTACATATATTAACATCAATGTTTATTTGGATTACACAGTAAAATTCATATAATTACAAACATTTCTATAACTACCTTTTTTTAGATTTTAGTACATATTTACAATAATCAGTGATTTAAAAAAAATGTTTTATATGTTTAAAAAAGAAAAGTTTTTGTCAATCAAGGACTTAAACTGAAGGTACTAAAATGCACCTGGTCCCACCAAGATTTGAACTCAATTTACTGGATTCAGAGTACAGAGTGCTAACCATAACACCATGGAATCTCCCTTCTAATAACACATATAAAACTTTCTCTCAGAGTGTAAGATCTTAATTTCTACAAGATACAGAAATATTCATTTAGAGAGATATGTACTACATTGTATTTACAAATAAAACCATTAGGACCTACCAATTTGTATATACAGATTATTGGTTTCAGAGTCCAGAATTGTTAACAGTACACCATGAAAGCTCATTCATATGGTGGCATGTAAAAAAAATTCTCACAGTGTAAGATTCTTAGAGGTTACATTTTATTGGAATTATATTACAGATAAACCTGTCTCTCACTGTGTATGATTCTTAATTTATGCAATTTATAGAAATTTTCTTTCTCAGAGATATGAACTGCATAATACTTACAAAAAAACAATAGGACTTAACAAGATGTAAATACAAATCATGGATTCAGAGTCCAAAATGGTTACAAATACACCAGGAAACCTCATTCATGAGGAAGCATTTAAACAGTTTTTACTAGAATGTACACTCAGAGAAATATAAACTGAACGGTACTTACAAAAAACCAATAGGACCTACCAAGATTTAAATACAGATCACTGGATTCAAAGATCAGAGTGGTTACCAATACACCAAGAAACCTCATTCACGAGGGAGAGCTAAACATTTTTTTCTAAAATGTTAGATTCTTAGAAGACACATTTTATTGCAATTATTGTACATATATTTACATCAACGCATATTTGGGTTATATAGTAAAATTCATATAATTACATACATTTCTATAACTACCTTTTTTAGCTTTTTGTACATATTTACAAAAATCAGTGATTTAAAACAATTATTATATGTATGAAAAAGAAGACTTTCTGTCAATCAAGAACTTAAACTGAAGGTACTAAAACACATCAGGTCCCACTGAGATTTGAGCTCAGAACGCTGGATTCAGAGTCCGGAGTGCTAACCATTACACCATGGAACCTCTCTTTTAACACCACATATACAACCTTCTCTTAGAGTGTGAGATCTTATTTTCTACACGTTACAGGAATAATAATCAGAGAGATAAGTATTACATTGTATTTACAAAAAAAGCCATTAGGACCTACCAAATTTTTATACAGATTATAGGTTTCAGAGTCCAGAATTGTTAACAGTACACCATGAAAGCTCATTCATATGGTGGCATGTAAAAAAAAATCTCACAGTGTAAGATTCTTAGAGGTTACATTTTATTGGAATTATATTACAGATAGACCTGTCTCTCAGTGTGTATGATTCTTAATTTATGCAATTTATAGAAATTTTCTTTCTCAGAGATGTGAACTGCATAATACTTACAAAAAAACAATAGGACTTAACAAGATGTAAATACAAATCATGGATTCAGAGTCCAAAATGGTTACAAATACACCAGGAAACCTTATTCATGAGGAAGCATTTAAACAGTTTTTACTAGAATGTACACTCAGAGAAATATAAACTGAACGGTACTTACAAAAAACCAATAGGACCTACCAAGATTTAAATACAGATCACTGGATTCAAAGATCAGAGTGGTTACCAATACACCAAGAAACCTCATTCACGAGGGAGAGCTAAACATTTTTTTCTAAAATGTTAGATTCTTAGAAGACACATTTTATTGCAATTATTGTACATATATTTACATCAACGCATATTTGGGTTATATAGTAAAATTCATATAATTACATACATTTCTATAACTACCTTTTTTAGCTTTTGTACATATTTACAAAAATCAGTGATTTAAAACAATTATTATATGTATGAAAAAGAAGACTTTCTGTCAATCAAGAACTTAAACTGAAGGTACTAAAACACATCAGGTCCCACTGAGATTTGAGCTCAGAACGCTGGATTCAGAGTCCGGAGTGCTAACCATTACACCATGGAACCTCTCTTTTAACACCACATATACAACCTTCTCTTAGAGTGTGAGATCTTATTTTCTACACGTTACAGGAATAATAATCAGAGAGATAAGTATTACATTGTATTTACAAAAAAAGCCATTAGGACCTACCAAATTTTTATACAGATTATAGGTTTCAGAGTCAAGAATTGTTAACAGTACACAATGAAACCTCATTCATATGGTAGCATGTACATTTTTGGTCAGAGTATAAGATTCTTAGTGGATACATTTTATTGGAATTAAATGACAGATAAACCTGTCTCTAAATGTGTAAGATTCTTAATTTATGCAATTTATAGATATTTTCTTTCTCAGAGATATTAACTGTATTGTACTTACAACAAAACCAATATAACCTACCAAGATGTAAATATAGATCATGGATTCAGAGTCCAAAATGGTTACCAATACACCATGAAACCTCATCCATTAGGGAGCATCTAAATATTTTTATAAGAATCTACTCTCAGAGAGATATGAACTGAATGGTACTTACAAAAAACCATTAGGACCTACCAAGATTTAAATACAGATCACTGTATTCAAAGATCAGAGTGGAGTGGTTACCAATACACCAAGAAACCACATTCATTAGGGAACATCTAAACATATTTTTCTAAAATGTTAGATTCTTAGAAGACACATTTTATTGAAGTTATTGTACATATATTAACATCAATGTTTATTTGGATTACACAGTAAAATTCATATAATTACAAACATTTCTATAACTACCTTTTTTTAGATTTTAGTACATATTTACAATAATCAGTGATTTAAAAAAAAATGTTTTATATGTTTAAAAAAGAAAAGTTTTTGTCAATCAAGGACTTAAACTGAAGGTACTAAAATGCACCTGGTCCCACCAAGATTTGAACTCAATTTACTGGATTCAGAGTACAGAGTGCTAACCATAACACCATGGAATCTCCCTTCTAATAACACATATAAAACTTTCTCTCAGAGTGTAAGATCTTAATTTCTACAAGATACAGAAATATTCATTCAGAGAGATATGTACTACATTGTATTTACAAATAAAACCATTTGGACCTACCAATTTGTATATACAGATTATTGGTTTCAGAGTCCAGAATTGTTAACAGTACACCATGAAAGCTCATTCATATGGTGGCATGTAAAAAAATTTCTCACAGTGTAAGATTCTTAGAGGTTACATTTTATTGGAATTATATTACAGATAAACCTGTCTCTCAGTGTGTATGATTCTTAATTTATGCAATTTATAGATATTTTCTTTCTCAGATATATGAACTGCATAATACTTACAAAAAAACAATAGGACTTAACAAGATGTAAATACAAATCATGGATTCAGAGTCCAAAATGGTTACAAATACACCAGGAAACCTCATTCATGAGGAAGCATTTAAACAGTTTTTATTAGAATGTACTCTCAGAGAAATATAAACTGAACGGTACTTACAAAAAACCAATAGGACCTACCAAGATTTAAATACAGATCACTGGATTCAAAGATCAGAGTGGTTACCAATACACCAAGAAACCTCATTCACGAGGGAGAGCTAAACATTTTTTTTCTTCAATGTTAGATTCTTAGAAGACACAATTTATTGCAATTATTGTACACATCAACGCTTATTTGGGTTATATAGTAAAATTCATATAATTACATACATTTCTATAACTACCTTTTTTAGCTTTTTGTACATATTTACAAAAATCAGTGATTTAAAAAAATTATTATATGTATAAAAAAGAAGACTTTCTGTCAATCAAGAACTTAAACTGAAGGTACTAAAACACATCAGGTCCCACTGAGATTTGAACTTGGAACGTTGGACTCAGAGTCCAGAGTGATAACCATTACACCATGGAACCTCTCTCTTAACACCACATATACAACTTTCTCTTAGAGTGTGAGATCTTATTTTCTACAAGTTACAGGAATAATAATCAGAGAGATAAGTATTACATTGTATTTACAAAAAAAGCCATTAGGACCTGCCAAATGTTTATACAGATTATAGGTTTCAGAGTCCAGAATTGTTAACAGTACACAATGAAACCTCATTCATATGGTAGCATGTACATTTTTTGTCAGAGTATAAGATTCTTAGTGGATACATTTTATTGGAATTAAATGACAGATAAACCTCTCTCAGTGTGTAAGATTCTTAAGTTATGCAATTTATAGATATTTTCTTTCTCAGAGATATGAACTGTATTGTACTTACAAAAAACCAATAGGACCTACCAAGATTTAAATACAGATCACTGTATTCAAAGCTCAGAGTGGAGTGGTTACCAATACACCAAGAAACCACATTCATAAGGGAACATCTAAACATTTTTTTCAAAAATGTTAGATTCTTAGAAGACACATTTTATTGAAGTTATTGTACATATATTAACATCAATGTTTATTTGGATTACACAGTAAAATTCATATAATTACAAACATTTCTATAACTACCTTTTTTTAGATTTTAGTACATATTACAATAATCAGTGATTTAAAAAAAATGTTTTATATGTATAAAAAAGAAAAGTTTTTGTCAATAAAGGACTTAAACTGAAGGTACTAAAATGCACCTGGTCCCACCAATATTTGAACTCAATTTACTGGATTCAGAGTACAGAGTGCTAACCATAACACCATGGAATCTCCCTTCTAATAACACATATAAAACTTTCTCTCAGAGTGTAAGATCTTAATTTCTACAAGATACAGAAATATTCATTCAGAGAGATATGTACTACATTGTATTTACAAATAAAACCATTAGGACCTACCAATTTGTATATACAGATTATTGGTTTCAGAGTCCAGAATTGTTAACAGTATACCATGAAAGCTCATTCATATGGTGTCATGTAAAAAAAATTCTCACAGTGTAAGATTCTTAGAGGTTACATTTTATTGGAATTATATTACAGATAAACCTGTCTCTCAGTGTGTATGATTCTTAATTTATACAATTTATAGATATTTTCTTTCTCAGAGATATGAACTGCATAATACTTACAAAAAAACAATAGGACCTACCAAGATGTAAATACAAATCATGGATTCAGAGTCCAAAATGGTTACAAATACACCAGGAAACCTCATTCATGAGGAAGCATTTAAACAGTTTTTATTAGAATGTACTCTCAGAGAAATATAAACTGAACGGTACTTACAAAAAACCAATAGGACCTACCAAGATTTAAATACAGATCACTGGATTCAAAGATCAGAGTGGTTACCAATACACCAAAAAACCTCATTCACGAGGGAGAGCTAAACATTTTTTTCTAAAATGTTAGATTCTTAGAAGACACATTTTATTGCAATTATTGTACATATATTTACATCAACGCTTATTTGGTTTATATAGTAAAATTCATATAATTACATACATTTCTATAACTACCTTTTTTAGCTTTTTGTACATATTTACAAAAATCAGTGATTTAAAACAATTATTATATGTATGAAAAAGAAGACTTTCTGTCAATCAAGAACTTAAACTGAAGGTACTAAAACACGTCAGGTCCCACTGAGATTTGAAATCGGAATGCTGGATTCAGAGTCCGGAGTGCTAACCATTACACCACGGAACTTCTCTTTTAACACCACATGTACAACTTTCTCTTAGAGTGTGAGATCTTATTTTCTACAAGTTACAGGAAAAATAATCAGAGAGATAAGTATTACATTGTATTTACAAAAAAAGCCATTAGGACCTACCAAATTTTTATACAGATTATAGGTTTCAGAGTCCAGAATTGTTAACAGTACACAATGAAACCTCATTCATATGGTAGCATGTACATTTTTGGTCAGAGTATAAGATTCTTAGTGGATACATTTTATTGGAATTAAATGACAGATAAACCTGTCTCTCAGTGTGTAAGATTCTTAATTTATGCAATTTATAGATATTTTCTTTCTCAGAGATATTAACTGTATTGTACTTACAACAAAACCAATATAACCTACCAAGATGTAAATATAGATCATGGATTCAGAGTCCAAAATGTTTACCAATACACCATGAAACCTCATCCATTAGGGAGCATCTAAATATTTTTATAAGAATCTACTCTCAGAGAGATATGAACTGAATGGTACTTACAAAAAACCAATAGGACCTACCAAGATTTAAATACAGATCACTTTATTCAAAGATCAGAGTGGAGTGGTTACCAATACACCAAGAAACCACATTCATTAGGGAACATCTAAACATTTTTTTCTAAAATGTTAGATTCTTTGAAGACACATTTTATTGAAGTTATTGTACATATATTAACATCAATGCTTATTTGGATTACACAGTAAAATTCATATAATTACAAACATTTCTATAACTACCTTTTTTTAGATTTTAGTACATTTTACAATAATCAGTGATTTAAAATAATGTATTATATGTATAAAAAAGAAAAGTTTTTGTCAATAAACGACTTAAACTGAAGGTACTAAAATGCACCTGGTCCCACTGAGATTTGAACTCAATTTACTGGATTCAGAGTACAGAGTGCTAACCATAACACCATGGAATCTCCCTTCTAATAACACATATAAAACTTTCTCTCAGAGTGTAAGGTCTTAATTTCTACAAGATACAGAAATATTCATTCAGAGAGATATGTACTACATTGTATTTACAAATAAAACCATTAGGACCTACCAATTTGTATATACAGATTATTGGTTTCAGAGTCCAGAATTGTTAACAGTACACCATGAAAGCTCATTCATATGGTGGCATGTAAAACATTTTCTCACAGTGTAAGATTCTTAGAGGTTACATTTTATTGGAATTATATTACAGATAAACCTGTCTCTCAGTGTGTATGATTCTTAATTTATGCAATTTATAGATATTTTCTTTCTCAGAGATATGAACTGCATAATACTTACAAAAAAACAATAGGACCTACCAAGATGTAAATACAAATCATGGATTCAGAGTCCAAAATGGTTACAAATACACCAGGAAACCTCATTCATGAGGAAGCATTTAAACAGTTTTTATTAGAATGTACTCTCAGAGAAATATAAACTGAACGGTACTTACAAAAAACCAATAGGACCTACCAAGATTTAAATACAGATCACTGGATTCAAAGATCAGAGTGGTTACCAATACACCAAGAAACTTCATTCATGAGGGAGAGCTAAACATTTTTTTCTAAAATGTTAGATTCTTATAAGACACATTTTATTGCAATTATTGTACATATATTTACATCAACGCTTATTTGGGTTATATAGTAAAATTCATATAATTACATACATTTCTATAACTACCTTTTTTTAGATTTTAGTACATATTTACAAAAATCAGTGATTTAAAAAAATTATTGTATGTATGAAAAAGAAGACTTTCTGTCAATCAAGAACTTAAACTGAAGGTACTAAAACAAATCAGGTCCCACCGAGATTTGAACTCGGATCACTGGATTCAGAGTCCAGAGTGCTAACCATTACACCATGGAACCTCTCTTCTAACACCACAGAACCTCTCTTCTAACACCACATATACAACTTTCTCTTAGAGTGTGAGATCTTATTTTCTACAAGTTACAGGAATAATAATCAGAGAGATAAGTATTACATTGTATTTACAAAAAAAGCCATTAGGACCTATCACATTTTTATACAGATTATAGGTTTCAGAGTCCAGAATTGTTAACAGTACACAATGAAACCTCATTCATATGGTAGCATGTACATTTTTTGTCAGAGTATAAGATTCTTAGTGGATACATTTTATTGGAATTAAATGACAGATAAATCTGTCTCTCAGTGTGTAAGATTCTTAATTTATGCAATGTATAGATATTCTCTTTCTCAGAGATATTAACTGTATTGTACTTACAACAAAACCAATATAACCTACCAAGATGTAAATATAGATTATGGATTCAGAGTCCAAAATGTTTACCAAAACACCATGAAACCTCATCCATTAGGGAGCATCTAAATATTTTTATAAGAATGTACTCTCAGAGAGATATAAACTGAATGGTACTTACAAAAAACCAATAGGACCTACCAAGATTTAAATACAGATCACTGTATTCAAAGATCAGAGTGGAGTTGTAACCAATACACCAAGAAACCACATTCATTAGGGAACATCTAAACATTTTTTTCTAAAATGTTAGATTCTTAGAAGACACATTTTATTGAAGTTATTGTACATATATTAACATCAATGCTTATTTGGATTACACAGTAAAATTCATATAATTACAAACATTTCTATAACTACCTTTTTTTAGATTATAGTACATATTTACAATAATCAGTGATTTAAAAAATGTATTATATGTATAAAAAAGAAAAGTTTTTGTCAATCAAGGACTTAAATTGAAGGTACTAAAATGCATCTGGTTCCAACGAGATTTGAACTCAATTTACTGGATTCAGAGTACAGAGTGCTAACCATAACACCATGGAATCTCACTTCTAATAACACATATAAAACTTTCTCTTAGAGTGTAAGATCTTAATTTCTACAAGATACAGAAATATTCATTCAGAGAGATATGCACTACATTGTATTTACAAATAAAACCATTAGGACCTACCAATTTGTATATACAGATTATTGGTTTCAGAGTCCAGATTTGTTAACAGTACACCATGAAAGCTCGTTCATATGGTGGCATGTAAAAAAAAATTCTCACAGTGTAAGATTCTTACAGGTTACATTTTATTGGAATTAAATGACAGATAAACCTGTCTCTCAGTGTGTAAGATTCTTAATTTATGCAATTTATAGATATTTTCTTTCTCAGAGATATTAACTGTATTGTACTTACAACAAAACCAATAGAACCTTCCAAGATGTAAATATAGATCATGGATTCAGAGTCCAAAATGTTTACCAATACACCATGAAACCTCATCCATTAGGGAGCATCTAAATATTTTTATAAGAATGTACTCTCAGAGAGATATGAACTGAATGGTACTTACAAAAAACCAATAGGACCTACCAAGATTTAAATACAGATCACTGTATTCAAAGATCAGAGTGGAGTGGTTACCAATACACCAAGAAACCACATTCATTAGGGAACATCTAAACATTTTTTTCTAAAATGTTAGATTCTTAGAAGACACATTTTATTGAAGTTATTATACATATATTAACATCAATGCTTATTTGGATTACACAGTAAAATTCATATAATATCAAACATTTCTATAACTACCTTTTTTTAGATTTTAGTACATTTTTACAATAATTAGTAATTTAAAAAAAAATTATTATATGTATAAAAAAGAAAAGTTTTTGTCAATCAAGGACTTAAACTGAAGGTACTAAAATGCACCTGGTCCCACCGAGATTTTTACTCAATTTACTGGATTCATAGTACAGAGTGCTAACCATAACACCATGGAATCTCCCTTCAAATAACACATATAAAACTTTCTCTCAGAGTGTAAGATCTTAATTTCTACAAGATACAGAAATATTCATTCAGAGAGATATGTACTACATTGTATTTACAAATAAAACCATTAGGACCTACCAAATTTGTATATACAGATTATTGGTTTCAGAGTCCAGAATTGTTAACAGTACACCATGAAAGCTCGTTCATATGGTGGCATGTAAAAATTTTTTCTCACAGTGTAAGATTCTTTTAGGTTACATTTTATTGGAATTATATTACAGATAAACCTGTCTCTCAGTGTGTATGATTCTTAATTTATGCAATTTATAGATATTTTCTTTCTCAGAGATATGAACTGCATAATACTTACAAAAAAACAATAAGACCTACCAAGATGTAAATACAAATCGTGGATTCAGAGTCCAAAATGGTTACAAATACACCAGGAAACCTCATTCATTAGGGAACATCTAAACATTTTTTTCTAAAATGTTAGATTCTTAGAAGACACATTTTATTGCAATTATTGTACATATATTTACATCAACGCTTATTTGGGTTATATAGTAAAATTCATATAATTACATACATTTCTATAACTACCTTTTTTAGCTTTTCGTACATATTTACAAAAATCAGTGATTAAAAAAAATGATTATATGTATGAAAAAGAAGACTTTCTGCCAATCAAGAACTTAAACTGAAGGTACTAAAACAAATCAGGTCCCACCGAGATTCGAACTCAGATTGCTGGATTCAGAGTCCAGAGTGCTAACCATTACACCATGGAACCTCTCTTCTAACACCACATATACAACTTTCTCTTAGAGTGTGAGATCTTATTTTCTACAATTTACAGGAATAATAATCAGAGATATAAGTATTACATTGTATTTACAAAAAAAAGCCATTAGGACCTATCAAATTTTTATACAGATTATAGGTTTCATAGTCCAGAATTGTTAACAGTACACAATGAAACCTCATTCATATGGTAGCATGTACATTTTTTGTCAGAGTATAAGATTCTTAGTGGATACATTTTATTGGAATTAAATGACAGATAAATCTGTCTCTCAGTGTGTAAGATTCTTAATTTATGCAATTTATAGATATTTTCTTTCTCAGAGATATTAACTGTATTGTACTTACAACAAAACCAATATAACCTACCAAGATGTAAATATAGATCATGGATTCAGAGTCCAACATGTTTACCAATACACCATGAAACCTCATCCATTAGGGAGCATCTAAATATTTTTATAAGAATGTACTCTCAGAGAGATATGAACTGAATGGTATTTTCAAAAAACCAATAGGACCTACCAAGATTTAAATACAGACCACTGTATTCAAAGATCAGAGTTGAGTGGTTACCAATACACCAAGAAACCACAATCATTAGGGAACATCTAAACATTTTTTTCTAAAAAATGTTAGATTCTTAGAAGACGCATTTTATTGAAGTTATTGTACATATATTAACATCAGTGCTTATTTGGATTACACAGTAAAATTCATATAATTACAAACATTTCTATAACTACCTTTTTTTAGATTTTAGTACATTTTTACAATAATCAGTGATTTAAAAAATGTATTATATGTATAAAAAAGAAACGTTTTTGTCAATCAAAGACTTAAACTGAAGGTACTAAAATGCACCTGGTCCCACTGAGATTTGAACTCAATTTACTGTATTCAGAGTACAGAGTGCTAACCATAACACCATGGAATCTCCCTTCTAATAACACATATAAAACTTTCTCTCAGAGTGTAAGATCTTAATTTCTACAAGATACAGAAATATTCATTCAGAGAGATATGTACTACATTGTATTTACAAATAAAACCATTAGGACCTACCAATTTGTATATACAGATTATTGGTTTCAGAGTCCAGAATTGTTAACAGTACACCATGAAAGCTCATTCATATGGTGGCATGTAAAAACATTTCTCACAGTGTAAGATTCTTAGAGGTTACATTTTATTGGAATTATATTACAGATAAACCTGTCTCTCAGTGTGTGATTCTTAATTTATGCAATTTATAGATATTTTCTTTCTCAGAGATATGAACTGCATAATACTTACAAAAAAACAATAGGACCTACCAAGATGTAAATACAAATCATGGATTCAAAGTCCAAAATGGTTACAAATACACCAGGAAACCTCATTCATGAGGAAGCATTTAAACAGTTTTTATTAGAATGTACTCTCAGAGAAATATAAACTGAACGGTACTTACAAAAAACCAATAGGACCTACCAAGATTTAAATACAGATCACTGGATTCAAAGATCAGAGTGGTTACCAATACACCAAGAAACTTCATTCATAAGGGAGAACTAAACATTTTTTTCTAAAATGTTAGATTCTTAGAAGACACATTTTATTGCAATTATTGTACATATATTTACATCAACGCTTATTTGGGTTATATAGTAAAATTCATATAATTACATACATTTCTATAACTACCTTTTTTAGCTTTTCGTACATATTTACAAAAATCAGTGATTTAAAAAAATTATTATATGTATGAAAAAGAAGACTTTCTGTCAATCAAGAACTTAAACTGAAGGTACTAAAACACATCAGCTCCCACCGAGATTTGAACTCGGATCACTGGATTCAGAGTCCAGAGTGCTAACCATTACACCATGGAACCTCTCTTCTAACACAACATATACAACTTTCTCTTAGAGTGTGAGATCTTATTTTCTACAAGTTACTGGAATAATAATCAGAGAGATAAGTATTACATTGTATTTACAAAAAAAGCCATTAGGACCTACCAAATTTTTATACAGATTATAGGTTTCAGAGTCAAGAATTGTTAACAGTACACAATGAAACCTCATTCATATGGTAGCATGTACATTTTTGGTCAGAGTATAAGATTCTTAGTGGATACATTTTATTGGAATTAAATGACAGATAAACCTGTCTCTCAGTGTGTAAGATTCTTAATTTATGCAATTTATAGATATTTTCTTTCTCAGAGATATTAACTGTATTGTACTTACAACAAAACCAATAGAACCTTCCAAGATGTAAATATAGATCATGGATTCAGAGTCCAAAATGTTTACCAATACACCATGAAACCTCATCCATTAGGGAGCATCTAAATATTTTTATAAGAATGTACTCTCAGAGAGATATGAACTGAATGGTACTTACAAAAAACCAATAGGACCTACCAAGATTTAAATACAGATCACTGTATTCAAAGATCAGAGTGGAGTGGTTACCAATACACCAAGAAACCACATTCATTAGGGAACATCTAAACATTTTTTTTTTAAATGTTAGATTCTTAGAAGACACATTTTATTGAAGTTATTGTACATATATTAACATCAATGCTTATTTGGATTACACAGTAAAATTCATATAATTACAAACATTTCTATAACTACCTTTTTTTTAGATTTTAGTACATTTTTACAATAATCAGTGATTTAAAAAAAATATTATATTTATAAAAAAGAAAAGTTTTTGTCAATCAAGGACTTAAACTGAAGGTACTAAAATGCACCTGGTCCCACCAAGATTTGAACTCAATTTACTGGATTCAGAGTACAGAGTGCAAACCATAACACCATGGAATCTCCCTTCTAATAACACATATAAAACTTTCTCTCAGAGTGTAAGATCTTTATTTCTACAAGATACAGAAATATTCATTCAGAGAGATATGTACTACATTGTATTTACAAATAAAACCATTAGGACCTACCAATTTGTATATACAGATTATTGGTTTCAGAGTCCAGAATTGTTAACAGTACACCATGAAAGCTCATTCATATGGTGGCATGTAAAAAAATTTCTCACAGTGTAAGATTCTTAGAGGTTACATTTTATTGGAATTATATTACAGATAAACCTGTCTCTCAGTGTGTGATTCTTAATTTATGCAATTTATAGATATTTTCTTTCTCAGAGATATGAACTGCATAATACTTACAAAAAAACAATAGGACCTACCAAGATGTAAATACAAATCATGGATTCAGAGTCCAAAATGGTTACAAATACACCAGGAAACCTCATTCATGAGGAAGCATTTAAACAGTTTTTATTAGAATGTACTCTCAGAGAAATATAAACTGAACGGTACTTACAAAAAACCAATAGGACCTACCAAGATTTAAATACAGATCACTGGATTCAAAGATCAGAGTGGTTACAAATACACCAAGAAACTTCATTCATGAAGGAGAGCTAAACATTTTTTTCTAAAATGTTAGATTCTTAGAAGACACATTTTATTGCAATTATTGTACATATATTTACATCAACGCTTATTTGGGTTATATAGTAAAATTCATATAATTACATACATTTCTATAACTACCTTTTTTAGCTTTTCGTACATATTTACAAAAATCAGTGATTTAAAAAAATTATTATATGTATGAAAAAGAAGACTTTCTGTCAATCAAGAACTTAAACTGAAGGTACTAAAACACATCAGCTCCCACCGAGATTTGAACTCGGATCGCTGGATTCAGAGTCCAGAGTGCTAACCATTACACCATGGAACCTCTCTTCTAACACAACATATACAACTTTCTCTTAGAGTGTGAGATCTTATTTTCTACAAGTTACAGGAATAATAATCAGAGAGATAAGTATTACATTGTATTTACAAAAAAAAGCCATTAGGACCTACCAAATTTTTATACAGATTATAGGTTTCAGAGTCCAGAATTGTTAACAGTACACAATGAAACCTCATTCATATGGTAGCATGTACATTTTTTGTCAGAGTATAAGATTCTTAGTGGATACATTTTATTGGAATTAAATGACAGATAAACCTGTCTCTCAGTGTGTAAGATTCTTAATTTATGCAATTTATAGATATTTTCTTTCTCAGAGATATTAACTGTATTGTACTTACAACAAAACCAATATAACCTACCATGATGTAAATATAGATCATGGATTCAGAGTCCAAAATGTTTACCAATACACCATGAAACCTCATCCATTACTGAGCATCTTAAAATTTTTATAAGAATGTACTCTCAGAGAGATATGAACTGAATGGTACTTACAAAAAACCAATAGGACCTACCAAGATTTAAATACAGATCACTGTATTCAAAGATCAGAGTGGAGTGGTTACCAATACACCAAGAAACCACATTCATTAGGGAACATCTAAACATTTTTTTCTAAAATGTTAGATTCTTAGAAGACACATTTTATTGAAGTTATTGTACATATATTAACATCAATGCTTATTTGGATTACACAGTAAAATTCATATAATTACAAACATTTAAATAACTACCTTTTTTTTAGATTTTAGTACACTTTTACAATAATCAGTGATTTAAAAAAAATGTATTATATGTATAAAAAAGAAAAGTTTTTGTCAATCAAGGACTTAAACTGAAGGTACTAAAATGCACCGGGTCCCACCGAGATTTGAACTCAATTTACTGGATTCAGAGTACAGAGTGCTAACCATAACACCATGGATACTCCCTTCTAATAACACATATAAAACATTCTCTCAAGTGTAAGATCTTAATTTCTACAAGATACAGAAATATTCATTCAGAGAGATATGTACTACATTGTATTTACAAATAAAACCATTAGGACCTACCAATTTGTATATACAGATTAATAGTTTCAGAGTCCAGAATTGTTAACAGTACACCATGAAAGCTCATTCATATGGTGGCATGTAAAACATTTTCTCACAGTGTAAGATTCTTAGAGGTCACATTTTATTGGAATTATATTACAGATAAACTTGTCTGTCAGTGTGTGATTCTTAATTTATGCAATTTATAGATATTTTCTTTCTCAGAGATATGAACTGCATAATACTTACAAAAAAACAATAGGACCTACCAAGATGTAAATACAAATCATGGATTCAGAGTCCAAAATGGTTACAAATACACCAGGAAACCTCATTCATGAGGAAGCATTTAAACAGTTTTTATTAGAATGTACTCTTAGAGAAATATAAACTGAACGGTACTTACAAAAAACCAATAGGACCTACCAAGATTTAAATACAGATCACTGGATTCAAAGATCAGAGTGGTTACCAATACACCAAGAAACTTCATTCATGAGGGAGAGCTAAACATTTTTTTCTAAAATGTTAGATTCTTAGAAGACACATTTTATTGCAATTATTGTACATATATTTACATCAACGCTTATTTGGGTTAAATAGTAAAATTCATATAATTACATACATTTCTATAACTACCTTTTTTTAGCTTTTAGTACATATTTACAAAAATCAGTGATTTAAAAAAATTATTATATGTATGAAAAAGAAGACTTTCTATCAATCAAGAACTTAAACTGAAGGTACTAAAACAAATCAGGTCCCACCGAGATTTGAACTCGGATCGCTTGATTCAGAGTCCAGAGTGCTAACCATTACACCATGGAACCTCTCTTCTAACACCACATATACAACTTTCTCTTAGAATGTGAGATCTTATTTTCTACAAGTTACGGGAATAATAATCAGAGAGATAAATATTGCATTGTATTTACAAAAAAAGCCATTAGGACCTACCAAATTTTTATACATATTATAGGTTTTAGAGTCCAGAATTGTTAACAGTACACAATGAAACCTCATTCATATGGTAGCATGTACATTTTTTGTCAGAGTATAAGATTCTTAGTGGATACATTTTATTGGAATTAAATGACAGATAAACCTATCTCTCAGTGTGTAAGATTCTTAATTTATGCAATTTATAGATATTTTCTTTCTCAGAGATATTAACTGTATTGTACTTACAACAAAACCAATATAACCTACCAAGATGTAAATATAGATCATGGATTCAGAGTCCAAAATGTTTACCAATACACCATGAAACCTCATCCATTAGGGAGCATCTAAATATTTTTATAAGAATGTACTCTCAGAGAGATATGAACTGAATGGTACTTACAAAAAACCAATAGGACCTACCAAGATTTAAATACAGATCACTGTATTCAAAGATCAGAGTGGAGTGGTTACCAATACACCAAGAAACCACATTCATTAGGGAACATCTAAACATTTTTTTCTAAAATGTTAGATTCTTAGAAGACACATTTTATTGAAGTTATTATACATATATTAACATCAATGCTTATTTGGATTACACAGTAAAATTCATATAATATCAAACATTTCTATAACTACCTTTTTTTAGATTTTAGTACATTTTTACAATAATTAGTAATTTAAAAAAAAATTATTATATGTATAAAAAAGAAAAGTTTTTGTCAATCAAGGACTTAAACTGAAGGTACTAAAATGCACCTGGTCCCACCGAGATTTTTACTCAATTTACTGGATTCATAGTACAGAGTGCTAACCATAACACCATGGAATCTCCCTTCAAATAACACATATAAAACTTTCTCTCAGAGTGTAAGATCTTAATTTCTACAAGATACAGAAATATTCAATCAGAGAGATATGTACTACATTGTATTTACAAATAAAACCATTAGGACCTACCAAATTTGTATATACAGATTATTGGTTTCATAGTCCAGAATTGTTAACAGTACACCATGAAAGCTCGTTCATATGGTGGCATGTAAAAAATTTTTCTCACAGTGTAAGATTCTTTTAGGTTACATTTTATTGGAATTATATTACAGATAAACCTGTCTCTCAGTGTGTATGATTCTTAATTTATGCAATTTATAGATATTTTCTTTCTCAGAGATATGAACTGCATAATACTTACAAAAAAACAATAAGACCTACCAAGATGTAAATACAAATCGTGGATTCAGAGTCCAAAATGGTTACAAATACACCAGGAAACCTCATTCATTAGGGAACATCTTAACATTTTTTTCTAAAATGTTAGATTCTTAGAAGACACATTTTATTGCAATTATTGTACATATATTTACATCAACGCTTATTTGGGTTATATAGTAAAATTCATATAATTACATACATTTCTATAACTACCTTTTTTAGCTTTTCGTACATATTTACAAAAATCAGTGATTTAAAAAAATTATTATATGTATGAAAAAGAAGACTTTCTGTCAATCAAGAACTTAAACTGAAGGTACTAAAACACATCAGCTCCCACCGAGATTTGAACTCGGATCGCTGGATTCAGAGTCCAGAGTGCTAACCATTACACCATGGAACCTCTCTTCTAACACAACATATACAACTTTCTCTTAGAGTGTGAGATCTTATTTTCTACAAGTTACAGGAATAATAATCAGAGAGATAAGTATTACATTGTATTTACAAAAAAAAGCCATTAGGACCTACCAAATTTTTATACAGATTATAGGTTTCAGAGTCCAGAATTGTTAACAGTACACAATGAAACCTCATTCATATGGTAGCATGTACATTTTTTGTCAGAGTATAAGATTCTTAGTGGATACATTTTATTGGAATTAAATGACAGATAAACCTGTCTCTCAGTGTGTAAGATTCTTAATTTATGCAATTTATAGATATTTTCTTTCTCAGAGATATTAACTGTATTGTACTTACAACAAAACCAATATAACCTACCATGATGTAAATATAGATCATGGATTCAGAGTCCAAAATGTTTACCAATACACCATGAAACCTCATCCATTACTGAGCATCTTAAAATTTTTATAAGAATGTACTCTCAGAGAGATATGAACTGAATGGTACTTACAAAAAACCAATAGGACCTACCAAGATTTAAATACAGATCACTGTATTCAAAGATCAGAGTGGAGTGGTTACCAATACACCAAGAAACCACATTCATTAGGGAACATCTAAACATTTTTTTCTAAAATGTTAGATTCTTAGAAGACACATTTTATTGAAGTTATTGTACATATATTAACATCAATGCTTATTTGGATTACACAGTAAAATTCATATAATTACAAACATTTCTATAACTACCTTTTTTTTAGATTTTAGTACACTTTTACAATAATCAGTGATTTAAAAAAAATGTATTATATGTATAAAAAAGAAAAGTTTTTGTCAATCAAGGACTTAAACTGAAGGTACTAAAATGCACCGGGTCCCACCGAGATTTGAACTCAATTTACTGGATTCAGAGTACAGAGTGCTAACCATAACACCATGGATACTCCCTTCTAATAACACATATAAAACTTTCTCTCAAGTGTAAGATCTTAATTTCTACAAGATACAGAAATATTCATTCAGAGAGATATGTACTACATTGTATTTACAAATAAAACCATTAGGACCTACCAATTTGTATATACAGATTAATAGTTTCAGAGTCCAGAATTGTTAACAGTACACCATGAAAGCTCATTCATATGGTGGCATGTAAAACATTTTCTCACAGTGTAAGATTCTTAGAGGTCACATTTTATTGGAATTATATTACAGATAAACTTGTCTGTCAGTGTGTGATTCTTAATTTATGCAATTTATAGATATTTTCTTTCTCAGAGATATGAACTGCATAATACTTACAAAAAAACAATAGGACCTACCAAGATGTAAATACAAATCATGGATTCAGAGTCCAAAATGGTTACAAATACACCAGGAAACCTCATTCATGAGGAAGCATTTAAACAGTTTTTATTAGAATGTACTCTTAGAGAAATATAAACTGAACGGTACTTACAAAAAACCAATAGGACCTACCAAGATTTAAATACAGATCACTGGATTCAAAGATCAGAGTGGAGTGGTTACCAATACACCAAGAAACTTCATTCATGAGGGAGAGCTAAACATTTTTTTCTAAAATGTTAGATTCTTAGAAGACACATTTTATTGCAATTATTGTACATATATTTACATCAACGCTTATTTGGGTTAAATAGTAAAATTCATATAATTACATACATTTCTATAACTACCTTTTTTTAGCTTTTAGTACATATTTACAAAAATCAGTGATTTAAAAAAATTATTATATGTATGAAAAAGAAGACTTTCTATCAATCAAGAACTTAAACTGAAGGTACTAAAACAAATCAGGTCCCACCGAGATTTGAACTCGGATCGCTTGATTCAGAGTCCAGAGTGCTAACCATTACACCATGGAACCTCTCTTCTAACACCACATATACAACTTTCTCTTAGAATGTGAGATCTTATTTTCTACAAGTTACGGGAATAATAATCAGAGAGATAAATATTGCATTGTATTTACAAAAAAAGCCATTAGGACCTACCAAATTTTTATACATATTATAGGTTTTAGAGTCCAGAATTGTTAACAGTACACAATGAAACCTCATTCATATGGTAGCATGTACATTTTTTGTCAGAGTATAAGATTCTTAGTGGATACATTTTATTGGAATTAAATGACAGATAAACCTATCTCTCAGTGTGTAAGATTCTTAATTTATGCAATTTATAGATATTTTCTTTCTCAGAGATATTAACTGTATTGTACTTACAACAAAACCAATATAACCTACCAAGATGTAAATATAGATCATGGATTCAGAGTCCAAAATGTTTACCAATACACCATGAAACCTCATCCATTAGGGAGCATCTAAATATTTTTATAAGAATGTACTCTCAGAGAGATATGAACTGAATGGTACTTACAAAAAACCAATAGGACCTACCAAGATTTAAATACAGATCACTGTATTCAAAGATCAGAGTGGAGTGGTTACCAATACACCAAGAAACCACATTCATTAGGGAACATCTAAACATTTTTTTCTAAAATGTTAGATTCTTAGAAGACACATTTTATTGAAGTTATTATACATATATTAACATCAATGCTTATTTGGATTACACAGTAAAATTCATATAATATCAAACATTTCTATAACTACCTTTTTTTAGATTTTAGTACATTTTTACAATAATTAGTAATTTAAAAAAAAATTATTATATGTATAAAAAAGAAAAGTTTTTGTCAATCAAGGACTTAAACTGAAGGTACTAAAATGCACGTGGTCCCACCGAGATTTTTACTCAATTTACTGGATTCATAGTACAGAGTGCTAACCATAACACCATGGAATCTCCCTTCAAATAACACATATAAAACTTTCTCTCAGAGTGTAAGATCTTAATTTCTACAAGATACAGAAATATTCAATCAGAGAGATATGTACTACATTGTATTTACAAATAAAACCATTAGGACCTACCAAATTTGTATATACAGATTATTGGTTTCATAGTCCAGAATTGTTAACAGTACACCATGAAAGCTCGTTCATATGGTGGCATGTAAAAAATTTTTCTCACAGTGTAAGATTCTTTTAGGTTACATTTTATTGGAATTATATTACAGATAAACCTGTCTCTCAGTGTGTATGATTCTTAATTTATGCAATTTATAGATATTTTCTTTCTCAGAGATATGAACTGCATAATACTTACAAAAAAACAATAAGACCTACCAAGATGTAAATACAAATCGTGGATTCAGAGTCCAAAATGGTTACAAATACACCAGGAAACCTCATTCATTAGGGAACATCTTAACATTTTTTTCTAAAATGTTAGATTCTTAGAAGACACATTTTATTGCAATTATTGTACATATATTTACATCAACGCTTATTTGGGTTATATAGTAAAATTCATATAATTACATACATTTCTATAACTACCTTTTTTAGCTTTTCGTGCATATTTACAAAAATCAGTGATTAAAAAAAATGATTATATGTATGAAAAAGAAGACTTTCTGCCAATCAAGAACTTAAACTGAAGGTACTAAAACAAATCAGGTCCCACCGAGATTTGAACTCGGATTGCTGGATTCAGAGTCCAGAGTGCTAACCATTACACCATGGAACCTCTCTTCTAACACCACATATACAACTTTCTCTTAGAGTGTGAGATCTTATTTTCTACAATTTACAGGAATAATAATCAGAGATATAAGTATTACATTGTATTTACAAAAAAAAGCCATTAGGACCTATCAAATTTTTATACAGATTATAGGTTTCATAGTCCAGAATTGTTAACAGTACACAATGAAACCTCATTCATATGGTAGCATGTACATTTTTTGTCAGAGTATAAGATTCTTAGTGGATACATTTTATTGGAATTAAATGACAGATAAATCTGTCTCTCAGTGTGTAAGATTCTTAATTTATGCAATTTATAGATATTTTCTTTCTCAGAGATATTAACTGTATTCTACTTACAACAAAACCAATATAACCTACCAAGATGTAAATATAGATCATGGATTCAGAGTCCAACATGTTTACCAATACACCATGAAACCTCATCCATTAGGGAGCATCTAAATATTTTTATAAGAATGTACTCTCAGAGAGATATGAACTGAATGGTATTTTCAAAAAACCAATAGGACCTACCAAGATTTAAATACAGACCACTGTATTCAAAGATCAGAGTTGAGTGGTTACCAATACATCAAGAAACCACAATCATTAGGGAACATCTAAACATTTTTTTCTAAAAAATTTTAGATTCTTAGAAGACGCATTTTATTGAAGTTATTGTACATATATTAACATCAGTGCTTATTTGGATTACACAGTAAAATTCATATAATTACAAACATTTCTATAACTACCTTTTTTTAGATTTTAGTACATTTTTACAATAATCAGTGATTTAAAAAATTTATTATATGTATAAAAAAGAAACGTTTTTGTCAATCAAAGACTTAAACTGAAGGTACTAAAATGCACCTGGTCCCACTGAGATTTGAACTCAATTTACTGGATTCAGAGTACAGAGTGCTAACCATAACACCATGGAATCTCCCTTCTAATAACACATATAAAACTTTCTCTCAAGTGTAAGATCTTAATTTCTACAAGATACAGAAATATTCATTCAGAGAGATATGTACTACATTGTATTTACAAATAAAACCATTAGGACCTACCAATTTGTATATACAGATTATTGGTTTCAGAGTCCAGAATTGTTAACAGTACACCATGAAAGCTCATTCATATGGTGGCATGTAAAAAAATTTCTCACAGTGTAAGATTCTTAGAGGTTACATTTTATTGGAATTATATTACAGATAAACCTGTCTCTCAGTGTGTGATTCTTAATTTATGCAATTTATAGATATTTTCTTTCTCAGAGATATGAACTGCATAATACTTACAAAAAAACAATAGGACCTACCAAGATGTAAATACAAATCATGGATTCAAAGTCCAAAATGGTTACAAATACACCAGGAAACCTCATTCATGAGGAAGCATTTAAACAGTTTTTATTAGAATGTACTCTCAGAGAAATATAAACTGAACGGTACTTACATAAAACCAATAGAACCTACCAAGATTTAAATACAGATCACTGGATTCAAAGATCAGAGTGGTTACCAATACACCAAGAAACTTCATTCATGAGGGAGAACTAAACATTTTTTTCTAAAATGTTAGATTCTTAGAAGACACATTTTATTGCAATTATTGTACATATATTTACATCAACGCTTATTTGGGTTATATAGTAAAATTCATATAATTACATACATTTCTATAACTACCTTTTTTAGCTTTTCGTACATATTTACAAAAATCAGTGATTTAAAAAAATTATTATATGTATGAAAAAGAAGACTTTCTGTCAATCAAGAACTTAAACTGAAGGTACTAAAACACATCAGCTCCCACCGAGATTTGAACTCGGATCGCTGGATTCAGAGTCCAGAGTGCTAACCATTACACCATGGAACCTCTCTTCTAACACAACATATACAACTTTCTCTTAGAGTGTGAGATCTTATTTTCTACAAGTTACAGGAATAATAATCAGAGAGATAAGTATTACATTGTATTTACAAAAAAAGCCATTAGGACCTACCAAATTTTTATACAGATTATAGGTTTCAGAGTCAAGAATTGTTAACAGTACACAATGAAACCTCATTCATATGGTAGCATGTACATTTTTGGTCAGAGTATAAGATTCTTAGTGGATACATTTTATAGGAATTAAATGACAGATAAATCTGTCTCTCAGTGTGTAAGATTCTTAATTTATGCAATTTATAGATATTTTCTTTCTCAGAGATATTAACTGTATTGTACTTACAACAAAACCAATATAACCTACCAAGATGTAAATATAGATCATGGATTCAGAGTCCAACATGTTTACCAATACACCATGAAACCTCATCCATTAGGGAGCATCTAAATATTTTTATAAGAATGTACTCTCAGAGAGATATGAACTGAATGGTATTTTCAAAAAACCAATAGGACCTACCAAGATTTAAATACAGACCACTGTATTCAAAGATCAGAGTTGAGTGGTTACCAATACAAAATGATTTGGTGGGTGTGGAAGTGCCCACATCTTACCAAACAGAAGAAATTCCTATATTTGGAGCACTCTTTTGATGATTAGATATGTGAAAAAGATGAAAACTGTCTATAATTAAAACTTAGCTTTTATTTATCCAATACTTAACTAAAATGAAATAACAGGGGTATACTAGACGTATCAATTGATTATTCCCCTTTTAAACAGTGGTAAAAATATGAATAAATCAAGAAGAGCAAATGTTATCATCTTGAAATTATTTATATATTTTGCTCAAAAATGGGTGATAAGAGAAATGATAGTAATCTATCAAACTTATCCAATAAGCAGCAGTAATCACAGAAATTAATGACAAAAAATGATAGTAATCTATCAAAAATATCCTGTGAGCAGCAGAGATGATATTGGTGATATAAAGTCTATGCAATCAGAAAGTTTATAGATAAATTCTAATTTATCTATAAACTTTCTGATTGCATAGACTTTATATCGCCAATATCATCTCTGCTGCTCACAGGATATTTTTGATAGATTACTATCATTTTTTGTCATTAATTTCTGTGATTACTGCTGCTTATTGGATAAGTTTGATAGATTACTATCATTTCTCTTATCACCCATTTTTGAGCAAAATATATAAATAATTTCAAGATGATAACATTTGCTCTTCTTGATTTATTCATATTTTTACCACTGTTTAAAAGGGGAATAATCAATTGATACGTCTAGTATACCCCTGTTATTTCATTTTAGTTAAGTATTGGATAAATAAAAGCTAAGTTTTAATTATAGACAGTTTTCATCTTTTTCACATATCTAATCATCAAAAGAGTGCTCCAAATATAGGAATTTCTTCTGTTTGGTAAGATGTGGGCTCTTCCACACCCACCAAATCATTTTGTATCTGGTACACTATTCCTGGGAGCACCTCCAACGTCAGAATAGTTGCCCATTTGGGCTTAATATATATTTTTTCTGTTTAGTTGGTTTTTTGAGATTCAGTCATTTAATACAATTAGTCTGGTGCAGGGTAAACCAAGTTTTGCCACATCCTGGTTACCAATACACCAAGAAACCACAATCATTAGGGAACATCTAAACATTTTTTTCTAAAAAATGTTAGATTCTTAGAAGACGCATTTTATTGAAGTTATTGTACATATATTAACATCAGTGCTTATTTGGATTACACAGTAAAATTCATATAATTACAAACATTTCTATAACTACCTTTTTTTAGATTTTAGTACATTTTTACAATAATCAGTGATTTAAAAAATGTATTATATGTATAAAAAAGAAACGTTTTTGTCAATCAAAGACTTAAACTGAAGGTACTAAAATGTACCTGGTCCCACTGAGATTTGAACTCAATTTACTGGATTCAGAGTACAGAGTGCTAACCATAACACCATGGAATCTCCCTTCTAATAACACATATAAAACTTTCTCTCAGAGTGTAAGATCTTAATTTCTACAAGATACAGAAATATTCATTCAGAGAGATATGTACTACATTGTATTTACAAATAAAACCATTAGGACCTACCAATTTGTATATACAGATTATTGGTTTCAGAGTCCAGAATTGTTAACAGTACACCATGAAAGCTCGTTCATATGGTGGCATGTAAAAATTTTTTCTCACAGTGTAAGATTCTTTTAGGTTACATTTTATTGGAATTATATTACAGATAAACCTGTCTCTCAGTGTGTATGATTCTTAATTTATGCAATTTATAGATATTTTCTTTCTCAGAGATATGAACTGCATAATACTTACAAAAAAACAATAAGACCTACCAAGATGTAAATACAAATCGTGGATTCAGAGTCCAAAATGGTTACAAATACACCAGGAAACCTCATTCATTAGGGAACATCTAAACATTTTTTTCTAAAATGTTAGATTCTTAGAAGACACATTTTATTGCAATTATTGTACATATATTTACATCAACGCTTATTTGGGTTATATAGTAAAATTCATATAATTACATACATTTCTATAACTACCTTTTTTAGCTTTTCGTACATATTTACAAAAATCATTGATTAAAAAAAATGATTATATGTATGAAAAAGAAGACTTTCTGCCAATCAAGAACTTAAACTGAAGGTACTAAAACAAATCAGGTCCCACCGAGATTTGAACTCGGATTGCTGGATTCAGAGTCCAGAGTGCTAACCATTACACCATGGAACCTCTCTTCTAACACCACATATACAACTTTCTCTTAGAGTGTGAGATCTTATTTTCTACAATTTACAGGAATAATAATCAGAGATATAAGTATTACATTGTATTTACAAAAAAAAGCCATTAGGACCTATCAAATTTTTATTCAGATTATAGGTTTCATAGTCCAGAATTGTTAACAGTACACAATGAAACCTCATTCATATGGTAGCATGTACATTTTTTGTCAGAGTATAAGATTCTTAGTGGATACATTTTATTGGAATTAAATGACAGATAAATCTGTCTCTCAGTGTGTAAGATTCTTAATTTATGCAATTTATAGATATTTTCTTTCTCAGAGATATTAACTGTATTGTACTTACAACAAAACCAATATAACCTACCAAGATGTAAATATAGATCATGGATTCAGAGTCCAACATGTTTACCAATACACCATGAAACCTCATCCATTAGGGAGCATCTAAATATTTTTATAAGAATGTACTCTCAGAGAGATATGAACTGAATGGTATTTTCAAAAAACCAATAGGACCTACCAAGATTTAAATACAGACCACTGTATTCAAAGATCAGAGTTGAGTGGTTACCAATACACCAAGAAACCACAATCATTAGGGAACATCTAAACATTTTTTTCTAAAAAATGTTAGATTCTTAGAAGACGCATTTTATTGAAGTTATTGTACATATATTAACATCAGTGCTTATTTGGATTACACAGTAAAATTCATATAATTACAAACATTTCTATAACTACCTTTTTTTAGATTTTAGTACATTTTTACAATAATCAGTGATTTAAAAAATGTATTATATGTATAAAAAAGAAACGTTTTTGTCAATCAAAGACTTAAACTGAAGGTACTAAAATGCACCTGGTCCCACTGAGATTTGAACTCAATTTACTGGATTCAGAGTACAGAGTGCTAACCATAACACCATGGAATCTCCCTTCTAATAACACATATAAAACTTTCTCTCAGAGTGTAAGATCTTAATTTCTACAAGATACAGAAATATTCATTCAGAGAGATATGTACTACATTGTATTTACAAATAAAACCATTAGGACCTACCAATTTGTATATACAGATTATTGGTTTCAGAGTCCAGAATTGTTAACAGTACACCATGAAAGCTCATTCATATGGTGGCATGTAAAAACATTTCTCACAGTGTAAGATTCTTAGAGGTTACATTTTATTGGAATTATATTACAGATAAACCTGTCTATCAGTGTGTGATTCTTAATTTATGCAATTTATAGATATTTTCTTTCTCAGAGATATGAACTGCATAATACTTACAAAAAAACAATAGGACCTACCAAGATGTAAATACAAATCATGGATTCAAAGTCCAAAATGGTTACAAATACACCAGGAAACCTCATTCATGAGGAAGCATTTAAACAGTTTTTATTAGAATGTACTCTCAGAGAAATATAAACTGAACGGTACTTACAAAAAACCAATAGGACCTACCAAGATTTAAATACAGATCACTGGATTCAAAGATCAGAGTGGTTACCAATACACCAAGAAACTTCATTCATAAGGGAGAACTAAACATTTTTTTCTAAAATGTTAGATTCTTAGAAGACACATTTTATTGCAATTATTGTACATATATTTACATCAACGCTTATTTGGGTTATATAGTAAAATTCATATAATTACATACATTTCTATAACTACCTTTTTTAGCTTTTCGTACATATTTACAAAAATCAGTGATTTAAAAAAATTATTATATGTATGAAAAAGAAGACTTTCTGTCAATCAAGAACTTAAACTGAAGGTACTAAAACACATCAGGTCCCACTGAGATTTGAGCTCAGAACGCTGGATTCAGAGTCCGGAGTGCTAACCATTACACCATGGAACCTCTCTTTTAACACCACATATACAACCTTCTCTTAGAGTGTGAGATCTTATTTTCTACACGTTACAGGAATAATAATCAGAGAGATAAGTATTACATTGTATTTACAAAAAAAGCCATTAGGACCTACCAAATTTTTATACAGATTATAGGTTTCAGAGTCCAGAATTGTTAACAGTACACCATGAAAGCTCATTCATATGGTGGCATGTAAAAAAAAATCTCACAGTGTAAGATTCTTAGAGGTTACATTTTATTGGAATTATATTACAGATAGACCTGTCTCTCAGTGTGTATGATTCTTAATTTATGCAATTTATAGAAATTTTCTTTCTCAGAGATATGAACTGCATAATACTTACAAAAAAACAATAGGACTTAACAAGATGTAAATACAAATCATGGATTCAGAGTCCAAAATGGTTACAAATACACCAGGAAACCTTATTCATGAGGAAGCATTTAAACAGTTTTTACTAGAATGTACACTCAGAGAAATATAAACTGAACGGTACTTACAAAAAACCAATAGGACCTACCAAGATTTAAATACAGATCACTGGATTCAAAGATCAGAGTGGTTACCAATACACCAAGAAACCTCATTCACGAGGGAGAGCTAAACATTTTTTTCTAAAATGTTAGATTCTTAGAAGACACATTTTATTGCAATTATTGTACATATATTTACATCAACGCATATTTGGGTTATATAGTAAAATTCATATAATTACATACATTTCTATAACTACCTTTTTTAGCTTTTGTACATATTTACAAAAATCAGTGATTTAAAACAATTATTATATGTATGAAAAAGAAGACTTTCTGTCAATCAAGAACTTAAACTGAAGGTACTAAAACACATCAGGTCCCACTGAGATTTGAGCTCAGAACGCTGGATTCAGAGTCCGGAGTGCTAACCATTACACCATGGAACCTCTCTTTTAACACCACATATACAACCTTCTCTTAGAGTGTGAGATCTTATTTTCTACACGTTACAGGAATAATAATCAGAGAGATAAGTATTACATTGTATTTACAAAAAAAGCCATTAGGACCTACCAAATTTTTATACAGATTATAGGTTTCAGAGTCAAGAATTGTTAACAGTACACAATGAAACCTCATTCATATGGTAGCATGTACATTTTTGGTCAGAGTATAAGATTCTTAGTGGATACATTTTATTGGAATTAAATGACAGATAAACCTGTCTCTAAGTGTGTAAGATTCTTAATGTATGCAATTTATAGATATTTTCTTTCTCAGAGATATTAACTGTATTGTACTTACAACAAAACCAATATAACCTACCAAGATGTAAATATAGATCATGGATTCAGAGTCCAAAATGGTTACCAATACACCATGAAACCTCATCCATTAGGGAGCATCTAAATATTTTTATAAGAATCTACTCTCAGAGAGATATGAACTGAATGGTACTTACAAAAAACCATTAGGACCTACCAAGATTTAAATACAGATCACTGTATTCAAAGATCAGAGTGGAGTGGTTACCAATACACCAAGAAACCACATTCATTAGGGAACATCTAAACATATTTTTCTAAAATGTTAGATTCTTAGAAGACACATTTTATTGAAGTTATTGTACATATATTAACATCAATGTTTATTTGGATTACACAGTAAAATTCATATAATTACAAACATTTCTATAACTACCTTTTTTTAGATTTTAGTACATATTTACAATAATCAGTGATTTAAAAAAAATGTTTTATATGTTTAAAAAAGAAAAGTTTTTGTCAATCAAGGACTTAAACTGAAGGTACTAAAATGCACCTGGTCCCACCAAGATTTGAACTCAATTTACTGGATTCAGAGTACAGAGTGCTAACCATAACACCATGGAATCTCCCTTCTAATAACACATATAAAACTTTCTCTCAGAGTGTAAGATCTTAATTTCTACAAGATACAGAAATATTCATTTAGAGAGATATGTACTACATTGTATTTACAAATAAAACCATTAGGACCTACCAATTTGTATATACAGATTATTGGTTTCAGAGTCCAGAATTGTTAACAGTACACCATGAAAGCTCATTCATATGGTGGCATGTAAAAAAAATTCTCACAGTGTAAGATTCTTAGAGGTTACATTTTATTGGAATTATATTACAGATAAACCTGTCTCTCACTGTGTATGATTCTTAATTTATGCAATTTATAGAAATTTTCTTTCTCAGAGATATGAACTGCATAATACTTACAAAAAAACAATAGGACTTAACAAGATGTAAATACAAATCATGGATTCAGAGTCCAAAATGGTTACAAATACACCAGGAAACCTCATTCATGAGGAAGCATTTAAACAGTTTTTACTAGAATGTACACTCAGAGAAATATAAACTGAACGGTACTTACAAAAAACCAATAGGACCTACCAAGATTTAAATACAGATCACTGGATTCAAAGATCAGAGTGGTTACCAATACACCAAGAAACCTCATTCACGAGGGAGAGCTAAACATTTTTTTCTAAAATGTTAGATTCTTAGAAGACACATTTTATTGCAATTATTGTACATATATTTACATCAACGCATATTTGGGTTATATAGTAAAATTCATATAATTACATACATTTCTATAACTACCTTTTTTAGCTTTTTGTACATATTTACAAAAATCAGTGATTTAAAACAATTATTATATGTATGAAAAAGAAGACTTTCTGTCAATCAAGAACTTAAACTGAAGGTACTAAAACACATCAGGTCCCACTGAGATTTGAGCTCAGAACGCTGGATTCAGAGTCCGGAGTGCTAACCATTACACCATGGAACCTCTCTTTTAACACCACATATACAACCTTCTCTTAGAGTGTGAGATCTTATTTTCTACACGTTACAGGAATAATAATCAGAGAGATAAGTATTACATTGTATTTACAAAAAAAGCCATTAGGACCTACCAAATTTTTATACAGATTATAGGTTTCAGAGTCCAGAATTGTTAACAGTACACCATGAAAGCTCATTCATATGGTGGCATGTAAAAAAAAATCTCACAGTGTAAGATTCTTAGAGGTTACATTTTATTGGAATTATATTACAGATAGACCTGTCTCTCAGTGTGTATGATTCTTAATTTATGCAATTTATAGAAATTTTCTTTCTCAGAGATATGAACTGCATAATACTTACAAAAAAACAATAGGACTTAACAAGATGTAAATACAAATCATGGATTCAGAGTCCAAAATGGTTACAAATACACCAGGAAACCTTATTCATGAGGAAGCATTTAAACAGTTTTTACTAGAATGTACACTCAGAGAAATATAAACTGAACGGTACTTACAAAAAACCAATAGGACCTACCAAGATTTAAATACAGATCACTGGATTCAAAGATCAGAGTGGTTACCAATACACCAAGAAACCTCATTCACGAGGGAGAGCTAAACATTTTTTTCTAAAATGTTAGATTCTTAGAAGACACATTTTATTGCAATTATTGTACATATATTTACATCAACGCATATTTGGGTTATATAGTAAAATTCATATAATTACATACATTTCTATAACTACCTTTTTTAGCTTTTGTACATATTTACAAAAATCAGTGATTTAAAACAATTATTATATGTATGAAAAAGAAGACTTTCTGTCAATCAAGAACTTAAACTGAAGGTACTAAAACACATCAGGTCCCACTGAGATTTGAGCTCAGAACGCTGGATTCAGAGTCCGGAGTGCTAACCATTACACCATGGAACCTCTCTTTTAACACCACATATACAACCTTCTCTTAGAGTGTGAGATCTTATTTTCTACACGTTACAGGAATAATAATCAGAGAGATAAGTATTACATTGTATTTACAAAAAAAGCCATTAGGACCTACCAAATTTTTATACAGATTATAGGTTTCAGAGTCAAGAATTGTTAACAGTACACAATGAAACCTCATTCATATGGTAGCATGTACATTTTTGGTCAGAGTATAAGATTCTTAGTGGATACATTTTATTGGAATTAAATGACAGATAAACCTGTCTCTAAATGTGTAAGATTCTTAATTTATGCAATTTATAGATATTTTCTTTCTCAGAGATATTAACTGTATTGTACTTACAACAAAACCAATATAACCTACCAAGATGTAAATATAGATCATGGATTCAGAGTCCAAAATGGTTACCAATACACCATGAAACCTCATCCATTAGGGAGCATCTAAATATTTTTATAAGAATCTACTCTCAGAGAGATATGAACTGAATGGTACTTACAAAAAACCATTAGGACCTACCAAGATTTAAATACAGATCACTGTATTCAAAGATCAGAGTGGAGTGGTTACCAATACACCAAGAAACCACATTCATTAGGGAACATCTAAACATATTTTTCTAAAATGTTAGATTCTTAGAAGACACATTTTATTGAAGTTATTGTACATATATTAACATCAATGTTTATTTGGATTACACAGTAAAATTCATATAATTACAAACATTTCTATAACTACCTTTTTTTAGATTTTAGTACATATTTACAATAATCAGTGATTTAAAAAAAAATGTTTTATATGTTTAAAAAAGAAAAGTTTTTGTCAATCAAGGACTTAAACTGAAGGTACTAAAATGCACCTGGTCCCACCAAGATTTGAACTCAATTTACTGGATTCAGAGTACAGAGTGCTAACCATAACACCATGGAATCTCCCTTCTAATAACACATATAAAACTTTCTCTCAGAGTGTAAGATCTTAATTTCTACAAGATACAGAAATATTCATTCAGAGAGATATGTACTACATTGTATTTACAAATAAAACCATTTGGACCTACCAATTTGTATATACAGATTATTGGTTTCAGAGTCCAGAATTGTTAACAGTACACCATGAAAGCTCATTCATATGGTGGCATGTAAAAAAATTTCTCACAGTGTAAGATTCTTAGAGGTTACATTTTATTGGAATTATATTACAGATAAACCTGTCTCTCAGTGTGTATGATTCTTAATTTATGCAATTTATAGATATTTTCTTTCTCAGATATATGAACTGCATAATACTTACAAAAAAACAATAGGACTTAACAAGATGTAAATACAAATCATGGATTCAGAGTCCAAAATGGTTACAAATACACCAGGAAACCTCATTCATGAGGAAGCATTTAAACAGTTTTTATTAGAATGTACTCTCAGAGAAATATAAACTGAACGGTACTTACAAAAAACCAATAGGACCTACCAAGATTTAAATACAGATCACTGGATTCAAAGATCAGAGTGGTTACCAATACACCAAGAAACCTCATTCACGAGGGAGAGCTAAACATTTTTTTTCTTCAATGTTAGATTCTTAGAAGACACAATTTATTGCAATTATTGTACACATCAACGCTTATTTGGGTTATATAGTAAAATTCATATAATTACATACATTTCTATAACTACCTTTTTTAGCTTTTTGTACATATTTACAAAAATCAGTGATTTAAAAAAATTATTATATGTATAAAAAAGAAGACTTTCTGTCAATCAAGAACTTAAACTGAAGGTACTAAAACACATCAGGTCCCACTGAGATTTGAACTTGGAACGTTGGACTCAGAGTCCAGAGTGATAACCATTACACCATGGAACCTCTCTCTTAACACCACATATACAACTTTCTCTTAGAGTGTGAGATCTTATTTTCTACAAGTTACAGGAATAATAATCAGAGAGATAAGTATTACATTGTATTTACAAAAAAAGCCATTAGGACCTGCCAAATGTTTATACAGATTATAGGTTTCAGAGTCCAGAATTGTTAACAGTACACAATGAAACCTCATTCATATGGTAGCATGTACATTTTTTGTCAGAGTATAAGATTCTTAGTGGATACATTTTATTGGAATTAAATGACAGATAAACCTCTCTCAGTGTGTAAGATTCTTAAGTTATGCAATTTATAGATATTTTCTTTCTCAGAGATATGAACTGTATTGTACTTACAAAAAACCAATAGGACCTACCAAGATTTAAATACAGATCACTGTATTCAAAGCTCAGAGTGGAGTGGTTACCAATACACCAAGAAACCACATTCATAAGGGAACATCTAAACATTTTTTTCAAAAATGTTAGATTCTTAGAAGACACATTTTATTGAAGTTATTGTACATATATTAACATCAATGTTTATTTGGATTACACAGTAAAATTCATATAATTACAAACATTTCTATAACTACCTTTTTTTAGATTTTAGTACATATTACAATAATCAGTGATTTAAAAAAAATGTTTTATATGTATAAAAAAGAAAAGTTTTTGTCAATAAAGGACTTAAACTGAAGGTACTAAAATGCACCTGGTCCCACCAATATTTGAACTCAATTTACTGGATTCAGAGTACAGAGTGCTAACCATAACACCATGGAATCTCCCTTCTAATAACACATATAAAACTTTCTCTCAGAGTGTAAGATCTTAATTTCTACAAGATACAGAAATATTCATTCAGAGAGATATGTACTACATTGTATTTACAAATAAAACCATTAGGACCTACCAATTTGTATATACAGATTATTGGTTTCAGAGTCCAGAATTGTTAACAGTATACCATGAAAGCTCATTCATATGGTGTCATGTAAAAAAAATTCTCACAGTGTAAGATTCTTAGAGGTTACATTTTATTGGAATTATATTACAGATAAACCTGTCTCTCAGTGTGTATGATTCTTAATTTATACAATTTATAGATATTTTCTTTCTCAGAGATATGAACTGCATAATACTTACAAAAAAACAATAGGACCTACCAAGATGTAAATACAAATCATGGATTCAGAGTCCAAAATGGTTACAAATACACCAGGAAACCTCATTCATGAGGAAGCATTTAAACAGTTTTTATTAGAATGTACTCTCAGAGAAATATAAACTGAACGGTACTTACAAAAAACCAATAGGACCTACCAAGATTTAAATACAGATCACTGGATTCAAAGATCAGAGTGGTTACCAATACACCAAAAAACCTCATTCACGAGGGAGAGCTAAACATTTTTTTCTAAAATGTTAGATTCTTAGAAGACACATTTTATTGCAATTATTGTACATATATTTACATCAACGCTTATTTGGTTTATATAGTAAAATTCATATAATTACATACATTTCTATAACTACCTTTTTTAGCTTTTTGTACATATTTACAAAAATCAGTGATTTAAAACAATTATTATATGTATGAAAAAGAAGACTTTCTGTCAATCAAGAACTTAAACTGAAGGTACTAAAACACGTCAGGTCCCACTGAGATTTGAAATCGGAATGCTGGATTCAGAGTCCGGAGTGCTAACCATTACACCACGGAACTTCTCTTTTAACACCACATGTACAACTTTCTCTTAGAGTGTGAGATCTTATTTTCTACAAGTTACAGGAAAAATAATCAGAGAGATAAGTATTACATTGTATTTACAAAAAAAGCCATTAGGACCTACCAAATTTTTATACAGATTATAGGTTTCAGAGTCCAGAATTGTTAACAGTACACAATGAAACCTCATTCATATGGTAGCATGTACATTTTTGGTCAGAGTATAAGATTCTTAGTGGATACATTTTATTGGAATTAAATGACAGATAAACCTGTCTCTCAGTGTGTAAGATTCTTAATTTATGCAATTTATAGATATTTTCTTTCTCAGAGATATTAACTGTATTGTACTTACAACAAAACCAATATAACCTACCAAGATGTAAATATAGATCATGGATTCAGAGTCCAAAATGTTTACCAATACACCATGAAACCTCATCCATTAGGGAGCATCTAAATATTTTTATAAGAATCTACTCTCAGAGAGATATGAACTGAATGGTACTTACAAAAAACCAATAGGACCTACCAAGATTTAAATACAGATCACTTTATTCAAAGATCAGAGTGGAGTGGTTACCAATACACCAAGAAACCACATTCATTAGGGAACATCTAAACATTTTTTTCTAAAATGTTAGATTCTTTGAAGACACATTTTATTGAAGTTATTGTACATATATTAACATCAATGCTTATTTGGATTACACAGTAAAATTCATATAATTACAAACATTTCTATAACTACCTTTTTTTAGATTTTAGTACATTTTACAATAATCAGTGATTTAAAATAATGTATTATATGTATAAAAAAGAAAAGTTTTTGTCAATAAACGACTTAAACTGAAGGTACTAAAATGCACCTGGTCCCACTGAGATTTGAACTCAATTTACTGGATTCAGAGTACAGAGTGCTAACCATAACACCATGGAATCTCCCTTCTAATAACACATATAAAACTTTCTCTCAGAGTGTAAGGTCTTAATTTCTACAAGATACAGAAATATTCATTCAGAGAGATATGTACTACATTGTATTTACAAATAAAACCATTAGGACCTACCAATTTGTATATACAGATTATTGGTTTCAGAGTCCAGAATTGTTAACAGTACACCATGAAAGCTCATTCATATGGTGGCATGTAAAACATTTTCTCACAGTGTAAGATTCTTAGAGGTTACATTTTATTGGAATTATATTACAGATAAACCTGTCTCTCAGTGTGTATGATTCTTAATTTATGCAATTTATAGATATTTTCTTTCTCAGAGATATGAACTGCATAATACTTACAAAAAAACAATAGGACCTACCAAGATGTAAATACAAATCATGGATTCAGAGTCCAAAATGGTTACAAATACACCAGGAAACCTCATTCATGAGGAAGCATTTAAACAGTTTTTATTAGAATGTACTCTCAGAGAAATATAAACTGAACGGTACTTACAAAAAACCAATAGGACCTACCAAGATTTAAATACAGATCACTGGATTCAAAGATCAGAGTGGTTACCAATACACCAAGAAACTTCATTCATGAGGGAGAGCTAAACATTTTTTTCTAAAATGTTAGATTCTTATAAGACACATTTTATTGCAATTATTGTACATATATTTACATCAACGCTTATTTGGGTTATATAGTAAAATTCATATAATTACATACATTTCTATAACTACCTTTTTTTAGATTTTAGTACATATTTACAAAAATCAGTGATTTAAAAAAATTATTGTATGTATGAAAAAGAAGACTTTCTGTCAATCAAGAACTTAAACTGAAGGTACTAAAACAAATCAGGTCCCACCGAGATTTGAACTCGGATCACTGGATTCAGAGTCCAGAGTGCTAACCATTACACCATGGAACCTCTCTTCTAACACCACAGAACCTCTCTTCTAACACCACATATACAACTTTCTCTTAGAGTGTGAGATCTTATTTTCTACAAGTTACAGGAATAATAATCAGAGAGATAAGTATTACATTGTATTTACAAAAAAAGCCATTAGGACCTATCACATTTTTATACAGATTATAGGTTTCAGAGTCCAGAATTGTTAACAGTACACAATGAAACCTCATTCATATGGTAGCATGTACATTTTTTGTCAGAGTATAAGATTCTTAGTGGATACATTTTATTGGAATTAAATGACAGATAAATCTGTCTCTCAGTGTGTAAGATTCTTAATTTATGCAATGTATAGATATTCTCTTTCTCAGAGATATTAACTGTATTGTACTTACAACAAAACCAATATAACCTACCAAGATGTAAATATAGATTATGGATTCAGAGTCCAAAATGTTTACCAAAACACCATGAAACCTCATCCATTAGGGAGCATCTAAATATTTTTATAAGAATGTACTCTCAGAGAGATATAAACTGAATGGTACTTACAAAAAACCAATAGGACCTACCAAGATTTAAATACAGATCACTGTATTCAAAGATCAGAGTGGAGTTGTAACCAATACACCAAGAAACCACATTCATTAGGGAACATCTAAACATTTTTTTCTAAAATGTTAGATTCTTAGAAGACACATTTTATTGAAGTTATTGTACATATATTAACATCAATGCTTATTTGGATTACACAGTAAAATTCATATAATTACAAACATTTCTATAACTACCTTTTTTTAGATTATAGTACATATTTACAATAATCAGTGATTTAAAAAATGTATTATATGTATAAAAAAGAAAAGTTTTTGTCAATCAAGGACTTAAATTGAAGGTACTAAAATGCATCTGGTTCCAACGAGATTTGAACTCAATTTACTGGATTCAGAGTACAGAGTGCTAACCATAACACCATGGAATCTCACTTCTAATAACACATATAAAACTTTCTCTTAGAGTGTAAGATCTTAATTTCTACAAGATACAGAAATATTCATTCAGAGAGATATGCACTACATTGTATTTACAAATAAAACCATTAGGACCTACCAATTTGTATATACAGATTATTGGTTTCAGAGTCCAGATTTGTTAACAGTACACCATGAAAGCTCGTTCATATGGTGGCATGTAAAAAAAAATTCTCACAGTGTAAGATTCTTACAGGTTACATTTTATTGGAATTAAATGACAGATAAACCTGTCTCTCAGTGTGTAAGATTCTTAATTTATGCAATTTATAGATATTTTCTTTCTCAGAGATATTAACTGTATTGTACTTACAACAAAACCAATAGAACCTTCCAAGATGTAAATATAGATCATGGATTCAGAGTCCAAAATGTTTACCAATACACCATGAAACCTCATCCATTAGGGAGCATCTAAATATTTTTATAAGAATGTACTCTCAGAGAGATATGAACTGAATGGTACTTACAAAAAACCAATAGGACCTACCAAGATTTAAATACAGATCACTGTATTCAAAGATCAGAGTGGAGTGGTTACCAATACACCAAGAAACCACATTCATTAGGGAACATCTAAACATTTTTTTCTAAAATGTTAGATTCTTAGAAGACACATTTTATTGAAGTTATTATACATATATTAACATCAATGCTTATTTGGATTACACAGTAAAATTCATATAATATCAAACATTTCTATAACTACCTTTTTTTAGATTTTAGTACATTTTTACAATAATTAGTAATTTAAAAAAAAATTATTATATGTATAAAAAAGAAAAGTTTTTGTCAATCAAGGACTTAAACTGAAGGTACTAAAATGCACCTGGTCCCACCGAGATTTTTACTCAATTTACTGGATTCATAGTACAGAGTGCTAACCATAACACCATGGAATCTCCCTTCAAATAACACATATAAAACTTTCTCTCAGAGTGTAAGATCTTAATTTCTACAAGATACAGAAATATTCATTCAGAGAGATATGTACTACATTGTATTTACAAATAAAACCATTAGGACCTACCAAATTTGTATATACAGATTATTGGTTTCAGAGTCCAGAATTGTTAACAGTACACCATGAAAGCTCGTTCATATGGTGGCATGTAAAAATTTTTTCTCACAGTGTAAGATTCTTTTAGGTTACATTTTATTGGAATTATATTACAGATAAACCTGTCTCTCAGTGTGTATGATTCTTAATTTATGCAATTTATAGATATTTTCTTTCTCAGAGATATGAACTGCATAATACTTACAAAAAAACAATAAGACCTACCAAGATGTAAATACAAATCGTGGATTCAGAGTCCAAAATGGTTACAAATACACCAGGAAACCTCATTCATTAGGGAACATCTAAACATTTTTTTCTAAAATGTTAGATTCTTAGAAGACACATTTTATTGCAATTATTGTACATATATTTACATCAACGCTTATTTGGGTTATATAGTAAAATTCATATAATTACATACATTTCTATAACTACCTTTTTTAGCTTTTCGTACATATTTACAAAAATCAGTGATTAAAAAAAATGATTATATGTATGAAAAAGAAGACTTTCTGCCAATCAAGAACTTAAACTGAAGGTACTAAAACAAATCAGGTCCCACCGAGATTCGAACTCAGATTGCTGGATTCAGAGTCCAGAGTGCTAACCATTACACCATGGAACCTCTCTTCTAACACCACATATACAACTTTCTCTTAGAGTGTGAGATCTTATTTTCTACAATTTACAGGAATAATAATCAGAGATATAAGTATTACATTGTATTTACAAAAAAAAGCCATTAGGACCTATCAAATTTTTATACAGATTATAGGTTTCATAGTCCAGAATTGTTAACAGTACACAATGAAACCTCATTCATATGGTAGCATGTACATTTTTTGTCAGAGTATAAGATTCTTAGTGGATACATTTTATTGGAATTAAATGACAGATAAATCTGTCTCTCAGTGTGTAAGATTCTTAATTTATGCAATTTATAGATATTTTCTTTCTCAGAGATATTAACTGTATTGTACTTACAACAAAACCAATATAACCTACCAAGATGTAAATATAGATCATGGATTCAGAGTCCAACATGTTTACCAATACACCATGAAACCTCATCCATTAGGGAGCATCTAAATATTTTTATAAGAATGTACTCTCAGAGAGATATGAACTGAATGGTATTTTCAAAAAACCAATAGGACCTACCAAGATTTAAATACAGACCACTGTATTCAAAGATCAGAGTTGAGTGGTTACCAATACACCAAGAAACCACAATCATTAGGGAACATCTAAACATTTTTTTCTAAAAAATGTTAGATTCTTAGAAGACGCATTTTATTGAAGTTATTGTACATATATTAACATCAGTGCTTATTTGGATTACACAGTAAAATTCATATAATTACAAACATTTCTATAACTACCTTTTTTTAGATTTTAGTACATTTTTACAATAATCAGTGATTTAAAAAATGTATTATATGTATAAAAAAGAAACGTTTTTGTCAATCAAAGACTTAAACTGAAGGTACTAAAATGCACCTGGTCCCACTGAGATTTGAACTCAATTTACTGTATTCAGAGTACAGAGTGCTAACCATAACACCATGGAATCTCCCTTCTAATAACACATATAAAACTTTCTCTCAGAGTGTAAGATCTTAATTTCTACAAGATACAGAAATATTCATTCAGAGAGATATGTACTACATTGTATTTACAAATAAAACCATTAGGACCTACCAATTTGTATATACAGATTATTGGTTTCAGAGTCCAGAATTGTTAACAGTACACCATGAAAGCTCATTCATATGGTGGCATGTAAAAACATTTCTCACAGTGTAAGATTCTTAGAGGTTACATTTTATTGGAATTATATTACAGATAAACCTGTCTCTCAGTGTGTGATTCTTAATTTATGCAATTTATAGATATTTTCTTTCTCAGAGATATGAACTGCATAATACTTACAAAAAAACAATAGGACCTACCAAGATGTAAATACAAATCATGGATTCAAAGTCCAAAATGGTTACAAATACACCAGGAAACCTCATTCATGAGGAAGCATTTAAACAGTTTTTATTAGAATGTACTCTCAGAGAAATATAAACTGAACGGTACTTACAAAAAACCAATAGGACCTACCAAGATTTAAATACAGATCACTGGATTCAAAGATCAGAGTGGTTACCAATACACCAAGAAACTTCATTCATAAGGGAGAACTAAACATTTTTTTCTAAAATGTTAGATTCTTAGAAGACACATTTTATTGCAATTATTGTACATATATTTACATCAACGCTTATTTGGGTTATATAGTAAAATTCATATAATTACATACATTTCTATAACTACCTTTTTTAGCTTTTCGTACATATTTACAAAAATCAGTGATTTAAAAAAATTATTATATGTATGAAAAAGAAGACTTTCTGTCAATCAAGAACTTAAACTGAAGGTACTAAAACACATCAGCTCCCACCGAGATTTGAACTCGGATCACTGGATTCAGAGTCCAGAGTGCTAACCATTACACCATGGAACCTCTCTTCTAACACAACATATACAACTTTCTCTTAGAGTGTGAGATCTTATTTTCTACAAGTTACTGGAATAATAATCAGAGAGATAAGTATTACATTGTATTTACAAAAAAAGCCATTAGGACCTACCAAATTTTTATACAGATTATAGGTTTCAGAGTCAAGAATTGTTAACAGTACACAATGAAACCTCATTCATATGGTAGCATGTACATTTTTGGTCAGAGTATAAGATTCTTAGTGGATACATTTTATTGGAATTAAATGACAGATAAACCTGTCTCTCAGTGTGTAAGATTCTTAATTTATGCAATTTATAGATATTTTCTTTCTCAGAGATATTAACTGTATTGTACTTACAACAAAACCAATAGAACCTTCCAAGATGTAAATATAGATCATGGATTCAGAGTCCAAAATGTTTACCAATACACCATGAAACCTCATCCATTAGGGAGCATCTAAATATTTTTATAAGAATGTACTCTCAGAGAGATATGAACTGAATGGTACTTACAAAAAACCAATAGGACCTACCAAGATTTAAATACAGATCACTGTATTCAAAGATCAGAGTGGAGTGGTTACCAATACACCAAGAAACCACATTCATTAGGGAACATCTAAACATTTTTTTTTTAAATGTTAGATTCTTAGAAGACACATTTTATTGAAGTTATTGTACATATATTAACATCAATGCTTATTTGGATTACACAGTAAAATTCATATAATTACAAACATTTCTATAACTACCTTTTTTTTAGATTTTAGTACATTTTTACAATAATCAGTGATTTAAAAAAAATATTATATTTATAAAAAAGAAAAGTTTTTGTCAATCAAGGACTTAAACTGAAGGTACTAAAATGCACCTGGTCCCACCAAGATTTGAACTCAATTTACTGGATTCAGAGTACAGAGTGCAAACCATAACACCATGGAATCTCCCTTCTAATAACACATATAAAACTTTCTCTCAGAGTGTAAGATCTTTATTTCTACAAGATACAGAAATATTCATTCAGAGAGATATGTACTACATTGTATTTACAAATAAAACCATTAGGACCTACCAATTTGTATATACAGATTATTGGTTTCAGAGTCCAGAATTGTTAACAGTACACCATGAAAGCTCATTCATATGGTGGCATGTAAAAAAATTTCTCACAGTGTAAGATTCTTAGAGGTTACATTTTATTGGAATTATATTACAGATAAACCTGTCTCTCAGTGTGTGATTCTTAATTTATGCAATTTATAGATATTTTCTTTCTCAGAGATATGAACTGCATAATACTTACAAAAAAACAATAGGACCTACCAAGATGTAAATACAAATCATGGATTCAGAGTCCAAAATGGTTACAAATACACCAGGAAACCTCATTCATGAGGAAGCATTTAAACAGTTTTTATTAGAATGTACTCTCAGAGAAATATAAACTGAACGGTACTTACAAAAAACCAATAGGACCTACCAAGATTTAAATACAGATCACTGGATTCAAAGATCAGAGTGGTTACAAATACACCAAGAAACTTCATTCATGAAGGAGAGCTAAACATTTTTTTCTAAAATGTTAGATTCTTAGAAGACACATTTTATTGCAATTATTGTACATATATTTACATCAACGCTTATTTGGGTTATATAGTAAAATTCATATAATTACATACATTTCTATAACTACCTTTTTTAGCTTTTCGTACATATTTACAAAAATCAGTGATTTAAAAAAATTATTATATGTATGAAAAAGAAGACTTTCTGTCAATCAAGAACTTAAACTGAAGGTACTAAAACACATCAGCTCCCACCGAGATTTGAACTCGGATCGCTGGATTCAGAGTCCAGAGTGCTAACCATTACACCATGGAACCTCTCTTCTAACACAACATATACAACTTTCTCTTAGAGTGTGAGATCTTATTTTCTACAAGTTACAGGAATAATAATCAGAGAGATAAGTATTACATTGTATTTACAAAAAAAAGCCATTAGGACCTACCAAATTTTTATACAGATTATAGGTTTCAGAGTCCAGAATTGTTAACAGTACACAATGAAACCTCATTCATATGGTAGCATGTACATTTTTTGTCAGAGTATAAGATTCTTAGTGGATACATTTTATTGGAATTAAATGACAGATAAACCTGTCTCTCAGTGTGTAAGATTCTTAATTTATGCAATTTATAGATATTTTCTTTCTCAGAGATATTAACTGTATTGTACTTACAACAAAACCAATATAACCTACCATGATGTAAATATAGATCATGGATTCAGAGTCCAAAATGTTTACCAATACACCATGAAACCTCATCCATTACTGAGCATCTTAAAATTTTTATAAGAATGTACTCTCAGAGAGATATGAACTGAATGGTACTTACAAAAAACCAATAGGACCTACCAAGATTTAAATACAGATCACTGTATTCAAAGATCAGAGTGGAGTGGTTACCAATACACCAAGAAACCACATTCATTAGGGAACATCTAAACATTTTTTTCTAAAATGTTAGATTCTTAGAAGACACATTTTATTGAAGTTATTGTACATATATTAACATCAATGCTTATTTGGATTACACAGTAAAATTCATATAATTACAAACATTTAAATAACTACCTTTTTTTTAGATTTTAGTACACTTTTACAATAATCAGTGATTTAAAAAAAATGTATTATATGTATAAAAAAGAAAAGTTTTTGTCAATCAAGGACTTAAACTGAAGGTACTAAAATGCACCGGGTCCCACCGAGATTTGAACTCAATTTACTGGATTCAGAGTACAGAGTGCTAACCATAACACCATGGATACTCCCTTCTAATAACACATATAAAACATTCTCTCAAGTGTAAGATCTTAATTTCTACAAGATACAGAAATATTCATTCAGAGAGATATGTACTACATTGTATTTACAAATAAAACCATTAGGACCTACCAATTTGTATATACAGATTAATAGTTTCAGAGTCCAGAATTGTTAACAGTACACCATGAAAGCTCATTCATATGGTGGCATGTAAAACATTTTCTCACAGTGTAAGATTCTTAGAGGTCACATTTTATTGGAATTATATTACAGATAAACTTGTCTGTCAGTGTGTGATTCTTAATTTATGCAATTTATAGATATTTTCTTTCTCAGAGATATGAACTGCATAATACTTACAAAAAAACAATAGGACCTACCAAGATGTAAATACAAATCATGGATTCAGAGTCCAAAATGGTTACAAATACACCAGGAAACCTCATTCATGAGGAAGCATTTAAACAGTTTTTATTAGAATGTACTCTTAGAGAAATATAAACTGAACGGTACTTACAAAAAACCAATAGGACCTACCAAGATTTAAATACAGATCACTGGATTCAAAGATCAGAGTGGTTACCAATACACCAAGAAACTTCATTCATGAGGGAGAGCTAAACATTTTTTTCTAAAATGTTAGATTCTTAGAAGACACATTTTATTGCAATTATTGTACATATATTTACATCAACGCTTATTTGGGTTAAATAGTAAAATTCATATAATTACATACATTTCTATAACTACCTTTTTTTAGCTTTTAGTACATATTTACAAAAATCAGTGATTTAAAAAAATTATTATATGTATGAAAAAGAAGACTTTCTATCAATCAAGAACTTAAACTGAAGGTACTAAAACAAATCAGGTCCCACCGAGATTTGAACTCGGATCGCTTGATTCAGAGTCCAGAGTGCTAACCATTACACCATGGAACCTCTCTTCTAACACCACATATACAACTTTCTCTTAGAATGTGAGATCTTATTTTCTACAAGTTACGGGAATAATAATCAGAGAGATAAATATTGCATTGTATTTACAAAAAAAGCCATTAGGACCTACCAAATTTTTATACATATTATAGGTTTTAGAGTCCAGAATTGTTAACAGTACACAATGAAACCTCATTCATATGGTAGCATGTACATTTTTTGTCAGAGTATAAGATTCTTAGTGGATACATTTTATTGGAATTAAATGACAGATAAACCTATCTCTCAGTGTGTAAGATTCTTAATTTATGCAATTTATAGATATTTTCTTTCTCAGAGATATTAACTGTATTGTACTTACAACAAAACCAATATAACCTACCAAGATGTAAATATAGATCATGGATTCAGAGTCCAAAATGTTTACCAATACACCATGAAACCTCATCCATTAGGGAGCATCTAAATATTTTTATAAGAATGTACTCTCAGAGAGATATGAACTGAATGGTACTTACAAAAAACCAATAGGACCTACCAAGATTTAAATACAGATCACTGTATTCAAAGATCAGAGTGGAGTGGTTACCAATACACCAAGAAACCACATTCATTAGGGAACATCTAAACATTTTTTTCTAAAATGTTAGATTCTTAGAAGACACATTTTATTGAAGTTATTATACATATATTAACATCAATGCTTATTTGGATTACACAGTAAAATTCATATAATATCAAACATTTCTATAACTACCTTTTTTTAGATTTTAGTACATTTTTACAATAATTAGTAATTTAAAAAAAAATTATTATATGTATAAAAAAGAAAAGTTTTTGTCAATCAAGGACTTAAACTGAAGGTACTAAAATGCACCTGGTCCCACCGAGATTTTTACTCAATTTACTGGATTCATAGTACAGAGTGCTAACCATAACACCATGGAATCTCCCTTCAAATAACACATATAAAACTTTCTCTCAGAGTGTAAGATCTTAATTTCTACAAGATACAGAAATATTCAATCAGAGAGATATGTACTACATTGTATTTACAAATAAAACCATTAGGACCTACCAAATTTGTATATACAGATTATTGGTTTCATAGTCCAGAATTGTTAACAGTACACCATGAAAGCTCGTTCATATGGTGGCATGTAAAAAATTTTTCTCACAGTGTAAGATTCTTTTAGGTTACATTTTATTGGAATTATATTACAGATAAACCTGTCTCTCAGTGTGTATGATTCTTAATTTATGCAATTTATAGATATTTTCTTTCTCAGAGATATGAACTGCATAATACTTACAAAAAAACAATAAGACCTACCAAGATGTAAATACAAATCGTGGATTCAGAGTCCAAAATGGTTACAAATACACCAGGAAACCTCATTCATTAGGGAACATCTTAACATTTTTTTCTAAAATGTTAGATTCTTAGAAGACACATTTTATTGCAATTATTGTACATATATTTACATCAACGCTTATTTGGGTTATATAGTAAAATTCATATAATTACATACATTTCTATAACTACCTTTTTTAGCTTTTCGTACATATTTACAAAAATCAGTGATTTAAAAAAATTATTATATGTATGAAAAAGAAGACTTTCTGTCAATCAAGAACTTAAACTGAAGGTACTAAAACACATCAGCTCCCACCGAGATTTGAACTCGGATCGCTGGATTCAGAGTCCAGAGTGCTAACCATTACACCATGGAACCTCTCTTCTAACACAACATATACAACTTTCTCTTAGAGTGTGAGATCTTATTTTCTACAAGTTACAGGAATAATAATCAGAGAGATAAGTATTACATTGTATTTACAAAAAAAAGCCATTAGGACCTACCAAATTTTTATACAGATTATAGGTTTCAGAGTCCAGAATTGTTAACAGTACACAATGAAACCTCATTCATATGGTAGCATGTACATTTTTTGTCAGAGTATAAGATTCTTAGTGGATACATTTTATTGGAATTAAATGACAGATAAACCTGTCTCTCAGTGTGTAAGATTCTTAATTTATGCAATTTATAGATATTTTCTTTCTCAGAGATATTAACTGTATTGTACTTACAACAAAACCAATATAACCTACCATGATGTAAATATAGATCATGGATTCAGAGTCCAAAATGTTTACCAATACACCATGAAACCTCATCCATTACTGAGCATCTTAAAATTTTTATAAGAATGTACTCTCAGAGAGATATGAACTGAATGGTACTTACAAAAAACCAATAGGACCTACCAAGATTTAAATACAGATCACTGTATTCAAAGATCAGAGTGGAGTGGTTACCAATACACCAAGAAACCACATTCATTAGGGAACATCTAAACATTTTTTTCTAAAATGTTAGATTCTTAGAAGACACATTTTATTGAAGTTATTGTACATATATTAACATCAATGCTTATTTGGATTACACAGTAAAATTCATATAATTACAAACATTTCTATAACTACCTTTTTTTTAGATTTTAGTACACTTTTACAATAATCAGTGATTTAAAAAAAATGTATTATATGTATAAAAAAGAAAAGTTTTTGTCAATCAAGGACTTAAACTGAAGGTACTAAAATGCACCGGGTCCCACCGAGATTTGAACTCAATTTACTGGATTCAGAGTACAGAGTGCTAACCATAACACCATGGATACTCCCTTCTAATAACACATATAAAACTTTCTCTCAAGTGTAAGATCTTAATTTCTACAAGATACAGAAATATTCATTCAGAGAGATATGTACTACATTGTATTTACAAATAAAACCATTAGGACCTACCAATTTGTATATACAGATTAATAGTTTCAGAGTCCAGAATTGTTAACAGTACACCATGAAAGCTCATTCATATGGTGGCATGTAAAACATTTTCTCACAGTGTAAGATTCTTAGAGGTCACATTTTATTGGAATTATATTACAGATAAACTTGTCTGTCAGTGTGTGATTCTTAATTTATGCAATTTATAGATATTTTCTTTCTCAGAGATATGAACTGCATAATACTTACAAAAAAACAATAGGACCTACCAAGATGTAAATACAAATCATGGATTCAGAGTCCAAAATGGTTACAAATACACCAGGAAACCTCATTCATGAGGAAGCATTTAAACAGTTTTTATTAGAATGTACTCTTAGAGAAATATAAACTGAACGGTACTTACAAAAAACCAATAGGACCTACCAAGATTTAAATACAGATCACTGGATTCAAAGATCAGAGTGGAGTGGTTACCAATACACCAAGAAACTTCATTCATGAGGGAGAGCTAAACATTTTTTTCTAAAATGTTAGATTCTTAGAAGACACATTTTATTGCAATTATTGTACATATATTTACATCAACGCTTATTTGGGTTAAATAGTAAAATTCATATAATTACATACATTTCTATAACTACCTTTTTTTAGCTTTTAGTACATATTTACAAAAATCAGTGATTTAAAAAAATTATTATATGTATGAAAAAGAAGACTTTCTATCAATCAAGAACTTAAACTGAAGGTACTAAAACAAATCAGGTCCCACCGAGATTTGAACTCGGATCGCTTGATTCAGAGTCCAGAGTGCTAACCATTACACCATGGAACCTCTCTTCTAACACCACATATACAACTTTCTCTTAGAATGTGAGATCTTATTTTCTACAAGTTACGGGAATAATAATCAGAGAGATAAATATTGCATTGTATTTACAAAAAAAGCCATTAGGACCTACCAAATTTTTATACATATTATAGGTTTTAGAGTCCAGAATTGTTAACAGTACACAATGAAACCTCATTCATATGGTAGCATGTACATTTTTTGTCAGAGTATAAGATTCTTAGTGGATACATTTTATTGGAATTAAATGACAGATAAACCTATCTCTCAGTGTGTAAGATTCTTAATTTATGCAATTTATAGATATTTTCTTTCTCAGAGATATTAACTGTATTGTACTTACAACAAAACCAATATAACCTACCAAGATGTAAATATAGATCATGGATTCAGAGTCCAAAATGTTTACCAATACACCATGAAACCTCATCCATTAGGGAGCATCTAAATATTTTTATAAGAATGTACTCTCAGAGAGATATGAACTGAATGGTACTTACAAAAAACCAATAGGACCTACCAAGATTTAAATACAGATCACTGTATTCAAAGATCAGAGTGGAGTGGTTACCAATACACCAAGAAACCACATTCATTAGGGAACATCTAAACATTTTTTTCTAAAATGTTAGATTCTTAGAAGACACATTTTATTGAAGTTATTATACATATATTAACATCAATGCTTATTTGGATTACACAGTAAAATTCATATAATATCAAACATTTCTATAACTACCTTTTTTTAGATTTTAGTACATTTTTACAATAATTAGTAATTTAAAAAAAAATTATTATATGTATAAAAAAGAAAAGTTTTTGTCAATCAAGGACTTAAACTGAAGGTACTAAAATGCACGTGGTCCCACCGAGATTTTTACTCAATTTACTGGATTCATAGTACAGAGTGCTAACCATAACACCATGGAATCTCCCTTCAAATAACACATATAAAACTTTCTCTCAGAGTGTAAGATCTTAATTTCTACAAGATACAGAAATATTCAATCAGAGAGATATGTACTACATTGTATTTACAAATAAAACCATTAGGACCTACCAAATTTGTATATACAGATTATTGGTTTCATAGTCCAGAATTGTTAACAGTACACCATGAAAGCTCGTTCATATGGTGGCATGTAAAAAAATTTTCTCACAGTGTAAGATTCTTTTAGGTTACATTTTATTGGAATTATATTACAGATAAACCTGTCTCTCAGTGTGTATGATTCTTAATTTATGCAATTTATAGATATTTTCTTTCTCAGAGATATGAACTGCATAATACTTACAAAAAAACAATAAGACCTACCAAGATGTAAATACAAATCGTGGATTCAGAGTCCAAAATGGTTACAAATACACCAGGAAACCTCATTCATTAGGGAACATCTTAACATTTTTTTCTAAAATGTTAGATTCTTAGAAGACACATTTTATTGCAATTATTGTACATATATTTACATCAACGCTTATTTGGGTTATATAGTAAAATTCATATAATTACATACATTTCTATAACTACCTTTTTTAGCTTTTCGTGCATATTTACAAAAATCAGTGATTAAAAAAAATGATTATATGTATGAAAAAGAAGACTTTCTGCCAATCAAGAACTTAAACTGAAGGTACTAAAACAAATCAGGTCCCACCGAGATTTGAACTCGGATTGCTGGATTCAGAGTCCAGAGTGCTAACCATTACACCATGGAACCTCTCTTCTAACACCACATATACAACTTTCTCTTAGAGTGTGAGATCTTATTTTCTACAATTTACAGGAATAATAATCAGAGATATAAGTATTACATTGTATTTACAAAAAAAAGCCATTAGGACCTATCAAATTTTTATACAGATTATAGGTTTCATAGTCCAGAATTGTTAACAGTACACAATGAAACCTCATTCATATGGTAGCATGTACATTTTTTGTCAGAGTATAAGATTCTTAGTGGATACATTTTATTGGAATTAAATGACAGATAAATCTGTCTCTCAGTGTGTAAGATTCTTAATTTATGCAATTTATAGATATTTTCTTTCTCAGAGATATTAACTGTATTCTACTTACAACAAAACCAATATAACCTACCAAGATGTAAATATAGATCATGGATTCAGAGTCCAACATGTTTACCAATACACCATGAAACCTCATCCATTAGGGAGCATCTAAATATTTTTATAAGAATGTACTCTCAGAGAGATATGAACTGAATGGTATTTTCAAAAAACCAATAGGACCTACCAAGATTTAAATACAGACCACTGTATTCAAAGATCAGAGTTGAGTGGTTACCAATACATCAAGAAACCACAATCATTAGGGAACATCTAAACATTTTTTTCTAAAAAATGTTAGATTCTTAGAAGACGCATTTTATTGAAGTTATTGTACATATATTAACATCAGTGCTTATTTGGATTACACAGTAAAATTCATATAATTACAAACATTTCTATAACTACCTTTTTTTAGATTTTAGTACATTTTTACAATAATCAGTGATTTAAAAAATTTATTATATGTATAAAAAAGAAACGTTTTTGTCAATCAAAGACTTAAACTGAAGGTACTAAAATGCACCTGGTCCCACTGAGATTTGAACTCAATTTACTGGATTCAGAGTACAGAGTGCTAACCATAACACCATGGAATCTCCCTTCTAATAACACATATAAAACTTTCTCTCAAGTGTAAGATCTTAATTTCTACAAGATACAGAAATATTCATTCAGAGAGATATGTACTACATTGTATTTACAAATAAAACCATTAGGACCTACCAATTTGTATATACAGATTATTGGTTTCAGAGTCCAGAATTGTTAACAGTACACCATGAAAGCTCATTCATATGGTGGCATGTAAAAAAATTTCTCACAGTGTAAGATTCTTAGAGGTTACATTTTATTGGAATTATATTACAGATAAACCTGTCTCTCAGTGTGTGATTCTTAATTTATGCAATTTATAGATATTTTCTTTCTCAGAGATATGAACTGCATAATACTTACAAAAAAACAATAGGACCTACCAAGATGTAAATACAAATCATGGATTCAAAGTCCAAAATGGTTACAAATACACCAGGAAACCTCATTCATGAGGAAGCATTTAAACAGTTTTTATTAGAATGTACTCTCAGAGAAATATAAACTGAACGGTACTTACATAAAACCAATAGAACCTACCAAGATTTAAATACAGATCACTGGATTCAAAGATCAGAGTGGTTACCAATACACCAAGAAACTTCATTCATGAGGGAGAACTAAACATTTTTTTCTAAAATGTTAGATTCTTAGAAGACACATTTTATTGCAATTATTGTACATATATTTACATCAACGCTTATTTGGGTTATATAGTAAAATTCATATAATTACATACATTTCTATAACTACCTTTTTTAGCTTTTCGTACATATTTACAAAAATCAGTGATTTAAAAAAATTATTATATGTATGAAAAAGAAGACTTTCTGTCAATCAAGAACTTAAACTGAAGGTACTAAAACACATCAGCTCCCACCGAGATTTGAACTCGGATCGCTGGATTCAGAGTCCAGAGTGCTAACCATTACACCATGGAACCTCTCTTCTAACACAACATATACAACTTTCTCTTAGAGTGTGAGATCTTATTTTCTACAAGTTACAGGAATAATAATCAGAGAGATAAGTATTACATTGTATTTACAAAAAAAGCCATTAGGACCTACCAAATTTTTATACAGATTATAGGTTTCAGAGTCAAGAATTGTTAACAGTACACAATGAAACCTCATTCATATGGTAGCATGTACATTTTTGGTCAGAGTATAAGATTCTTAGTGGATACATTTTATAGGAATTAAATGACAGATAAATCTGTCTCTCAGTGTGTAAGATTCTTAATTTATGCAATTTATAGATATTTTCTTTCTCAGAGATATTAACTGTATTGTACTTACAACAAAACCAATATAACCTACCAAGATGTAAATATAGATCATGGATTCAGAGTCCAACATGTTTACCAATACACCATGAAACCTCATCCATTAGGGAGCATCTAAATATTTTTATAAGAATGTACTCTCAGAGAGATATGAACTGAATGGTATTTTCAAAAAACCAATAGGACCTACCAAGATTTAAATACAGACCACTGTATTCAAAGATCAGAGTTGAGTGGTTACCAATACAAAATGATTTGGTGGGTGTGGAAGTGCCCACATCTTACCAAACAGAAGAAATTCCTATATTTGGAGCACTCTTTTGATGATTAGATATGTGAAAAAGATGAAAACTGTCTATAATTAAAACTTAGCTTTTATTTATCCAATACTTAACTAAAATGAAATAACAGGGGTATACTAGACGTATCAATTGATTATTCCCCTTTTAAACAGTGGTAAAAATATGAATAAATCAAGAAGAGCAAATGTTATCATCTTGAAATTATTTATATATTTTGCTCAAAAATGGGTGATAAGAGAAATGATAGTAATCTATCAAACTTATCCAATAAGCAGCAGTAATCACAGAAATTAATGACAAAAAATGATAGTAATCTATCAAAAATATCCTGTGAGCAGCAGAGATGATATTGGTGATATAAAGTCTATGCAATCAGAAAGTTTATAGATAAATTCTAATTTATCTATAAACTTTCTGATTGCATAGACTTTATATCGCCAATATCATCTCTGCTGCTCACAGGATATTTTTGATAGATTACTATCATTTTTTGTCATTAATTTCTGTGATTACTGCTGCTTATTGGATAAGTTTGATAGATTACTATCATTTCTCTTATCACCCATTTTTGAGCAAAATATATAAATAATTTCAAGATGATAACATTTGCTCTTCTTGATTTATTCATATTTTTACCACTGTTTAAAAGGGGAATAATCAATTGATACGTCTAGTATACCCCTGTTATTTCATTTTAGTTAAGTATTGGATAAATAAAAGCTAAGTTTTAATTATAGACAGTTTTCATCTTTTTCACATATCTAATCATCAAAAGAGTGCTCCAAATATAGGAATTTCTTCTGTTTGGTAAGATGTGGGCTCTTCCACACCCACCAAATCATTTTGTATCTGGTACACTATTCCTGGGAGCACCTCCAACGTCAGAATAGTTGCCCATTTGGGCTTAATATATATTTTTTCTGTTTAGTTGGTTTTTTGAGATTCAGTCATTTAATACAATTAGTCTGGTGCAGGGTAAACCAAGTTTTGCCACATCCTGGTTACCAATACACCAAGAAACCACAATCATTAGGGAACATCTAAACATTTTTTTCTAAAAAATGTTAGATTCTTAGAAGACGCATTTTATTGAAGTTATTGTACATATATTAACATCAGTGCTTATTTGGATTACACAGTAAAATTCATATAATTACAAACATTTCTATAACTACCTTTTTTTAGATTTTAGTACATTTTTACAATAATCAGTGATTTAAAAAATGTATTATATGTATAAAAAAGAAACGTTTTTGTCAATCAAAGACTTAAACTGAAGGTACTAAAATGTACCTGGTCCCACTGAGATTTGAACTCAATTTACTGGATTCAGAGTACAGAGTGCTAACCATAACACCATGGAATCTCCCTTCTAATAACACATATAAAACTTTCTCTCAGAGTGTAAGATCTTAATTTCTACAAGATACAGAAATATTCATTCAGAGAGATATGTACTACATTGTATTTACAAATAAAACCATTAGGACCTACCAATTTGTATATACAGATTATTGGTTTCAGAGTCCAGAATTGTTAACAGTACACCATGAAAGCTCGTTCATATGGTGGCATGTAAAAATTTTTTCTCACAGTGTAAGATTCTTTTAGGTTACATTTTATTGGAATTATATTACAGATAAACCTGTCTCTCAGTGTGTATGATTCTTAATTTATGCAATTTATAGATATTTTCTTTCTCAGAGATATGAACTGCATAATACTTACAAAAAAACAATAAGACCTACCAAGATGTAAATACAAATCGTGGATTCAGAGTCCAAAATGGTTACAAATACACCAGGAAACCTCATTCATTAGGGAACATCTAAACATTTTTTTCTAAAATGTTAGATTCTTAGAAGACACATTTTATTGCAATTATTGTACATATATTTACATCAACGCTTATTTGGGTTATATAGTAAAATTCATATAATTACATACATTTCTATAACTACCTTTTTTAGCTTTTCGTACATATTTACAAAAATCATTGATTAAAAAAAATGATTATATGTATGAAAAAGAAGACTTTCTGCCAATCAAGAACTTAAACTGAAGGTACTAAAACAAATCAGGTCCCACCGAGATTTGAACTCGGATTGCTGGATTCAGAGTCCAGAGTGCTAACCATTACACCATGGAACCTCTCTTCTAACACCACATATACAACTTTCTCTTAGAGTGTGAGATCTTATTTTCTACAATTTACAGGAATAATAATCAGAGATATAAGTATTACATTGTATTTACAAAAAAAAGCCATTAGGACCTATCAAATTTTTATTCAGATTATAGGTTTCATAGTCCAGAATTGTTAACAGTACACAATGAAACCTCATTCATATGGTAGCATGTACATTTTTTGTCAGAGTATAAGATTCTTAGTGGATACATTTTATTGGAATTAAATGACAGATAAATCTGTCTCTCAGTGTGTAAGATTCTTAATTTATGCAATTTATAGATATTTTCTTTCTCAGAGATATTAACTGTATTGTACTTACAACAAAACCAATATAACCTACCAAGATGTAAATATAGATCATGGATTCAGAGTCCAACATGTTTACCAATACACCATGAAACCTCATCCATTAGGGAGCATCTAAATATTTTTATAAGAATGTACTCTCAGAGAGATATGAACTGAATGGTATTTTCAAAAAACCAATAGGACCTACCAAGATTTAAATACAGACCACTGTATTCAAAGATCAGAGTTGAGTGGTTACCAATACACCAAGAAACCACAATCATTAGGGAACATCTAAACATTTTTTTCTAAAAAATGTTAGATTCTTAGAAGACGCATTTTATTGAAGTTATTGTACATATATTAACATCAGTGCTTATTTGGATTACACAGTAAAATTCATATAATTACAAACATTTCTATAACTACCTTTTTTTAGATTTTAGTACATTTTTACAATAATCAGTGATTTAAAAAATGTATTATATGTATAAAAAAGAAACGTTTTTGTCAATCAAAGACTTAAACTGAAGGTACTAAAATGCACCTGGTCCCACTGAGATTTGAACTCAATTTACTGGATTCAGAGTACAGAGTGCTAACCATAACACCATGGAATCTCCCTTCTAATAACACATATAAAACTTTCTCTCAGAGTGTAAGATCTTAATTTCTACAAGATACAGAAATATTCATTCAGAGAGATATGTACTACATTGTATTTACAAATAAAACCATTAGGACCTACCAATTTGTATATACAGATTATTGGTTTCAGAGTCCAGAATTGTTAACAGTACACCATGAAAGCTCATTCATATGGTGGCATGTAAAAACATTTCTCACAGTGTAAGATTCTTAGAGGTTACATTTTATTGGAATTATATTACAGATAAACCTGTCTATCAGTGTGTGATTCTTAATTTATGCAATTTATAGATATTTTCTTTCTCAGAGATATGAACTGCATAATACTTACAAAAAAACAATAGGACCTACCAAGATGTAAATACAAATCATGGATTCAAAGTCCAAAATGGTTACAAATACACCAGGAAACCTCATTCATGAGGAAGCATTTAAACAGTTTTTATTAGAATGTACTCTCAGAGAAATATAAACTGAACGGTACTTACAAAAAACCAATAGGACCTACCAAGATTTAAATACAGATCACTGGATTCAAAGATCAGAGTGGTTACCAATACACCAAGAAACTTCATTCATAAGGGAGAACTAAACATTTTTTTCTAAAATGTTAGATTCTTAGAAGACACATTTTATTGCAATTATTGTACATATATTTACATCAACGCTTATTTGGGTTATATAGTAAAATTCATATAATTACATACATTTCTATAACTACCTTTTTTAGCTTTTCGTACATATTTACAAAAATCAGTGATTTAAAAAAATTATTATATGTATGAAAAAGAAGACTTTCTGTCAATCAAGAACTTAAACTGAAGGTACTAAAACACATCAGCTCCCACCGAGATTTGAACTCGGATCACTGGATTCAGAGTCCAGAGTGCTAACCATTACACCATGGAACCTCTCTTCTAACACAACATATACAACTTTCTCTTAGAGTGTGAGATCTTATTTTCTACAAGTTACAGGAATAATAATCAGAGAGATAAGTATTACATTGTATTTACAAAAAAAGCCATTAGGACCTACCAAATTTTTATACAGATTATAGGTTTCAGAGTCAAGAATTGTTAACAGTACACAATGAAACCTCATTCATATGGTAGCATGTACATTTTTGGTCAGAGTATAAGATTCTTAGTGGATACATTTTATTGGAATTAAATGACAGATAAACCTGTCTCTCAGTGTGTAAGATTCTTAATTTATGCAATTTATAGATATTTTCTTTCTCAGAGATATTAACTGTATTGTACTTACAACAAAACCAATAGAACCTTCCAAGATGTAAATATAGATCATGGATTCAGAGTCCAAAATGTTTACCAATACACCATGAAACCTCATCCATTAGGGAGCATCTAAATATTTTTATAAGAATGTACTCTCAGAGAGATATGAACTGAATGGTACTTACAAAAAACCAATAGGACCTACCAAGATTTAAATACAGATCACTGTATTCAAAGATCAGAGTGGAGTGGTTACCAATACACCAAGAAACCACATTCATTAGGGAACATCTAAACATTTTTTTTTTTAAATGTTAGATTCTTAGAAGACACATTTTATTGAAGTTATTGTACATATATTAACATCAATGCTTATTTGGATTACACAGTAAAATTCATATAATTACAAACATTTCTATAACTACCTTTTTTTTAGATTTTAGTACATTTTTACAATAATCAGTGATTTAAAAAAAATATTATATTTATAAAAAAGAAAAGTTTTTGTCAATCAAGGACTTAAACTGAAGGTACTAAAATGCACCTGGTCCCACCAAGATTTGAACTCAATTTACTGGATTCAGAGTACAGAGTGCAAACCATAACACCATGGAATCTCCCTTCTAATAACACATATAAAACTTTCTCTCAGAGTGTAAGATCTTTATTTCTACAAGATACAGAAATATTCATTCAGAGAGATATGTACTACATTGTATTTACAAATAAAACCATTAGGACCTACCAATTTGTATATACAGATTATTGGTTTCAGAGTCCAGAATTGTTAACAGTACACCATGAAAGCTCATTCATATGGTGGCATGTAAAAAAATTTCTCACAGTGTAAGATTCTTAGAGGTTACATTTTATTGGAATTATATTACAGATAAACCTGTCTCTCAGTGTGTGATTCTTAATTTATGCAATTTATAGATATTTTCTTTCTCAGAGATATGAACTGCATAATACTTACAAAAAAACAATAGGACCTACCAAGATGTAAATACAAATCATGGATTCAGAGTCCAAAATGGTTACAAATACACCAGGAAACCTCATTCATGAGGAAGCATTTAAACAGTTTTTATTAGAATGTACTCTCAGAGAAATATAAACTGAACGGTACTTACAAAAAACCAATAGGACCTACCAAGATTTAAATACAGATCACTGGATTCAAAGATCAGAGTGGTTACAAATACACCAAGAAACTTCATTCATGAAGGAGAGCTAAACATTTTTTTCTAAAATGTTAGATTCTTAGAAGACACATTTTATTGCAATTATTGTACATATATTTACATCAACGCTTATTTGGGTTATATAGTAAAATTCATATAATTACATACATTTCTATAACTACCTTTTTTAGCTTTTCGTACATATTTACAAAAATCAGTGATTTAAAAAAATTATTATATGTATGAAAAAGAAGACTTTCTGTCAATCAAGAACTTAAACTGAAGGTACTAAAACACATCAGCTCCCACCGAGATTTGAACTCGGATCGCTGGATTCAGAGTCCAGAGTGCTAACCATTACACCATGGAACCTCTCTTCTAACACAACATATACAACTTTCTCTTAGAGTGTGAGATCTTATTTTCTACAAGTTACAGGAATAATAATCAGAGAGATAAGTATTACATTGTATTTACAAAAAAAAGCCATTAGGACCTACCAAATTTTTATACAGATTATAGGTTTCAGAGTCCAGAATTGTTAACAGTACACAATGAAACCTCATTCATATGGTAGCATGTACATTTTTTGTCAGAGTATAAGATTCTTAGTGGATACATTTTATTGGAATTAAATGACAGATAAACCTGTCTCTCAGTGTGTAAGATTCTTAATTTATGCAATTTATAGATATTTTCTTTCTCAGAGATATTAACTGTATTGTACTTACAACAAAACCAATATAACCTACCATGATGTAAATATAGATCATGGATTCAGAGTCCAAAATGTTTACCAATACACCATGAAACCTCATCCATTACTGAGCATCTTAAATTTTTTATAAGAGTGTACTCTCAGAGAGATATGAACTGAATGGTACTTACAAAAAGCCAATAGGACCTACCAAGATTTAAATACAGATCACTGTATTCAAAGATCAGAGTGGAGTGGTTACCAATACACCAAGAAACCACATTCATTAGGGAACATCTAAACATTTTTTTCTAAAATGTTAGATTCTTAGAAGACACATTTTATTGAAGTTATTGTACATATATTAACATCAATGCTTATTTGGATTACACAGTAAAATTCATATAATTACAAACATTTCTATAACTACCTTTTTTTTAGATTTTAGTACACTTTTACAATAATCAGTGATTTTAAAAAAATGTATTATATGTATAAAAAAGAAAAGTTTTTGTCAATCAAGGACTTAAACTGAAGGTACTAAAATGCACCGGGTCCCACCGAGATTTGAACTCAATTTACTGGATTCAGAGTACAGAGTGCTAACCATAACACCATGGATTCTCCCTTCTAATAACACATATAAAACTTTCTCTCAAGTGTAAGATCTTAAATTCTACAAGATACAGAAATATTCATTCAGAGAGATATGTACTACATTGTATTTACAAATAAAACCATTAGGACCTACCAATTTGTATATACAGATTAATAGTTTCAGAGTCCAGAATTGTTAACAGTACACCATGAAAGCTCATTCATATGGTGGCATGTAAAACATTTTCTCACAGTGTAAGATTCTTAGAGGTCACATTTTATTGGAATTATATTACAGATAAACTTGTCTGTCAGTGTGTGATTCTTAATTTATGCAATTTATAGATATTTTCTTTCTCAGAGATATGAACTGCATAATACTTACAAAAAAACAATAGGACCTACCAAGATGTAAATACAAATCATGGATTCAGAGTCCAAAATGGTTACAAATACACCAGGAAACCTCATTCATGAGGAAGCATTTAAACAGTTTTTATTAGAATGTACTCTTAGAGAAATATAAACTGAACGGTACTTACAAAAAACCAATAGGACCTACCAAGATTTAAATACAGATCACTGGATTCAAAGATCAGAGTGGTTACCAATACACCAAGAAACTTCATTCATGAGGGAGAGCTAAACATTTTTTTCTAAAATGTTAGATTCTTAGAAGACACATTTTATTGCAATTATTGTACATATATTTACATCAACGCTTATTTGGGTTAAATAGTAAAATTCATATAATTACATACATTTCTATAACTACCTTTTTTTAGCTTTTAGTACATATTTACAAAAATCAGTGATTTAAAAAAATTATTATATGTATGAAAAAGAAGACTTTCTATCAATCAAGAACTTAAACTGAAGGTACTAAAACAAATCAGGTCCCACCGAGATTTGAACTCGGATCGCTTGATTCAGAGTCCAGAGTGCTAACCATTACACCATGGAACCTCTCTTCTAACACCACATATACAACTTTCTCTTAGAATGTGAGATCTTATTTTCTACAAGTTACAGGAATAATAATCAGAGAGATAAATATTGCATTGTATTTACAAAAAAAGCCATTAGGACCTACCAAATTTTTATACAGATTATAGGTTTCAGAGTCCAGAATTGTTAACAGTACACAATGAAACCTCATTCAAATGGTAGCATGTACATTTTTGGTCAGAGTATAAGATTCTTAGTGGATACATTTTATTGGAATTAAATGACAGATAAATCTGTCTCTCAGTGTGTAAGATTCTTAATTTATGCAATTTATAGATATTTTCTTTCTCAGAGATATTAACTGTATTGTACTTACAACAAAACCAATATAACCTACCAAGATGTAAATATAGATCATGGATTCAGAGTCCAAAATGTTTACCAATACACCATGAAACCTCATCCATTAGGGAGCATCTAAATATTTTTATAAGAATGTACTCTCAGAGAGATATGAACTGAATAATACTTACAAAAAACCAATAGGACCTACCAAGATTTAAATACAGACCACTGTATTCAAAGATCAGAGTGGAGTGGTTACCAATACACCAAGAAACCACATTCATTAGGGAACATCTAAACATTTTTTTCTAAAATGTTAGATTCTTAGAAGACACATTTTATTGAAGTTATTGTACATATATTAACATCAATGCTTATTTGGATTACACAGTAAAATTCATATAATTACAAACATTTCTATAACTACCTTTTTATTTATTTTAGTACATTTTTACAATAATCAGTGATTTAAAAAAATGTATTATATGTATAAAAAAAGAAAAGTTTTTGTCAATCAAGGACTTAAACTGAAGGTACTAAAATGCACCTGGTCCCACCGAGATTTTTACTCAATTTACTGGATTCAGAGTACAGAGTGCTAACCTTAACACCATGGAATCTCCCTTCTAATAACACATATAAAACTTTCTCTCAGAGTGTAAGATCTTAATTTCTACAAGATACAGAAATATTCATTCAGAGAGATATGTACTACATTGTATTTACAAATAAAACCATTAGGACCTACCAATTTGTATATACAGATTATTGGTTTCAGAGTCCAGAATTGTTAACAGTACACCATGAAAGCTTGTTCATATGGTGGCATGTAAAAAATTTTCTCACAGTGTAAGATTCTTAGAGGTTACATTTTATTGGAATTATATTACAGATAAACCTGTCTCTCAGTGTGTATGATTCTTAATTTATGCAATTTATAGATATTTTCTTTCTCAGAGATATGAACTGCATAATACTTACAAAAAAACAATAGGACCTACCAAGATGTAAATACAAATCATGGATTCAGAGTCCAAAATGGTTACAAATACACCAGGAAACCTCATTCATGAGGAAGCATTTAAACAGTTTTTATTAGAATGTACTCTCAGAGAAATATAAACTGAACGGTACTTACAAAAAACCAATAGGACCTACCAAGATTTAAATACAGATCACTGGATTCAAAGATCAGAGTGGTTACCAATACACCAAGAAACCTCATTCAAGAGGGAGAGCTAAACATTTTTTTCTAAAATGTTAGATTCTTAGAAGACACATTTTATTGCAATTATTGTACATATATTTACATCAACGCTTATTTGTGTTATATGTGTTATATAGTAAAATTCATATAATTACATACATTTCTATAACTACATTTTTTAGCTTTTCGTACATATTTACAAAAATCAGTGATTTAAAAAAAATGATTACATGTATGAAAAATAAGACTTTCTGTCAATCAAGAACTTAAACTGAAGGTACTAAAACAAATCAGGTCCCACCGAGATTTGAACTCGGATCGCTGGATTTAGAGTCCAGAGTGCTAACCATTACACCATGGAACCTCTCTTCTAACATCACATATACAACTTTCTCTTAGAGTGTGAGATCTTATTTTCTACAAGTTACAGGAATAATAATCAGAGAGATAAGTATTACATTGTATTTACAAAAAAAAGCCATTAGGACCTATCAAATTTTTATACAGATTAAAGGTTTCAGAGTCCAGAATTGTTAACAGTACACAATGAAACCTCATTCATATGGTAGCATGTACATTTTTTGTCAGAGTATAAGATTCTTAGTGGATACATTTTATTGGAATTAAATGACAGATAAATCTGTCTCTCAGTGTGTAAGATTCTTAATTTATGCAATTTATAGATATTTTCTTTCTCAGAGATATTAACTGTATTGTACTTACAACAAAACCAATATAACCTACCAATATGTAAATATAGATCATGGATTCAGAGTCCAAAATGTTTACCAATATACCATGAAACCTCATCCATTAGGGAGCATCTAAATATTTTTATAAGAATGTACTCTCAGAAAGATATGAACTGAATGGTACTTACAAAAAACCAATAGGACCTACCAAGATTTAAATACAGATCACTGTATTCAAAGATCAGAGTGGAGTGGTTACCAATACACCAAGAAACCACATTCATTAGGGAACATCTAAACATTTTTTTCTAAAATGTTAGATTCTTAGAAGACACATTTTATTGAAGTTATTGAACATATATTAACATCAATGCTTATTTGGATTACACAGTAAAATTCATATAATTACAAACATTTCTATAACTACCTTTTTTTTAGATTTTAGTACATTTTTATAATAATCAGTGACTTAAAAAAAATGTATTATATGTATAAAAAAGAAAAGTTTTTGTCAATCAAGGACTTAAACTGAAGGTACTAAAATGCACCTGGTCCCACCGAGATTTGAACTCAATTTACTGGATTCAGAGTACAGAGTGCTAACCATAACACCATGGAATCTCCCTTCTAATAACACATTTAAAACTTTCTCTCAGAGTGTAAGATCTTAATTTCTACAAGATACAGAAATATTCATTCAGAGAGATATGTACTACATTGTATTTACAAATAAAACCATTAGGACCTACCAATTTGTATATACAGATTATTAGTTTCAGAGTCCAGAATTGTTAACAGTACACCATGAAAGCTCATTCATATGGTGGCATGTAAAAAAATTTCTCACAGTGTAAGATGCTTAGAGGTCACATTTTATTGGAATTATATTACAGATAAACCTGTCTCTCAGTGTGAGATTCTTAATTTATGCAATTTATAGATATTTTCTTTCTCAGAGATATGAACTGCATAATACTTACAAAAAAACAATAGGACCTACCAAGATGTAAATACAAATCATGGATTCAGAGTCCAAAATGGTTACAAATACACCAGGAAACCTCATTCATGAGGAAGCATTTAAACAGTTTTTATTAGAATGTACTCTCAGAGAAATATAAACTGAACGGTACTTACAAAAAACCAATAGGACCTACCAAGATTTAAATACAGATCACTGGATTCAAAGATCAGAGTGGTTACAAATACACCAAGAAACTTCATTCATGAAGGAGAGCTAAACATTTTTTTCTAAAATGTTAGATTCTTAGAAGACACATTTTATTGCAATTATTGTACATATATTTACATCAACGCTTATTTGGGTTATATAGTAAAATTCATTTAATTACATACATTTCTATAACTACCTTTTTGTACATATTTACAAAAATCGGTGATTTAAAACAATTATTATATGTATGAAAAAGAAGACTTTCTGTCAATCAAGAACTTAAACTGAAGGCACTAAAACACATCAGGTCCCACTGAGATTGGAACTCGGATCACTAGATTCAAAGTCCAGAGTGTTAACCATTACACCATGGAACCTCTCTTCTAACACCACATATACAACTTTCTCTTAGAGTGTGAGATCTTATTTTCTACAAGTTACAGGAATAATAATCAGAGAGATAAATATTACATTGTATTTACAAAAAAAGCCAAAAGGACCTACCAAATTTTTATACAGATTATAGGTTTCAGAGTCCAGAATTGTTAACAGTACACAATGAAACCTCATTCATATGGTAGCATGTACATTTTTTTGTCAGAGTATAAGATTCTTAGTGGATACATTTTATTGGAATTAAATGACAGATAAACCTGTCTCTCAGTGTGTAAGATTCTTAATTTATGCAATTTATAGATATTTTCTTTCTCAGAGATATTAACTGTATTGTACTTACAACAAAACCAATAGAACCTTCCAAGATGTAAATATAGATCATGGATTCAGAGTCCAAAATGTTTACCAATACACCATGAAACCTCATCCATTAGGGAGCATCTAAATATTTTTATAAGAATGTACTCTCAGAGAGATATGAACTGAATGGTACTTACAAAAAACCAATAGGACCTACCAAGATTTAAATGCAGATCACTGTATTCAAAGATCAGAGTGGAGTGGTTACCAATACACCAAGAAACCACATTCATTAGGGAACATCTAAACATTTTTTTCTAAAATGTTAGATTCTTAGAAGACACATTTTATTGAAGTTATTGTACATATATTAACATCAATGCTTATTTGGATTACACAGTAAATTCATATAATTACAAACATTTCTATAACTACCTTTTTTAGATTTTAGTACATTTTTACAATAATCAGTGATTTAAAAAAATGTATTATATGTATAAAAAAGAAATGTTTTTGTCAATCAAGGACTTAAACTGGTGGTACTAAAATGCACCTGGTCCCACTGAGATTTGAACTCAATTTACTGGATTCAGAGTACAGAGTGCTAACCATAACACCATGGAATCTCCCTTCTAATAACACATATAAAACTTTCTCTCAGAGTGTAAGATCTTAATTTCTACAAGATACAGAAATATTCATTCAGAGAGATATGTACTACATTGTGTTTACAAATAAAACCATTAGGACCTACCAATTTGTATATACAGATTATTGGTTTCAGAGTCCAGAATTGTTAACAGTACACCATGAAAGCTTGTTCATATGGTGGCATGTAAAAATTTTTCTCACAGTGTAAGATTCTTAGAGGTTACATTTTATTGGAATTATATTACAGATAAACCTGTCTCTCAGTGTGTATGATTCTTAATTTATGCAATTTATAGATATTTTCTTTCTCAGAGATATGAACTGCATAATACTTACAAAAAAACAATAGGACCTACCAAGATGTAAATACAAATCATGGATTCAGAGTCCAAAATGGTTACAAATACACCAGGAAACCTCATTCATGAGGAAGCATTTAAACAGTTTTTATTAGAATGTACTCTCAGAGAAATATAAACTGAACGGTACTTACAAAAAACCAATAGGACCTACCAAGATTTAAATACAGATCACTGGATTCAAAGATCAGAGTGGTTACCAATACACCAAGAAACCTCATTCAAGAGGGAGAGCTAAACATTTTTTTCTAAAATGTTAGATTCTTAGAAGACACATTTTATTGCAATTATTGTACATATATTTACATCAACGCTTATTTGTGTTATATGTGTTATATAGTAAAATTCATATAATTACATACATTTCTATAACTACATTTTTTAGCTTTTCGTACATATTTACAAAAATCAGTGATTTAAAAAAAATGATTACATGTATGAAAAATAAGACTTTCTGTCAATCAAGAACTTAAACTGAAGGTACTAAAACAAATCAGGTCCCACCGAGATTTGAACTCAGATCGCTGGATTCAGAGTCCAGAGTGCTAACCATTACACCATGGAACCTCTCTTCTAACATCACATATACAACTTTCTCTTAGAGTGTGAGATCTTATTTTCTACAAGTTACAGGAATAATAATCAGAGAGATAAGTATTACATTGTATTTACAAAAAAAAGCCATTAGGACCTATCAAATTTTTATACAGATTAAAGGTTTCAGAGTCCAGAATTGTTAACAGTACACAATGAAACCTCATTCATATGGTAGCATGTACATTTTTTGTCAGAGTATAAGATTCTTAGTGGATACATTTTATTGGAATTAAATGACAGATAAATCTGTCTCTCAGTGTGTAAGATTCTTAATTTATGCAATTTATAGATATTTTCTTTCTCAGAGATATTAACTGTATTGTACTTACAACAAAACCAATATAACCTACCAAGATGTAAATATAGATCATGGATTCAGAGTCCAAAATGTTTACCAATATACCATGAAACCTCATCCATTAGGGAGCATCTAAATATTTTTATAAGAATGTACTCTCAGAGAGATATGAACTGAATGGTACTTACAAAAAACCAATAGGACCTACCAAGATTTAAATACAGATCACTGTATTCAAAGATCAGAGTGGAGTGGTTACCAATACACCAAGAAACCACATTCATTAGGGAACATCTAAACATTTTTTTCTAAAATGTTAGATTCTTAGAAGACACATTTTATTGAAGTTATTGAACATATATTAGCATCAATGCTTATTTGGATTACACAGTAAAATTCATATAATTACAAACATTTCTATAACTACCTTTTTTTAGATTTTAGTACATTTTTATAATAATCAGTGATTTAAAAAAAATGTATTATATGTATAAAAAAGAAAAGTTTTTGTCAATCAAGGACTTAAACTGAAGGTACTAAAATGCACCTGGTCCCACCGAGATTTGAACTCAATTTACTGGATTCAGAGTACAGAGTGCTAACCATAACACCATGGAATCTCCCTTCTAATAACACATTTAAAACTTTCTCTCAGAGTGTAAGATCTTAATTTCTACAAGATACAGAAATATTCATTCAGAGAGATATGTACTACATTGTATTTACAAATAAAACCATTAGGACCTACCAATTTGTATATACAGATTATTAGTTTCAGAGTCCAGAATTGTTAACAGTACACCATGAAAGCTCATTCATATGGTGGCATGTAAAAAAAATTCTCACAGTGTAAGATTCTTAGAGGTCACATTTTATTGGAATTATATTACAGATAAACCTGTCTCTCAGTGTGTGATTCTTAATTTATGCAATTTATAGATATTTTCTTTCTCAGAGATATGAACTGCATAATACTTACAAAAAAACAATAGGACCTACCAAGATGTAAATACAAATCATGGATTCAGAGTCCAAAATGGTTACAAATACACCAGGAAACCTCATTCATGAGGAAGCATTTAAACAGTTTTTATTAGAATGTACTCTCAGAGAAATATAAACTGAACGGTACTTACAAAAAACCAATAGGACCTACCAAGGTTTAAATACAGATCACTGGATTCAAAGATCAGAGTGGTTACCAATACACCAAGAAACTTCATTCATGAGGGAGAGCTAAACATTTTTTTCTAAAATGTTAGATTCTTAGAAGACACATTTTATTGCAATTATTGTACATATATTTACATCAACGCTTATTTGGGTTATATAGTAAAATTCATATAATTACATACATTTCTATAACTACCTTTTTTTAGCTTTTAGTACATATTTACAAAAATCAGTGATTTAAAAAAATTATTATATGTATGAAAAAGAAGACTTTCTGTCAATCAAGAACTTAAACTGAAGGTACTAAAACAAATCAGGTCCCACCGAGATTTGAACTCAGATCACTGGATTCAGAGTCCAGAGTGCTAACCATTACACCATGGAACCTCTCTTCTAACACCACGGAACCTCTCTTCTAACACCACATATACAACTTTCTCTTAGAGTGTGAGATCTTATTTTCTACAAGTTACAGGAATAATAATCAGAGAGATAAGTATTACATTGTATTTACAAAAAAAAGCCATTAGGACCTATCAAATTTTTATACAGATTATAGGTTTCAGAGTCCAGAATTGTTAACAGTACACAATGAAACCTCATTCATATGGTAGCATGTACATTTTTTGTCAGAGTATAAGATTCTTAGTGGATACATTTTATTGGAATTAAATGACAGATAAATCTGTCTCTCAGTGTGTAAAATTCTTAATTTATGCAATTTATAGATATTCTCTTTCTCAGAGATATTAACTGTATTGTACTTACAACAAAACCAATATAACCTACCAAGATGTAAATATAGATCATGGATTCAGAGTCCAAAATGTTTACCAAAACACCATAAAACCTCATCCATTAGGGAGCATCTAAATATTTTTATAAGAATGTACTCTCAGAGAGATATGAACTGAATGGTACTTACAAAAAACCAATAGGACCTACCAAGATTTAAATACAGATCACTGTATTCAAAGATCAGAGTGGAGTGGTAACCAATACACCAAGAAACCACATTCATTAGGGAACATCTAAACATTTTTTTCTAAAATGTTAGATTCTTAGAAGACACATTTTATTGAAGTTATTGTACATATATTAACATCAATGCTTATTTGGATTACACAGTAAAATTCATATAATTACAAACATTTCTATAACTACCTTTTTTTAGATTTTAGTACGTATTTACAATAATCAGTGATTTAAAAAATGTATTATATGAATAAAAAAGAAAAGTTTTTGTCAATCAAGGACTTAAACTGAAGGTACTAAAATGCACCTGGTCCCACCGAGATTTGAACTCAATTTACTGGATTCAGAGTAAAGAGTGCTAACCATAACAACATGGAATCTCCCTTCTAATAACACATATAAAACTTTCTCTCAGAGTGTAAGATCTTAATTTCTACAAGATACAGAAATATTCATTCAGAGAGATATGCACTACATTGTATTTACAAATAAAACTATTAGGACCTACCAATTTGTATATACAGATTATTGGTTTCAGAGTCCAGAATTGTTAACAGTACACCATGAAAGCTCGTTCATATGGTGGCATGTAAAAAAAATTTCTCACATTGTAAGATTCTTAGAGGTTACATTTTATTGGAATTATATTACAGATAAACCTGTCTCTCAGTGTGTATGAATCTTAATTTATGCAATTTATAGATATTTTCTTTCTCAGAGATATGAACTGCATTATACTTACAAAAAAACAATAGGACCTACCAAGATGTAAATACAAATCATGGATTCAGAGTCCAAAATGGTTACAAATACACCAGGAAACCTCATTCATGAGGAAGCATTTAAACAGTTTTTATTAGAATGTACTCTCAGAGAAATATAAACTGAACGGTACTTACAAAAAACCAATAGGACCTACCAAGATTTAAATACAGATCACTGGATTCAAAGATCAGAGTGGTTACCAATACACCAAGAAACCTCATTCACGAGGGAGAGCTAAACATTTTTTTCTAAAATGTTAGATTCTTAGAAGACACATTTTATTGCAATTATTGTACATATATTTACATCAACGCTTAATTGGGTTATATAGTAAAATTCATATAATTACATACATTTCTATAACTACCTTTTTTAGCTTTTCGTACATATTTACAAAAATCAGTGATTTAAAAAAATGATTATATGTATGAAAAAGAAGACTTTCTGTCAATCAAGATCTTAAACTGAAGGTACTAAAACACACCAGGTCCAACCGAGATTTGAACTCGGATCGCTGGATTCAGAGTCCACAGTGCTAACCATTACACCATGGAACCTCTCTTCTAAAACCACATATACAACTTTCTCTTAGAGTGTGAGATCTTATTTTCTACAAGTTACAGGAATAATAATCAGAGAGATAAATATTACATTGTATTTACAAAAAAGCCAATAGGACCTACCAAATTTTTATACAGATTATAGGTTTCAGAGTCCAGAATTGTTAACAGTACACAATGAAACCTCATTCATATGGTAGCATGTACATTTTTTTGTCACAGTATAAGATTCTTAGTGGATACATTTTATTGGAATTAAATGACAGATAAACCTGTCTCTCAGTGTGTAAGATTCTTAATTTATGCAATTTATAGATATTTTCTTTCTCAGAGATATTAACTGTATTGTACTTACAACAAAACCAATAGAACCTACCAAGATGTAAATATAGATCATGGATTCAGAGTCCAAAATGTTTACCAATACACCATGAAACCTCATCCATTAGGGAGCATCTAAATATTTTTATAAGAATGTACTCTCAGAGAGATATGAACTGAATGGTACTTACAAAAAACCAATAGGACCTACCAAGATTTAAATACAGATCACTGTATTCAAAGATCAGAGTGGAGTGGTTACCAATACACCAAGAAACCACATTCATTAGGGAACATCTAAACATTTTTTTCTAAAATGTTAGATTCTTAGAAGACACATTTTATTGAAGTTATTGTACATATATTAACATCAATGCTTATTTTGATTACACAGTAAATTCATATAATTACAAACATTTCTATAACTACCTTTTTTAGATTTTAGTACATTTTTACAATAATCAGTGATTTAAAAAAATGTATTATATGTATAAAAAAGAAATGTTTTTGTCAATCAAGGACTTAAACTGGAGGTACTAAAATGCACCTGGTCCCACTGAGATTTGAACTCAATATACTGGATTCAGAGTACAGAGTGCTAACCATAACACCATGGAATCTCCCTTCTAATAACACATATAAAACTTTCTCTCAGAGTGTAAGATCTTAATTTCTACAAGATACAGAAATATTCATTCAGAGAGATATGTACTACATTGTATTTACAAATAAAACCATTAGGACCTACCAATTTGTATATACAGATTATTGGTTTCAGAGTCCAGAATTGTTAACAGTACACCATGAAAGCTTGTTCATATGGTGGCATGTAAAAAAATTTCTCACAGTGTAAGATTCTTAGAGGATACATTTTATTGGAATTATATTACAGATAAACCTGTCTCTCAGTGTGTATGATTCTTCATTTATGCAATTTATAGATATTTTCTTTCTCAGAGATATGAACTGCATAATACTTACAAAAAAACAATAGGACCTACCAAGATGTAAATACAAATCATGGATTCAGAGTCCAAAATGGTTACAAATACACCAGGAAACCTCATTCATGAGGAAGCATTTAAACAGTTTTTATTAGAATGTACTCTCAGAGAAATATAAACTGAACGGTACTTACAAAAAACCAATAGGATCTACCAAGATTTAAATACAGATCACTGGATTCAAAGATCAGAGTGGTTACCAATACACCAAGAAACCTCATTCACAAGGGAGAGCTAAACATTTTTTTCTAAAATGTTAGATTCTTAGAAGACACATTTTATTGCAATTATTGTACATATATTTACATCAACGCTTATTTGGGTTATATAGTAAAATTCATATAATTACATACATTTCTATAACTACCTTTTTTTTTAGCTTTTCGTACATATTTACAAAAATCAGTGATTTAAAAAAAATGATTACATGTATGAAAAATAAGACTTTCTGTCAATCAAGAACTTAAACTGAAGGTACTAAAACAAATCAGGTCCCACCGAGATTTGAACTCAGATCGCTGGATTCAGAGTCCAGAGTGCTAACCATTACACCATGGAACCTCTCTTCTAACATCACATATACAACTTTCTCTTAGAGTGTGAGATCTTATTTTCTACAAGTTACAGGAATAATAATCAGAGAGATAAGTATTACATTGTATTTACAAAAAAAAGCCATTAGGACCTATCAAATTTTTATACAGATTAAAGGTTTCAGAGTCCAGAATTGTTAACAGTACACAATGAAACCTCATTCATATGGTAGTATGTACATTTTTTGTCAGAGTATAAGATTCTTAGTGGATACATTTTATTGGAATTAAATGACAGATAAATCTGTCTCTCAGTGTGTAAGATTCTTAATTTATGCAATTTATAGATATTTTCTTTCTCAGAGATATTAACTGTATTGTATTTACAACAAAACCAATATAACCTACCAAGATGTAAATATAGATCATGGATTCAGAGTCCAAAATGTTTACCAATATACCATGAAACCTCATCCATTAGGGAGCATCTAAATATTTTTATAAGAATGTACTCTCAGAGAGATATGAACTGAATGATACTTACAAAAAACCAATAGGACCTACCAAGATTTAAATACAGATCACTGTATTCAAAGATCAGAGTGGAGTGGTTACCAATACACCAAGAAACCACATTCATTAGGGAACATCTAAACATTTTTTTCTAAAATGTTAGATTCTTAGAAGACACATTTTATTGAAGTTATTGAACATATATTAGCATCAATGCTTATTTGGATTACACAGTAAAATTCATATAATTACAAACATTTCTATAACTACCTTTTTTTAGATTTTAGTACATTTTTATAATAATCAGTGATTTAAAAAAAATGTATTATATGTATAAAAAAGAAAAGTTTTTGTCAATCAAGGACTTAAACTGAAGGTACTAAAATGCACCTGGTCCCACCGAGATTTGAACTCAATTTACTGGATTCAGAGTACAGAGTGCTAACCATAACACCATGGAATCTCTGTTCTAATAACACATTTAAAACTTTCTCTCAGAGTGTAAGATCTTAATTTCTAGAAGATACAGAAATATTCATTCAGAGAGATATGTACTACATTGTATTTACAAATAAAACCATTAGGACCTACCAATTTGTATATACAGATTATTAGTTTCAGAGTCCAGAATTGTTAACAGTACACCATGAAAGCTCATTCATATGGTGGCATGTAAAAAAAATTCTCACAGTGTAAGATTCTTAGAGGTCACATTTTATTGGAATTATATTACAGATAAACCTGTCTCTCAGTGTGTGATTCTTAATTTATGCAATTTATAGATATTTTCTTTCTCAGAGATATGAACTGCATAATACTTACAAAAAAACAATAGGACCTACCAATATGTAAATACAAATCATGGATTCAGAGTCCAAAATGGTTACAAATACACCAGGAAACCTCATTCATGAGGAAGCATTTAAACAGTTTTTATTAGAATGTACTCTCAGAGAAATATAAACTGAACGGTACTTACAAAAAACCAATAGGACCTACCAAGGTTTAAATACAGATCACTGGATTCAAAGATCAGAGTGGTTACCAATACACCAAGAAACTTCATTCATGAGGGAGAGCTAAACATTTTTTTCTAAAATGTTAGATTCTTAGAAGACACATTTTATTGCAATTATTGTACATATATTTACATCAACGCTTATTTGGGTTATATAGTAAAATTCATATAATTACATACATTTCTATAACTACCTTTTTTTAGCTTTTAGTACATATTTACAAAAATCAGTGATTTAAAAAAATTATTATATGTATGAAAAAGAAGACTTTCTGTCAATCAAGAACTTAAACTGAAGGTACTAAAACAAATCAGGTCCCACCGAGATTTGAACTCGGATCACTGGATTCAGAGTCCAGAGTGCTAACCATTACACCATGGAACCTCTCTTCTAACACCACGGAACCTCTCTTCTAACACCACATATACAACTTTCTCTTAGAGTGTGAGATCTTATTTTCTACAAGTTACAGGAATAATAATCAGAGAGATAAGTATTACATTGTATTTACAAAAAAAAGCCATTAGAACCTATCAAATTTTTATACAGATTATAGGTTTCAGAGTCCAGAATTGTTAACAGTACACAATGAAACCTCATTCATATGGTAGCATGTACATTTTTTGTCAGAGTATAAGATTCTTAGTGGATACATTTTATTGGAATTAAATGACAGATAAATCTGTCTCTCAGTGTGTAAAATTATTAATTTATGCAATTTATAGATATTCTCTTTCTCAGAGATATTAACTGTATTGTACTTACAACAAAACCAATATAACCTACCAAGATGTAAATATAGATCATGGATTCAGAGTCCAAAATGTTTACCAAAACACCATAAAACCTCATCCATTAGGGAGCATCTAAATATTTTTATAAGAATGTACTCTCAGAGAGATATGAACTGAATGGTACTTACAAAAAACCAATAGGACCTACCAAGATTTAAATACAGATCACTGTATTCAAAGATCAGAGTGGAGTGGTAACCAATACACCAAGAAACCACATTCATTAGGGAACATCTAAACATTTTTTTCTAAAATGTTAGATTCTTAGAAGACACATTTTATTGAAGTTATTGTACATATATTAACATCAATGCTTATTTGGATTACACAGTAAAATTCATATAATTACAAACATTTCTATAACTACCTTTTTTTAGATTTTAGTACGTATTTACAATAATCAGTGATTTAAAAAATGTATTTTATGAATAAAAAAGAAAAGTTTTTGTCAATCAAGGACTTAAACTGAAGGTACTAAAATGCACCTGGTCCCACCGAGATTTGAACTCAATTTACTGGATTCAGAGTAAAAAGTGCTAACCATAACAACATGGAATCTCCCTTCTAATAACACATATAAAACTTTCTCTCAGAGTGTAAGATCTTAATTTCTACAAGATACAGAAATATTCATTCAGAGAGATATGCACTACATTGTATTTACAAATAAAACTATTAGGACCTACCAATTTGTATATACAGATTATTGGTTTCAGAGTCAAGAATTGTTAACAGTACACCATGAAAGCTCGTTCATATGGTGGCATGTAAAAAAAAATTCTCACATTGTAAGATTCTTAGAGGTTACATTTTATTGGAATTATATTACAGATAAACCTGTCTCTCAGTGTGTATGAATCTTAATTTATGCAATTTATAGATATTTTCTTTCTCAGAGATATGAACTGCATTATACTTACAAAAAAACAATAGGACCTACCAAGATGTAAATACAAATCATGGATTCAGAGTCCAAAATGGTTACAAATACACCAGGAAACCTCATTCATGAGGAAGCATTTAAACAGTTTTTATTAGAATGTACTCTCAGAGAAATATAAACTGAACGGTACTTACAAAAAACCAATAGGACCTACCAAGATTTAAATACAGATCACTGGATTCAAAGATCAGAGTGGTTACCAATACACCAAGAAACCTCATTCACGAGGGAGAGCTAAACATTTTTTTTCTAAAATGTTAGATTCTTAGAAGACACATTTTATTGCAATTATTGTACATATATTTACATCAACGCTTAATTGGGTTATATAGTAAAATTCATATAATTACATACATTTCTATAACTACCTTTTTTAGCTTTTCGTACATATTTACAAAAATCAGTGATTTAAAAAAATGATTATATGTATGAAAAAGAAGACTTTCTGTCAATCAAGAACTTAAACTGAAGGTACTAAAACACACCAGGTCCCACCGAGATTTGAACTCAGATCGCTGGATTCAGAGTCCACAGTGCTAACCATTACACCATGGAACCTCTCTTCTAAAACCACATATACAACTTTCTCTTAGAGTGTGAGATCTTAATTTCTACAAGTTACATGAATAATAATCAGAGATAAGTATTACATTGTATTTACAAAAAAAAAGCCATTAGGACCTACCAAATTTTTATACATATTATAGGTTTCAGAGTCCAGAATTATTAACAGTACACAATGAAACCTCATTCATATGGTAGCATGTACATTTTTTGTCAGAGTATAAGATTCTTAGTGGATACATTTTATTGGAATTAAATGACAGATAAACCTGTCTCTCAGTGTGTAAGATTCTTAATTTATGCAATTTATAGATATTTTCTTTCTCAGAGATATTAACTGTATTGTACTTACAACAAAACCAATATAACCTACCAAGATGTAAATATAGATCATGGATTCAGAGTCCAAAATGTTTACCAATACACCATGAAACCTCATCCAATAGGGAGCATCTAAATATTTTTATAATAATGTACTCTCAGAGAGATATGAACTGAATGGTACTTACAAAAAACCAATAGAACCTACCAAGATTTAAATATAGATCACTGTATTCAAAGATCAGAGTGGAGTGGTTACCAATACACCAAGAAACCACATTCATTAGGGAACATCTAAACATTTTTTTCTAAAATGTTAGATTCTTAGAAGACACATTTTATTGAAGTTATTGTACATATATTAACATCAATGCTTATTTGGATTACACAGTAAAATTTATATAATTACAAACATTTCTATTACTACCTTTTATTTAGATTTTAGTACATTTTTACAATAATCAGTGATTTAAAAAAAAATTATTTTATGTATAAAAAAGAAAAGTTTTTGTCAATCAATGACTTAATCTGAAGGTACTAAAATGCACCTGGTCCCACCGAGATTTTTACTCAATTTACTGGATTCAGAGTACAGAGTGCTAACCATAACACCATGGAATCTCCCTTCTAATAACACATATAAAACTTTCTCTCAGAGTGTAAGATCTTAATTTCTACAAGATACAGAAATATTCATTCAGAGAGATATGTACTACATTGTATTTACAAATAAAACCATTAGGACCTACCAATTTGTATATACAGATTATTGGTTTCAGAGTCCAGAATTTTTAACAGTACACCATGAAAGCTCGTTCATATGGTGGCATGTAAAAAAATTTCTCACAGTGTAAGATTCTTAGAGGTTACATTTTATTGGAATTATATTACAGATAAACCTGTCTCTCAGTGTGTATGATTCTTCATTTATGCAATTTATAGATATTTTCTTTCTCAGAGATATGAACTGCATAATACTTTCAAAAAAACAATAGGACCTACCAAGATGTAAATACAAATCATGGATTCAGAGTCCAAAATGGTTACAAATACACCAGGAAACCTCATTCATAAAGGAAGCATTTAAACAGTTTTTATTAGAATGTACTCTCAGATAAATATACACTTAACGGTACTTACAAAAAACCAATAGGACCTACCAAGATTTAAATACAGATCACTGGATTCAAAGATCAGAGTGGTTACCAATACACCAAGAAACCTCATTCACGAGGGAGCGCTAAACATTTTTTTCTAAAATGTTAGATTCTTAGAAGACACATTTTATTGCAATTATTGTACATATATTTACATCAACGCTTATTTGGGTTATATAGTAAAATTCATATAATTACATACATTTCTATAACTACCTTTTTTAGCTTTTCGTACATATTTACAAAAATCAGTGATTTAAAAAAATGATTATATGTATGAAAAAGAAGACTTTCTGTCTATCAAGAACTTAAACTGAAGGTACTAAAACACATCAGGTCCCACCGAGATTTGAATTCGGATCGCTGGATTCTGAGTCCAGAGTGCTAACCATTACACCATGGTACCTCTCTTCTAACACCACATATACAACTTTCTCTTAGAGTGTGAGATCTTATTTTCTACAAGTTACAGGAATAATAATCAGAGAGATAAGTATTACATTGTATTTACAAAAAAGAGCCATTAGGACCTACCAAATTTTTATACAGATTATAGGTTTCAGAGTCCAGAATTGTTAACAGTACACAATGAAACCTCATTCATATGGTAGCATGTACATTTTTTGTCAGAGTATAAGATTCTTAGTGGATACATTTTATTGGAATTAAATGACAGATAAACCTGTCTCTCAGTGTGTAAGATTCTTAATTTATGCAATTTATAGATATTTTCTTTCTCAGAGATATTAACTGTATTGTACTTACAACAAAACCAATAGAACCTTCCAAGATGTAAATATAGATCATGGGTTCAGAGTCCAAAATGTTTACCAATACACCATGAAACCTCATCCATTAGGGAGCATCTAAATATTTTTATAAGAATGTACTCTCAGAGAGATATGAACTGAATGGTACTTACAAAAAACCAATAGGACCTACCAAGATTTAAATACAGATCACTGTATTCAAAGATCAGAGTGGAGTGGTTACCAATACACCAAGAAACCACATTCATTAGGGAACATCTAAACATTTTTTTTTTAAATGTTAGATTCTTAGAAGACACATTTTATTGAAGTTATTGTACATATATTAACATCAATGCTTATTTGGATTACACAGTAAAATTCATATAATTACAAACATTTCTATAACTACCTTTTTTTTAGATTTTAGTACATTTTTACAATAATCAGTGATTTAAAAAAAAATATTATATTTATAAAAAAGAAAAGTTTTTGTCAATCAAGGACTTAAACTGAAGGTACTAAAATGCACCTGGTCCCACCAAGATTTGAACTCAATTTACTGGATTCAGAGTACAGAGTGCAAACCATAACACCATGGAATCTCCCTTCTAATAACACATATAAAACTTTCTCTCAGAGTGTAAGATCTTTATTTCTACAAGATACAGAAATATTCATTCAGAGAAATATGTACTACATTGTATTTACAAATAAAACCATTAGGACCTACCAATTTGTATATACAGATTATTAGTTTCAGAGTCCAGAATTGTTAACAGTACACCATGAACGCTCATTTATATGGTGGCATGTAAAAAATTTTCTCACAGTGTAAGATTCTTAGAGGTTACATTTTATTGGAATTATATTACAGATAAACCTGTCTCTCAGTGTGTGATTCTTAATTTATGCAATTTATAGATATTTTCTTTCTCAGAGATATGAACTGCATAATACTTACAAAAAAACAATAGGACCTACCAAGATGTAAATACAAATCATGGATTCAGAGTCCAAAATGGTTACAAATACACAAGGAAACCTCATTCATGAGGAAGCATTTAAACAGTTTTTATTAGAATGTACTCTCAGAGAAATATAAACTGAACGGTACTTACAAAAAACCAATAGGACCTACCAAGATTTAAATACAGATCACTGGATTCAAAGATCAGAGTGGTTACCAATACACCAAGAAACTTCATTCATGAAGGAGAGCTAAACATTTTTTTCTAAAATGTTAGATTCTTAGAAGACACATTTTATTGCAATTATTGTACATATATTTACATCAACGCTTATTTGGGTTATATAGTAAAATTCATTTAATTACATACATTTCTATAACTACCTTTTTGTACATATTTACAAAAATCAGTGATTTAAAACAATTATTATATGTATGAAAAAGAAGACTTTCTGTCAATCAAGAACTTAAACTGAAGGTACTAAAACACATCAGGTCCCACTGAGATTGGAACTCGGATCACTAGATTCAAAGTCCAGAGTGCTAACCATTACACCATGGAACCTCTCTTCTAACACCACATATACAACTTTCTCTTAGAGTGTGAGATCTTATTTTCTACAAGTTACAGGAATAATAATCAGAGAGATAAATATTACATTGTATTTACAAAAAAGCCAATAGGACCTACCAAATTTTTATACAGATTATAGGTTTCAGAGTCCAGAATTGTTAACAGTACACAATGAAACCTCATTCATATGGTAGCATGTACATTTTTTGTCACAGTATAAGATTCTTAGTGGATACATTTTATTGGAATTAAATGACAGATAAACCTGTCTCTCAGTGTGTAAGAATCTTAATTTATGCAATTTATAGATATTTTCTTTCTCAGAGATATTAACTGTATTGTACTTACAACAAAACCAATAGAACCTACCAAGATGTAAATATAGATCATGGATTCAGAGTCCAAAATGTTTACCAATACACCATGAAACCTCATCCATTAGGGAGCATCTAAATATTTTTATAAGAATGTACTCTCAGAGAGATATGAACTGAATGGTACTTACAAAAAACCAATAGGACCTACCAAGATTTAAATACAGATCACTGTATTCAAAGATCAGAGTGGAGTGGTTACCAATACACCAAGAAACCACATTCATTAGGGAACATCTAAACATTTTTTTCTAAAATGTTAGATTCTTAGAAGACACATTTTATTGAACTTATTGTACATATATTAACATCAATGCTTATTTGGATTACACAGTAAATTCATATAATTACAAACATTTCTATAACTACCTTTTTTAGATTTTAGTACATTTTTACAATAATCAGTGATTTAAAAAAATGTATTATATGTATAAAAAAGAAATGTTTTTGTCAATCAAGGACTTAAACTGGAGGTACTAAAATGCATCTGGTCCCACTGAGATTTGAACTCAATTTACTGGATTCAGAGTACAGAGTGCTAACCATAACACCATGGAATCTCCCTTCTAATAATACATATAAAACTTTCTCTCAGAGTGTAAGATCTTAATTTCTACAAGATACAGAAATATTCATTCAGAGAGATATGTACTACATTGTATTTACAAATAAAATCATTAGGACCTACCAATTTGTATATACAGATTATTGGTTTCAGAGTCCAGAATTGTTAACAGTACACCATGAAAGCTCATTCATATGGTGGCATGTAAAAAAAATTCTCACAGTGTAAGATTCTTAGAGGTTACATTTTATTGGAATTATATTACAGATAAACCTGTCTCTCAGTGTGTGATTCTTAATTTATGCAATTTATAGATATTTTCTTTCTCAGAGATATGAACTGCATAATACTTACAAAAAAACAATAGGACCTACCAAGATGTAAATACAAATCATGGATTCAGAGTCCAAAATGGTTACAAATACACAAGGAAACCTCATTCATGAGGAAGCATTTAAACAGTTTTTATTAGAATGTACTCTCAGAGAAATATAAACTGAACGGTACTTACAAAAAAACTATAGGACCTACCAAGATTTAAATACAGATCACTGGATTCAAAGATCAGAGTGGTTACCAATACACCAAGAAACTTCATTCATGAGGGAGAACTAAACATTTTTTTCTAAAATGTTAGATTCTTAGAAGACACATTTTATTGCAATTATTGTACATATATTTACGTCAACGCTTATTTGGGTTATATAGTAAAATTCATATAATTACATACATTTCTATAACTACCTTTTTTAGCTTTTCGTACATATTTACAAAAATCAGTGATTTAAAAAAATTATTATATGTATGAAAAAGAAGACTTTCTGTCAATCAAGAACTTAAACTGAAGGTACTAAAACACATCAGCTCCCACCGAGATTTGAACTCGGATCGCTGGATTCAGAGTCCAGAGTGCTAACCATTACACCATGGAACCTCTCTTCTAACACAACCTATACAACTTTCTCTTAGAGTGTGAGATCTTATTTTCTACAAGTTATAGGAATAATAATCAGAGAGATAAGTATTACATTGTATTTACAAAAAAAAAGCCATTAGGACCTACCAAATTTTTATACAGATTATAGGTTTCAGAGTCCAGAATTGTTAACAGTACACAATGAAACCTCATTCATATGGTAGCATGTACATTTTTTGTCAGAGTATAAGATTCTTAGTGGATACATTTTATTGGAATTAAATGACAGATAAACCTGTCTCTCAGTGTGTAAGATTCTTAATTTATGCAATTTATAGATATTTTCTTTCTCAGAGATATTAACTGTATTGTACTTACAACAAAACCAATAGAACCTACCAAGATGTAAATCTAAATCATGGATTCAGAGTCCAAAATGTTTACCAATATACCATGAAACCTCATCCATTAGGGAGCATCTAAATATTTTTATAAGAATGTACTCTCAGAGAGATATGAACTGAATGGTACTTACAAAAAACCAATAGGACCTACCAAGATTTAAATACAGATCACTGTATTCAAAGATCAGAGTTGAGTGGTTACCAATACACCAAGAAACCACATTCATTAGAGTACATCTAAACATTTTTTTCTAAAATGTTAGATTCTTAGAAGACACATTTTATTGAAGTTATTGTACATATATTAACATCAATGCTTATTTGGATTACACAGTAAAATTCATATAATTACAAACATTTCTATAACTACCTTTTTTTTAGATTTTAGTACATTTTTACAATAATCAGTGATTTAAAAAAAATGTATTATATGTATAAAAAAGAAAAGTTTTTGTCAATCAAGGACTTAAACTGAAGGTACTAAAATGCACCTGGTCCCACCGAGATTTGAACTCAATTTACTGGATTCAGAGTACAGAGTGCTAACCATAGCACCATGGAATCTCCCTTCTAATAACACATATAAAACTTTCTCTCATAGTGTAAGATCTTTATTTCTACAAGATACAGAAATATTCATTCAGAGAGATATGTACTACATTGTATTTACAAATAAAACCATTAGGACCTACCAATTTGTATATACAGATTATTAGTTTCAGAGTCCAGAATTGTTAACAGTACACCATGAAAGCTCATTCATATGGTGGCATGTAAAAAATGTTTTCACAGTGTAAGATTCTTAGAGGTTACATTTTATTGGAATTATATTACCGATAAACCTGTCTCTCAGTGTGTATGATTCTTAATTTATGCAATTTATAGATATTTTCTTTCTCAGAGATATGAACTGCATAATACTTACAAAAAAACAATAGGACCTACCAAGATGTAAATACAAATCATGGATTCAGAGTCCAAAATGGTTACAAATACACCAGGAAACCTCATTCATGAGGAAGCATTTAAACAGTTTTTATTAGAATGTACTCTCAGAGAAATATAAACTGAACGGTACTTACAAAAAACCAATAGGACCTACCAAGATTTAAATACAGATCACTGGATTCAAAGATCAGAGTGGTTACCAATACACCAAGAAACTTAATTCATGAGGGAGAGCTAAATATTTTTTTCTAAAATGTTAGATTCTTAGAAGACACATTTTATTGCAATTTTTGTACATATATTTACATCAATGCTTATTTTGGTTATATAGTAAAATTCATATAATTACATACATTTCTATAACTACAGATGTGTCCACTATTACCTTTCTGAAAAAAGTATCATGGCCTGCCGTTCATGGCACGAGATAAGCTTTCCTCTTAAGATATACACGGCAAGCCATGTGTATCTCATCTGAAATATAGTGCAGTACCACTTTTCAGACAGCAGGTGGCATTTTCAGAAACTGAGCAAGCAGAAAGTCTGATAAAGAGATTCTAGAGGGAGTAGTTCAGACCTGATTCTAGCAGCATTTTATTTGCAAATGGGCAAAACCATGGGGGTCATTCCGAAATGATCGCACGCTAGGTTGTTTTGCAGCATTGCGATCAGGTCGAAACTGCACATGCGTATGCACCTCAATGCGCATGTGCGTCGTACGGGTACAAAGCGGATCATTGCTGAGCAATGGATTTAACGAAGAATCGATTCGCACAGCAGATCGCAAGGAGATTGACAGGAAGAGGGCATTTGTGGGTGGCAACTGAACGCTTTCTGGGAGTGTTTGGAAAAACGCAGGCGTGTCCAAGCGTTTGCAGGGCAGGTGTCTGACGTCAATTCCGGACACGAACAGGCTAAAGTGTTTGCCCCGAATTTACATCAGACACCCACCCTGCAAACGCATAGACACACCTGCGTTTTTCCAAACACTCCCAGAAAACGGTCAGTTGACATCCACAAATGTTTTCTTCCAGTCAATCTCCTTGCGATTGTCTGTGCGAATGGATTCTTCATTAAATCCATTGCTCAGCAACGATCCACTTTGTACCTGTGCGATGCGCCTGCGTATTGCGGGGCACACACATGCGCAGTTATGTCCTGATCGCAGCTCAGCAAAACAACCTAGCGTGCAATCAGGCCTGCATGACCCCCATGGTTTTGCCTATCTGCTAACAAAATTGCAGCTATGGGGGGGTCATTCCGAGTTGATCGTAGCCCTGCAAAATTTTGCAGGGCTACGATCAGGAACAGAGACATGCAGGGGATGCCCAGCACAGGGCCAGTCCGCCCTGCAGGTCAGTTACGCCCCCCCCCTGCAGAAGTGCAAAAGTATTGCACAGCGGCAATGCTTTTGTACTTCAGAAGTAGCTCCCGGCCAGCGCAGCTTTAGCGTGCTGGCCGGGAGCTACTCATTACTACACGGCCCACAGCGGCTGGTCAGCAGCAGCGATCGGGTCAGAATGACCCCCATGAGCCATATGTGCAGGGCAATTTATCCATCATGCACACGGGAATATCAGCTGCAGCAGCTAATTGTGAAGTATTAATATTTTTCCAATACATCTCTCATACTAACTTCCAACATGTACCTGGCTCAATGTTGCCTATATGTTTAAAAAAATCTTTTCCCTTGTGATTGATAATGTGCTGATGAAGAGTTCATACAAACTCCACACAGAGATTCAATATAGAAATTATGATACTAACTAAAAGGCACTATTGATACTTGTCATTTTTTGCAATTGTTTGGTGGTTAAGGTGCGAGTAGAGAGAATTTTTGGTATTTCAATACCACATATATTTCACTGGGATCCGGTCTGAAGATCGACAGTGTCTACCATACAAGTGGGTGCTGCGTCTCTCTGCCACAAATCGGTCCAGCGCTGAGGCTGTGTTGCCGTAATAAGTCACTGGGTGCTCTGTCTGCCATACAAGTGGGTGCAGTGCCTGTCTGCCACAAATCAGTCCTGTGCTTGGGCTGTGCTCCATAAGTCAGTGGGTGCTCTGCCTGCCATACAAGTGGGTGAAGAAACATGAGACCCAGGGCCTGATCAGCCATAAGGCTGCAGCCTGGATAGCTGAGTCCTGGGGGGGCGCAGTACCGGCACAACAGATGCTTAGGCTCTACCTACTACTGGAAGCTGCAGATTCCATGCAGACAGCATGGAAGACGGCCCTTATAGGAGACAGATGCCAGGGGTATTACTAGACCATTACCCAGCGCTACCCAGAATGAGCATGTAACCCCCTGGCTCTAAGCATATAACCCCTATGGCAAAAAGCATATGTAACCCCTGGCAACGAGCATGTAACCCCTGGCAACGAGCATGTGACCGGGTCAGACTTCCTGTCAGCAGAATCAAGGATGTCAGTGGCTTCTCCTCCCACCTCTAGCCACCAACAGCACTGTGGGCAGCAACATGGACATCCATATGTGCAGGGCAATTTATCCATCAGGCACACGGGAATATCAGCAGCGGCAGCTAATTGTGAAGTATTAATATATCTCCAATACATGTGGGAGTGCCAGTAGTGTCCTCGGTGCAGAGGTGTAGGTGGTGTAAACAGTGCAGGAGGGCTGGCAGTATCCCCAGTGCAGGAGTGTCAGTAGTGCGGGAGATGTCCTCCTTGCACTTGGTTGATGGTACCGTGGACACTTCAGGCACTCCCGCACTGCCAGCACCCCATAACTACTGCAAGGAGGACACCTCCCACACTGCCGACAATGCCGACACCCCTGAACTCCTTCACCGAGGACACTTCTGGCACTCCCACACTGCCGACACTCCTGAACTCCTGCACTAAGGACACCTCCAGTACTCCTGAACTGCCCACACTGCCAGCACCCCTGCACTGAGGACACTGCCCGCACTGCCGGCGCCCCTAAACTCCTGCACTGAGGACACCTCCCACACTGCCAACACTGCTGGCATCCCTGCACCGAGGACACGTCTGGCACTCCAACACTGCCGACACCTCTGAACTCCTGCACTAAGGACACCTCCAGTACTACCGCACTGCTGACACTGCCAGCACCCCTGAACTCCTGCACTGAGGACACCTCTCACACTGCCAACACTGCTGGCATCCCTTCACCGAGGACACATCTGGCACTCCCACACTGCCGACACCTCTGAACTCCTGCACTAAGGACACCTCCAGTACTCCCGCACTGCCGACACTGACAGCACCCCTGAACTCCTGCAAGGAGGACACCTCCTGCACTGCTGACACTGCCGGCACCCCTGAACTTCTGCAAGGAGGACACCTGCTGCACTCCCACACAGCCGACACCTCTGAACTCCTGCACTAATGCTAGCCATACATCAGACCAACTTTTCTCCAACACTCCAAACTTCCAACCATCCAACTTGTCTGTTCAACTAAAACAGTGCCCCACACATCTCACCAACTTTTTACCAGTGCTCCACACATCTAACCAACTTTTCATCAGACCAACCAACCTTCCAACTTCTGTCCAACTTGTGATGTCACCGAAGAAGGCGGACAGTGCCTGCCTACAGTTCTTCAGTTTTGTTTTGTTTTTTAATTTCAAAACATGCAGAATTGTCTTTTTTTCAGTGAAACTGGGCTTTTCTTTCACCACCATACATTTATTAGATTTACTTATTTTTATACTGAACTATGGATACCAGCATGGTTGGGCTGCCAAGGCAAATATATATATATATATATATATATAATATATATGATGTAGATATTCGGCACTCCCAATGTAGTAAAATGTACAGCTTGCCTGGTGCCCTCTTTTTTGGAGGCACAAGTATTATTTATATATTTTTAAAAAGATTATTATTATATATATATATATTTTTTTTTAATGGAATGGGAAAAAAACCCCAAAAAATTGCGTGGGGTCCCCCCTCCAAAGCATAACCAGCCTCGGGCTCTTCGAGCCGGTCCTGGTTCTAAAAATCCGGGGGGAAAACGGACAGGGGATCCCCCGTATTTTTAAAACCAGCACCGGGCTCTGCGCCTGGTGCTGGTGCAAAAAATACGGGGGACAAAAAGAGTAGGGGTCCCCCGTATTTTTTACACCAGCATCGGGCTCCACTAGCTGGACAGATAATGCCACAGCCGGGGGTCACTTTTATACAGTGCCCTGCGGCCGTGGCATTAAATATCCAACTAGTCACCCCTGGCCGGGGTACCCTGGGGGAGTGGGGACCCCTTCAATCAAGGGGTCCAACCCCCAGCCACCCAAGGGCCAGGGGTGAAGCCCGAGGCTGTCCCCCCCATCCAAAGGCTGCAGATGGGGGGCTGATAGCCTTGAGAAAATTGAAAGAATATTGTTTTTTCCAGTAGTACTACAAGTCCCAGCAAGCCTCCCCCGCAAGCTGGTACTTGGAGAACCACAAGTACCAGCATGCGGGAGAAAAACGTGCCCGCTGGTACCTGTAGTTCTAATGGAAAAAAAATACCCAAATAAAAACAGGAGACACACACCGTGACAGTAAAACTTTATTTCACACATGTCGACACACACATACTTACATATGTTGACACGAAGCAGTCGGTCCTCTTCTCCAAGTAGAATCCACGGGTACCTGAAAATAAATAATAGATAATTATACTCACCTGATCCAGCGTCCTTATACATAATGCCCCCCCCAGTAGAAGTAGCATCCTTACATGTAATGCCCTCCCAGTAGTAGTAGCACCGTCCTTATACATAATGCCCCCCAGTAGTAGCGTCCTTATATGTAATGCCCCCCCAGTATTAGTAGCCTCCTTATACATAATGCCCCCCCAGTAGTAGTAGCATCGTTATATGTAATGCCCCCCTGTAGTAGTAGCGTTCTTATACATAATGCCCCCCCAAGTAGTAGCAGCATTGTTATAGGTAATGCCCCCCCAGTAATAGTAGCATCCTTATACATAATGCCCCCCCAGCAGTAGTGTCGTTATATGTAATGCCCTCCCCCAGCAATAGTAGCGTCCTTATACGTAATGCCCCCCCTATAGTAGTAGCGTCCTTGCATGTAATGCCCCCCCCCCAGCAGTGGCGTCCATAAAGCACGCACACACAGACATACCTCACACACACAATTCACACATATATACAAAGACACCCCCCACCATGCGCGCACACACACACACACACACACACACTTCTCTCTCACTCTCCACTTACCAAGTATGGCTGGCCATCACTGCAAAGCTGTCTGGTCCCGTGTAGCTCCGCCCCTCTATCCCATGTAGCTCCGCCCCCTCGTGCCGCCGTAGCTCTGCCCCCTTTCCAGGCCCCGCACTGCACAGCCCGCTGTCACAGGTAACGGGGGGGGGGAGCTTTTCATGCTGCCGGCGCAGTAGGCGGACACTAGCAGGCAGTGTCCGCCTACTTATCATTCAGTTGGGGGGAAAGTTTCCCCTACACCTGAACGATTAGTTGGGAAAATCAAACAGGTTTGATTTTCCCAACTAGTTGGACAGACCGTTTCTGTCCGTTTTTCAGCGTGTGGGAGCAAACGGCTGATAATCGTTTGCTCCAACACACTGCCACATTATCTTTCCAACCAGCCAACTAGTTGGCTGGTTGGAAAGATATCGTCCTGATGTATGGCCAGCTTAAGGACACCTCCAGTACTCCCTCACTGCCGACACTAACAGGACCCCTGAACTCCTGCACTAAGGACACCTCCAGTACTCCCACACTGTCAACACTGCTGGCACCCCTGCACTGAGGACACCGCCGGCACTGCCCACACTTCCAACACCCCTGAACTCCTGCAAGGAGGACACCTCCTGCACTGCCGACACTGCCGGGACTGCCATCATACCTGAACTCCTGAAAAGGAGGACACCTCCTGCACTGCCGACACTGCCGGCACCCCTGAACTCTTGCACTGAGGACACCTCCCACACTGTCAACACTGCTGGCACCCCTGCACCGAGGACACTTCTGGCACTCCCACACTGCCAACACCCCTGAACTCCTGCACCAAGGACACCTCCAGTACTCCCGCACTGCCGACACTGCTGGCACCCCTGCACTGAGGACACCTCCAGCACTGCCAGCACCCCTGAACTCCTGCAAGGAGGACACCTCCTGCACTGCCTACACTGCCGGCACCCCTGAACTCCAGCACCGAGGACACTTCTGGCACTCCCACACTGCTGACACCCCTGAACTCCTGCACTAAGGACACCTCCAGTACTCCCGCACTGCTGACACTGCCGGCACCCCTGCACTGAGGACACCGCCAGCACTGCCAGCACCCTTGAACTCCTGCAAGGAGGACACCTCCTGCCCTGCCGACACTGCCGGCACCCCTGAACTCCTGCACTGAGGACACCTCCTACACTGCCAACACTGCTGGCACCCCTGCACCAAGGACACATCTGGCACTCCAAAACTGCCGAAACCTCTGAACTCCTGCACTAAAGACACCTCCAGTACTCCCGCACTGCCGACACTGCCAGGACCCCTGAACTACTGCACTAACGACACTTCCAGAACTCCCGCACTGTCAACACTGCCGGCACCCCTGCACTGAGGACACCGCCGGCACTGCCTGCACTGCCTGCACTGGCAGCACCCCTGAACTCCTGCAAGGAGGACACCTCCTGCACTGCCGACACTGCCGGCACCCCTGAACTCTTGCACTGAGGACACCTCCCACACTGTCAACACTGCTGGCACCCCTGCACCGAGGACACTTCTGGCACTCCCACACTGCCAACACCCCTGAACTCCTTCACTAAGGACACCTCCAGTACTCACGAACTGCCAACACTGCCGGCACCCCAGCACTGTGGACACCGCCGGCACTGCCAGCACCCTTGAACTCCTACATTAGGAACACCTCCTGCACTGCCGACACTGCCGGCACCCCTGAACTCCTGCTCTGAGGACACCTCCCTCACTGCCAACACTGATGGCACCCCAGCACCGAGGACATTTCTGGCACTCCCATGCTGCCGACACCCCTGAACTCCTGCACTAAAGACACCTCCAGTACTCCCGCACTGCCGGCACCCTGGCACTAAGGACACCGTTGACACTGCCCGCACTGCCAGCACCCCTGAACTCCTGCAAGGAGGACACCTCCCGCACTGCCGACACTCCTACACTGGGGATACTGCCAGCACTCCTGCACTGAGGACACCTCAGCAGGAAGCGTCCTGCTATGCAAAACCATTCACTCCCGCTGACATCGCTGGGCAGGCGGAAAATCACTCAGTATGTATGCGCTGAGTGGTTTTTTGCCCAGCGATATCGGTGATCACACGGGCTCAGCAAGATCACTCAGCACACAGAGCTGCACCAGCGATGTGTGCTGAGCGATCTGTCACTGCCCGTGTTTGCAATAGAGAAAACATGGGTGATGACTAGATCTTTCAAGCATGCAGGGATGCACATCACTATCGCTATAGTCCATACACACATAGCGATTTGTGCTGTATTTCTAAGTGACTCAGCAAATCAATTAGAAAAGCAGCCCAAATCGCTATGTGTGTGTGATCGTATTCAGGTCATTCTGATGTACAGTATTGCCAGCTTTAGAGTCCAGTTCTTAATTGTGTAGGTGTGAAAATCTCAGTGTGAGAGGCCTTTGAAGTAGATTCCTTGGGGAATAGAGATACAGCACAGTAACATGTATTCTGGGTGGGGGAAGGGCTGCTGTCCTGGAATTTGAAATAAACAGTGAACTTTTAGCAATTCAGAGCCTCAGTTTATTAATGCAAAAATTGGAGTTATTTGTTACTCAGAGCACAGAGGTGAATGAAGTCTAAAGTGACATTAAAGAATAAGTTAATTAAAACCTAATAGTGCTACAAGGTAACGGAACATATTATAAGACTTTGCAATGATAAAATAATTCCAACTAAATAGTATAAATATACTGTAAGTTAGACAAAAGTGAATGCAATCGCTTGGATGCTTTGTACAATCCATACACAATTACAGTATACAGTGTTGCAGAGGTGACTACTTTTTTTTTTAAAACAATTTTCAAGATTGCATAACAAATGTAATACTAGGGTGAAGTACATGTTACAGATAAAATATAACAAATTAATTAATTTAAGCAGGTAGTCTAATTTTGATATTTCAAGCATTTGCAGAAAGGATGAGTACGATAGGTAAAGGGCCCTTTATGCAAATTCTATGCATTATTCGTTTGCGTACTGTCTTTTTTGATGTGTCGACATATGGCATGTCGACCAATATTGGTCGACCTAATGACTGTTGACCTTCTTTTTGTCGACAATATGATCCATTCCAATTACATGCAGCTGGCTTGTCCATTTCTTTCTATAATCACTGGCAGCACAGAAAATAAATGGTCTACATAATTATTACAGGTCTCCAATGTAAGTACGTTTTTCCAAAATGTATTGATGCCATCAATCAGTTGCTCTTTTGTCCTTGGCTTACATTGAGAACGAATATAACTTTTCATTTGAGACCACACTAGCTCGATAGGATTCATGTCCGGTGATCTGTGAAAAGTAAATAAAGGGAGAGAATTTAAAAATGGAATATTTGGCATTTCATGCTTTACAGGAAGCATCAGTCTACAGGGCATAACTGTACTTACTCTGGTGGTGTGCGTTGCCAAATGATGCCTTTTTCCTCTATGAATTTGGCCGAAGCACTATGTTTTGGATCATTGTCCTGGAACATTCGATGTCCAGATGACCAATACTTTCTTACATACGGCACTAAAGTATCATTAATGATCATGGACTGGAAGAATGTTTTATCCATGATACCTGACGTAGAACAATAAAAAAAACAGGATTTTATATACCTACCAGTAAATCCTTTTCTCATAGTCCATAGACTTACAGTAGTCACTGGACAGTAGTTCTAAATAGAAAATATTGAAAAACAACATAGTAATGTACATTACTACTGTACTTTATATGTACCTTCAAAAATTAAAATTGGTCCTGGGCCTCTGCGGGAGATACCACCCCACACATGTACTTTTAATGGGTACTTTGGAGATGGCTTAAATGATAAATGGCCACGTTTGCGGAAGGACCTCCTTGCAAACCTCTCAAGTGCTACAGAAGTTTCATCTGTAAATATGACATTGTCAAAATTTTCTCCAATAGCAATCCATTGACGAGCCTGTTGAACTCTCTTTTCCTTGTTAACATCTCTAATCATGTGAGTCATCCTGTGAAAGGAATGTAAAATGGGATACATTTTACAGTGGAAATAGGATAATTGAGCGTCCAAACTAAGATAATGTTAAAGAAAAATCAGATGCTGATTTCAGAGATGTAATTAGTTTACCGCACTGTATACAAACTGTATAGAAATTGTATTATAATTGTAATTGAAATTTCAATTTACTGTACAGTACCTAGCACCGGCATAAGTTCAACCAAGTTGCCTCCGCATTCTTTTTATGCTACTACAGGAGATGTCAAGGCCATACTCAGCTTGCAGAATACGACGGAGTTCTATGGCAGTAAGCTCATCATTATCAGCAGTCAGCTCATCTACTATTTTCTTGACTCTCCTAAAGTACAGTCGATGAAAAATTAGAGATTATAATCAAAATGTAAAGTACTATCTATAGTATATCTATGCCAATTCAGCAAGAATACAGTATTGTCAAAGAGTTTAAATAAAAACAAATGACAAGGGTGTATCGTACTGTATGTGTATCGGCAGAGCCGGATTAAGACCATGGGGGGCCTGTGGCTCTTAATACTGTGGAGCCCCTAATAAAAAGAAGGCAGCTTAATATATATATATATATATATATATATATGCAGCAGCTTAATGTGCTCCCCAAGCAGCACACGGCGGACCTCCTGACCTGCCCTGCACTACCGTCCCCACTGCAGCAGTGGCCACACAGACAGGACAGCTGAGCTTAGCGACGGCTCAGCTGTCCAATAATGTATGAATGAAGTAGCCAGTCATTGGATGGGCACGCAGGCTGCAGGGACTGGCTGCTTCATTCATATATTATTGGACAGCTGAGCTGTCGCTCAGCTCAGCTGTCCTACCTGTGCGGCCGCCTATGCAGTGAGGACGTGAGCCGGGAGCCCAGCACCGCAGATTGGATCGGAAGAGAGATCCGATCTGTGGTGTGGCAGGGGGCCCTTTGGAAAGGGGGGCCCGGGGTACGTACTCCCCCCCCCCTTTAATCCAGCTCTGTGTATCGGTGCTCTCTCCTCCAGCGATTTTGAGCTGAAAGCAGCTCCCTTTTGGTGTTTTGAGCTGCTTTCAGCTCAAAACCGCCCAGTGTGTATGCCCCGGCGATGAACGGTGAGCGCCGATGTGTGTTTCCATTTCATCGCCGGCGGCAGCCGTTCATCTGCTGGTATTACCAGCAAATGAATGGTGGGGTGGACGGCTTTCCATAGCGTCCTGCTATGGAAAGCCATTCACCCCCGCTGACATCGCTGGGCAGGGGGGAAATCACTCAGTGTGTATGCACTGAGCAATTTTCAGCCCAGTGATGTCAGCGATCACACGCGCCTCCTGCTCTCTTAAAGAGACCCTGCTTTCATCTATTGTTTGCCTCAACACAAAGGGGGAATGAGAAATGAATTTGGAGACAATTGGTAAGATGTACTAAGCCTTAAAAAGTGATAAAGTGGAGAGTGATAAACCACCAACCAATCAGCTCCTAACTGTCATATTTCAAACACAGTCTGTGACAGGGTAGTAAGGAGCTGATTGGCTGGTACTTTATCACTCTGCATTTTATCACTTTTTAAGCTTCATACATGAGGCCCAGTGCACTGTCCCCAGACAGACAACTAATTAGGTCTCCATTTGCCCTCCCCCCTGCCTTTTGTTAATGCTAATTGATGTTGTATTGAGACTTTTGTACAGTCTCATTCTCATAAAGTAGCACATGCACTGTCTCCAAATTTCTTGTTCCTTCTTTCTGTGTTTTGAGGCAAACAGTGGATGAAAGTCACACAATCACTGTCAGTAATTTAATTACATTATACTGCATCAGTGTATGAAATACTATTTGGTACCATATTTTTAAGCACTAATATGTACTGTATGTCTACATTAAAGTGCAGTCATTTAACTAGAATGTGATTTCCTGGCTTCATAATATTAAATATAGTGATATATTTTGAAACTGTAAAGTAAACAATTGAAACAACAGATATTGAAAATGACTATACGTACCATGTGCATTTTGTAGGTGTGTTGATTCTTAGTAAAGTCCTCTCAAAGGCATGATAACGAACCGTGGGTAAACTGACCTCAATACCACTGTATTGCAGCCACTGTTTTATCTCACTTATTTTCTTATTCTCCTTCTTCATATTAGCAATGATTTGGCTCACACTCTTTGAAATTGTGCGTGTCATCTTGTAGTGTGTACAAACATACTGTTTACAGTAGGTATAATTTTATGTACTGCAGAAAAGTGGAGGAGGTCATAAGAGCAGACCAGTACATACAGGTTTGAATGTGGGATGTCTCATAAAGCTGTCCAATCATTTCAAGGACAACCTTCGGGAACTTGAGACAGGATTGTATACAAATTAGTTCACAGTTTAAATAGTGGTCTGTTACCTATTGGACTTCACAGTACTACGCTTTCTGTGAACAAAGACCAGCAGAATGAAGAAGAATTCTTTCTATAACAAATCTCCAAATAGACGTGTTTCCAAGAAGCTTGCCAGTATGGTACCGAAGACCACTAAACCACAGAAAGTGGGGAAAGAAAATGTACCAAATGCAAGGAAAAAACTGCAAAGGCAAAGTGTGCAGTTCTTTCTCGAAACTGGGAAGCCAACATCGATGTGGAGCAAGCAGTGAACTTCCAGATGGACCCAGCTACACCTAATTTTATGCCATTAATGGATGATATTGGTATAATGGAGCAAGACAACGTTTTACCAGAGAACCGTACAGTCACACCAGTGTTACCATGTAGCAGATCCCCGCTTGGACCCCGTAGGAAACTTGAGTACATGGGAGTCAGTGATGGTGTCTGTACAAGCACCTGTGCTGAGTTGGTGAGTCAGCTGATGGGTGAGGTAAAAGAATTGAGAGCCGAGATGAGGACACAGCTCAGGGCTGAAGTGGACATTATGAGTGTTGCTTTGGTGGAAACTGTTAGAAATGTTGTTCAGGACACTGTCCATGAGTCTGTTCGAGAGGCTGCTGTTGAGTGGAAGAATGCTATTACTAAGCAAAGTACTACAATGAAAGAGACAGAATCTCAAAATCCCAAACAATTCTTAAATGATTTTGACAATGTCTGCATGGAAGATGACTTACTTTTCACTAACGATGCCACTGCACCGATAACACCAGTACAGCAACCAACAGTAAGAAGGACTGGGGATAGTGATACAGGAGTGCCACACAGGTTCAGCACACCTGAGCAACTTACACAAAGTGATTTTTCAGCGATATCAGGAAGACCTGTGGAAAACATACCACTCAGAAACATCTCACCTGAAACAGATTTATTGCTGTTCACCCTGAGCAAGGGACATCTTCATCGATATGCCCAAGCCATATTCCAGGAGCATGTTCCACACCAACTGTACCTGGCTTGGGTTAATAATGTGAACTTTGATGGTAACAAGATAAAAAGGGCGCTACCGGTAAATCTGAAGGAGGATATCCTGAAGCGATGTGGGGAGAAATTCCAACTAATAAACAGTGATATTACAAAGATTAAGAGTACTTTGAATTCATTGCTAAGGATGCGCAGAGTACAGCCCTGGGATAATGATGTCCAACGTGGAACTCTGCTAATTTCAGCCCAAAGCCATGTATTGAACCACAGCCTCTGCCTAACCTAATACTGTCCATTGTTAGATACTGTATATCCTGCAACAGTCATTGCTAGATACTGTATTTCCAGCAGCTATTGTACTGTATATTTCATGTACTGTACACTATATATAAAAAATACGATTTGAATGCCGAGTTATTGTCACAAGTTTTCTCAGCTTCTAACTTTAGTGTATGCAGCTACAATATTAAAAGTTTTTTTTATACATTTCTTGTTCCTTGCAATAAAAAAATATGGTATGTATTTAAAAATATAATTGCTTCAGCTTCACTCATTACTGGTCAAACAATGTAGTCCTCGGTGCAGGGATGCCATCAGTGTGGGAGGTATCCTCAGTGCAGGAGTTCAGGGGTGCTGGCAGTGTCGGCAATGTGGGTGTACCGGAAGTGTCCTCGGTGCTGGGGTCCCATCAGTGTCGGCAGTACGGGAGATGTCCTCAGTCCATGAGAGCTAACAATAGGTGTGCCGGCAGGGTAGCGGTGTCGGCAGTGTGGGAGGTGTCCTCAGTGTAGGAGTGCTGGCAATAGGTGTGCCGGCAGAACGGGGGTGTCGGCAGTGTCAACAGTGCGGGAGGTGTCCTCATTGCAGGAGTTCAGGGGTGCCGGCAGTGTGGGGTTGCCGGAAGTGTCCTCGGTGTAGAAGTGCCAGCAGTGTGGGAGGTGTCCTCAGTCCATGAGTGCTAGCAATAGGTGTGCCGGCAGGGCAGGGGTGTCGGCAGTGCAAAAGGTGTCCTCATTGCAGGAGTGCCAGCAGTGAGGGCGGTGTCCTCATTGCAGGAGTTCAGGGGTGCCGGCACTGTGGGAGTGCCGGAAGTGTCCTCAGTGCAGGGGTGCCGGCAGTGTCGGCAGTGCAGGAGGTGTCCTTAGTGCAGGAATTCTGGCAGTATCCCCAGTGCAGGAGTGTCAGCAGTGTAGGCAGTGCCGGTGGTGTCCTCAGTGCAGGGGTGTCGGCAGTGTCGGCAGTGCGGGAGTACTGGAGGTGTCCTTAGTGCAGGAGTTCAGGGGTGTCGGCAGTTTGGGAGTGCCAGAAGTGTCCTTGGTGCAGGGGTTCCAGCAGTGTTGGCAGTGTGGGAGGTGTCCTCAGTGCAAGAGTTCAAGGGTGCTGGCAGTGTCGGCAGTGTGGGAGTGTCTGAAGTGTCCTCGGTGCAGGGGTGCCAGCAGTGCGGGAGGTGTCCTCAGTCTAGGAGTGCTGGCAGTATCCCCAGTGCAGGTGTGCCGGCAGTGTCGACAGTGCGGGAGGTGTCCTTAGTGCAGGAATTCTGACAGTATCCCCAGTGCAGGAGTGTCAGCAGTGCAGGCAGTGCCGGTGGTGTCCTCAGTGCAGGGGTGTCGGCAGTGTCGGCAGTGCGGGAGTACTGGAGGTGTCCTTAGTGTAAGAGTTCAGGGGTGTCGGCAGTTTGGGAGTGCCAGAAGTGTCCTCGGTGCAGGGGTTCCAGCAGTGTTGGCAGTGTGGGAGGTGTCCCCAGTGCAGGAGTTCAGGGGTGCTGGCAGTGTCGGCAGTGTGGGAGTGTCGGAAGTGTCCTCGGTGCAGGGGTGCCAGCAGTGCGGGAGGTGTCCTCAGTCTAGGAGTGCTGGCAGTATCCCCAGTGCAGGTGTGCCGGCAGTGTCGACAGTGCGGGAGGTGTCCTCATTGCAGGAATTCAGGGGTGCCGGCAGTGTGGGGTTGCCGGAAGTGTCCTCGGTGTAGAAGTGCCGGCAGTGCGGGAGGTGTCCTCAGTCCATGAGTGCTAGCAATAGGTGTGCCGGCAGGGGTGTCGGCAGTGCAAAAGGTGTCCTCATTGCAGGAGTGCTGGCAGTGAGGGCGGTGTCCTCATTGCAGGAGTTCAGGGGTGCCAGCAGTGTGGGAGTGCCGGAAGTGTCCTCTGTGCAGGGGTGCCGGCAGTGTCGGCAGTGCAGGAGGTGTCCTCAGTGCAGGAATGCTGGCAGTATACCCAGTGCAGGAGTGTCGGCAGTGCGGGAAGTGCCGGCGGTGTCCTCAGTGCAGGGGTAGCGGCAGTGTCGGCAGTGCGGGAGTACTGGAGGTGTCCTTAGTGCAGGAGTTCAAGGGTGTCGGCAGTGTGGGAGTGCCAGAAGTGTCCTTGGTGCGAGAGGTGTCTTCAGTGCAGGAGTGCTGGCAGTATCCCCAGCGCAGGGGTGCCAGAAGTGTCAGCAGTCAGGGGTGCAGGCAGTGTGGGAGTGCCGGAAGTGTCCTCGGTGCAAAAGTGCCGGCAGTGTCGGCAGTGCAGGAGGTGTCCTCAGCGCAGGAGTGCTGGCAGCATCCCCAGTGCAGGGGTGCCGGCAGTGTGGGCAGTGCCGGCTGTGTCCTCAGTGCAGGGGTGCTGGTGACTTACTTACCTGCTGCAACGTTTTCAGCCTGTTCGGTCCTGGCTCTGACGTCAAACACCCGTCCTGGACACGCCTGCATTTCTCTCACTACACCCGCGTTTTCTTACCCCCCCCCCCCGAAAACTGCTGCAAGCGGTGAGTTGATGCCCAGGTACCCCCTCTGCCTGTCAATCGTCGTGCGATCATTGCAGCGATCGCTTTTTTCTGTTCCAGCGTCGTTTCCCGTCGATGGCCGTGCGTGTGCATAGCGGCTGTCGCACATGTGCAGTAGGGACCCGATTGCAGCTGTCCGAACGACAACACGCTGCGATTGGGTCATAATGACCCCCTAAGTCCAGAACTACTTAGAAACTGCACAACATTTTTTACCATAACAGGCCTGCACAAGTGATCAAAGCCTTGGTATGGGAAAAAAAACAACCCCCATAGGCGGAGGTTAGTTTGTCTCACGGGCTGAAAAAAGCATCTTCGTCTGATCAACTCGTAATGAGGCCCTTTATTTGGAAATATTTTATCATTGCAAAATCTTATAATATGTTCTTTTACTCTATAGCACTAAGGTTTTTATTAACTTATTATTTAATTTCACTTTAGATTTCATTCAGCTCTGTGCTTTGAGCAACATACTGTATAGTAAGCAGGGACGTGCCCACCGCACGTCACTCATAGTAACATCCCCAAGCTAGGATAAAATCTGTAACCCCCAAGGAGTCTACTTCAAAGGCCTCTCACACTGAGATTTTCACACCTACACAATTAGCAATTAGACTTTAAAGCTGGCCTTACTGTTTACAGTGTCTATTTAACAGCAATGTTAGTGCAAAGCTATGTTACGTGATGCACTGGCCACCCAGTGGTGAAACTATCAATTGTCACGAATTGTCACGGCACAATATGACGGCACAAAAGCACAAGGAATATATGTCATGCCAAATTTACTACCATAGCTCTGTTTTCAGAAAGGTAATAGTGGACACATCTGTATGCAAGGGCAAATTAATCAGTAATTATATTGCTGCTCAAACATAAAGGGCACTAGGTGTTACTAGAAGAAGAAGAAGAAGAAGATATGTGCTCCCTTCTCATTAGTGCACACTGAAGTAAAAAAAATGGAGAATTTCTAAAGACCAGAGCACAAGTAATGGATCTCTGCATTCTTATTGCATCTTTTCTTATTTCCAAATATTTGACATACTTCTGATTTGATAAGTTTAAAAATGAGTTTAAACAAAGGACACCACTGAAGATGATGGAATTTATATGAATTTTAAATGAAGATTTGCAATACTCATACATTGAATGAAAATGGAGCTTTGAACAAAAGGAAAATAAACAATGTTAGCTCCCACTAGATATGAACTCAGATAACTAGATTCAAAGTCCAGGGTGCTAACAATTACACCATGGAACCCTCACCTGAGCACTGGCATCTACTGAAGTGCGCTCATCTTTTAAATGCAAAGAAAAGAAATTCAATACTTTATATTATTTCAAGTTTCTAATAAGATCAGGGATGCAATAGGTATTATGTAGAATATTTGTCCAAAACCAATGATAATATATAAAAAGTAACCTATTTTTTAAAGGAGAAGATAGATACTAGAAACCTAAATGCCTAGGCCAAATTTCAGTTGGAACATCACCCCTTATGTTATCCTAGCAATGAATTGACAGTTTTTCTGTATTTCCATATTTGCATATCAGCCACTTAGAATTGTTTCAAGCTTTATAAGAGAGGACTGCCTTTTTTATAGACCAAGGATGAAAGTCTCTTGTGAGTTAAGGCTGATAATGACATCACAATTTGTAAATTAAGCTATAGTATGATTACAGAGTGTAGACTGAATAAAAAGTGCTTTCCTATGGATTGAAGTTTGTATTTTCTTAAACTTTGCATTCCAAAATGGGCTAGCATTCTTTATTTCCAATGGGCACATTAAGCTACTTCCCCAATATATATATTTTTTGTGTTAAGAGTTATTCATACACAACTTGGTAAAACATAATAAATTTAATACATAATGGATTACATCCTGGGATTATCTTTTTCAACAATCTGTAAATTTACAATTAAAAATTGTGTATTAGATTTTTCAGATTGATTTTGCTTAGATTTGCATATACTCCTTGTCTAAATTGTCTATTTTTATACTATTACTAGATGCCTTAATCTTTGTTATTATCCTATCTAATATTTATTTTTATTTTGTAATGTGGAAAGTAACTGGAGCATTTTTATGATACCCATGCTTCAAGTGACTCTATGTCTTAAGCTTTTTTTTGAAAAATGAAATGCTATAAAAACAAAATATGATCTGTGCTTTGAGGTACATTTGCCAGTTTTGTGTTTGCTTGCAGTAACATCTGTGGCTGGTTAGCTCAGTTGGTTAGAGCGTGGTGCTCATCGGTGGAGTGCATGAAAACTTGAAAACATCATAGACACATATATCACAAAATCTCTTCAAATACATATAAGAAACCAGTGGGAGTGTCATCCTTTGGCTAATGAAGATTTTTGTCTACATGGCTCAGTGACTTTTGTCTCAAATCAAGCAATATGGCATAACTAAGATATGCAAGGGCAAATTAATCAGTTATTATATTGCTGCTCAAACATAGAGGGCACTAGGTGTTACTAGAAGAAGATATGTGCTCCCTTCTCATTAGTGCACACTGAAGTAAAAAAAATTGAGAATTTCTAAAGACCAGAGCACAAGTTATGGATCTCTGCATTCTTATTGCATCTTTTCTTATTTCCAAATATTTGACATACTTCAGATTTGATAAGTTTAAAAATAAGTTTAAATAAAAGGACACCACTGAAGATGATGGAATTTATATGAATTTTAAATGAAGATTTGCAATACTCATACATTGAATGAAAATGGAGCTTTGAACAAAAGGAAAATAAACAATGTTAGCTCCCACGAGATATGAACTCAGATTATTAGATTCAAAGTCCAGGGTGCTAACAATTACACCATGGAACCCTCACCTGAGCAATGGCATCTACTGAAGTGCGCTCATCTTTTAAATGCAAAGAAAAGAAATTCAATACTTTATATATATTATTTCAAGTTTATAATAAGCTCAGGGATGCAATAGGTATTATGTAGAATATTTGTCCAAAACCAATGATAATATATAAAAAGTAACCTATTTTTTAAAGGAGAAGATAGATACTAGAAACCTAAATGCCTAGGACCAATTTCAGTTGGAGCATCACCCCTTATGTTATCCTAGCATTGAATTGACAGTTTTTCTGTATTTCCATATTTGCATATCAGCCACTTACAATTGTTTCAAGCTTTATAACAGAGGACTGCCTTTTTTATAGACCAAGGATGAAAGTCTCTTGTGAGTTAAGTCTGATAATGACATCACAATTTGTAAATTAAGCTATAGTATGATTACAGAGTGTAGACTGAATAAAAAGTGCTTTCCTATGGATTGAAGTTTGTATTTTCTTAAGCTTTGCATTCCAAAATGGGCTAGCATTCTTTATTTCCAATGGGCACATTAAGCTACTTCCCCAATATTTATATTTTTTTGTGTTAAAAGTTATTCATACACAACTTGGTAAAACATACTAAATTTAATACATAATGGATGTTAGGATCTCCTGCTCTGTGCTGCCACGTCGCCATGGCAACCGGGAGGCAAGTGTTAGCGAGGTAACCTGAGCGCAGTTGATACTCCGGTCCGGGTTTTTACTGTGTAGTGGTTACAGGCTCTGTGCACGGCAGGGAATCCGGCACTGGTTTTGTGCTCACAGTCTGTGAGGTCTGAGTGGGGCGTGGACAGCACCTGCTATATAAACTATCCTCTCAGGCTAGGCAAATGCTGCTGAATCTTTATTTGTTAGTCAGTTCCAGAGAGTTAGCTAGTACTGTGTGACTTTGTATTTACTTGTTGCTTACTGCGAATAGGCCTTGGGATTCGGTACTTCATTCTGCCAATCCGGACCTAGCAGTAAGACTGGAGTCAGTTGTTTGACCTGCTGGGGTTCTTTTGCTATTCTGTGAACCCAGCAGGTTTGCGGCTGTACTCTCAGACCTGCTTGCTTAATCCTCCCTCACTGTGCAGGGCGTCCAGGTGTCAGTTTAGTGGCAGTAAGCTGAACCTGTGCCCTGCAAGTGGGGGTTAGGATTGTGGATACTCTCCTTGTGTCTATATTTCTATCTCTGACCAAGGAGTTTATTCCCACACCCGTTGGTAACCCTTTGAGGTTTTTTCTGTTGCTCTTAGCAACATCATTTCAGGTGCTCCACATGTTAAATCACTACACATCACTTCATTGTCCGCTCTATTCCATTTGAGCATTCCTGACACTAGGGAGACACCCAATTCCTGAGCCTTTGGGCTTCTCCGTTCACTTTGTGTTTATTAGTTATTCCATCACCTCCTGTGTATGTTATGTTATACTGTCTGTGAGTTCGTTTGCTTCGCTTCCCTCTCTGTTCATACACCGGTACACTCCTGTTAGCACTGGTGTGTGTAACATATTAAGCAGCCCTACTCCTGTTGAAATTTTGTGGGAATATGGAGCATACCCCTCAAAATACTTTGCAACAGGTGGTCGATCAGGTGCAGGTCCTGACTCGACAATTTAATGAGATGTCCATTAAAATGAACACCCCGCAGGCCACTAGCGGAGCTCCCGCAGCAGCAGCGGCAAGTTCAGGGGTTAAGGAGCCGAAAGTAAATCTCCCGGATCGTTTTTCTGGAGATCGCTCGCAGTTCTTTTGTTTCAAGGAGAGCTGTAAGCTATATTTCAGGCTTAGGCCCCAGTCTTCTGGGTCGGAGATTCAGCGGGTGGGCATGGTGATTTCCTTGCTACAAGGAGACCCACAGGTATGGGCATATGGGTTACAGCCTGACTGTCCGTCGCTTAAAAGTGTTGATGCTTTTTTTACGGCACTGGGCATTTTGTATGATGACCCTGACAAGATGGCTTCAGCCGAGGCTCAGATTACGGTTCTTAAGCAAGGGCGACGGCCAGCTGAGGTTTATAGTACGGAGTTTCGGAGGTTGGCTCATGATACCCAGTGGAATGACCCAGCCCTGAGAAACCAGTACCGAAGGGGCCTTTCTGACCAGATAAAGGACCAACTGGTACAATATCCCTCGCCTGATAGCTTAGATCAGCTCATGCAGTTATCCATCCGGGTGGATAGATGGCTGAGAGAGCGTAGGCTTGAAAGGGAGACCGCAGTTTCCTTTTTTCCCAAGGGAACCTCAGACTCTGAGGAATATTCCGAGGAGCCTATGCAGATTGAGGCTACCCGCCTCTCCTCGCGTGAGAAGACGTGGAGGAGACAGCAGGGTTTGTGTTTGTACTGTGGGAATAAAGGTCATGTTGTAGTATCATGCCCAGAAATACCGGAAAACTTCAGGGCCTGAGGGTGATGGGAAATATCCTGTCAGGCCAGAAGTCAGAATTTCCCAAAAAGACTTTTCTCATTCCGGTGACTTTGGAGATCCTCGGTCAAACTGTCAAGACTGAGGCCTTTGTTGACAGTGGGGCGGATGGGGTTTTCATGGACCGTCAATTCACCCTGGAACACTCTGTTCCCTCAGTACCTTTGGCATCAGAGATTGAGATCTGTGGGTTAAACGGGGAACCATTGTCCCAGGGTAAAATTACCTCCTGCACCAGCCAAATTCCTTTGTTTATTGGAGCCACACACTCTGAAAAATTGTCTTTTTATGTGACTGTCTGTTCTTTTGCCCCATTGGTTTTGGGGTTACCCTGGTTAAGGGCCCATAACCCTCAATTTGACTGGGTCTCTGGGGAGATTCTTAGTTGGGGTAGTGATTGTTTCAGGAGTTGCTTGAGCCTTCCAGTCAGGCTCTCGCAGCTAAGTTTGCCAGGATTGCCAGGATGTTATGCAGATTTTGCGGATGTGTTCTCCAAAAAAGTTGCGGAGGTACTACCTCCCCATCGCCCCTATGACTGTGCCATTGATTTGTTGCCGGATGCTAAGCTTCCCAAGAGCAGGTTGTACTCCCTGTCACGTCCTGAGACTCAGGCTCTGGCAGAGTACATTCAGGAGAACTTGGCTAAGGGATTTATCAGACCCTCACAGTCCCCAGTTGGGTCGGGGTTCTTTTTCGTGGGTAAAAAGGACGGTTCGTTGCGACCCTGCATCGACTTCAGGGAATTGAACCGTATCATGATTAAAAACTCGTACCCACTGCCTCTCATTTCGGTTTTGTTTGACCAGCTTCGTACTGCCACCATTTTTTCTAAGATTGACCTACGCGGTGCTTACAATCTAATCCGAATAAGAGAGGGGGATAAATGGAAGACTGCCTTTAATACCCACTCAGGGCATTATGAATATTTGGTGATGCCTTTTGAGCTCTCTAATGCCCCGGCAGTCTTCCAGGAATTTATGAACGATGTGCTCAGGGAATATTTGGATAGATTCTTAGTTGTTTATCTAGATGACATCCTAATCTTCTCTCATTCCCTGGAGGAACATCGGAAGCATGTACGCTTAGTCCTCCAGAAACTCAGAGACCACCAGCTTGGGGCGAAGCTGGAGAAGTGCGAGTTTGAAGTCCAGCAAATCGCATTTCTAGGGTATATTATCTACTCTGAAGGTTTCCAAATGGAGGGTTCTAAGGTACAGGCAGTCCTGGATTGGGTGCAGCCCACTAGTTTAAAGGCGCTTCAGCGTTTTCTGGGCTTTGCGAATTTTTATAGACGGTTTATCGCTGGATTTTCGTCTATAGTGGCCCCCTTGGTGGCACTCACTAAGAAAGGGGCGGATGTTGCTCACTGGTCTTGTGAGGCCAAAGCGGCCTTTGCCCGTCTCAAAAGGGCATTTGTCTCGGCCAAGGTGCTGCGACACCCAGATCCAGAGCGTCCTTTTGTGGTAGAAGTGGATGCCTCTGAGATAGGTATTGGGGCAGTGCTCTCTCAGATGGGGGTGTCTGATAATCGCCTTCATCCCTGTGCTTACTTTTCCCGTAAATTTTCATCTGCCGAGATGAATTATGATGTGGGTAACCGGGAATTGTTGGCTATAAAGGATGCACTCGGGGAGTGGAGACACTGGCTTGAGGGGGCTAAGTTTGTGGTCTCAATTCTCACCGACCATAAGAATCTGGCATATTTAGAGTCAGCGAAGTGGCTCAATGCCAGGCAGGCACGATGGGCTTTGTTTTTGCTCGCTTTAATTTTTTGATAACATATCGCCCTGGGTCAAAAAACATCAAGGCTGATGCGCTCTCGCGGAGTTTTGCTCCAGTTCAAGAGACCACCGAGGAGCCATTGCCCATTGTGTCCCCATCATGTATTAAAGTGGGCATTACCCAGGACCTCTTGTCATTAGTCCTTAGAGCACAGGAGCTGGCTCCTCCAGACCTTCCGGTAGGTCTCTTGTTTGTGCCTCCTAGGTTAAGACAGCGAGTGTTCCTGGAATTCCATGCCAAGAGGTCGGCAGGGCATCCGGGTATTGCCAGAACTCGGGAGTTGCTGTCTAGGGCGGTGTGGTGGCCCTCGGTGGCTAGGGATGTGGATCAGTGGGTTCGGGCATGTGACGTTTGTGCCCGATATAAAACTCCTAGAGGGGTTCCTGTCGGCCCATTACATCCACTCTCTATTCCGTCTAAGCCATGGACCCACATTTCCATGGATTTTGTGGTGGACTTGCCCAAATCCTCGGGGATGACAGCCATTTGGGTTGTCGTTGACAGGTTTTCGAAGATGGCGCATTTCGTTCCACTGGTTGGGTTGCCATCGGCCAGACGCCTGTCTGAGTTATTTATGCAGCATGTTGTGCGCCTCCACGGGTTGCCACTTGATGTGGTCTCTGACCGTGGATCCCAGTTTGTGGCCAAATTCTGGAGGGCATTTTGTTCTGATCTCCAGATTTCTGTGAGCTTGTCGTCAGGCTACCATCCACAGTCTAATGGGCAGACTGAGAGGGTGAACCAGTCCTTGGAGCAGTTCCTCAGGTGTTATGTCTCCAAGTGTCATACTGACTGGGTTGCTCATCTGTCCATGGCGGAGTTTGCCTATAACAACGCGGCTCACTCTGCTACAGGGATCTCTCCCTTCCTTTGTGTGTATGGGCATCATCCTAAGGCCAATTCTTTTGACCCCCTGGATTCCACGCCTGGTGGTTCCTCTGTTGTTTCGGTCCTTAGGGGTATTTGGAGGAAAGTGAAGAAAGCCCTTGTGTCTGTGTCATTAGTGACCAAAAGGGTTTTTGATAAGCGGAGAAGACCCTGCAGCTTCAAATTAGGAGACTTCGTCTGGTTGTCCACCAAGAATTTGAAGTTGAGACAGCCATCTCATAAGTTAGGCCCCCGGTTCATCGGCCCTTATAAGATCACCAGGGTTATCAATCCGGTGGCATTTCAGTTAGATCTGCCCCGTTCATTGGGTATTAATAAAACATTTCATTGTTCCCTTTTAAAACTGGCGGTTAGTAATCCTTCTTCCAGTGGAAGACCTTCTCCTCTTCTGATACGGGGTCAGAGGGAGTTTGTGGTTGAAAGGGTTCTTGACTCCAAGATGGTTCGGGTCGGCTGTCATTTTTGGTGCACTGGAAGGGGTATGGCCCGGAGGAGCGGTCGTGGGTGCGCAGTTGTGATCTTCATGCCCCCAGACTGATACGCTCTTTCTTCTCGCAGTTCCCCGATAAACCCGGTGATAGGGGTTCTTTGACCCCTCGTCAGAGGGGGGTACTGTTAGGATCTCCTGCTCTGTGCTGCCACGTCGCCATGGCAACCGGGAGGCAAGTGTTAGCAAAGTAACCTGAGCGCAGCAGATACTCCGGTCCGAGTTTTTACTGTGTAGTGGTTACAGGCTCTGTGCACGGCAGGGAATCCGGCGCTGGTTTTGTGCTCACAGCCTGTGAGGTCTGAGTGGGGCGTGTACAGCACCTGCTATATAAACCATCCTCTCAGGCTAGGCAAATGCTGCTGAATCTTTGTTTGTCAGTTCCAGAGAGTTAGCTAGTACTGTGTGACTTTGTATTTACTTGTTGCTTACTGCGAATAGGCCTTGGGATTCGGTACTTCATTCTGCCAATCCGGACCTAGCAGTAAGACTTGAGTCAGTTGTTTGACCTGCTGGGGTTCTTTTGCTATTCTGTGAACCCAGCAGGTTTGCGGCTGTACTCTCAGACCTGCTTGCTTAATCCTCCCTCACTGTGCATGGCGTCCAGGTGTCAGTTTAGTGGCAGTAAACTGAACCTGTGCCCTGCAAGTGGGGGTTAGGATTGTGGATACTCTCCTTGTGTCTATATTTCTATCTCTGACCAAGGAGTTTATTCCCACACCCGTTGGTAACCCTTTGGGGTTTTTTCTGTTGCTCTTAGCAACATCATTTCAGGTGCTCCACATGTTAAATCACTACACATCGCTTCATTGTCCGCTCTATTCCATCTGAGCATTCCTGACACTAGGGAGACACCCAATTCCTGAGCCTTTGGGCTTCTCCGTTCACTTTGTGTTTATTAGTTATTCCATCACCTCCTGTGTATGTTATGTTATACTGTCTGTGAGTTCGTTTGCTTCGCTTCCCTCTCTGTTCATACACCGGTATACTCCTGTTAGCACTGGTGTGCGTAACAATGGATTACATCCTGGGATTATCTTTTTCAACAATCTGTAAATTTACAGTAAAAAATTGTGTATTAGATTTTTCAGATAGATTTTGCTTAGATTTGCATATACTCCTTGTCTAAATTGTCTATTTTTATACTATTACTAGATGCCTTAATCTTTGTTATTATCCTATCTAATATTTAATTTTATTTTGTAATGTGGAAAGAAACTGGAGCATTTTTATGATACCCATGCTTCAAGTGACTCTATGGCTTAAGCTTTTTTTTGAAAAATGAAATGCTATAAAAACAAAATATGATCTGTGCTTTGAGGTACATTTGCCAGTTTTGTGTTTGCTTGCAGTAACATCTGTGGCCGGTTAGCTCAGTTGGTTAGAGCGTGGTGCTAATAACGCCAAGGTTACGGCCGTATGGGCCATTTGCTTTTCTTGATGGACAAGAATGGAATAAGCTCATCGGTGGAGTGCATGAATACTTGAAAACATCATAGACACATATATCACAAAATCTCTTCAAATACATATCAGAAGCCAGTGGGAGTGTCATCCTTTGACTGATGAAGATTTTTCTCTACATCGCTCAGTGACTTTTGTCTCAAATCAAGCAATATGGCATAACTAAGATATGCAAGGGCAAATTAATCAGTTATTATATTGCTGCTCAAACATAGAGGGCACTAGGTGTTACTAGATGAAGAAGAAGATATGTACTCCCCTCTCATTAGTGCACACTGAAGTAAAAAAAAATGGAGAATTTCTAAAGACCAGAGCACAAGTAATGGATCTCTGCATTCTTATTGCATCTTTTCTTATTTCCAAATATTTGACATACTTCTGATTTGATAAGTTTAAAAATGAGTTTAAACAAAGGACACCACTGAAGATGATGGAATTTATATGAATTTTAAATAAAGATTTGCAATACTCATACATTGAATGAAAATGGAGCTTTGAACAAAAGAAAATAAACAATGTTAGCTCCCACGAGATATGAACTCAGATTACTAGATTCAAAGTCCAGGGTGCTAACAATTACACCATGGAACCCTCACCTGAGCAATGGCATCTACTGAAGTGCGCTCATCTTTTATATGCAAAGAAAAGAAATTCAATACTTTATATATATTATTTCAAGTTTCTAATAAGCTCAGGGATGCAATAGGTATTATGTAGAATATTTGTCCAAAACCAATGATAATATATAAAAAGTAACCTATTTTTTAAAGGAGAAGATCGATACTAGAAACCTAATTGCCTAGGACCAATTTCAGTTGGAGCATCACCCCTTATGTTATCCTAGCATTGAATTGACAGTTTTTCTGTATTTCCATATTTGCATATCAGCCACATACAATTGTTTCAAGCTTTATAAGAGAGGACTGCCTTTTTTATAGACCAAGGATGAAAGTCTTTTGTGAGTTAAGTCTGATAATGACATCACAATTTGTAAATTAAGCTATAGTATGATTACAGAGTGTAGACTGAATAAAAAGTGCTTTCCTATGGATTGAAGTTTGTATTTTTTTAAGCTTTGCATTCCAAAATGGGCTAGCATTCTTTATTTCCAATGGGCACATTAAGCTACTTCCTCAGTATATATTTTTTTGTGTTAAAAGTTATTCATACACAACTTGGTAAAACATACTAAATTTAATACATAATGGATTACATCCTGGGATTATCTTTTTCAACGATCTGTAAATTTACAATTAAAAATTGTGTATTAGAATTTTCAGATTGATTTTGCTTAGATTTGCATATACTCCTTGTCTAAATTGTCTATTTTTATACTATTACTAGATGCCTTAATCTTTGTTATTATCCTATCTAATATTTATTTTTATTTTGTAATGTGGAAAGAAACTGGAGCATTTTTATGATACCCATGCTTCAAGTGACTCTATGGCTTAAGCTTTTTTTTGAAAAATGAAATGCTATAAAAACAAAATATGGTCTGTGCTTTGAGGTACATTTGCCAGTTTTGTATTTGCTTGCAGTAATATCTGTGGCTGGTAAGCTCAGTTAGTTAGAGCGTGGTGCTAACAATGCCAAGGTCACGGGTTCGATCCCCGTATGGGCCATTTGCTTTTCTTGATGGACAAGAATGGAATAAGCTCATCGGTGGAGTGCATGAATACTTTAAAACATCATAGACACATATATCACACATTCTCTTCAAATACATATGAGAAACCAGTGGAAGTGTCTTCCTTTGGCTGATGAAGATTTTTATCTACATGGCTCAGTGACTTTTGTCTCAAATCAAGCAATATGGCATAACTGAGATATGCAAGGGCAAATTAATCAGTTATTATATTGCTGCTCAAACATAGAGGGCACTAGGTGTTACTAGAAGAAGAAGAAGAAGATATGTGCTCCCCTCTCATTAGTGCACACTGAAGTAAAAAAAAATGAAGAATTTCTAAAGACCAGAGCACAAGTAATGGATCTCTGCATTCTTATAGCATCTTTTCTTATTTCCAAATATTTGACATACTTCTGATTTGATCAGTTTAAAAAGGAGTTTAAACAAAGGACACCACTGAAGATGATGGAATTTATATGAATTTTAAATGAAGATTTGCAATACTCATACATTGAATGAAAATGGAGCTTTAAACAAAAGGAAAATAAACAATGTTAGCTCCACGAAATATGAACTCAGATTACTAGATTCAAAGTCCAGGGTGCTAACAATTACACCATGGATCCCTCACCTGAGCAATGGCATCTACTGAAGTGCGCTCATCTTTTAAATGCAAAGAAAAGAAATTCAATACTTTATATATATTATTTCAAGTTTCTAATAAGCTCAGGGATGCAATAGGTATTATGTAGAAAATTTGTCCAAAACCAATGATAGTATATAAAAAGTAACCTATTTTTTAAAGGAGAAGATAGATACTAGAAACCTAAATGCCTAGGACCAATTTCAGTTGGAACATCACCCCTTATGTTATCCTAGCATTGAATTGACAGTTTTTCTGTATTTCCATATTTGCATATCAGCCACTTACAATTGTTTCAAGCTTTATAAGAGATGACTGCCTTTTTTTATAGACCAAGGATGAAAGTCTCTTGTGAGTTAAGTCTGATAATGACATCACAATTTGTAAATTAAGCTATAGTATGATTACAGAGTGTAGACTGAATAAAAAGTGCTTTCCTATGGATTGAAGTTTGTATTTTCTTAAGCTTTGCATTCCAAAATGGGCTAGCATTCTTTATTTCCAATGGGCACATTAAGCTACTTCCCCAATATATATTTTTTTGTGTTAAAAGTTATTCATACATAACTTGGTAAAACATACTACATTTAATACATAATGGATTACATCCTGGGATTATCTTTTTCAACAATCTGTAAATTTACAATTAAAAATTGTGTATTAGATTTTTCAGATTGATTTTGCTTAGATTTGCATATACTCCTTGTCTAAATTGTCTATTTTTATACTATTACTAGATGCCTTAATCTTTGTTATTATCCTATCTAATATTTATTTTTATTTTGTAATGTGGAAAGAAACTGGAGCATTTTTATGATACCCATGCTTCAAGTGACTCTCTGTCTTAAGCTTTTTTTTGAAAAAAGAAATGCTATAAAAACAAAATATGATCTGTGCTTTGAGGTACATTTGCCAGTTTTGTGTTTGCTTGCAGTAACATCTGTGGCCGGTTAGCTCAGTTGGTTAGAGCGTGGTGCTAATAACGCCAAGGTTACGGCCGTATGGGCCATTTGCTTTTCTTGATGGACAAGAATGGAATAAGCTCATCGGTGGAGTGCATGAATACTTGAAAACATCATAGACACATATATCACAAAATCTCTTCAAATACATATCAGAAGCCAGTGGGAGTGTCATCCTTTGACTGATGAAGATTTTTCTCTACATCGCTCAGTGACTTTTGTCTCAAATCAAGCAATATGGCATAACTAAGATATGCAAGGGCAAATTAATCAGTTATTATATTGCTGCTCAAACATAGAGGGCACTAGGTGTTACTAGATGAAGAAGAAGATATGTACTCCCCTCTCATTAGTGCACACTGAAGTAAAAAAAAATGGAGAATTTCTAAAGACCAGAGCACAAGTAATGGATCTCTGCATTCTTATTGCATCTTTTCTTATTTCCAAATATTTTACATACTTCTGATTTGATAAGTTTAAAAATGAGTTTAAACAAAGGACACCACTGAAGATGATGGAATTTATATGAATTTTAAATAAAGATTTGCAATACTCATACATTGAATGAAAATGGAGCTTTGAACAAAAGAAAATAAACAATGTTAGCTCCCACGAGATATGAACTCAGATTACTAGATTCAAAGTCCAGGGTGCTAACAATTACACCATGGAACCCTCACCTGAGCAATGGCATCTACTGAAGTGCGCTCATCTTTTATATGCAAAGAAAAGAAATTCAATACTTTATATATATTATTTCAAGTTTCTAATAAGCTCAGGGATGCAATAGGTATTATGTAGAATATTTGTCCAAAACCAATGATAATATATAAAAAGTAACCTATTTTTTAAAGGAGAAGATCGATACTAGAAACCTAATTGCCTAGGACAAATTTCAGTTGGAGCATCACCCCTTATGTTATCCTAGCATTGAATTGACAGTTTTTCTGTATTTCCATATTTGCATATCAGCCACATACAATTGTTTCAAGCTTTATAAGAGAGGACTGCCTTTTTTATAGACCAAGGATGAAAGTCTCTTGTGAGTTAAGTCTGATAATGACATCACAATTTGTAAATTAAGCTATAGTATGATTACAGAGTGTAGACTGAATAAAAAGTGCTTTCCTATGGATTGAAGTTTGTATTTTTTTAAGCTTTGCATTCCAAAATGGGCTAGCATTCTTTATTTCCAATGGGCACATTAAGCTACTTCCTCAGTATATATTTTTTTGTGTTAAAAGTTATTCATACACAACTTGGTAAAACATACTAAATTTAATACATAATGGATTACATCCTGGGATTATCTTTTTCAACGATCTGTAAATTTACAATTAAAAATTGTGTATTAGAATTTTCAGATTGATTTTGCTTAGATTTGCATATACTCCTTGTCTAAATTGTCTATTTTTATACTATTACTAGATGCCTTAATCTTTGTTATTATCCTATCTAATATTTATTTTTATTTTGTAATGTGGAAAGAAACTGGAGCATTTTTATGATACCCATGCTTCAAGTGACTCTATGGCTTAAGCTTTTTTTTGAAAAATGAAATGCTATAAAAACAAAATATGGTCTGTGCTTTGAGGTACATTTGCCAGTTTTGTATTTGCTTGCAGTAATATCTGTGGCTGGTAAGCTCAGTTAGTTAGAGCGTGGTGCTAACAACGCCAAGGTCACGGGTTCGATCCCCGTATGGGCCATTTGCTTTTCTTGATGGACAAGAATGGAATAAGCTCATCGGTGGAGTGCATGAATACTTTAAAACATCATAGACACATATATCACACATTCTCTTCAAATACATATGAGAAACCAGTGGAAGTGTCTTCCTTTGGCTGATGAAGATTTTTATCTACATGGCTCAGTGACTTTTGTCTCAAATCAAGCAATATGGCATAACTGAGATATGCAAGGGCAAATTAATCAGTTATTATATTGCTGCTCAAACATAGAGGGCACTAGGTGTTACTAGAAGAAGAAGAAGAAGATATGTGCTCCCCTCTCATTAGTGCACACTGAAGTAAAAAAAAATGAAGAATTTCTAAAGACCAGAGCACAAGTAATGGATCTCTGCATTCTTATAGCATCTTTTCTTATTTCCAAATATTTGACATACTTCTGATTTGATCAGTTTAAAAAGGAGTTTAAACAAAGGACACCACTGAAGATGATGGAATTTATATGAATTTTAAATGAAGATTTGCAATACTCATACATTGAATGAAAATGGAGCTTTAAACAAAAGGAAAATAAACAATGTTAGCTCCACGAAATATGAACTCAGATTACTAGATTCAAAGTCCAGGGTGCTAACAATTACACCATGGATCCCTCACCTGAGCAATGGCATCTACTGAAGTGCGCTCATCTTTTAAATGCAAAGAAAAGAAATTCAATACTTTATATATATTATTTCAAGTTTCTAATAAGCTCAGGGATGCAATAGGTATTATGTAGAAAATTTGTCCAAAACCAATGATAGTATATAAAAAGTAACCTATTTTTTAAAGGAGAAGATAGATACTAGAAACCTAAATGCCTAGGACCAATTTCAGTTGGAACATCACCCCTTATGTTATCCTAGCATTGAATTGACAGTTTTTCTGTATTTCCATATTTGCATATCAGCCACTTACAATTGTTTCAAGCTTTATAAGAGATGACTGCCTTTTTTTATAGACCAAGGATGAAAGTCTCTTGTGAGTTAAGTCTGATAATGACATCACAATTTGTAAATTAAGCTATAGTATGATTACAGAGTGTAGACTGAATAAAAAGTGCTTTCCTATGGATTGAAGTTTGTATTTTCTTAAGCTTTGCATTCCAAAATGGGCTAGCATTCTTTATTTCCAATGGGCACATTAAGCTACTTCCCCAATATATATTTTTTTGTGTTAAAAGTTATTCATACATAACTTGGTAAAACATACTACATTTAATACATAATGGATTACATCCTGGGAATATCTTTTTCAACAATCTGTAAATTTACAATTAAAAATTGTGTATTAGATTTTTCAGATTGATTTTGCTTAGATTTGCATATACTCCTTGTCTAAATTGTCTATTTTTATACTATTACTAGATGCCTTAATCTTTGTTATTATCCTATCTAATATTTATTTTTATTTTGTAATGTGGAAAGAAACTGGAGCATTTTTATGATACCCATGCTTCAAGTGACTCTCTGTCTTAAGCTTTTTTTTGAAAAAAGAAATGCTATAAAAACAAAATATGATCTGTGCTTTGAGGTACATTTGCCAGTTTTGTGTTTGCTTGCAGTAACATCTGTGGCCGGTTAGCTCAGTTGGTTAGAGCGTGGTGCTAATAACGCCAAGGTTACGGCCGTATGGGCCATTTGCTTTTCTTGATGGACAAGAATGGAATAAGCTCATCGGTGGAGTGCATGAATACTTGAAAACATCATAGACACATATATCACAAAATCTCTTCAAATACATATCAGAAGCCAGTGGGAGTGTCATCCTTTGACTGATGAAGATTTTTCTCTACATCGCTCAGTGACTTTTGTCTCAAATCAAGCAATATGGCATAACTAAGATATGCAAGGGCAAATTAATCAGTTATTATATTGCTGCTCAAACATAGAGGGCACTAGGTGTTACTAGATGAAGAAGAAGATATGTACTCCCCTCTCATTAGTGCACACTGAAGTAAAAAAAATGGAGAATTTCTAAAGACCAGAGCACAAGTAATGGATCTCTGCATTCTTATTGCATCTTTTCTTATTTCCAAATATTTTACATTCTTCTGATTTGATAAGTTTAAAAATGAGTTTAAACAAAGGACACCACTGAAGATGATGGAATTTATATGAATTTTAAATAAAGATTTGCAATACTCATACATTGAATGAAAATGGAGCTTTGAACAAAAGAAAATAAACAATGTTAGCTCCCACGAGATATGAACTCAGATTACTAGATTCAAAGTCCAGGGTGCTAACAATTACACCATGGAACCCTCACCTGAGCAATGGCATCTACTGAAGTGCGCTCATCTTTTATATGCAAAGAAAAGAAATTCAATACTTTATATATATTATTTCAAGTTTCTAATAAGCTCAGGGATGCAATAGGTATTATGTAGAATATTTGTCCAAAACCAATGATAATATATAAAAAGTAACCTATTTTTTAAAGGAGAAGATCGATACTAGAAACCTAATTGCCTAGGACAAATTTCAGTTGGAGCATCACCCCTTAAGTTATCCTAGCATTGAATTGACAGTTTTTCTGTATTTCCATATTTGCATATCAGCCACATACAATTGTTTCAAGCTTTATAAGAGAGGACTGCCTTTTTTATAGACCAAGGATGAAAGTCTCTTGTGAGTTAAGTCTGATAATGACATCACAATTTGTAAATTAAGCTATAGTATGATTACAGAGTGTAGACTGAATAAAAAGTGCTTTCCTATGGATTGAAGTTTGTATTTTTTTAAGCTTTGCATTCCAAAATGGGCTAGCATTCTTTATTTCCAATGGGCACATTAAGCTACTTCCTCAGTATATATTTTTTTGTGTTAAAAGTTATTCATACACAACTTGGTAAAACATACTAAATTTAATACATAATGGATTACATCCTGGGATTATCTTTTTCAACGATCTGTAAATTTACAATTAAAAATTGTGTATTAGAATTTTCAGATTGATTTTGCTTAGATTTGCATATACTCCTTGTCTAAATTGTCTATTTTTATACTATTACTAGATGCCTTAATCTTTGTTATTATCCTATCTAATATTTATTTTTATTTTGTAATGTGGAAAGAAACTGGAGCATTTTTATGATACCCATGCTTCAAGTGACTCTATGGCTTAAGCTTTTTTTTGAAAAATGAAATGCTATAAAAACAAAATATGGTCTGTGCTTTGAGGTACATTTGCCAGTTTTGTATTTGCTTGCAGTAATATCTGTGGCTGGTAAGCTCAGTTAGTTAGAGCGTGGTGCTAACAACGCCAAGGTCACGGGTTCGATCCCCGTATGGGCCATTTGCTTTTCTTGATGGACAAGAATGGAATAAGCTCATCGGTGGAGTGCATGAATACTTTAAAACATCATAGACACATATATCACACATTCTCTTCAAATACATATGAGAAACCAGTGGAAGTGTCTTCCTTTGGCTGATGAAGATTTTTATCTACATGGCTCAGTGACTTTTGTCTCAAATCAAGCAATATGGCATAACTGAGATATGCAAGGGCAAATTAATCAGTTATTATATTGCTGCTCAAACATAGAGGGCACTAGGTGTTACTAGAAGAAGAAGAAGAAGATATGTGCTCCCCTCTCATTAGTGCACACTGAAGTAAAAAAAAATGAAGAATTTCTAAAGACCAGAGCACAAGTAATGGATCTCTGCATTCTTATAGCATCTTTTCTTATTTCCAAATATTTGACATACTTCTGATTTGATCAGTTTAAAAAGGAGTTTAAACAAAGGACACCACTGAAGATGATGGAATTTATATGAATTTTAAATGAAGATTTGCAATACTCATACATTGAATGAAAATGGAGCTTTAAACAAAAGGAAAATAAACAATGTTAGCTCCACGAAATATGAACTCAGATTACTAGATTCAAAGTCCAGGGTGCTAACAATTACACCATGGATCCCTCACCTGAGCAATGGCATCTACTGAAGTGCGCTCATCTTTTAAATGCAAAGAAAAGAAATTCAATACTTTATATATATTATTTCAAGTTTCTAATAAGCTCAGGGATGCAATAGGTATTATGTAGAAAATTTGTCCAAAACCAATGATAATATATAAAAAGTAACCTATTTTTTAAAGGAGAAGATAGATACTAGAAACCTAAATGCCTAGGACCAATTTCAGTTGGAACATCACCCCTTATGTTATCCTAGCATTGAATTGACAGTTTTTCTGTATTTCCATATTTGCATATCAGCCACTTACAATTGTTTCAAGCTTTATAAGAGATGACTGCCTTTTTTTATAGACCAAGGATGAAAGTCTCTTGTGAGTTAAGTCTGATAATGACATCACAATTTGTAAATTAAGCTATAGTATGATCACAGAGTGTAGACTGAATAAAAAGTGCTTTCCTATGGATTGAAGTTTGTATTTTCTTAAGCTTTGCATTCCAAAATGGGCTAGCATTCTTTATTTCCAATGGGCACATTAAGCTACTTCCCCAATATATATTTTTTTGTGTTAAAAGTTATTCATACACAACTTGGTAAAACATACTAAATTTAATACATAATGGATTACATCCTGGGATTATCTTTTTCAACAATCTGTAAATTTACAATTAAAAATTGTGTATTAGATTTTTCAGATTGATTTTGCTTAGATTTGCATATACTCCTTGTCTAAATTGTCTATTTTTATACTATTACTAGATGCCTTAATCTTTGTTATTATCCTATCTAATATTTATTTTTATTTTGTAATGTGGAAAGAAACTGGAGCATTTTTATGATACCCATGCTTCAAGTGACTCTCTGTCTTAAGCTTTTTTTTGAAAAAAGAAATGCTATAAAAACAAAATATGATCTGTGCTTTGAGGTACATTTGCCAGTTTTGTGTTTGCTTGCAGTAACATCTGTGGCCGGTTAGCTCAGTTGGTTAGAGCATTGTGTAATAACGCCAAGGTCATGGGTTCGATCCCCGTATGGGCCATTTGCTTTTCTTGATGGACAAGAATGGAATAAGCTCATCGGTGGAGTGCATGAATACTTGAAAACATCATAGACACCTATATCACAAAATCTCTTCAAATACATATAAGAAACCAGTGGGAGTGTCATCCTTTGGCTAATGAAGATTTTTCTCTACATGGCTCAGTGACTTTTGTCTCAAATCAAGCAATATGGCATAACTAAGATATGCAAGGGCAAATTAATCAGTTATATTGCTGCTCAAACATAGAGGGCACTAGGTGTTACTAGAAGAAGAAGAAGATATGTGCTCCCTTCTCATTAGTGCACACTGAAGTAAAAAAAATGGAGAATTTCTAAAGACCAGAGCACAAGTAATGGATCTCTGCATTCTTATTGCATCTTTTCTTATTTCCAAATATTTGACATACTTCTGATTTGATCAGTTTAAAAATGAGTTTAAAGAAAGGACATCACTGAAGATGATGGAATTTATATGAATTTTAAATGAAGATTTGCAATACTCATACATTGAATGAAAATGGAGCTTTGAACAAAAGGAAAATAAACAATGTTAGCTCCCACGAGATATGAACTCAGATTACTAAATTCAAAGTCCAGGGTGCTAACAATTACACCATGGAACCCTCACCTGAGCAATGGCATCTACTGAAGTGCGCTCATCTTTTAAATGCAAAGAAAAGAAATTCAATACTTTTTATATATTATTTCAAGTTTCTAATAAGCTCAGGGATGCAATAGGTATTATGTAGAAAATTTGTCCAAAACCAATGATAGTATATAAAAAGTAACCTATTTTTTAAAGGAGAAGATAGATACTAGAAACCTAAATGCCTAGGACCAATTTCAGTTGGAACATCACCCCTTATGTTATCCTAGCATTGAATTGACAGTTTTTCTGTATTTCCATATTTGCATATCAGCCACTTACAATTGTTTCAAGCTTTATAAGAGAGGACTGCCTTTTTTATAGACCAAGGATGACAGTCTCTTGTGAGTTAAGTCTGATAATGACATCACAATTTGTAAATTAAGCTATAGTATGATTACAGAGTGTAGACTGAATAAAATGGGCTAGCATTCTTTATTTCCAATGGGCACATTAAGCTACTTCCCCAATATATATTTTTTTGTGTTAAAAGTTATTCATACACAATTTGGTAAAACATACTAAATTTAATACATAATGGATTACATCCTGGGATTATCTTTTTCAACAATCTGTAAATTTACAATTAAAAATTGTGTATTAGATTTTTCAGATTGATTTTGCTTAGATTTGCATATACTCCTTGTCTAAATTGTCTATTTTTATACTATTACTAGATTTCTTAATCTTTGTTATTATCCTATCTAATATTTATTTTTATTTTGTAATGTGGAAAGAAACTGGAGCATTTTTATGATACCCATGCTTCAAGTGACTCTATGGCTTAAGCTTTTTTTAAAAAATGAAATGCTATAAAAACAAAATATGATCTGTGCTTTGAGGTACATTTACCAGTTTTGTGTTTGCTTGCAGTATCATCTGTGGCCGGTTAGCTCAGTTGGTTAGAGCATTGTGCTAATAACGTCAAGGTCATGGGTTTGATCCCCGTATGGGCCATTTGCTTTTCTTGATGGACAAGAATGGAATAAGCTCATCGGTGGAGTGCATGAATACTTGAAAACATCATAGACACCTATATCACAAAGTCTATTCAAATACATATAAGAAACCAGTGGGAGTGTCATCCTTTGGCTAATGAAGATTTTTCTCTACATGGCTCAGTGACTTTTGTCTCAAATCAAGCAATATGGCATAACTAAGATATGCAAGGGCAAATTAATCAGTTATTATATTGCTGCTCAAACATAGAGGGCACTAGGTGTTACTAGAAGAAGAAGAAGATATGTGCTCCCTTCTAATTAGTGCACACTGAAGTAAAAAAAATGGAGAATTTCTAAAGACCAGAGCACAAGTAATGGATCTCTGCATTCTTAATGCATCTTTTCTTATTTCCAAATATTTGACATACTTCTGATTTGATCAGTTTAAAAATGAGTTTAAAGAAAGGACACCACTGAAGATGATGCAATTTATATGAATTTTAAATGAAGATTTGCAATACTCATACATTGAATGAAAATGGAGCTTTGAACAAAAGGAAAATAAACAATGTTAGCTCCCACGAGATATGAACTCAGATTAATAAATTCAAAGTCCAGGGTGCTAACAATTACACCATGGAACCCTCACCTGAGCAATGGCATCTACTGAAGTGCGCTCATCTTTTAAATGCAAAGAAAAGAAATTCAATACTTTATATATATTATTTCAAGTTTCTAATAAGCTCAGGGATGCAATAGGTATTATGTAGAAAATTTGTCCAAAACCAATGATAGTATATAAAAAGTAACCTATTTTTTAAAGGAGAAGATAGATACTAGAAACCTAAATGCCTAGGACCAATTTCAGTTGGAACATCACCCCTTATGTTATCCTAGCATTGAATTGACAGTTTTTCTGTATTTCCATATTTGCATATCAGCCACTTACAATTGTTTCAAGCTTTATAAGAGAGGACTGCCTTTTTTATAGACCAAGGATGAAAGTCTCTTGTGAGTTAAGTCTGATAATGACATCACAATTTGTAAATTAAGCTATAGTATGATTACAGAGTGTAGACTGAATAAAATGGGCTAGCATTCTTTATTTCCAATGGGCACATTAAGCTACTTCCCCAATATATATTTTTTGTGTTAAAAGTTATTCATACACAATTTGGTAAAACATACTAAATTTAATACATAATGGATTACATCCTGGGATTATCTTTTTCAACAATCTGTAAATTTACAATTAAAAATTGTGTATTAGATTTTTCAGATTGATTTTGCTTAGATTTGCATATACTCCTTGTCTAAATTGTCTATTTTTATACTATTACTAGATTCCTTAATCTTTGTTATTATCCTATCTAATATTTATTTTTATTTTGTAATGTGGAAAGAAACTGGAGCATTTTTATGATACCCATGCTTCAAGTGACTCTATGGCTTAAGCTTTTTTTGAAAAATGAAATGCTATAAAAACAAAATATGATCTGTACTTTGAGGTACATTTACCAGTTTTGTGTTTGCTTGCAGTAACATCTGTGGCCGGTTAGCTCAGTTGGTTAGAGCATTGTGCTAATAACATCAAGGTCATGGGTTTGATCCCCGTATGGGCCATTTGCTTTTCTTGATGGACAAGAATGGAATAAGCTCATCGGTGGAGTGCATGAATACTTGAAAACATCATAGACACCTATATCACAAAATCTCTTCAAATACATATAAGAAACCAGTGGGAGTGTCATCCTTTGGCTAATGAAGATTTTTCTCTACATGGCTCAGTGACTTTTGTCTCAAATCAAGCAATATGGCATAACTAAGATATGCAAGGGCAAATTAATCAGTTATTATATTGCTGCTCAAACATAGAGGGCACTAGGTGTTACTAGAAGAAGAAGAAGATATGTGCTCCCTTCTCATTAGTGCACACTGAAGTAAAAAAAATGGAGAATTTCTAAAGACCAGAGCACAAGTAATGGATCTCTGCATTCTTATTGCATCTTTTCTTATTTCCAAATATTTGACATACTTCTGATTTGATCAGTTTAAAAATGAGTTTAAACAAAGGACACCACTGAAGATGATGGAATTTATATGAATTTTAAATGAAGATTTGCAATACTCATACATTGAATGAAAATGGAGCTTTGAACAAAAGGAAAATAAACAATGTTAGCTCCCACGAGATATGAACTCAGATTACTAAATTCAAAGTCCAGGGTGCTAACAATTACACCATGGAACCCTCACCTGAGCAATGGCATCTACTGAAGTGCGCTCATCTTTTAAATGCAAAGAAAAAAAATTCAATACTTTATATATATTATTTCAAGTTTCTAATAAGCTCAGGGATGCAATAGGTATTATGTAGAAAATTTGTCCAAAACCAATGATAATATATAAAAAGTAACCTATTTTTTAAAGGAGAAGATAGATACTAGAAACCTAAATGCCTAGGACCAATTTCAGTTGGAACATCGCCCCTTATGTTATCCTAGCATTGAATTGACAGTTTTTCTGTATTTCCATATTTGCATATCAGCCACTTACAATTGTTTCAAGCTTTATAAGAGAGGAGTGCCTTTTTTATAGACCAAGGATGAAAGTCTCTTGTGAGTTAAGTCTGATAATGACATCACAATTTGTAAATTAAGCTTTAGTATGATTACACAGTGTAGACTGAATAAAAAGTGCTTTCCTATGGATTGAAGTTTGTATTTTCTTAAGCTTTGCATTCCTAAATGGGCTAGCATTCTTTATTTCCAGTGGGCACATTAAGATACTTCCCCAATATATATTTTTTTGTGTTAAAAGTTATTCATACACAACTTTGTAAAACATACTAAATTTAATACATAATGGATTACATCCTGGGATTATCTTTTTCAACAATCTGTAAATTTACAGTAAAAAATTGTGTATTAGATTTTTCAGATTGATTTTGCTTAGATTTGCATATACTCCTTGTCTAAATTGTCTATTTTTATACTATTACTAGATGCCTTAATCTTTGTTATTATCCTATCTAATATTTAATTTTATTTTGTAATGTGGAAAGAAACTGGAGCATTTTTATGATACCCATGCTTCAAGTGACTCTATGGCTTATGCTTTTTTTTGAAAAATGAAATGCTATAAAAACAAAATATGATCTGTGCTTTGAGGTACATTTGCCAGTTTTGTGTTTGCTTGCAGTAACATCTGTGGCCGGTTAGCTCAGTTGGTTAGAGCGTGGTGCTAATAACGCCAAGTTCATGGGTTTGATCCCCATATGGGCCGTTTGCTTTTCTTGATGGACAAGAATGGAATAAGCTCATCGGTGGAGTGCATGAATACTTGAAAACATCATAGACACATATATCACAAAATCTCTTCAAATACATATAAGAAACCAGTGGGAGTGTCATCCTTTGGCTGATGAAGATTTTTCTCTACATGGCTCAGTGACTTTTGTCTCAAATCAAGCAATATGCCATAACTAAGATATGCAAGGGCAAATTAATCAGTTATTATATTGCTGCTCAAACATAGAGGGCACTAGGTGTTACTAGAAGAAGAAGAAGAAAAAGAAGATATGTGCTCCCTTCTCATTAGTGCACACTGAAGTAAAAAAAATGGAGAATTTCTAAAGACCAGAGCACAAGTAATGGACCTCTGCATTCTTATTGCATCTTTTCTTATTTCCAAATATTTGACATACTTCTGATTTGATAAGTTTAAAAATGAGTTTAAACAAAGGACACCACTGAAGATGATGGAATTTATATGAATTTTAAATGAAGATTTGCAATACTCATACATTGAATGAAAATGGAGCTTTGAACAAAAGAAAATAAACAATGTTAGCTCCCACGAGATATGAACTCAGATTACTAGATTCAAAGTCCAGGGTGCTAACAATTACACCATGGAACCCTCACCTGAGCAATGGAATCTACTGAAGTGTGCTCATCTTTTATATGCAAAGAAAAGAAATTCAATACTTTATATATATTATTTCAAGTTTCTAATAAGCTCAGGGATGCAATAGGTATTATGTAGAATATTTGTCCAAAACCAATGATAATATATAAAAAGTAACCTATTTTTTAAAGGAGAAGATCGATACTAGAAACCTAATTGCCTAGGACCAATTTCAGTTGGAGCATCACCCCTTATGTTATCCTAGCATTGAAATGACAGTTTTTCTGTATTTCCATATTTGCATATCAGCCACATACAATTGTTTCAAGCTTTATAAGAGAGGACTGCCTTTTTATAGACCAAGGATGAAAGTCTCTTGTGAGTTTAGTCTGATAATGACATCACAATTTGTAAATTAAGCTATAGTATGATTACAGAGTGTAGACTGAATAAAAAGTGCTTTCCTATGAATTGAAGTTTGTATTTTTTTAAGCTTTGCATTCCAAAATAGGCTAGCATTCTTTATTTCCAATGGGCACATTAAGCTACTTCCCCAGTATATATTTTTTTGTGTTAAAAGTTATTCATACACAACTTGGTAAAACATACTAAATTTAATACATAATGGATTACTTCCTGGGATTATCTTTTTCAACAATCTGTTAATTTACAATTAAAAATTGTGTATTAGAATTTTCAGATTGATTTTGCTTAGATTTGCATATACTCCTTGTCTAAATTGTCTATTTTTATACTATTACTAGATGCCTTAATCTTTGTTATTATCCTATCTAATATTTATTTTTATTTTGTAATGTGGAAAGAAACTGGAGCATTTTTATGATACCCATGCTTCAAGTGACTCTATGGCTTAAGCTTTTTTTTGAAAAATGAAATGCTATAAAAACAAAATATGATCTGTGCTTTGAGGTACATTTGCCAGTTTTGTGTTTGCTTGCAGTAACATCTGTGGCCGGTTAGCTCAGTTGGTTAGAGTGTGGTGCTAATAACGCCAAGGTCATGGGTTTGATCCCCATATGGGCCCTTTGCTTTTCTTGATGGACAAGAATGGAATAAGCTCATCGGTGGAGTGCATGAATACTTGAAAACATCATAGACACATATATCACAAAATCTCTTCAAATACATATAAGAAACCAGTGGGAGTGTTATCCTTTGGCTAATGAAGATTTTTGTCTACGTGGCTCAGTGACTTTTGTCTCAAATCAAGCAATATGGCATAACTAAGATATGCAAGGGCAAATTAATCAGTTATTATATTGCTGCTCAAACATAGAGGGCACTAGGTGTTACTAGAAGAAGAAGAAGAAGATATGTGCTCCCTTCTCATTAGTGCACACTGAAGTAAAAAAAAATGGAGAATTTCTAAAGACCAGAGCACAAGTAATGGATCTCTGCATTCTTATTGCATCTTTTCTTATTTCCAAATATTTGACATACTTCTGATTTGATAAGTTTAAAAATTAGTTTAAACAAAGAACACCACTGAAGATGATGGAATTTATATGAATTTTAAATGAAGATTTGCAATACTCATACATTGAATGAAAATGGAGCTTTGAACAAAAGGAAAATAAACAATGTTAGCTCCCACGAGATATGAACTCAGATTACTAAATTCAAAGTCCAGGGTGCTAACAATTACACCATGGAACCCTCACCTGAGCAATGGCATCTACTGAAGTGCGCTCATCTTTTAAATGCAAAGAAAAAAAATTCAATACTTTATATATATTATTTCAAGTTTCTAATAAGCTCAGGGATGCAATAGGTATTATGTAGAAAATTTGTCCAAAACCAATGATAATATATAAAAAGTAACCTATTTTTTAAAGGAGAAGATAGATACTAGAAACCTAAATGCCTAGGACCAATTTCAGTTGGAACATCGCCCCTTATGTTATCCTAGCATTGAATTGACAGTTTTTCTGTATTTCCATATTTGCATATCAGCCACTTACAATTGTTTCAAGCTTTATAAGAGAGGAGTGCCTTTTTTATAGACCAAGGATGAAAGTCTCTTGTGAGTTAAGTCTGATAATGACATCACAATTTGTAAATTAAGCTTTAGTATGATTACACAGTGTAGACTGAATAAAAAGTGCTTTCCTATGGATTGAAGTTTGTATTTTCTTAAGCTTTGCATTCCTAAATGGGCTAGCATTCTTTATTTCCAGTGGGCACATTAAGATACTTCCCCAATATATATTTTTTTGTGTTAAAAGTTATTCATACACAACTTTGTAAAACATACTAAATTTAATACATAATGGATTACATCCTGGGATTATCTTTTTCAACAATCTGTAAATTTACAGTAAAAAATTGTGTATTAGATTTTTCAGATTGATTTTGCTTAGATTTGCATATACTCCTTGTCTAAATTGTCTATTTTTATACTATTACTAGATGCCTTAATCTTTGTTATTATCCTATCTAATATTTAATTTTATTTTGTAATGTGGAAAGAAACTGGAGCATTTTTATGATACCCATGCTTCAAGTGACTCTATGGCTTATGCTTTTTTTTGAAAAATGAAATGCTATAAAAACAAAATATGATCTGTGCTTTGAGGTACATTTGCCAGTTTTGTGTTTGCTTGCAGTAACATCTGTGGCCGGTTAGCTCAGTTGGTTAGAGCGTGGTGCTAATAACGCCAAGTTCATGGGTTTGATCCCCATATGGGCCGTTTGCTTTTCTTGATGGACAAGAATGGAATAAGCTCATCGGTGGAGTGCATGAATACTTGAAAACATCATAGACACATATATCACAAAATCTCTTCAAATACATATAAGAAACCAGTGGGAGTGTCATCCTTTGGCTGATGAAGATTTTTCTCTACATGGCTCAGTGACTTTTGTCTCAAATCAAGCAATATGGCATAACTAAGATATGCAAGGGCAAATTAATCAGTTATTATATTGCTGCTCAAACATAGAGGGCACTAGGTGTTACTAGAAGAAGAAGAAGAAAAAGAAGATATGTGCTCCCTTCTCATTAGTGCACACTGAAGTAAAAAAAATGGAGAATTTCTAAAGACCAGAGCACAAGTAATGGACCTCTGCATTCTTATTGCATCTTTTCTTATTTCCAAATATTTGACATACTTCTGATTTGATAAGTTTAAAAATGAGTTTAAACAAAGGACACCACTGAAGATGATGGAATTTATATGAATTTTAAATGAAGATTTGCAATACTCATACATTGAATGAAAATGGAGCTTTGAACAAAAGAAAATAAACAATGTTAGCTCCCACGAGATATGAACTCAGATTACTAGATTCAAAGTCCAGGGTGCTAACAATTACACCATGGAACCCTCACCTGAGCAATGGAATCTACTGAAGTGTGCTCATCTTTTATATGCAAAGAAAAGAAATTCAATACTTTATATATATTATTTCAAGTTTCTAATAAGCTCAGGGATGCAATAGGTATTATGTAGAATATTTGTCCAAAACCAATGATAATATATAAAAAGTAACCTATTTTTTAAAGGAGAAGATCGATACTAGAAACCTAATTGCCTAGGACCAATTTCAGTTGGAGCATCACCCCTTATGTTATCCTAGCATTGAAATGACAGTTTTTCTGTATTTCCATATTTGCATATCAGCCACATACAATTGTTTCAAGCTTTATAAGAGAGGACTGCCTTTTTATAGACCAAGGATGAAAGTCTCTTGTGAGTTTAGTCTGATAATGACATCACAATTTGTAAATTAAGCTATAGTATGATTACAGAGTGTAGACTGAATAAAAAGTGCTTTCCTATGAATTGAAGTTTGTATTTTTTTAAGCTTTGCATTCCAAAATAGGTTAGCATTCTTTATTTCCAATGGGCACATTAAGCTACTTCCCCAGTATATATTTTTTTGTGTTAAAAGTTATTCATACACAACTTGGTAAAACATACTAAATTTAATACATAATGGATTACTTCCTGGGATTATCTTTTTCAACAATCTGTTAATTTACAATTAAAAATTGTGTATTAGAATTTTCAGATTGATTTTGCTTAGATTTGCATATACTCCTTGTCTAAATTGTCTATTTTTATACTATTACTAGATGCCTTAATCTTTGTTATTATCCTATCTAATATTTATTTTTATTTTGTAATGTGGAAAGAAACTGGAGCATTTTTATGATACCCATGCTTCAAGTGACTCTATGGCTTAAGCTTTTTTTTGAAAAATGAAATGCTATAAAAACAAAATATGATCTGTGCTTTGAGGTACATTTGCCAGTTTTGTGTTTGCTTGCAGTAACATCTGTGGCCGGTTAGCTCAGTTGGTTAGAGTGTGGTGCTAATAACGCCAAGGTCATGGGTTTGATCCCCATATGGGCCCTTTGCTTTTCTTGATGGACAAGAATGGAATAAGCTCATCGGTGGAGTGCATGAATACTTGAAAACATCATAGACACATATATCACAAAATCTCTTCAAATACATATAAGAAACCAGTGGGAGTGTTATCCTTTGGCTAATGAAGATTTTTGTCTACGTGGCTCAGTGACTTTTGTCTCAAATCAAGCAATATGGCATAACTAAGATATGCAAGGGCAAATTAATCAGTTATTATATTGCTGCTCAAACATAGAGGGCACTAGGTGTTACTAGAAGAAGAAGAAGAAGATATGTGCTCCCTTCTCATTAGTGCACACTGAAGTAAAAAAAAATGGAGAATTTCTAAAGACCAGAGCACAAGTAATGGATCTCTGCATTCTTATTGCATCTTTTCTTATTTCCAAATATTTGACATACTTCTGATTTGATAAGTTTAAAAATTAGTTTAAACAAAGAACACCACTGAAGATGATGGAATTTATATGAATTTTAAATGAAGATTTGCAATACTCATACATTGAATGAAAATGGAGCTTTGAACAAAAGGAAAATAAACAATGTTAGCTCCCACGAGATATGAACTCAGATTACTAGATTCAAAGTCCAGGGTGCTAACAATTACACCATGGAACCCTCACCTGAGCAATGGAATCTACTGAAGTGCGCTCATCTTTTAAATGCAAAGAAAAGAAATTCAATACTTTATATATATTATTTCAAGTTTCTAATAAGATCAGGGATGCAATAGGTATTATGTAGAATATTTGTCCAAAACCAATGATAATATATAAAAAGTAACTTATTTTTCAAAGGAGAAGATAGATACTAGAAACCTAATTGCCTAGGACCAATTTCAGTTGGAGCATCACCCCTTATGTTATCCTAGCATTGAATTGACAGTTTTTCTGTATTTCCATATTTGCATATCAGCCACTTACAATTGTTTCAAGCTTTATAACAGAGGACTGCCTTTTTTTATAGACCAAGGATGAAAGTCTCTTGTGAGTTAAGTCTGATAATGACATCACAATTTGTAAATTAAGCTATAGTATGATTACAGAGTGTAGACTGAATAAAAAGTGCTTTCCTATGGATTGAAGTTTGTATTTTCTTAAGCTTTGCATTCCAAAATGGGCTAGCATTCTTTATTTCCAATGGGCACATTAAGCTACTTCCCCAATATGACAAGTATATATACTTTCCAATAAGAAGCTGAACTGTTGGACCCCAGCTGGAGTTATACCCGTAGTACATACCGGCCGCAGTATTCATCTGCTGGTTGTTTATTCTTGAGTGGAGAGGAGCCGCTCACCGGTGCCTGCAAACGGCACGTAGAGGTGGAGACCTGTGGAGCATTCAGACCGAGCAGGACAGGTTGTAGCAGGCGCCAGTGCAGGTGCCGTTTTCCCCGCAGCTAGAAGCCAGTGTGGTGGACGTCGGGATGTACTCATGCTGATACTACTTGCTCACACCTCACGTAAGATTCCGGTTGAAAACGGCTCTCATTCATTTTACTGACCTATGTTGGATTATTATATTCAAAGGAACTTTGATACAAAGTGACTGTCTATTGGAAACATCTATTATACGGGTTCTACCAGCAGCTACACTTGATCTATTTTTTTGACTTTGTAAATCAAGTCATTTAGCTATAGAGCTAGTTTTTACACCTCTGTGCACAGAATATGCTTAAGTCCACCTCCTTTTATTGGAAAGTATATATACTTGTCATCTTAGATGTTTAAACTACTAAGACCGGTCTTGTTTTATGATTTGTGATTATTCATATATTGTTAAATATTTTTAATTCAATAGGAGTCTGGTATTTTTGTCAGCCATATCATATAAATTTACAATATAGCGCAAAAGTTTCTAACAATTGGAGTTTTGTGGTTAATTGCACTTGGGTGGCCCAGTGCAATTTGATTGACCTGCTAACCCCAGGTCATTAACTTTTTGCAGCTGATTGTTATTATATCCAAAAGGGTTTTCTATAGCATTTGATATTAGCGCCTGATAAAAAAAGGTTTTTACTTCCCCAATATATATTTTTTTGTGTTAAAAGTCATTCATTCACAACTTGGTAAAACATACTAAATTTAATACATAATGGATTACATCCTGGGATTATCTTTTTCAACAATCTGTAAATTTACAAATAAAAATTGTGTATTAGATTTTTCAGATTGATTTTGCTTAGATTTGCATATACTCCTTATATAAATTGTCTATTTTTATACTATTACTAGATGCCTTAATCTTTGTTATTATCCTATCTAATATTTATTTTTATTTTGTAATGTGGAAAGAAACTGGAGCATTTTTATGATACCCATGCTTCAAGTGACTCTATGGCTTAAGCTTTTTTTTGAAAAATGTAATGCTATAAAAACAAAATATGATCTGTGCTTTGAGGTACATTTGCCAGTTTTGTGTTTGCCTGCAGTAACATCTGTGGCCGGTTAGCTCAGTTGGTTAGAGCGTGGTGCTAATAACGCCAAGGTCACGGGTTTGATTCCTGTATGGGCCATTTGCTTTTCTTGATGGAGAAGAATGGAATAAGCTCATCGGTGGAGTGCATGAATACTTTAAAACATCATAGACACATATATCACAAAATCTCTTCAAATACATATCCGAAGCCAGTGGGAGTGTCATCCTTTGGCTGATGAAGATTTTTCTCTACATGGCTCAGTGACTTTTGTCTCAAATCAAGCAATATGGCATAACTAAGATATGCAAGGGCAAATTAATCATATTATATTGCTGCTCAAACATAGAGGGCACTAGGTGTTGCTAGAAGAAGAAGAAGATATGTGCTCCCCTCTCATTAGTGGACACTGAAGTAAAAAAAATTGAGAATTTCTAAAGACCAGAGCACAAGTAATGGATCGCTGCATTCTTATTGCATCTTTTCTTATTTCCAAATATTTGACATACTTCTGATTTGATAAGTTTAAAAATGAGTTTAAACAAAGGACACCACTGAAGATGATGGAATTTATATGAATTTTAAATGAAGATTTGCAATACTCATACATTGAATGAAAATGGAGCTTTGCACAAAAGGAAAATAAACAATGTTAGCTCCCACGAGATATGAACTCAGATTACTAGATTCAAAGTCCAGGGTGCTAACAATTACACCATGGAACCCTCACCTGAGCAATGGCATCTACTGAAGTGCACTCATCTTTTAAATGCAAAGAAAAGAAATTAAATACTTTATATATATTATTTCAAGTTTCTATTAAGTTCAGGGATGCAATAGGTATTATGTAGAATATTTGTCCAAAACCAATGATAATATATAAAAAGTAACCTATTTTTTAAAGGAGAAGATAGATACTAGAAACCTAAATGCCTAGGACCAATTTCAGTTGGAACATCACCCCTTATGTTATCCTAGCATTGAATTGACAGTTTTTCTGTATTTCCATATTTGCATATCAGCCACTTACAATTGTTTCAAGCTTTATAAGAGAGGACTGCCTTTTTTATAGACCAAGGATGAAAGTCTCTTGTGAGTTAAGTCTGATAATGACATTACAATTTGTAAATAAAGCTATAGTATGATTACAGAGTGTAGACTGAATAAAAAGTGCTTTCCTATGGATTGAAGTTTGTATTTTTTTAAGCTTTGCATTCCAAAATGGGCTAGCATTCTTTATTTCCAATGGGCACATTAAGCTACTTCCCCAATATATATTTTTTTGTGTTAAAAGTTATTCATACACAACTTGGTAAAACATACTAAATTTAATACATAATGGATTACATCCTGGGATTATCTTTTTCAACAATCTGTAAATTTACAATTAAAAATTGTGTATTAGAATTTTCAGATTGATTTTGCTTAAATTTGCATATACTCCTTGTCTAAATTGTCTATTTTTATACTATTACTAGATGCCTTAATCTTTGTTATTATCCTATCTAATATTTATTTTTATTTTGTAATGTGGAAAGAAACTGGAGCATTTTTATGATACCCATGCTTCAAGTGACTCTATGGCTTAAGCTTTTTTTTGAAAAATGAAATGCTATAAAAACAAAATATGATCTGTGCTTTGAGGTACATTTGCCAGTTTTGTGTTTGCTTGCAATAATATCTGTGGCTGGTTAGCTCAGTTGGTTAAAGCGTGGTGCTAATAACGCCAAGGTCATGGGTTCGATCCCCGTATGGGCCATTTGCTTTTCTTGATGGACAAGAATGGAATAACCTGTTTTTTTTTCTTTCTTTCTTCTTGATACATACTACTATAGTAGCTTACTGTAGCAGTCTGCGGTGCTGCTGAGCTGACAGTGTCCAGCAGGTCCGTCATCAGTCATTACATAATAAATATATATACCTGTCCGGCTGCAGTACTAGTGATATTATATATATATATATTAATTTCATCTCATTATCATCCAGTCTATATTAGCAGCAGACACAGTACGGTAGTTCACGGCTGTAGCTACCTCTGTGTCAGCAGTCGCTGATCCATCCATAATTGTATACCACCTACCCGTGGTTTTTTTTTTCTTTCTTCTTGATACATACTACTATAGTAGCTTACTGTAGCAGTCTGCGGTGCTGCTGAGCTGACAGTGTCCAGCAGGTCCGTCATCAGTCATTACATAATAAATATATATACCTGTCCGGCTGCAGTACTAGTGATATTATATATATATATATATATTAATTTCATCTCATTATCATCCAGTCTATATTAGCAGCAGACACAGTACGGTAGTACACGGCTGTAGCTACCTCTGTGTCGGCAGTCGCTGGTCCATCCATAATTGTATACCACCTACCCGTGTTTTTTTTTTTCTATCTTCTTGATACATACTACTATAGTAGCTTACTGTAGCAGTCTGCGGTGCTGCTGAGCTGACAGTGTCCAGCAGGTCCGTCATCAGTCATTACATAATAAATATATACCTGTCCGGCTGCAGTACTAGTGATATTATATATATATATATTAATTTCATCTCATTATCATCCAGTCTATATTAGCAGCAGACACAGTACAGTAGTCCACGGCTGTAGCTACCTCTGTGTCGGCAGTCGCTGGTCCATCCATAATTGTATACCACCTACCCGTGGTTTTTTTTTTTTTCTTTCTTCTTGATACATACTACTATAGTAGCTTACTGTAGCAGTCTGCGGTGCTGCTGAGCTGACAGTGTCCAGCAGGTCCGTCATCAGTCATTACATAATAAATATATATACCTGTCCAGCTGCAGTACTAGTGATATTATATATATATATTAATTTCATCTCATTATCATCCAGTCTATATTAGCAGCAGACACAGTACGGTAGTCCACGGCTGTAGCTACCTCTGTGTCGGCAGTCGCTGGTCCATCCATAATTGTATACCACCTACCCGTGGTTTTTTTTTGTCTTTCTTCTTGATACATACTACTGTAGTAGATTACTGTAGCAGTCTGCGGTGCTGCTGAGCTGACAGTGTCCAGCAGGTCCGTCATCAGTCATTACATAATAAATATATATACCTGTCCGGCTGCAGTACTAGTGATATTATATATATATATATATATTAATTTCATCTCATTATCATCCAGTCTATATTAGCAGCAGACACAGTACGGTAGTCCACGGCTGTAGCTACCTCTGTGTCGGCAGTCGCTGGTCCATCCATAATTGTATACCACCTACCCGTGGTTTTTTTTTTCTTTCTTCTTGATACATACTACTATAGTAGCTTACTGTAGCAGTCTGCGGTGCTGCTGAGCTGACAGTGTCCAGCAGGTCCATCATCAGTCATTACATAATAAATATATATACCTGTCCGGCTGCAGTACTAGTGATATTATATATATATATATATATATATATATTAATTTCATCTCATTATCATCCAGTCTATATTAGCAGCAGACACAGTACGGTAGTCCACGGCTGTAGCCACCTCTGTGTCGGCAGTCGCTTGTCCATCCATAAGTATACTAGTATCCATCCATCTCCATTGTTTACCTGAGGTGCCTTTTAGTTGTGCCTATTAAAATATGGAGAACAAAAATGTTGAGGTTCCAAAATTAGGGAAAGATCAAGATCCACTTCCACCTCGTGCTGAAGCTGCTGCCACTAGTCATGGCCGAGACGATGAAATGCCAGCAACGTCGTCTGCCAAGGCCGATGCCCAATGTCATAGTACAGAGCATGTAAAATCCAAAACACCAAATATCAGTAAAAAAAGGACTCCAAAATCTAAAATAAAATTGTCGGAGGAGAAGCGTAAACTTGCCAATATGCCATTTACCACACGGAGTGGCAAGGAACGGCTGAGGCCCTGGCCTATGTTCATGGCTAGTGGTTCAGCTTCACATGAGGATGGAAGCACTCAGCCTCTCGCTTGAAAAATGAAAAGACTCAAGCTGGCAAAAGCACCGCAAAGAACTGTGCGTTCTTCGAAATCCCAAATCCACAAGGAGAGTCCAATTGTGTCGGTTGCGATGCCTGACCTTCCCAACACTGGACGTGAAGAGCATGCGCCTTCCACCATTTGCACGCCCCCTGCAAGTGCTGGAAGGAGCACCGCAGTCCAGTTCCTGATAGTCAGATTGAAGATGTCAGTGTTGAAGTACACCAGGATGAGGAGGATATGGGTGTTGCTGGCGCTGGGGAGGAAATTGACAAGGAGGATTCTGATGGTGAGGTGGTTTGTTTAAGTCAGGCACCCGGGGAGACACCTGTTGTCCGTGGGAGGAATAGGGCCGTTGACATGCCTGGTGAAAATACCAAAAAAATCAGCTCTTCGGTGTGGAAGTATTTCAACAGAAATGCGGACAACATTTGTCAAGCCGTGTGTTGCCTTTGTCAAGCTGTAATAAGTAGGGGTAAGGACGTTAACCACCTCGGAACATCCTCCCTTATACGTCACCTGCAGCGCATTCATAATAAGTCAGTGACAAGTTCAAAAACTTTGGGCGACAGCGGAAGCAGTCCACTGACCAGTAAATCCCTTCCTCTTGTAACCAAGCTCACGCAAACCACCCCACCAACTCCCTCAGTGTCAATTTCCTCCTTCCCCAGGAATGCCAATAGTCCTGCAGGCCATGTCACTGGCAATTCTGACGAGTCCTCTCCTGCCTGGGATTCCTCCGATGCATCCTTGCGTGTAACGCCTACTGCTGCTGGCGCTGCTGTTGTTGCTGCTGGGAGTCGATGGTCATCCCAGAGGGGAAGTCGTAAGCCCACTTTTACTACTTCCACCAAGCAATTGACTGTCCAACAGTCCTTTGCGAGGAAGATGAAATATCACAGCAGTCATCCTGTTGCAAAGCGGTTAACTGAGGCCTTGACAACTATGTTGGTGTTAGACGTGCGTCCGGTATCCGCCGTTAGTTCACAGGGAACTAGACAATTTCTTGAGGTAGTGTGCCCCCGTTAACCAATACCATCTAGGTTCCACTTCTCTAGGCAGGCGATACCGAGAATGTACACGGACGTCAGAAAAAGACTCACCAGTGTCCTAAAAAATGCAGTTGTACCCAATGTCCACTTAACCACGGACATGTGGACAAGTGGAGCAGGGCAGGGTCAGGACTATATGACTGTGACAGCCCACTGGGTAGATGTATGGACTCCCGCCGCAAGAACAGCAGCGGCGGCACCAGTAGCAGCATCTCGCAAACGCCAACTCTTTCCTAGGCAGGCTACGCTTTGTATCACCGGTTTCCAGAATACGCACACAGCTGAAAACCTCTTACGGCAACTGAGGAAGATCATCGCGGAATGGCTTACCCCAATTGGACTCTCCTGTGGATTTGTGGCATCGGACAACGCCAGCAATATTGTGTGTGCATTAAATATGGGCAAATTCCAGCACGTCCCATGTTTTGCACATACCTTGAATTTGGTGGTGCAGAATTTTTAAAAAAACGACAGGGGCGTGCAAGAGATGCTGTCGGTGGCCAGAAGAATTGCGGGACACTTTCGGCGTACAGGCACCACGTACAGAAGACTGGAGCACCACCAAAAACGCCTGAACCTGCCCTGCCATCATCTGAAGCAAGAAGTGGTAACGAGGTGGAATTCAACCCTATATATGCTTCAGAGGTTGGAGGAGCAGCAAAAGGCCATTCAAGCCTATACAATTGAGCACGATATAGGAGGTGGAATGTACCTGTCTCAAGCGCAGTGGAGAATGATTTCAACGTTGTGCAAGGTTCTGCAACCTTTTGAACTTGCCACACGTGAAGTCAGTTCAGACACTGCCAGCCTGAGTCAGGTCATTCCCCGCATCAGGCTTTTGCAGAAGAAGCTGGAGGCATTGAAGGAGGAGCTAAAAGGGAGCGATTCCGCTAGGCATGTGGGACTTGTGGATGGAGCCCTTAATTCGCTTAACAAGGATTCACAGGTGGTCAATCTGTTGAAATCAGAGCACTACATTTTGGCCACCGTGCTCGATCCTATATTTAAAACCTACCTTGGATCTCTCTTTCCGGCAGACACAAGTCTGCTGGGGTTCAAAGACCTGCTGGTGACAAAATTGTCAAGTCAAGCGGAACGCGACCTGTCAACATCTATTCCTTCACATTCTCCCGCAACTGGGGGGGGCGAGGAAAAGGCTCATAATTCCGAGCCCACCCGCTGGCGGTGATGCAGGGCAGTCTGGAGCGACTGTTGATGCTGACATCTGGTCAGGACTGAAGGACCTGACAACGATTACGGACATGTCGTCTACTGTCACTGCATATGATTCTCTCACCATTGAAAGAATGGTGGAGGATTATATGAGTGACCGCATCCAAGTAGGCACGTCAGACAGTCCGTACTTATACTGGCAGGAAAAAGAGGCAATTTGGAGGCCCTTGCACAAACTGGCTTTATTCTACCTAAGTTGCCCTCCCACAAGTGTGTACTCCGAAAGAGTGTTTAGTGCCGCCGCTCACCTTGTCAGCAATCGGCGTACGAGGTTACTTCCAGAAAATGTGGAGAAGATGATGTTCATTAAAATGAATTATAATCAATTCCTCCGTGGAGACATTGACCAGCAGCAATTGCCTCCACAAAGTACACAGGGAGCTGAGATGGTGGATTCCAGTGGGGACGAATTGATAATCTGTGAGGAGCGGGATGTACACGGTGATATATCAGAGGATGATGATGAGGTGGACATCTTGCCTCTGTAGAGCCAGTTTGTGCAAGGAGAGATTAATTGCTTCTTTTTCGGTGGGGGTCCAAACCAACCCGTCATTTCAGTCACAGTCGTGTGGCAGACCCTGTCACTGAAATGATGGGTTGGTTAAAGTGTGCATGTCCTGTTTATACAACATAAGGGTGGGTGGGAGGGCCCAAGGACAATTCCATCTTGCACCTCTTTTTTCTTTCATTTTTATTTGCGTCATGTGCTGTTTGGGGAGTGTTTTTTGGATGGGCCATCCTGCGTGACACTGCAGTGCCACTCCTAGATGGGCAGGTGTTTGTGTCGGCCACTAGGGTCGATTAGCTTACTCACACAGCTACCTCATTGAGCCTCTTTTTTTCTTCTTTGCGTCATGTGCTGTTTGGGGAGTGTTTTTTGGAAGGGCCATCCTGCGTGACACTGCAGTGCCACTCCTAGATGGGCCAGGTGTTTGTGTCGGCCACTAGGGTCGCTTATCTTGCTCACACAGCTACCTCATTGCGCCTCTTTTTTTCTTTGCGTCATGTGCTGTTTGGGGAGTGTTTTTTGGAAGGGCCATCCTGCGTGACACTGCAGTGCCACTCCTAGATGGGCCAGGTGTTTGTGTCGGCCACTAGGGTCGCTTATCTTACTCACACAGCTACCTCATTGCGCCTCTTTTTTTCTTTGCGTCATGTGCTGTTTGGGGAGTGTTTTTTGGAAGGGCCATCCTGCGTGACACTGCAGTGCCACTCCTAGATGGGCCAAGTGTTTGTGTCGGCCACTAGGGTCGCTTATCTTACTCACACAGCTACCTCATTGCGCCTCTTTTTTTCTTTGCGTCATGTGCTGTTTGGGGAGTGTTTTTTGGAAGGGCCATCCTGCGTGACACTGCAGTGCCACTCCTAGATGGGTCAGGTGTTTGTGTCGGCCACTAGGGTCGCTTATCTTACTCACACAGCTACCTCATTGCGCCTCTTTTTTTCTTTGCGTCATGTGCTGTTTGGGGAGTGTTTTTTGGAAGGGCCATCCTGCGTGACACTGCAGTGCCACTCCTAGATGGGCCAGGTGTTTGTGTCGGCCACTAGGGTCGCTTATTTTACTCACACAGCTACCTCATTGCGCCTCTTTTTTTCTTTGCGTCATGTGCTGTTTGGGGAGTGTTTTTTGGAAAGGCCATCCTGCGTGACACTGCAGTGCCACTCCTAGATGGGCCAGGTGTTTGTGTCGGCCACTAGGGTCGCTTATCTTACTCACACAGCTACCTCATTGCGCCTCTTTTTTTCTTTGCGTCATGTGCTGTTTGGGGAGTGTTTTTTGGAAGGGCCATCCTGCGTGACACTGCAGTGCCACTCCTAGATGGGCCAGGTGTTTGTGTCGGCCACTAGGGTCGCTTATCTTACTCACACAGCTACCTCATTGCGCCTCTTTTTTTCTTTGCGTCATGTGCTGTTTGGGGAGTGTTTTTTGGAAGGGCCATCCTGCGTGACACTGCAGTGCCACTCCTAGATGGGCCAGGTGTTTGTGTCGGCCACTAGGGTCGCTTATCTTACTCACACAGCTAACTCATTGCGCCTCTTTTTTTCTTTGCGTCATGTGCTGTTTTGGGAGTGTTTTTTGGAAGTGCCATCCTGCGTGACACTGCAGTGCCACTCCTAGATGGGCCAGGTGTTTGTGTCGGCCACTAGGGTCGCTTATCTTACTCACACAGCTACCTCATTGCGCCTCTTTTTTTCTTTGCGTCATGTGCTGTTTGGGGAGTGTTTTTTGGAAGGGCCATCCTGCGTGACACTGCAGTGCCACTCCTAGATGGGCCAGGTGTTTGTGTCGGCCACTAGGGTCGCTTAGCTTACTCACACAGCTACCTCATTGCGCCTCTTTTTTTCTTTGCGTCATGTGCTGTTTGGGGAGTGTTTTTTGGAAGGGCCATCCTGCGTGACACTGCAGTGCCACTCCTAGATGGGCCAGGTGTTTGTGTCGGCCACTAGGGTCGCTTAGCTTAGTCATCCAGCGACCTCGGTGCAAATTTTAGGACTAAAAATAATATTGTGAGGTGTGAGGTATTCAGAATAGACTGAAAATGAGTGGAAATTATGGTTTTTGAGGTTAATAATACTTTGGGATCAAAATGACCCCAAAATTCTATAATTTAAGCTGTTTTTTTAGTGTTTTTTGAAAAAAACACCCGAATCCAAAACACACCCGAATCCGACAAAAAAAATTCGGTGAGGTTTTGCCAAAACGCGGTCGAACCCAAAACACGGCCGCGGAACCGAACCCGAAACCAAAACACAAAACCCGAAAAATTTCAAGTGCACATCTCTACTAACAATTACACCATGGAACACTCACCTGAGCAATGGCATCTACTGAAGTGCGCTCATCTTTTAAATGCAAAGAAAAGAAATTCAATACTTTATATATATTATTTCAAGTTTCTATTAAGCTCAGGGATGCAATAGGTATTATGTAGAATATTTGTCCAAAACCAATGATAATATATAAAAAGTAACCTATTTTTTAAAGGAGAAGATAGATACTAGAAACCTAAATGCCTAGGACCAATTTCAGTTGGAACATCACCCCTTATGTTATCCTAGCATTGAATTGACAGTTTTTCTGTATTTCCATATTTGCATATCAGCCACTTACAATTGTTTCAAGCTTTATAAGAGAGGACTGCCTTTTTTATAGACCAAGGATGAAAGTCTCTTGTGAGTTAAGTCTGATAATGACATTACAATTTGTAAATAAAGCTATAGTATGATTACAGAGTGTAGACTGAATAAAAAGTGCTTTCCTATGGATTGAAGTTTGTATTTTTTTAAGCTTTGCATTCCAAAAAGGGCTAGCATTCTTTATTTCCAATGGGCACATTAAGCTACTTCCCCAATATATATTTTTTTGTGTTAAAAGTTATTCATACACAACTTGGTAAAACATACTAAATTTAATACATAATGGATTACATCCTGGGATTATCTTTTTCAACAATCTGTAAATTTACAATTAAAAATTGTGTATTAGATTTTTTAGATTGATTTTGCTGAGATTTGCATATACTCCTTGTCTAAATTGTCTATTTTTATACTATTACTAGATGCCTTAATCTTTGTTATTATCCTATCTAATATTTATTTTTATTTTGTAATGTGGAAAGAAACTGGAGCATTTTTATGATACCCATGCTACAAGTGACTCTATGGCTTAAGCTTTTTTTTTGAAAAATGAAATGCTATAAAAACAAAATATGATCTGTGCTTTGAGGTACATTTGCCAGTTTTGTGTTTGCTTGCAGTAATATCTGTGGCTGGTTAGCTCAGTTGGTTAAAGCCTGGTGCTAATAACGCCAAGGTCATGGGTTCGATCCCCGTATGGGCCATTTGCTTTTCTTGATGGACAAGAATGGAATAAGCTCATCGGTGGAGTGCATGAATACTTGAAAACATCATAGACACATATATCACAAAATCTCTTCAAATACATATAAGAAACCAGTGGGAGTGTCATCCTTTGGCTAATTAAGATTTTTCTCTACATGGCTCAGTGACTTTTGTCTCAAATCAAGCAATATGGCATAACTAAGATATGCAAGGGCAAATTAATCAGTTATTATATTGCTGCTCAAACATAGAGGGCACTAGGTGTTACTAGAAGAAGAAGAAGAAGAAGAAGAAGAAGAAGAAGAAGAAGATATGTGCTCCCTTCTCATTAGTGCACACTGAAGTAAAAAAAATGGAGAATGTCTAAAGACCAGAGCACAAGTAATGGATCTCTGCATTCTTATTGCATCTTTTCTTATTTCCAAATATTTGACATACTTCTGATTTGATAAGTTTAAAAATGAGTTTAAACAAAGGACACCACTGATGATGATGGAATTTATATGAATTTTAAATGAAGATTAGCAATACTCATACATTGAATGAAAATGGAGCTTTGAACAAAAGGAAATTAAACAATGTTAGCTCCCACGAGATATGAACTCAGATTATTAGATTCAAAGTCCAGGGTGCTAACAATTACACCATGGAACCCTCACCTGAGCAATGGAATCTACTGAAGTGCGCTCATCTTTTAAATGCAAAGAAAAGAAATTCAATACTTTATATATATTATTTCAAGTTTCTAATAAGCTCAGGGATGCAATTGGTATTATGTAGAATATTTGTCCAAAACCAATGATAATATATAAAAAGTAACCTATTTTTTAAAGGAGAAGATAGATACTAGAAACCTAAATGCCTAGGACCAATTTCAGTTGGAGCATCACCCCTTATGTAATCCTAGCATTGAATTGACAGTTTTTCTGTATTTCCATATTTGCATGTCAGCCACTTACAATTGTTTCAAGCTTTATAAGAGAGGACTGCCTTTTTTATAGACCAAGGATGAAAGTCTCTTGTGAGTTAAGTCTGATAATGACATCACAATTTGTAAATAAAGCTATAGTATGATTACAGAGTGTAGACTGAATAAAAAGTGCTTTCCTATGGATTGAAGTTTGTATTTTCTAAATCTTTGCATTCCAAAATGGGCTAGCATTCTTTATTTCCAATAGGCACATTAAGCTACTTTCCCAATATATATATTTTTTTGTGTTAAAAGTTATTCATACACAACTTGGTAAAACATACTAAATTTAATACATAATGGATTACATCCTGGGATTATCTTTTTCAACAATCTGTAAATTTACAATTAAAAATTGTGTATTAGATTTTTCAGATTGATTTTGCTTAGATTTGCATATACTCATTGTCTAAATTGTCTATTTTTATACTATTACTAGATGCCTTAATCTTTGTTATTATCCTATCTAATATTTATTTTTATTTTATAATGTGGAAAGAAACTGGAGCATTTTTATGATACCCATGCTTCAAGTGACTCTATGGCTTAAGCTTTTTTTTGAAAATTGAAATGCTATAAAAACAAAATATGATCTGTGCTTTGAGGTCCATTTGCCAGTTTTGTGTTTGCTTGCAGTAACATCTGTGGCCGGTTAGCTCAGTTGGTTAGAGCGTGGTGCTAATAACGCCAAGGTCACGGGTACTATCCCCATATGGGCCATTTGATTTTCTTGATGGACAAGAATGGAATAAGCTCATCGGTGGAGTGCATGAATACTTTAAAACATCATAGACACATATATCACAAAATCTCTTCAAATACATATAAGAAACCAGTGGGAGTGTCATCCTTTGGCTGATGAAGATTTTTCTCTACATGGCTCAGTGACTTTTGTCTCAAATCAAGCAATATGGCATAACTAAGATATGCAAGGGCAAATTAATCAGTTATTATATTGCTGCTCAAACATAGAGGGCACTAGGTGTTACTAGAAGAAGAAGATGATATAAGCTCCCCTCTCATTAGTGCACACTGAAGTAAAAAAAAATGGAGAATTTCTAAAGACCAGAGCACAAGTAATGGATCTCTGCATTCTTATTGCATCTTTTCTTATTTCCAAATATTTGACATACTTCTGATTTGATAAGTTTAAAAATGAGTTTAAACAAACGACACCACTGAAGATGATGGAATTTATATGAATTTTAAATGAAGATTTGCAATACTCATACATTGAATGAAAATGGAGCTTTGAACAAAAGGAAAATAAACAATGTTAGCTCCCACGAGATATGAACTCAGATTACTAGATTCAAAGTCCAGGGTGCTAACAATTACACCATGGAACCCTCACCTGAGCAATGAAATCTACTGAAGTGCGCTCATCTTTTAAATGCAAAGAAAAGAAATTCAATACTTTATATATATTATTTAAAGTTTCTAATAAGCTCAGGGATGCAATAGGTATTATGTACAGATGTGTCCACTATTACCTTTCTGAAAAAAGTATCATGGCCTGCCGTTCATGGCACGAGATAAGCTTTCCTCTTAAGATATACATGGCAAGCCATGTGTATCTCCTCTGAAATATAGTGCAGTACCACTTTTCAGACAGCAGGTGGCATTTTCAGAAACTGAGCAAGCAGAAAGTCTGATAAAGAGATTCTAGAGGGAGTAGTTCAGACCTGATTCTAGCAGCATTTTATTTGCAAATGGGCAAAACCATGGGGGTCATTCCGAAATGATCGCACGCTAGGTTGGTTTGCAGCATTGCGATCAGGTCGAAACTGCACATGCGTATGCACCTCAATGCGCATGTGCGTCGTACGGGTACAAAGCGGATCATTGCTGAGCAATGGATTTAACGAAGAATCGATTCGCACAGCAGATCGCAAGGAGATTGACAGGAAGAGGGCATTTGTGGGTGGCAACTGAATGCTTTCTGGGAGTGTTTGGAAAAACGCAGGCGTGTCCAAGCGTTTGCAGGGCAGGTGTCTGACGTCAATTCCGGACACGAACAGGCTAAAGTGTTTGCCCCGAATTTACATCAGACACCCACCCTGCAAACGCATAGACACACCTGCGTTTTTCCAAACACTCCCAGAAAACGGTCAGTTGACATCCACAAATGTTTTCTTCCAGTCAATCTCCTTGCGATTGTCTGTGCGAATGGATTCTTCATTAAATCCATTGCTCAGCAACGATCCACTTTGTACCTGTGCGACGCGCCTGCGTATTGCGGGGCACACACATGCGCAGTTATGTCCTGATCGCAGCTCAGCAAAACAACCTAGCGTGCAATCAGGCGTGCATGACCCCCATGGTTTTGCCCATCTGCTAACAAAATTGCAGCTATGGGGGGGTCATTCCGAGTTGATCGTAGCCCTGCAAAATTTTGCAGGGCTACGATCAGGAACAGAGACATGCAGGGGATGCCCAGCACAGGGCCAGTCCGCCCTGCAGGTCAGTTACGCCCCCCCCCTGCAGAAGTGCAAAAGTATTGCACAGCGGCAATGCTTTTGTACTTCAGAAGTAGCTCCCGGCCAGCGCAGCTTTAGTGTGCTGGCCGGGAGCTACTCATTGCTACACGGCCCGCAGCGGCTGGTCAGCAGCAGCGATCGGGTCAGAATGACCCCCATGAGCCGTATGTGCAGGGCAATTTATCCATCATGCACACGGGAATATCAGCTGCAGCAGCTAATTGTGAAGTATTAATATTTTTCCAATACATCTCTCATACTAACTTCCAACATGTACCTGGCTCAATGTTGCCTATATGTTTAAAAAAATCTTTTTCCTTGTGATTGATAATGTGCTGATGAAGAGTTCATACAAACTCCACACAGAGATTCAATATAGAAATTATGATACTAACTAAAAGGCACTATTGATACTTGTCATTTTTTGCAATTGTTTGGTGGTTAAGGTGCGAGTAGAGAGAATTTTTGGTATTTCAATACCACATATATTTCACTGGGATCCGGTCTGAAGGTCGACAGTGTCTGCCATACAAGTGGGTGCTGCGTCTGTCTGCCACAAATCGGTCCAGTGCTGAGGCTGTGTTGCCATAATAAATCACTGGGTGCTCTGTCTGCCATACAAGTGGGTGCTGTGCCTGTCTGCCACAAATCAGTCCTGTGCTTGGGCTGTGCTCCATAATAAGTCACTGGGTGCTCTGCCTGCCATACAAGTGGGTGAAGAAACATGAGACCCAGGGCCTGATCAGCCATAAGCCTGCAGCCGGAATGGCTGAGTCCTGGGGGGGCACCGGCACAATAGGTGCTTAGGCTCTACCTACTACTGGAAGCTGCAGATTCCATGCAGACAGCATGGAAGACGGCCCTTATAGGAGACAGATGCCAGGGGTATTACTAGACCATTACCCAGCGCTACCCAGAATGAGCATGTAACCCCCTGGCTCTAAGCATATAACCCCTATGGCAAAAAGCATATGTAACCCCTGGCAACGAGCATGTGACCGGGTCAGACTTCCGGTCAGCAGAATCAAGGATGCCGGTGGCTTCTCCTCCCACCTCTAGCCACCAACAGCACCGTGGGCAGCAACATGGACATCCATATGTGCAGGGCAATTTATCCATCAGGCACACGGGAATATCAGCAGCGGCAGCTAATTGTAAAGTATTAATATATCTCCAATACATGTGGGAGTGCCAGTAGTGTCCTCTGTGCAGAGGTGTAGGTTGTGTAATCAGTGCAGGGGGGCTGGCAGTATCCCCAGTGCAGGAGTGTCAGTAGTGCGGGAGATGTCCTCCTTGCACTTGGTTGATGGTACCGTGGACACTTCTGGCACTCCCGCACTGAGGACACCTCAGCAGGAAGCGTCCTGCTATGCAAAACCATTCACTCCCGCTGACATCGCTGGGCAGGCGGAAAATCACTCAGTATGTATGCGCTGAGTGGTTTTCTGCCCAGCGATATCGGTGATCACACGGGCTCAGCAAGATCACTCAGCACACAGAGCTGCACCAGCGATGTGTGCTGAGCGATCTGTCACTGCCCGTGTTTGCAATAGAGAAAACATGGGTGATGACTAGATCTTTCAAGCATGCAGGGACGCACATCACTATCGCTATAGTCCATACACACATAGCGATTTGTGCTGTATTTCTAAGTGACTCAGCAAATATATTAGAAAAGCAGCCCAAATCGCTATGTGTGTGTGATTGTATTCAGGTCGTTCTGATGTACAGTATTGCCAGCTTTAGAGTCCAGTTCTTAATTGTGTAGGTGTGAAAATCTCAGTGTGAGAGGCCTTTGAAGTAGATTCCTTGGGGAATAGAGATACAGCACAGTAACATGTATTCTGGGTGGGGGAAGGGCTGCTGTCCTGGAATTTGAAATAAACAGTGAACTTTTAGCAATTCAGAGCCTCAGTTTATTAATGCAAAAATTGGAGTTATTTGTTACTCAGAGCACAGAGGTGAATGAAGTCTAAAGTGACATTAAAGAATAAGTTAATTAAAACCTAATAGTGCTACAAGGTAACGGAACATATTATAAGACTTTGCAATGATAAAATAATTCCAACTAAATAGTATAAATATACTGTAAGTTAGACAAAACTGAATGCAATCACTTGGATGCTTTGTACAATCCATACACAATTACAGTATACAGTGTTGCAGAGGTGACTACTTTTTTTTTTAAAAACAATTTTCAAGATTGCATAACAAATGTAATACTAGGGTGAAGTACATGTTTACAGATAAAATATAACAAATTAATTAATTTAAGCAGGTAGTCTAATTTTGATATTTCAAGCATTTGCAGAAAGGATGAGTACGATAGGTAAAGGGCCCTTTATGCAAATTCTATGCATTATTCATTTGCGTACTGTCTTTTTTGATGTGTCGACATATGGCCTGTCGACCAATATTGGTCGACCTAATGACTGTTGACCTTCTTTTTGTCGACAATAGGATCCATTCCAATTACATGCAGCTGGCTTGTCCATTTCTTTCTATAATCACTGGCAGCACAGAAAATAAATGGTCTACATAATTATTACAGGTCTCCAATGTAAGTACGTTTTTCCAAAATGTATTGATGCCATCAATCAGTTGCTCTTTTGTCCTTGGCTTACATTGAGAACGAATATAACTTTTCATTTGAGACCACACTAGCTCGATAGGATTCATGTCCGGTGATCTGTGAAAAGTCAATAAAGGGAGAGAATTTAAAAATGGAATATTTGGCATTTCATGCTTTACAGTGCGGGAGGTGTCCTCAGTCCATGAGTGCTAGCAATAGGTGTGCCGGCAGGGCAGGGGTGTCGTCAGTGCAAAAGGTGTCCTCATTGCAGGAGTGCCGGCAGTGAGGGCGGTGTCCTCATTGCAGGAGTTCAGGGGTGCCAGCAGTGTGGGAGTTCCGGAAGTGTCCTCAGTGCAGGGGTGCCGGCAGTGTCGGCAGTGCGGGAGGTGTCCTTAGTGCAAGAATTCTGACAGTATCCCCAGTGCAGGAGTGTCAGCAGTGCAGGCAGTGCCGGTGGTGTCCTCAGTGCAGGGGTGTCGGCAGTGTCGGCAGTGCAGGAGTACTGGAGGTGTCCTTAGTGCAAGAGTTCAGGGGTGTCGGCAGTTTGGGAGTGCCAGAAGTGTCCTCGGTGCAGGGGTTCCAGCAGTGTTGGCAGTGTGGGAGGTGTCCCCAGTGCAGGAGTTCAGGGGTGCTGGCAGTGTTGGCAGTGCGGGAGTGTCGGAAGTGTCCTCGGTGCAGGGGTGCCAGCAGTGTGGGAGGTGTCCTCAGTCTAGGAGTGCTGGCAGTATCCCCAGTGCAGGTGTGCCGGCAGTGTCGACAGTGCGGGAGGTGTCCTCATTGCAGGAATTCAGGGGTGCCGGCAGTGTGGGGTTGCCGGAAGTGTCCTCGGTGTAGAAGTGCCGGCAGTGCGGGAGGTGTCCTCAGTCCATGAGTGCTAGCAATAGGTGTGCCGGCAGGGCAGGGGTGTCGGCAGTGCAAAAGGTGTCCTCATTGCAGGAGTGCTGGCAGTGAGGGCGGTGTCCTCATTGCAAGAGTTCAGGGGTGCCAGCAGTGTGGGAGTGCCGGAAGTGTCCTCTGTGCAGGGGTGCCGGCAGTGTCGGCAGTGCAGGAGGTGTCCTCAGTGCAGGAATGCTAGCAGTATACCCAGTGCAGGAGTGTCGGCAGTGCGGGAAGTGCCGGCGGTGTCCTCAGTGCAGGGGTACCGGCAGTGTCGGCAGTGCGGGAGTACTGGAGGTGTCCTTAGTGCAGGAGTTCAAGGGTGTCGGCAGTGTGGGAGTGCCAGAAGTGTCCTTGGTGCGAGAGGTGTCTTCAGTGCAGGAGTGCTGGCAGTATCCCCAGCGCAGGGTTGCCAGAAGTGTCAGCAGTCAGGGGTGCAGGCAGTGTGGGAGTGCCGGAAGTGTCCTCGGTGCAAAAGTGCCGGCAGTGTCGGCAGTGCAGGGGGTGTCCTCAGCGCAGGAGTGCTGGCAGCATCCCCAGTGCAGGGGTGCCGGCAGTGTGGGCAGTGCCGGCTGTGTCCTCAGTGCAGGGGTGCCGGTGACTTACTTACCTGCTGCAACGTTTTCAGCCTGTTCGGTCCTGGCTCTGACGTCAAACACCCGTCCTGGACACGCCTGCGTTTCTCTCACTACACCCGCGTTTTCTTACCCCCCCCCCCCCCCCCCCCCCCCCCCGAAAACGGCTGCAAACGGTGAGTTGATGCCCAGGTACCCCCTCCGCCTGTCAATCTTCGTGCGATCATTGCAGCGATCGCTTTTTTAGGTTCCAGCGTCGTTTCCTGTCGATGGCCGTGCGTGCGCATAGCGGCCTTCGCACATGTGCAGTAGGGACCCGATTGCAGCTGTGCGAACGACAACACGCTGCGATTGGGTCATAATGACCCCCTAAGTCCAGAACTACTTAGAAACTGCACAACATTTTTTACCATAACAGGCCTGCACAAGTGATCAAAGCCTTGGTATGGGAAAAAAAACAACCCTCATAGGCGGAGGTTAGTTTGTCGCACGGGCTGAAAAAAGCATCTTCGTCTGATCAACTCGTAATGAGGCCCTTTATTTGGAAATATTTTATCATTGCAAAATCTTATAATATGTTCTTTTACTCTATAGCACTAAGGTTTTTATTAACTTATTATTTAATTTCACTTTAGATTTCATTCACCTCTGTGCTTTGAGCAACATACTGTATAGTAAGCAGGGACGTGCCCACCGCACGTCACTGATAGTAACATCCCCCAGCCAGGATAAAATCTGTAATCCCTAATGCACACCGAGTGAAAAAATTATTATTATTAATTATTCATGGGGTGGGTGTGGGGTGCGGTGGCCCCTGTGTCGGTATGGCTGGGCTGCTTCAGGTCGGCACACCCTAACACTTTATTAACACTTATGATTTTCCCTATCACTTTGTATATATTATTTTAATCACACCACTTACATAGCACTTCTGTGCTTCTTATTAACCCCTATTAATTTTCACCTGTGTGCTGACCTGGGGTGGCCGACCTGTGCCGACATCGTGGGGTCCTGCACCCCGGACCCATACCTAGTATTAGGAACCCCCAGTGACGGAGAAGCCTTGTCGATCGGCCTTGGGCTTAACCCTATTTCTGCAGATATACGCAACTAAGATCTCCGTATTATCTGACTATTATGTAGTAATATTTTTCACTCGGTGTGCATTAGGGAACACAGTTTTTTCCTACACAGAATTACCCCTCCCTTTTAGCACCTGAGTGACTTTACAATCTGATTGAGCAGCTTTCCATTTTGTGTAAAATCTGTAATCCCCAAGGAGTCTACTTCAAAGGCCTCTCACACTGAGATTTTCACACCTACACAATTAGCAATTAGACATTAAAGCTGGCCATACTGATTACAGTGTCTATTTAACAGCAATGTTAGTGCAAAGCTATGTTACGTGAGGCACTGGCCACCCAGTGGTGAAACTATCAATTGTCACGAATTGTCACGGCACAATATGACGGCACAAAAGCACAAGGAATATATGTCATGCCAAATTTACTACCATAGCTCTGTTTTCAGAAAGGTAATAGTGGAAACATCTGTAGAATATTTGTCCAAAACCAATGATAATAAATAAAAAGTAACCTATTTTTTAAAGGAAAAGATCAATACTAGAAACATAATTGCCTAGGACCAATTTCAGTTGGAGCATCACCCCTTATGTTATCCTAGCATTGAATTGACAGTTTTTCTGTATTTCCATATTTGCATATCAGCCACTTACAATTGTTTCAAGCTTTATAACAGAGGACTGCCTTTTTTATAGACCAAGGATGAAAGTCTCTTGTGAGTTAAGTCTGATAATGACATCACAATTTGTAAATTAAGCTATAGTATGATTACAGAGTGTAGACTGAATAAAAAGTGCTTTCCTATGGATTGAAGTTTGTATTTTTTTAAGCTTTGCATTCCAAAATGGGCTAGCATTCTTTATTTCCAATGGGCACATTAAGCTACTTCCCCAGTATATGTTTTTTGTGTTAAAAGTTATTCATACACAACTTGGTAAAACATACTAAATTTAATACATAATGGATTACATCCTGGGATTATCTTTTTCAACAATCTGTAAATTTACAATTAAAAATTGTGTATTCGATTTTTCAGATTGATTTTGCTTAGATTTGCATATACTCATTGTCTAAATTGTCTATTTTTATAGTATTAAATAGCCTTAATCTTTGTTATTATCCTATCTAATATTTCTTTTTATTTTGTAATGTGGAAAGAAACTGGAGCATTTTTATGATACCCATGCTTCAAGTGACTCTATGGCTTAAGCTTTTTTTTGAAAAATGAAATGCTATAAAAACAAAATATGATCTGTGCTTTGAGGTCCATTTGCCAGTTTTGTGTTTGCTTGCAGTAACATCTGTGGCAGGTTAGCTCAGTTGGTTAGAGCGTGGTGCTAATAACACCAAAGTCGCGGGTTCGATCCCCATATGGGCCCTTTGCTTTTCTTGATGGACAAGAATGGAATAAGCTCATCGGTGGAGTGCATGAATACTTGAAAACATCATAGACACATATATCACAAAATCTCTTCAAATACATATAAGAAAACAGTGGGAGTGTCATCCTTTGGCTAATGAAGATTTTTCTCTACATGGCTCAGTGACTTTTGTCTCAAATCAAGCAATATGGCATAACTAAGATATGCAAGGGCAAATGAATCAGTTATTATATTGCTGCTCAAACATAGAGGGCACTAGGTGTTACTAGATGAAGAAGAAGATATGTACTCCCCTCTCATTAGTGCACACTGAAGTAAAAAAAAATGGAGAATTTCTAAAGACCAGAGCACAAGTAATGGATCTCTGCATTCTTATTGCATCTTTTCTTATTTCCAAATATTTGACATACTTCTGATTTGATAAGTTTAAAAATGAGTTTAAACAAAGGACACCACTGAAGATGATGGAATTTATATGAATTTTAAATGAAGATTTGCAATACTCATACATTGAATGAAAATGGAGCTTTGAACAAAAGGAAAATAAACAATGTTAGCTCCCACGAGATATGAACTCAGATTACTAGATTCAAAGTCCAGGGTGCTAACAATTACACCATGGAACCCTCACCTGAGCAATGGAATCTACTGAAGTGCGCTCATCTTTTTAAATGCAAAGAAAAGAAATTAAATACTTTATATATATTATTTCAAGTTTCTAATAAGCTCAGGGATGCAATTGGTATTATGTAGAATATTTGTCCAAAACCAATGATAATATATAAAAAGTAACCTATTTTTTAAAGGAGAAGATAGATACTAGAAACCTAAATGCCTAGGACCAATTTCAGTTGGAGCATCACCCCTTATGTTATCCTAGCATTGAATTGACAGTTTTTCTGTATTTCCATATTTGCATATCAGCCACTTACAATTGTTTCAAGCTTTACAACAGAGGACTGCCTTTTTTATAGACCAAGGATGAAAGTCTCTTGTGAGTTAAGTCAGATAATGACATTACAGTTTGTAAATAAAGCTATAGTATGATTACAGAGTGTAGACTGAATAAAAAGTGCTTTCCTATGGATTGAAGTTTGTATTTTCTTAAGCATTGCATTCCAAAATGGGCTAGCATTCTTTATTTCCAATGGGCACATTAAGCTACTTCCCCAATATATATATTTTTTTGTGTTAAAAGTTATTCATACACAACTTGGTAGAAACATACTAAATTTAATACATAATGGATTACATCCTGGGATTATCTTTTTCAACAATCTGTATATTTACAATTAAAAATTGTGTATTAGATTTTTCAGATTGATTTTGCTTAGATTTGCATATACTCCTAGTCTAAATTGTCTATTTTTATACTATTACTAGATGCCTTAATCTTTGTTATTATCCTATCTAATATTTATTTTTATTTTATAATGTGGAAAGAAACTGGAGCATTTTTATGATACCCATGCTTCAAGTGACTCTATGGCTTGAGCTTTTTTGAAAAATGAAATGCTATAAAAACAAAATATGATCTGTGCTTTGAGGTACATTTGCCAGTTTTGTGTTTGCTTGCAGTAACATCTGTGGCCGGATAGCTCAGTTGGTTAGAGCGTGGTGCTAATAACGCCAAGGTCAGGGCCGTTTGGGCCATTTGCTTTTCTTGATGGACAAGAATGGAATAAGCTCATCGGTGGAGTGCATGAATACTTGAAAACATCATAGACACATATATCACAAAATCTCGTCAAATACATATCAGAAGCCAGTGGGAGTGTCATCCTTTGGCTGATGAAGATTTTTCTCTACATGGCTCAGTGACTTTTGTCTCAAATCAAGCAATATGGCATAACTAAGATATGCAAGGGCAAATTAATCAGTTATTATATTGCTGCTCAAACATAGAGGGCACTAGGTGTTACTAGATGAAGAAGAAGATATGTACTCTCCTCTCATTAGTGCACACTGAAGTAAAAAAAATGGAGAATTTCTAAAGACCAGAGCACAAGTAATGGATCTCTGCATTCTTATTGCATCTTTCTTATTTCCAAATATTTGACATACTTCTGATTTGATAAGTTTAAAAATGAGTTTAAACAAAGGACACCACTGAAGATGATGGAATTTATATGAATTTTAAATGAAGATTTGCAATACTCATACATTGAATGAAAATGGAGCTTTGAACAAAAGGAAAATAAACAATGTTAGCTCCCACGAGATATGAACTCAGATTACTAGATTCAAAGTCCAGGGTGCTAACAATTACACCATGGAACCCTCACCTGAGCAATGGCATCTACTGAAGTGCGCTCATCTTTTAAATGCAAAGAAAAGAAATTCAATACTTTATATATATTATTTCCAGTTTCTAATAAGCTCAGGGATGCAATAGGTATTATGTAGAAAATTTGTCCAAAACCAATGATAATATATAAAAAGTAACCTATTTTTTAAAGGAGAAGATAGATACTAGAAACCTAAATGCCTAGGACCAATTTCAGTTGGAGCATCACCCCTTATGTAATCCTAGCATTGAATTGACAGTTTTTCTGTATTTCCATATTTGCATATCAGCAACTTACAATTGTTTCAAGCTTTATAACAGAGGACTGCCTTTTTTATAGACCAAGGATGAAAGTCTCTTGTGAGTTAAGTCTGATAATGACATTACAATTTGTAAATTAAGCTATAGTATGATTACAGAGTGTAGACTGAATAAAAAGTGCTTTCCTATGGATTGAAGTTTGTATTTTCTTAAGCTTTGCATTCCAAAATGGGCTAGCATTCTTTATTTCCAATGGGCACATTAAGCTACTTCCCCAATATATATTTTTTTGTGTTAAAAGTTATTCATACACAACTTGGTAAAACATACTAAATTTAATACATAATGGATTACATCCTGGGATTATCTTTTTCAACAATCTGTAAATTTACAATTAAAAATTGTGTATTAGATTTTTCAGATTGATTTTGCTTAGATTTGCATATACTCCTTGTCTAAATTGTCTATTTTTATACTATTACTAGATGCCTTAATCTTTGTTATTATCCTATTTAATATTTATTTTTATTTTGTAATGTGGAAAGAAACTGGAGCATTTTTATGATACCCATGCTTCAAGTGACACTATGGCTTAAGCTTTTTTGAAAAATGAAATGCTATAAAAACAAAATATGATCTGTGCTTTGAGGTACATTTGCCAGTTTTGTGTTTGCTTGCAGTAACATCTGTGGCCGGTTAGCTCAGTTGGTTAGAGCGTGGTGCTAATAACGCCAATTTCACGGCCGTATGGGCCATTTGCTTTTCTTGATGAACAAGAATGGAATAAGCTCATCGGTGGAGTGCATGAATACTTGAAAACATCATAGACATGTATATATCACAAAATCTCTTCAAATACATATAAGAAACCAGTGGGAGTGTCATCCTTTGGCTAATGAAGATTTTTCTCTACATGGCTCAGTGACTTTTGTCTCAAATCAAGAAATATGGCATAACTAAGATATGCAAGGGCAAATTAATCAGTTATTATATTGCTGCTCAAACATAGAGGGCACTAGGTGTTACTAGAAGAAGAAGAAGATATGTGCTCCCTTCTCATTAGTGCACACTGAAGTAAAAAAAATGGAGAATTTCTAAAGACCAGAGCACAAGTAATGGATCTCTGCATTCTTATTGCATCTTTTCTTATTTCCAAATATTTGACATACTTCTGATTTGATAAGTTTAAAAATGAGTTTAAACAAAGGACACCACTGAAGATGATGGAATTTATATGAATTTTAAATGAAGATTTGCAATACTCATACATTGAATGAAAATGGAGCTTTGAACAAAAGGAAAATAAACAATGTTAGCTCCCACGAGATATGAACTCAGATTACTAGATTCAAAGTCCAGGGTGCTAACAATTATACCATGGAACCCTCACCTGAGCAATGGCATCTACTGAAGTGCGCTCATCTTTTGAATGCAAAGAAAAGAAATGCAATACTTTATATATATTATTTCCTGTTTCTAATAAGCTCAGGGATGCAATAGGTATTATGTAGAATATTTGTCCAAAACCAATGATAATATATAAAAAGTAACCTATTTTTTTAAAGGAGAAGATAGATACTAGAAACCTAAATGCCTAGGACCAATTTCAGTTGGAGCATCACCCCTTATGTAATCCTAGCATTGAATTGACAGTTTTTCTGTATTTCCATATTTGCATGTCAGCCACTTACAATTGTTTCAAGCTTTATAAGAGAGGACTGCCTTTTTTATAGACCAAGGATGAAAGTCTCTTGTGAGTTAAGTCTGATAATGACATTACAATTTGTAAATAAAGCTATAGTATGATTACAGAGTGTAGACTGAATAAAAAGTGCTTTCCTATGGATTGAAGTTTGTATTTTCTTAAGCTTTGCATTCCAAAATGGGCTAGCATTCTTTATTTCCAAAGGGCACATTAAGCTACTTCCCCAATATATATTTTTTTGTGTTAAAAGTTATTCATTCACAGCTTGGCAAAACATACTAGATTTAATACATAATGGATTACATCCTGGGATTATCTTTTTCAACAATCTGTAAATTTACAATTAAAAATTGTGTTTTAGATTTTTCAGATTGATTTTGCTTAGATTTGCATATACTCCTTGTCTAAATTGTCTATTTTTATACTATTACTAGATGCCTTAATCTTTGTTATTATCCTATCTAATATTTATTTTTATTTTGTAATGTGGAAAGAAACTGGAGCATTTTTATGATACCCATGCTTCAAGTGACTCTATGGCTTAAGCTTTTTTTTTGAAAAATGAAATGCTATAAAAACAAAATATGATCTGTGCTTTGAGGTACATTTGCCAGTTTTGTGTTTGCTTGCAGTAACATCTGTGGTCGGTTAGCTCAGTTGATTAGAGCGTGGTGCTAATAACGCCAAGGTCACGGGTTTGATCCCTGTATAGGCCATTTGCTTTTCTTGATGGAGAAGAATGGAATAAGCTCATCGGTGGAGTGCATGAATACTTGAAAACATCATAGACACATATATCACAAAATCTGTTCAAATACATATCAGAAGCCAGTGGGAGTGTCATCCTTTGGCTGATGAAGATTTTTCTCTACATGGCTCAGTGACTTTTGTCTCAAATCAAGCAATATGGCATAACTAAGATATGCAAGGGCAAATTAATCAGTTATTATATTGCTGCTCAAACATAGAGGGCACTAGGTGTTACTAGAAGAATAGAAGATATGTGCTCCCCTCTCATTAGTGCAAACTGATATAAAAAAAATGGAGAATTTCTAATGACCAGAGCACAAGTAATGCATCTCTGCATTCTTATTGCATCTTTTCTTATTTCCAAATATTTGACATACTTCTGATTTGATAAGTTTAAAAATGAGTTTAAACAAAGGACACCACTGAAGATGATGGAATTTATATGAATTTTAAATGAAGATTTGCAATACTCATACATTGAATGAAAATGGAGCTTTGAACAAAAGGAAAATAAACAATGTTAGCTCCCATGAGATATGAACTCAGATTACTAGATTCAAAGTCCAGGGTGCTAACAATTACACCATGGAACCCTCACTTGAGCAATGGCATCTACTGAAGTGCGCTCATCTTTTATATGCAAAGAAAAGAAATTCAATACTTTATATATATTATTTCAAGTTTCTAATAAGCTCAGGGATGCAATAGGTATTATGTAGAATATTTGTCCAAAACCAATGATAATATATAAAAAGTAATCTATTTTTTAAAGGAAAAGATAGATACTAGAAACCTAAATGCCTAGGACCAATTTCAGTTGGAGCATCACCCCGTTTGTTATCCTAGCATTGAATTGACAGTTTTTCTGTATTTCCATATTTGCATATCAGCCACTTACAATTGTTTCAAGCTTTATAACAGAGGACTGCCTTTTTTATAGACCAAGGATGAAAGTCTCTTGTGAGTTAAGTCTGATAATGACATCACAATTTGTAAATTAAGCTATAGTATGATTACAGAGTGTAGACTGAATAAAAAGTGCTTTCCTATGGATTGAAGTTTGTATTTTCTTAAGCTTTGCATTCCAAAATGGGCTAGCATTCTTTATTTCCAATGGGCACATTAAGCTACTTCCCCAATATATATTTTTTTGTGTTAAAAATTATTCATACACAACTTGGTAAAACATACTAAATTTAATACATAATGGAATACATCCTGGGATTATCTTTTTCAACAATCTGTAAATTTACAATTAAAAATTGTGTACTAGATTTTTCAGATTGATTTTGCTTAGATTTGCATATACTCCTTGTCTAAATTGTCTATTTTTATACTATTAATAGATGCCTTAAACTTTGTTATTATTCTATCTAATATTTATTTTTATTTTGTAATGTGAAAAGAAACTGGAGCATTTTTATGATACCCATGCTTCAAGTGACTCTATGTCTTAAGCTTTTTTTTGAAAAAAGAAATGCTATAAAAACAAAATATGATCTGTGCTTTGAGGTACATTTGCCAGTTTTGTGTTTGCTTGCAGTAACATCTGTGGCCGGTTAGCTCAGTTGGTTAGAGCGTGGTGCTAATAATGCCAAGGTCAAGGTTTCGATCCCCGTATGGGCCATTTGCTTTTCTTGATGGACAAGAATGGAATAAGCTCATCGGTGGAGTGCATGAATACTTGAAAACATCATAGACACATATATCACAAAATCTCTTCAAATACATATAAGAAACCAGTGGGAGTGTCATCCTTTGGCTGATGAAGATTTTTCTCTACATGGCTCAGTGACATTTGTCTCAAATCAAGCAATATGGCATAACTAAGATATTCAAGGAAAAATTAATCAGTTATTATACTGCTGCTCAAACATAGAGGGCACTAGGTGTTACTAGAAGAAGAAGAAGAAGAAGAAGAAGAAGAAGATATGTGCTCCCCTCTCATTAGTGCACACTGAAGTAAAAAAAATGGAGAATTTCTAAAGACCAGAGCACAAGTAATGGATCTCTGCATTCTTATTGCAACTTTTCTTATTTCCAAATATTTGACATACTTCTGATTTGATAAGTTTAAAAATGAGTTTAAACAAAGGACACCACTGAAGATGATGGAATTTATATGAATTTTAAATGAAGATTTGCAATACTCATACATTGAATGAAAATGGAGCTTTGAACAAAAGGAAAATAAACAATGTTAGCTCCCACGAGATATGAACTCAGATGACTAGATTCAAAGTCCATGGTGCTAACAATTACACCATGGAACCCTCACCTGAGCAATGGCATCTACTGAAGTGCGCTCATCTTTTAAATGCAAAGAAAAGAAATTCAATACTTTATATATATTATTTCAAGTTTCTAATAAGCTCAGGGATGCAATAGGTATTATGTAGAATATTTGTCCAAAACCAATGATAATATATAAAAAGTAACCTATTTTTTAAAGGAGAAGATAGATACTAGAAACCTAAATGCCTAGGACCAATTTCAGTTGGAGCATCACCCCTTATGTTATCCTAGCATTGAATTGACAGTTTTTCTGTATTTCCATATTTGCATATCAGCCACTTACAATTGTTTCAAGCTTTATAACAGAGGACTGCCTTTTTTATAGACCAAGGATGAAAGTCTCTTGTGAGTTAAGTCTGATAATGACATCACAATTTGTAAATTAAGCTATAGTATGATTACAGAGTGTAGACTAAATAAAAAGTGCTTTCCTATGGATTGAAGTTTGTATTTTCTTAAGCTTTGCATTCCAAAACGGGCTAGCATTCTTTATTTCCAATGGGCACATTAAGCTACTTCCCCAATATATATTTTTTTGTGTTAAAAGTTATTCATACACAACTTGGTAAAACATACTAAATTTAATACATAATGGATTACATCCTGGGATTATCTTTTTCAACAATCTGTAAATTTACAATTAAAAATTGTGTATTAGATTTTTTAGATTGATTTTGCTTAGATTTGCATATACTCCTTGTCTAAATTGTCTATTTTTATTCTATTAGTAGATGCCTTAATCTTTGTTATTATCCTATCTAATATTTATTATTATTTTGTAATGTGGAAAGAAACTGGCGCATTTTTATGATACCCATGCTTCAAGTGACTCTATGGCTTAAGCTTTTTTTTGAAAAATGAAATGCTATAAAAACAAAATATGATCTGTGCTTTGAGGTACATTTGCCAGTTTTGTGTTTGCTGGCAGTAATATTTGTGGCCTGTTAGCTCAGTTGGTTAGAGCGTGGTGCTAATAACGCCAAGGTCACGGGTTCGATCCCCGTATGGGCCATTTGCTTTTCTTGATGGACAAGAATGGAATAAGCTCATCGTGGAGTGCATGAATACTTGAAAACATCATAGACACATATATCACAAAATCTCTTCAAATACATATCAGAATCCAGTGGGAGTGTCATCCTTTGGCTGATGAAGATTTTTCTCTACATGGCTCAGTGACTTTTGTCTCAAATCAAGCAATATGGCATAACTAAGATATGCAAGGGCAAATTAATCAGTTATTATAATGCTGCTCAAACATATAGGGCACTAGGTGTTACTAGAAGAAGTAGAAGATATGTGCTCCCCTCTCATTAGTGCACACTGAAGTAAAAAAAAAATGGAGAATTTCTAAAGACCAGAGCACAAGTAATGGATCTCTGCATTCTTATTGCATCTTTTCTTATTTCCAAATATTTGACATACTTCTGATTTTATAAGTTTAAAAATGAGTTTAAACAAAGGACACCACTGAAGATGATGGAATTTCTATGAATTTTAAATGAAGATTTGCAATACTCATACATTGAATGAAAATGGAGCTTTGAACAAAAGGAAAATAAACAATGTTAGCTCCCACGAGATATGAACTCAGATTACTAGATTCAAAGTCCAGGGTGCTAACAATTACACCATGGAACCCTCACCTGAGCAATGGCATCTACTGAAGTGCGCTCATCTTTTAAATGCAAAGAAAAGAAATTCAATACTTTATATATATTATTTCAAGTTTCTAATAAGCTCAGGGATGCAATAGGTATTATGTAGAATATTTGTCCAAACCCAATGATAATATATAAAAAGTAACCTATTTTTTAAAGGAGAAGATAGATACTAGAAACCTAAATGCCTAGGACCAATTTCAGTTGGAGCATCACCCCTTATGTTATCCTAGCATTGAATTGACAGTTTTTCTGTATTTCCATATTAGCATATCTGCCACTTACAATTGTTTCAAGCTTTATAACAGAGGACTGCCTTTTTTATAGACCAAGGATGAAAGTCTCTTGCGAGTTAAGTCTGATAATGACATCACAATTTGTAAATTAAGCTATAGTATGATTACAGAGTGTAGACTGAATAAACAGTGCTTTCCTATGGATTGAAGTTTGTATTTTCTTAAGCTTTGCATTCCAAAATGGGCTAGCATTCTTTATTTCCAATGGGCACATTAAGCTACTTCCCCAATATATATTTTTTTGTGTTAAAAGTTATTCATACACAACTTGGTAAAACATACTAAATTTAATACATAATGGATTACATCCTGGGATTATCTTTTTCAACAATCTGTAAATTTACAACTAAAAATTGTGTATTAGATTTTTTAGATTGATTTTGCTTAGATTTGCATATACTCCTTGTCTAAATTGTCTATTTTTATACTATTACCAGATCCCTTAATCTTTGTTATTATCCTATCTAATATTTATTTTTATTTTGTAATGTGGAAAGAAACTGGAGCATTTTTATGATACCCATGCTTCAAGTGACTCTATGTCTTAAGCTTTTTTTTGAAAAAAGAAATGCTATAAAAACAAAATATGATCTGTGCTTTGATTTACATTTGCCAGTTTTGTGTTTGCTTGCAGTAACATCTGTGGCCGGTTAGCTCAGTTGGTTAGAGCGTGGTGCTAATAATGCCAAGGTCAAGGTTTCGATCCCCGTATGGGCCATTTGCTTTTCTTGATGGACAAGAATGGAATAAGCTCATCGGTGGAGTGCATGAATACTTGAAAACATCATAGACACATATATCACAAAATCTCTTCAAATACATATAAGAAACCAGTGGGAGTGTCATCCTTTGGCTGATGAAGATTTTTCTCTACATGGCTCAGTGACATTTGTCTCAAATCAAGCAATATGGCATAACTAAGATATTCAAGGAAAAATTAATCAGTTATTATACTGCTGCTCAAACATAGAGGGCACTAGGTGTTACTAGAAGAAGAAGAAGAAGAAGAAGAAGATATGTGCTCCCCTCTCATTAGTGCACACTGAAGTAAAAAAAATGGAGAATTTCTAAAGACCAGAGCACAAGTAATGGATCTCTGCATTCTTATTGCAACTTTTCTTATTTCCAAATATTTGACATACTTCTGATTTGATAAGTTTAAAAATGAGTTTAAACAAAGGACACCACTGAAGATGATGGAATTTATATGAATTTTAAATGAAGATTTGCAATACTCATACATTGAATGAAAATGGAGCTTTGAACAAAAGGAAAATAAACAATGTTAGCTCCCACGAGATATGAATTCAGATGACTAGATTCAAAGTCCATGGTGCTAACAATTACACCATGGAACCCTCACCTGAGCAATGGCATCTACTGAAGTGCGCTCATCTTTTAAATGCAAAGAAAAGAAATTCAATACTTTATATATATTATTTCAAGTTTCTAATAAGCTCAGGGATGCAATAGGTATTATGTAGAATATTTGTCCAAAACCAATGATAATATATAAAAAGTAACCTATTTTTTAAAGGAGAAGATAGATACTAGAAACCTAAATGCCTAGGACCAATTTCAGTTGGAGCATCACCCCTTATGTTATCCTAGCATTGAATTGACAGTTTTTCTGTATTTCCATATTTGCATATCAGCCACTTACAATTGTTTCAAGCTTTATAACAGAGGACTGCCTTTTTTATAGACCAAGGATGAAAGTCTCTTGTGAGTTAAGTCTGATAATGACATCACAATTTGTAAATTAAGCTACAGTATGATTACAGAGTGTAGACTAAATAAAAAGTGCTTTCCTATGGATTGAAGTTTGTATTTTCTTAAGCTTTGCATTCCAAAACGGGCTAGCATTCTTTATTTCCATTGGGCACATTAAGCTACTTCCCCAATATATATTTTTTTGTGTTAAAAGTTATTCATACACAACTTGGTAAAACATACTAAATTTAATACATAATGGATTACATCCTGGGATTATCTTTTTCAACAATCTGTAAATTTACAATTAAAAATTGTGTATTATATTTTTTAGATTGATTTTGCTTAGATTTGCATATACTCCTTGTCTAAATTGTCTATTTTTATACTATTAGTAGATGCCTTAATCTTTGTTATTATCCTATCTAATATTTATTTTTATTTTGTAATGTGGAAAGAAACTGGAGCATTTTTATGATACCCATGCTTCAAGTGACTCTATGGCTTAAGCTTTTTTTTGAAAAATGAAATGCTATAAAAACAAAATATGATCTGTGCTTTGAGGTACATTTGCCAGTTTTGTGTTTGCTGGCAGTAATATCTGTGGCCTGTTAGCTCAGTTGGTTAGAGCGTGGTGCTAATAACGCCAAGGTCACGGGTTCGATCCCCGTATGGGCCATTTGCTTTTCTTGATGGACAAGAATGGAATAAGCTCATCGTGGAGTGCTTGAATACTTGAAAACATCATAGACACATATATCACAAAATCTCTTCAAATACATATCAGTATCCAGTGGGAGTGTCATCCTTTGGCTGATGAAGATTTTTCTCTACATGGCTCAGTGACTTTTGTCTCAAATCAAGCAATATGGTATAACTAAGATATGCAAGGGCAAATTAATCAGTTATTATAATGCTGCTCAAACATATAGGGCACTAGGTGTTACTAGAAGAAGTAGAAGATATGTGCTCCCCTCTCATTAGTGCACACTGAAGTAAAAAAAAATGGAGAATTTCTAAAGACCAGAGCACAAGTAATGGATCTCTGCATTCTTATTGCATCTTTTCTTATTTCCAAATATTTGACATACTTCTGATTTTATAAGTTTAAAAATGAGTTTAAACAAAGGACACCACTGAAGATGATGGAATTTATATGAATTTTAAATGAAGATTTGCAATACTCATACATTGAATGAAAATGGAGCTTTGAACAAAAGGAAAATAAACAATGTTAGCTCCCACGAGATATGAACTCAGATTACTAGATTCAAAGTCCAGGGTGCTAACAATTACACCATGGAACCCTCACCTGAGCAATGGCATCTACTGAAGTGCGCTCATCTTTTAAATGCAAAGAAAAGAAATTCAATACTTTATATATATTATTTCAAGTTTCTAATAAGCTCAGGGATGCAATAGGTATTATGTAGAATATTTGTCCAAACCCAATGATAATATATAAAAAGTAACCTATTTTTTAAAGGAGAAGATAGATACTAGAAACCTAAATGCCTAGGACCAATTTCAGTTGGAGCATCACCCCTTATGTTATCCTAGCATTGAATTGACAGTTTTTCTGTATTTCCATATTAGCATATCTGCCACTTACAATTGTTTCAAGCTTTATAACAGAGGACTGCCTTTTTTATAGACCAAGGATGAAAGTCTCTTGTGAGTTAAGTCTGATAATGACATCACAATTTGTAAATTAAGCTATAGTATGATTACAGAGTGTAGACTGAATAAAAAGTGCTTTCCTATGGATTGAAGTTTGTATTTTCTTAAGCTTTGCATTCCAAAATGGGCTAGCATTCTTTATTTCCAATGGGCACATTAAGCTACTTCCCCAATATATATTTTTTTGTGTTAAAAGTTATTCATACACAACTTGGTAAAACATACAAAATTTAATACATAATGGATTACATCCTGGGATTATCTTTTTCAACAATCTGTAAATTTACAACTAAAAATTGTGTATTAGATTTTTTAGATTGATTTTGCTTAGATTTGCATATACTCCTTGTCTAAATTGTCTATTTTTATACTATTACTAGATGCCTTAATCTTTGTTATTATCCTATCTAATATTTATTTTTATTTTCTAATGTGGAAAGAAACTGGAGCATTTTTATGATACCCATGCTTCAAGTGACTCTATGGCTTAAGCTTTTTTTTGAAAAATGAAATGCTATAAAAACAAAATATGATCTGTGCTTTGAGGTACATTTGCCAGTTTTGTGTTTGCTTGCAGTAACATCTGTGGCTGCTTAGCTCAGTTGGTTAGAGCGTGGTGCTAATAACGCCAAGGTCATGGGTTCTATCCCCGTATGGGCCATTTGCTTTTCTTGATGGACAAGAATGGAATAAGCTCATCGGTGGAGTGCATGAATACTTGAAAACATCATATATCACAAAATCTCTTCAAATACATATCAGAAGCCAGTGGGAGTGTCATCCTTTGGCTGATGAAGATTTTTCTCTACATGGCTCAGTGACTTTTGTCTCAAATCAAGCAATATGGCATAACTAAGATATGCAAGGGCAAATTAATTAGTTATTATATTGCTGCTCAAACATAGAGGGCACTAGGTGTTACTAGAAGAAGAAGAAGATATGTGCTCCCCTCTCATTAGTGCACACTGAAGTAAAAAAAAATGGAGAATTTCTAAAGACCAGAGCACATGTAATGGATCTCTGCATTCTTATTGCATCTTTTCTTATTTACAAATATTTGACATACTTCTGATTTGATAAGTTTAAAAATGAGTTTAAACAAAGGACACCACTGAAGATGATGGAATTTATATGAATTTTAAATGAAGATTTGCAATACTCATACATTGAATGAAAATGGAGCTTTGAACAAAAGGAAAATAAACAATGTTAGCTCCCACGAGATATGAACTCAGATTACTAGATTCAAAGTCCAGGATGCTAACAATTACACCATGGAACCCTCACCTGAGCAATGGCATCTACTGAAGTGCGCTCATCTTTTAAATGCAAAGAAAAGAAATGCAATACTTTATATATATTATTTCAAGTTTCTAATAAGCTCAGGGATGCAATAGGTATTATGTAGAATATTTGTCCAAACCCAATGATAATATATAAAAAGTAACCTATTTTTAAAGGAGAAGATAGATACTAGAAACCTAAATGCCTAGGACCAATTTCAGTTGGAGCATCACCCCTTATGTTATCCTAGCATTGAATTGACAGTTTTTCTGTATTTCCATATTTGCATATCAGCCACTTACAATTGTTTCAAGCTTTATAACAGAGGACTGCCTTTTTTATAGACCAAGGATGAAAGTCTCTTGTGAGTTAAGTCTGATAATGACATCACAATTTGTAAATTAAGCTATAGTATGATTACAGAGTGTAGACTGAATAAAAAGTGCTTTCCTATGGATTGAAGTTTGTATTTTCTTAAGCTTTGCATTCCAAAATGGGCTAGCATTCTTTATTTCCAATGGGCACATTAAGCTACTTCCCCAATATATATTTTTTTGTGTTAAAAGTTATTCATACACAACTTGGTAAAACATACTAAATTTAATACATAATGGATTACATCCTGGGATTATCTTTTTCAACAATCTGTAAATTTACAATTAAAAATTGTGTATTAGATTTTTTAGATTGATTTTGCTGTCTAAATTGTCTATTTTTATACTATTAGTAGATGCCTTAATCTTTGTTATTATCCTATCTAATATTTATTTTTATTTTCTAATGTGGAAAGAAACTGGAGCATTTTTATGATACCCATGCTTCAAGTGACTCTATGGCTTAAGCTTTTTTTTGAAAAATGAAATGCTATAAAAACAAAATATGATCTGTGCTTTGAGGTACATTTGCCAGTTTTGTGTTTGCTTGCAGTAACATCTGTGGCCGGTTAGCTCAGTTGGTTAGAGCGTGGTGCTAATAACTCCAAGGTCACGGGTTCGATCCCCGTATGGGCCATTTGCTTTTCTTGATGGACAAGAATGGAATAAGCTCATCGGTGGAGTGCATGAATACTTGAAAACATCATAGACACATATATCACAAAATCTCTTCAAATACATATCAGAAGCCAGTGGTAGTGTCATCCTTTGGCTGATGAAGATTTTTCTCTACATGGCTCAGTGACTTTTGTCTCAAATCAAGCAATATGGCATAACTAAGATATGCAAGGGCAAATTAATTAGTTATTATATTGCTGCTCAAACATAGAGGGCACTAGGTGTTACTAGAAGAAGAAGAAGATATGTGCTCCCCTCTCATTAGTGCACACTGAAGTAAAAAAAATTGAGAATTTCTTAAGACCAGAGCACAAGTAATGGATCTCTGCATTCTTATTGCATCTTTTCTTATTTCCAAATATTTGACATACTTCTGATTTGATAAGTTTAAAAATGAGTTTAAACAAAGGACACCACTGAAGATGATGGAATTTATATGAATTTTAAATGAAGATTTGCAATACTCATACATTGAATGAAAATGGAGCTTTGAACAAAAGGAAAATAAACAATGTTAACTCCCACGAGATATGAACTCAGATTACTAGATTCAAAGTCCAGGGTGCTAACAATTACACCATGGAACCCTCACCTGAGCAATGGCATCTACTGAAGTGCGCTCATCTTTTAAAAGCAAAGAAAAGAAATTCAATACTTTATATATATTATTTCAAGTTTCTAATAAGCTCAGGGATGCAATAGGTATTATGTAGAATATTTGTCCAAACCCAATGATAATATATAAAAAGTAACCTATTTTTTAAAGGAGAAGATAGATACTAGAAACCTAAATGCCTAGGACCAATTTCAGTTGGAGCATCACCCCTTATGTTATCCTAGCATTGAATTGACAGTTTTTCTGTATTTCCATATTTGCATATCAGCCACTTACAATTGTTTCAAGCTTTATAACAGAGGACTGCCTTTTTTATAGACCAAGGATGAAAGTCTCTTGTGAGTTAAGTCTGATAATGACATCACACTTTGTAAATTAAGCTATAGTATGATTACAGAGTGTAGACTGAATAAAAAGTGCTTTCCTATGGATTGAAGTTTGTATTTTCTTAAGCTTTGCATTCCAAAATGGGCTAGCATTCTTTATTTCCAATGGGCACATTAAGCTACTTCCCCAATATATATTTTTTTGTGTTAAAAGTTATTCATACACAACTTGGTAAAACATACTAAATTTAATACATAATGGATTACATCCTGGGATTATCTTTTTCAACAATCTGTAAATTTACAATTAAAAATTGTGTATTAGATTTTTTAGATTGATTTTGCTTAGATTTGCATATACTCCTTGTCTAAATTGTCTATTTTTATACTATTAGTAGATGCCTTAATCTTTGTTATTATCCTATCTAATATTTATTTTTTATTTTGTAATGTGGAAAGAAACTGGAGCATTTTTATGATACCCATGCTTCAAGTGACTCTATGGCTTAAGCTTTTTTTTGAAAAATGAAATGCTATAAAAACAAAATATGATCTGTGCTTTGAGGTACATTTGCCAGTTTTGTGTTTGCTTGCAGTAACATCTGTGGCCGGTTAGCTCAGTTGGTTAGAGCGTGGTGCTAATAACGCCAAGGTCACGGGTTCGATCCCCGTATGGGCCATTTGCTTTTCTTGATGGACAAGAATGGAATAAGCTCATCGGTGGAGTGCATGAATACTTGAAAACATCATAGACACATATATCACAAAATCTCTTCACATACATATCAGAAGCCAGTGGGAGTGTCATCCTTTGGCTGATGAAGATTTTTCTCTACATGGCTCAGTGACATTTGTCTCAAATCAAGCAATATGGCATAACTAAGATATGCAAGGGCAAATTAATCAGTTATTATATTGCTGCTCAAACATAGAGGGCACTAGGTGTTACTAGAAGAAGATATGTGCTCCCCTCTCATTAGTGCAAACTGATATAAAAAATGGAGAATTTCTAATGACCAGAGCACAAGTAATGCATCTCTGCATTCTTATTGCATCTTTTCTTATTTCCAAATATTTGACATACTTCTGATTTGATAAGTTTAAAAATGAGTTTAAACAAAGGACACCACTGAAGATGATGGAATTTATATGAATTTTAAATGAAGATTTGCAATACTCATACATTGAATGAAAATGGAGCTTTGAACAAAAGGAAAATAAACAATGTTAGCTCCCATGAGATATGAACTCAGATTACTAGATTCAAAGTCCAGGGTGCTAACAATTACACCATGGAACCCTCACCTGAGCAATGGCATCTACTGAAGTGCGCTCATCTTTTATATGCAAAGAAAAGAAATTCAATACTTTATATATATTATTTCAAGTTTCTAATAAGCTCAGGGATGCAATAGGTATTATGTAGAATATTTGTCCAAAACCAATGATAATATATAAAAAGTAATCTATTTTTTAAAGGAAAAGATAGATACTAGAAACCTAAATGCCTAGGACCAATTTCAGTTGGAGCATCACCCCGTTTGTTATCCTAGCATTGAATTGACAGTTTTTCTGTATTTCCATATTTGCATATCAGCCACTTACAATTGTTTCAAGCTTTATAACAGAGGACTGCCTTTTTTATAGACCAAGGATGAAAGTCTCTTGTGAGTTAAGTCTGATAATGACATCACAATTTGTAAATTAAGCTATAGTATGATTACAGAGTGTAGACTGAATAAAAAGTGCTTTCCTATGGATTGAAGTTTGTATTTTCTTAAGCTTTGCATTCCAAAATGGGCTAGCATTCTTTATTTCCAATGGGCACATTAAGCTACTTCCCCAATATATATTTTTTTGTGTTAAAAATTATTCATACACAACTTGGTAAAACATACTAAATTTAATACATAATGGAATACATCCTGGGATTATCTTTTTCAACAATCTGTAAATTTACAATTAAAAATTGTGTATTAGATTTTTCAGATTGATTTTGCTTAGATTTGCATATACTCCTTGTCTAAATTGTCTATTTTTATACTATTAATAGATGCCTTAAACTTTGTTATTATTCTATCTAATATTTATTTTTATTTTGTAATGTGGAAAGAAACTGGAGCATTTTTATGATACCCATGCTTCAAGTGACTCTATGTCTTAAGCTTTTTTTAAAAAAAAAGAAATGCTATAAAAACAAAATATGATCTGTGCTTTGAGGTACATTTGCCAGTTTTGTGTCTGCTTGCAGTAACATCTGTGGCCGGTTAGCTCAGTTGGTTAGAGCGTGGTGCTAATAATGCCAAGGTCAAGGTTTCGATCACCGTATGGGCCATTTGCTTTTCTTGATGGACAAGAATGGAATAAGCTCATCGGTGGAGTGCATGAATACTTGAAAACATCATAGACACATATATCACAAAATCTCTTCAAATACATATAAGAAACCAGTGGGAGTGTCATCCTTTGGATGATGAAGATTTTTCTCTACATGGCTCAGTGACATTTGTCTCAAATCAAGCAATATGGCATAACTAAGATATTCAAGGAAAAATTAATCAGTTATTATACTGCTGCTCAAACATAGAGGGCACTAGGTGTTACTAGAAGAAGAAGAAGAAGAAGAAGATATGTGCTCCCCTCTCATTAGTGCATACTGAAGTAAAAAAAATGGAGAATTACTAAAGACCAGAGCACAAGTAATGGATCTCTGCATTCTTTTTGCATCTTTTCTTATTTCCAAATATTTGACATACTTCTGATTTGATAAGTTTAAAAATGAGTTTAAACAAAGGACACCACTGAAGATGATGGAATTTATATGAATTTTAAATGAAGATTTGCAATACTCATACATTGAATGAAAATGGAGCTTTGAACAAAAGGAAAATAAACAATGTTAGCTCCCACGAGATATGAACTCAGATTACTAGATTCAAAGTCCAGGGTGCTAACAATTACACCATGGAACCCTCACCTGAGCAATGGCATCTACTGAAGTGCGCTCATCTTTTAAATGCAAAGAAAATAAATTCAATACTTTATATATATTATTTCCTGTTTCTAATAAGCTCAGGGATGCAATAGGTATTATGTAGAATATTTGTCCAAAATCAATGATAATATATAAAAAGTAACCTATTTTTTAAAGGAGAAGATAGATACTAGAAACCTAAATGCCTAGGACCAATTTCAGTTGGAGCATCACCCCTTATGTAATCCTAGCATTGAATTGACAGTTTTTCTGTATTTCCATATTTGCATGTCAGCCACTTACAATTGTTTCAAGCTTTATAAGAGAGGACTGCCTTTTTTATAGACCAAGGATGAAAGTCTCTTGTGAGTTAAGTCTGATAATGACATTACAATTTGTAAATAAAGCTATAGTATGATTACAGAGTGTAGACTGAATAAAAAGTGCTTTCCTATGGATTGAAGTTTGTATTTTCTTAAGCTTTGCATTCCAAAATGGGCTAGCATTCTTTATTTCCAAAGGGCACATTAAGCTACTTCCCCAATATATATTTTTGTGTGTTAAAAGTTATTCATTCACATCTTGGCAAAACATACTAAATTTAATACATAATGGATTACATCCTGGGATTATCTTTTTCAACAATCTGTAAATTTACAATTAAAAATTGTGTTTTAGATTTTTCAGATTGATTTTGCTTAGATTTGCATATACTCCTTGTCTAAATTGTCTATTTTTATACTATTACTAGATGCCTTAATCTTTGTTATTATCCTATCTAATATTTATTTTTATTTTGTAATGTGGAAAGAAACTGGAGCATTTTTATGATACCCATGCTTCAAGTGACTCTATGGCTTAAGCTTTTTTTTGAAAAATGAAATGCTATAAAAACAAAATATGATCTGTGCTTTGAGGTACATTTGCCAGTTTTGTGTTTGCTTGCAGTAACATCTGTGGCCGGTTAGCTCAGTTGGTTAGAGCGTGGTGCTAATAACGCCAAGGTCACGGGTTCGATCCCCGTATGGGCCATTTGCTTTTCTTGATGGACAAGAATGGAATAAGCTCATCGGTGGAGTGCATGAATACTTGAAAACATCATAGACACATATATCACAAAATCTCTTCACATACATATCAGAAGCCAGTGGGAGTGTCATCCTTTGGCTGATGAAGATTTTTCTCTACATGGCTCAGTGACATTTGTCTCAAATCAAGCAATATGGCATAACTAAGATATGCAAGGGCAAATTAATCAGTTATTATATTGCTGCTCAAACATAGAGGGCACTAGGTGTTACTAGAAGAAGATATGTGCTCCCCTCTCATTAGTGCAAACTGATATAAAAAATGGAGAATTTCTAATGACCAGAGCACAAGTAATGCATCTCTGCATTCTTATTGCATCTTTTCTTATTTCCAAATATTTGACATACTTCTGATTTGATAAGTTTAAAAATGAGTTTAAACAAAGGACACCACTGAAGATGATGGAATTTATATGAATTTTAAATGAAGATTTGCAATACTCATACATTGAATGAAAATGGAGCTTTGAACAAAAGGAAAATAAACAATGTTAGCTCCCATGAGATATGAACTCAGATTACTAGATTCAAAGTCCAGGGTGCTAACAATTACACCATGGAACCCTCACCTGAGCAATGGCATCTACTGAAGTGCGCTCATCTTTTATATGCAAAGAAAAGAAATTCAATACTTTATATATATTATTTCAAGTTTCTAATAAGCTCAGGGATGCAATAGGTATTATGTAGAATATTTGTCCAAAACCAATGATAATATATAAAAAGTAATCTATTTTTTAAAGGAAAAGATAGATACTAGAAACCTAAATGCCTAGGACCAATTTCAGTTGGAGCATCACCCCGTTTGTTATCCTAGCATTGAATTGACAGTTTTTCTGTATTTCCATATTTGCATATCAGCCACTTACAATTGTTTCAAGCTTTATAACAGAGGACTGCCTTTTTTATAGACCAAGGATGAAAGTCTCTTGTGAGTTAAGTCTGATAATGACATCACAATTTGTAAATTAAGCTATAGTATGATTACAGAGTGTAGACTGAATAAAAAGTGCTTTCCTATGGATTGAAGTTTGTATTTTCTTAAGCTTTGCATTCCAAAATGGGCTAGCATTCTTTATTTCCAATGGGCACATTAAGCTACTTCCCCAATATATATTTTTTTGTGTTAAAAATTATTCATACACAACTTGGTAAAACATACTAAATTTAATACATAATGGAATACATCCTGGGATTATCTTTTTCAACAATCTGTAAATTTACAATTAAAAATTGTGTATTAGATTTTTCAGATTGATTTTGCTTAGATTTGCATATACTCCTTGTCTAAATTGTCTATTTTTATACTATTAATAGATGCCTTAAACTTTGTTATTATTCTATCTAATATTTATTTTTATTTTGTAATGTGGAAAGAAACTGGAGCATTTTTATGATACCCATGCTTCAAGTGACTCTATGTCTTAAGCTTTTTTTAAAAAAAAAGAAATGCTATAAAAACAAAATATGATCTGTGCTTTGAGGTACATTTGCCAGTTTTGTGTCTGCTTGCAGTAACATCTGTGGCCGGTTAGCTCAGTTGGTTAGAGCGTGGTGCTAATAATGCCAAGGTCAAGGTTTCGATCACCGTATGGGCCATTTGCTTTTCTTGATGGACAAGAATGGAATAAGCTCATCGGTGGAGTGCATGAATACTTGAAAACATCATAGACACATATATCACAAAATCTCTTCAAATACATATAAGAAACCAGTGGGAGTGTCATCCTTTGGATGATGAAGATTTTTCTCTACATGGCTCAGTGACATTTGTCTCAAATCAAGCAATATGGCATAACTAAGATATTCAAGGAAAAATTAATCAGTTATTATACTGCTGCTCAAACATAGAGGGCACTAGGTGTTACTAGAAGAAGAAGAAGAAGATATGTGCTCCCCTCTCATTAGTGCATACTGAAGTAAAAAAAATGGAGAATTACTAAAGACCAGAGCACAAGTAATGGATCTCTGCATTCTTTTTGCATCTTTTCTTATTTCCAAATATTTGACATACTTCTGATTTGATAAGTTTAAAAATGAGTTTAAACAAAGGACACCACTGAAGATGATGGAATTTATATGAATTTTAAATGAAGATTTGCAATACTCATACATTGAATGAAAATGGAGCTTTGAACAAAAGGAAAATAAACAATGTTAGCTCCCACGAGATATGAACTCAGATTACTAGATTCAAAGTCCAGGGTGCTAACAATTACACCATGGAACCCTCACCTGAGCAATGGCATCTACTGAAGTGCGCTCATCTTTTAAATGCAAAGAAAATAAATTCAATACTTTATATATATTATTTCCTGTTTCTAATAAGCTCAGGGATGCAATAGGTATTATGTAGAATATTTGTCCAAAATCAATGATAATATATAAAAAGTAACCTATTTTTTAAAGGAGAAGATAGATACTAGAAACCTAAATGCCTAGGACCAATTTCAGTTGGAGCATCACCCCTTATGTAATCCTAGCATTGAATTGACAGTTTTTCTGTATTTCCATATTTGCATGTCAGCCACTTACAATTGTTTCAAGCTTTATAAGAGAGGACTGCCTTTTTTATAGACCAAGGATGAAAGTCTCTTGTGAGTTAAGTCTGATAATGACATTACAATTTGTAAATAAAGCTATAGTATGATTACAGAGTGTAGACTGAATAAAAAGTGCTTTCCTATGGATTGAAGTTTGTATTTTCTTAAGCTTTGCATTCCAAAATGGGCTAGCATTCTTTATTTCCAAAGGGCACATTAAGCTACTTCCCCAATATATATTTTTGTGTGTTAAAAGTTATTCATTCACATCTTGGCAAAACATACTAAATTTAATACATAATGGATTACATCCTGGGATTATCTTTTTCAACAATCTGTAAATTTACAATTAAAAATTGTGTTTTAGATTTTTCAGATTGATTTTGCTTAGATTTGCATATACTCCTTGTCTAAATTGTCTATTTTTATACTATTACTAGATGCCTTAATCTTTGTTATTATCCTATCTAATATTTATTTTTATTTTGTAATGTGGAAAGAAACTGGAGCATTTTTATGATACCCATGCTTCAAGTGACTCTATGGCTTAAGCTTTTTTTTGAAAAATGAAATGCTATAAAAACAAAATATGATCTGTGCTTTGAGGTACATTTGCCAGTTTTGTGTTTGCTTGCAGTAACATCTGTGGTCGGTTAGCTCAGTTGATTAGAGCGTGGTGCTAATAACGCCAAGGTCACGGGTTTGATCCCTGTATGGGCCATTTGCTTTTCTTGATGGAGAAGAATGGAATAAGCTCATCGGTGGAGTGCATGAATACTTGAAAACATCATAGACACATATATCACAAAATCTGTTCAAATACATATCAGAAGCCAGTGGGAGTGTCCTCCTTTGGCTGATGAAGATTTTTCTCTACATGGCTCAGTGACTTTTGTCTCAAATCAAGCAATATGGCATAACTAAGATATGCAAGGGCAAATTAATCAGTTATTATATTGCTGCTCAAACATAGAGGGCACTAGGTGTTACTAGAAGAAGATATGTGCTCCCCTCTCATTAGTGCAAACTGATATAAAAAAAATGGAGAATTTCTAATGACCAGAGCACAAGTAATGCATCTCTGCATTCTTATTGCATCTTTTCTTATTTCCAAATATTTGACATACTTCTGATTTGATAAGTTTAAAAATGAGTTTAAACAAAGGACACCACTGAAGATGATGGAATTTATATGAATTTTAAATGAAGATTTGCAATACTCATACATTGAATGAAAATGGAGCTTTGAACAAAAGGAAAATAAACAATGTTAGCTCCTATGAGATATGAACTCAGATTACTAGATTCAAAGTCCAGGGTGCTAACAATTACACCATGGAACCCTCACCTGAGCAATGGCATCTACTGAAGTGCGCTCATCTTTTATATGCAAAGAAAAGAAATTCAATACTTTATATATATTATTTCAAGTTTCTAATAAGCTCAGGGATGCAATAGGTATTATGTAGAATATTTGTCCAAAACCAATGATAATATATAAAAAGTAATCTATTTTTTAAAGGAAAAGATAGATACTAGAAACCTAAATGCCTAGGACCAATTTCAGTTGGAGCATCACCCTGTTTGTTATCCTAGCATTGAATTGACAGTTTTTCTGTATTTCCATATTTGCATATCAGCCACTTACAATTGTTTCAAGCTTTATAACAGAGGACTGCCTTTTTTATAGACCAAGGATGAAAGTCTCTTGTGAGTTAAGTCTGATAATGACATCACAATTTGTAAATTAAGCTATAGTATGATTACAGAGTGTAGACTGAATAAAAAGTGCTTTCCTATGGATTGAAGTTTGTATTTTCTTAAGCTTTGCATTCCAAAATGGGCTAGCATTCTTTATTTCCAATGGGCACATTAAGCTACTTCCCCAATATATATTTTTTTGTGTTAAAAATTATTCATACACAACTTGGTAAAACATACTAAATTTAATACATAATGGAATACATCCTGGGATTATCTTTTTCAACAATCTGTAAATTTACAATTAAAAATTGTGTACTAGATTTTTCAGATTGATTTTGCTTAGATTTGCATATACTCCTTGTCTAAATTGTCTATTTTTATACTATTAATAGATGCCTTAAACTTTGTTATTATTCTATCTAATATTTATTTTTATTTTGTAATGTGAAAAGAAACTGGAGCATTTTTATGATACCCATGCTTCAAGTGACTCTATGTCTTAAGCTTTTTTTTTGAAAAAAGAAATGCTATAAAAACAAAATATGATCTGTGCTTTGAGGTACATTTGCCAGTTTTGTGTTTGCTTGCAGTAACATCTGTGGCCGGTTAGCTCAGTTGGTTAGAGCGTGGTGCTAATAATGCCAAGGTCAAGGTTTCGATCCCCGTATGGGCCATTTGCTTTTCTTGATGGACAAGAATGGAATAAGCTCATCGGTGGAGTGCATGAATACTTGAAAACATCATAGACACATATATCACAAAATCTCTTCAAATACATATAAGAAACCAGTGGGAGTGTCATCCTTTGGCTGATGAAGATTTTTCTCTACATGGCTCAGTGACATTTGTCTCAAATCAAGCAATATGGCATAACTAAGATATTCAAGGAAAAATTAATCAGTTATTATACTGCTGCTCAAACATAGAGGGCACTAGGTGTTACTAGAAGAAGAAGAAGAAGAAGAAGAAGAAGAAGATATGTGCTCCCCTCTCATTAGTGCACACTGAAGTAAAAAAAATGGAGAATTTCTAAAGACCAGAGCACAAGTAATGGATCTCTGCATTCTTATTGCAACTTTTCTTATTTCCAAATATTTGACATACTTCTGATTTGATAAGTTTAAAAATGAGTTTAAACAAAGGACACCACTGAAGATGATGGAATTTATATGAATTTTAAATGAAGATTTGCAATACTCATACATTGAATGAAAATGGAGCTTTGAACAAAAGGAAAATAAACAATGTTAGCTCCCACGAGATATGAACTCAGATGACTAGATTCAAAGTCCATGGTGCTAACAATTACACCATGGAACCCTCACCTGAGCAATGGCATCTACTGAAGTGCGCTCATCTTTTAAATGCAAAGAAAAGAAATTCAATACTTTATATATATTATTTCAAGTTTCTAATAAGCTCAGGGATGCAATAGGTATTATGTAGAATATTTGTCCAAAACCAATGATAATATATAAAAAGTAACCTATTTTTTAAAGGAGAAGATAGATACTAGAAACCTAAATGCCTAGGACCAATTTCAGTTGGAGCATCACCCCTTATGTTATCCTAGCATTGAATTGACAGTTTTTCTGTATTTCCATATTTGCATATCAGCCACTTACAATTGTTTCAAGCTTTATAACAGAGGACTGCCTTTTTTATAGACCAAGGATGAAAGTCTCTTGTGAGTTAAGTCTGATAATGACATCACAATTTGTAAATTAAGCTATAGTATGATTACAGAGTGTAGACTAAATAAAAAGTGCTTTCCTATGGATTGAAGTTTGTATTTTCTTAAGCTTTGCATTCCAAAACGGGCTAGCATTCTTTATTTCCAATGGGCACATTAAGCTACTTCCCCAATATATATTTTTTTGTGTTAAAAGTTATTCATACACAACTTGGTAAAACATACTAAATTTAATACATAATGGATTACATCCTGGGATTATCTTTTTCAACAATCTGTAAATTTACAATTAAAAATTGTGTATTAGATTTTTTAGATTGATTTTGCTTAGATTTGCATATACTCCTTGTCTAAATTGTCTATTTTTATTCTATTAGTAGATGCCTTAATCTTTGTTATTATCCTATCTAATATTTATTATTATTTTGTAATGTGGAAAGAAACTGGCGCATTTTTATGATACCCATGCTTCAAGTGACTCTATGGCTTAAGCTTTTTTTTGAAAAATGAAATGCTATAAAAACAAAATATGATCTGTGCTTTGAGGTACATTTGCCAGTTTTGTGTTTGCTGGCAGTAATATTTGTGGCCTGTTAGCTCAGTTGGTTAGAGCGTGGTGCTAATAACGCCAAGGTCACGGGTTCGATCCCCGTATGGGCCATTTGCTTTTCTTGATGGACAAGAATGGAATAAGCTCATCGTGGAGTGCATGAATACTTGAAAACATCATAGACACATATATCACAAAATCTCTTCAAATACATATCAGAATCCAGTGGGAGTGTCATCCTTTGGCTGATGAAGATTTTTCTCTACATGGCTCAGTGACTTTTGTCTCAAATCAAGCAATATGGCATAACTAAGATATGCAAGGGCAAATTAATCAGTTATTATAATGCTGCTCAAACATATAGGGCACTAGGTGTTACTAGAAGAAGTAGAAGATATGTGCTCCCCTCTCATTAGTGCACACTGAAGTAAAAAAAAAATGGAGAATTTCTAAAGACCAGAGCACAAGTAATGGATCTCTGCATTCTTATTGCATCTTTTCTTATTTCCAAATATTTGACATACTTCTGATTTTATAAGTTTAAAAATGAGTTTAAACAAAGGACACCACTGAAGATGATGGAATTTCTATGAATTTTAAATGAAGATTTGCAATACTCATACATTGAATGAAAATGGAGCTTTGAACAAAAGGAAAATAAACAATGTTAGCTCCCACGAGATATGAACTCAGATTACTAGATTCAAAGTCCAGGGTGCTAACAATTACACCATGGAACCCTCACCTGAGCAATGGCATCTACTGAAGTGCGCTCATCTTTTAAATGCAAAGAAAAGAAATTCAATACTTTATATATATTATTTCAAGTTTCTAATAAGCTCAGGGATGCAATAGGTATTATGTAGAATATTTGTCCAAACCCAATGATAATATATAAAAAGTAACCTATTTTTTAAAGGAGAAGATAGATACTAGAAACCTAAATGCCTAGGACCAATTTCAGTTGGAGCATCACCCCTTATGTTATCCTAGCATTGAATTGACAGTTTTTCTGTATTTCCATATTAGCATATCTGCCACTTACAATTGTTTCAAGCTTTATAACAGAGGACTGCCTTTTTTATAGACCAAGGATGAAAGTCTCTTGCGAGTTAAGTCTGATAATGACATCACAATTTGTAAATTAAGCTATAGTATGATTACAGAGTGTAGACTGAATAAACAGTGCTTTCCTATGGATTGAAGTTTGTATTTTCTTAAGCTTTGCATTCCAAAATGGGCTAGCATTCTTTATTTCCAATGGGCACATTAAGCTACTTCCCCAATATATATTTTTTTGTGTTAAAAGTTATTCATACACAACTTGGTAAAACATACTAAATTTAATACATAATGGATTACATCCTGGGATTATCTTTTTCAACAATCTGTAAATTTACAACTAAAAATTGTGTATTAGATTTTTTAGATTGATTTTGCTTAGATTTGCATATACTCCTTGTCTAAATTGTCTATTTTTATACTATTACTAGATCCCTTAATCTTTGTTATTATCCTATCTAATATTTATTTTTATTTTGTAATGTGGAAAGAAACTGGAGCATTTTTATGATACCCATGCTTCAAGTGACTCTATGTCTTAAGCTTTTTTTTGAAAAAAGAAATGCTATAAAAACAAAATATGATCTGTGCTTTGATTTACATTTGCCAGTTTTGTGTTTGCTTGCAGTAACATCTGTGGCCGGTTAGCTCAGTTGGTTAGAGCGTGGTGCTAATAATGCCAAGGTCAAGGTTTCGATCCCCGTATGGGCCATTTGCTTTTCTTGATGGACAAGAATGGAATAAGCTCATCGGTGGAGTGCATGAATACTTGAAAACATCATAGACACATATATCACAAAATCTCTTCAAATACATATAAGAAACCAGTGGGAGTGTCATCCTTTGGCTGATGAAGATTTTTCTCTACATGGCTCAGTGACATTTGTCTCAAATCAAGCAATATGGCATAACTAAGATATTCAAGGAAAAATTAATCAGTTATTATACTGCTGCTCAAACATAGAGGGCACTAGGTGTTACTAGAAGAAGAAGAAGAAGAAGAAGAAGATATGTGCTCCCCTCTCATTAGTGCACACTGAAGTAAAAAAAATGGAGAATTTCTAAAGACCAGAGCACAAGTAATGGATCTCTGCATTCTTATTGCAACTTTTCTTATTTCCAAATATTTGACATACTTCTGATTTGATAAGTTTAAAAATGAGTTTAAACAAAGGACACCACTGAAGATGATGGAATTTATATGAATTTTAAATGAAGATTTGCAATACTCATACATTGAATGAAAATGGAGCTTTGAACAAAAGGAAAATAAACAATGTTAGCTCCCACGAGATATGAATTCAGATGACTAGATTCAAAGTCCATGGTGCTAACAATTACACCATGGAACCCTCACCTGAGCAATGGCATCTACTGAAGTGCGCTCATCTTTTAAATGCAAAGAAAAGAAATTCAATACTTTATATATATTATTTCAAGTTTCTAATAAGCTCAGGGATGCAATAGGTATTATGTAGAATATTTGTCCAAAACCAATGATAATATATAAAAAGTAACCTATTTTTTAAAGGAGAAGATAGATACTAGAAACCTAAATGCCTAGGACCAATTTCAGTTGGAGCATCACCCCTTATGTTATCCTAGCATTGAATTGACAGTTTTTCTGTATTTCCATATTTGCATATCAGCCACTTACAATTGTTTCAAGCTTTATAACAGAGGACTGCCTTTTTTATAGACCAAGGATGAAAGTCTCTTGTGAGTTAAGTCTGATAATGACATCACAATTTGTAAATTAAGCTACAGTATGATTACAGAGTGTAGACTAAATAAAAAGTGCTTTCCTATGGATTGAAGTTTGTATTTTCTTAAGCTTTGCATTCCAAAACGGGCTAGCATTCTTTATTTCCATTGGGCACATTAAGCTACTTCCCCAATATATATTTTTTTGTGTTAAAAGTTATTCATACACAACTTGGTAAAACATACTAAATTTAATACATAATGGATTACATCCTGGGATTATCTTTTTCAACAATCTGTAAATTTACAATTAAAAATTGTGTATTATATTTTTTAGATTGATTTTGCTTAGATTTGCATATACTCCTTGTCTAAATTGTCTATTTTTATACTATTAGTAGATGCCTTAATCTTTGTTATTATCCTATCTAATATTTATTTTTATTTTGTAATGTGGAAAGAAACTGGAGCATTTTTATGATACCCATGCTTCAAGTGACTCTATGGCTTAAGCTTTTTTTTGAAAAATGAAATGCTATAAAAACAAAATATGATCTGTGCTTTGAGGTACATTTGCCAGTTTTGTGTTTGCTGGCAGTAATATCTGTGGCCTGTTAGCTCAGTTGGTTAGAGCGTGGTGCTAATAACGCCAAGGTCACGGGTTCGATCCCCGTATGGGCCATTTGCTTTTCTTGATGGACAAGAATGGAATAAGCTCATCGTGGAGTGCTTGAATACTTGAAAACATCATAGACACATATATCACAAAATCTCTTCAAATACATATCAGTATCCAGTGGGAGTGTCATCCTTTGGCTGATGAAGATTTTTCTCTACATGGCTCAGTGACTTTTGTCTCAAATCAAGCAATATGGTATAACTAAGATATGCAAGGGCAAATTAATCAGTTATTATAATGCTGCTCAAACATATAGGGCACTAGGTGTTACTAGAAGAAGTAGAAGATATGTGCTCCCCTCTCATTAGTGCACACTGAAGTAAAAAAAAATGGAGAATTTCTAAAGACCAGAGCACAAGTAATGGATCTCTGCATTCTTATTGCATCTTTTCTTATTTCCAAATATTTGACATACTTCTGATTTTATAAGTTTAAAAATGAGTTTAAACAAAGGACACCACTGAAGATGATGGAATTTATATGAATTTTAAATGAAGATTTGCAATACTCATACATTGAATGAAAATGGAGCTTTGAACAAAAGGAAAATAAACAATGTTAGCTCCCACGAGATATGAACTCAGATTACTAGATTCAAAGTCCAGGGTGCTAACAATTACACCATGGAACCCTCACCTGAGCAATGGCATCTACTGAAGTGCGCTCATCTTTTAAATGCAAAGAAAAGAAATTCAATACTTTATATATATTATTTCAAGTTTCTAATAAGCTCAGGGATGCAATAGGTATTATGTAGAATATTTGTCCAAACCCAATGATAATATATAAAAAGTAACCTATTTTTTAAAGGAGAAGATAGATACTAGAAACCTAAATGCCTAGGACCAATTTCAGTTGGAGCATCACCCCTTATGTTATCCTAGCATTGAATTGACAGTTTTTCTGTATTTCCATATTAGCATATCTGCCACTTACAATTGTTTCAAGCTTTATAACAGAGGACTGCCTTTTTTATAGACCAAGGATGAAAGTCTCTTGTGAGTTAAGTCTGATAATGACATCACAATTTGTAAATTAAGCTATAGTATGATTACAGAGTGTAGACTGAATAAAAAGTGCTTTCCTATGGATTGAAGTTTGTATTTTCTTAAGCTTTGCATTCCAAAATGGGCTAGCATTCTTTATTTCCAATGGGCACATTAAGCTACTTCCCCAATATATATTTTTTTGTGTTAAAAGTTATTCATACACAACTTGGTAAAACATACAAAATTTAATACATAATGGATTACATCCTGGGATTATCTTTTTCAACAATCTGTAAATTTACAACTAAAAATTGTGTATTAGATTTTTTAGATTGATTTTGCTTAGATTTGCATATACTCCTTGTCTAAATTGTCTATTTTTATACTATTACTAGATGCCTTAATCTTTGTTATTATCCTATCTAATATTTATTTTTATTTTCTAATGTGGAAAGAAACTGGAGCATTTTTATGATACCCATGCTTCAAGTGACTCTATGGCTTAAGCTTTTTTTTGAAAAATGAAATGCTATAAAAACAAAATATGATCTGTGCTTTGAGGTACATTTGCCAGTTTTGTGTTTGCTTGCAGTAACATCTGTGGCTGCTTAGCTCAGTTGGTTAGAGCGTGGTGCTAATAACGCCAAGGTCATGGGTTCTATCCCCGTATGGGCCATTTGCTTTTCTTGATGGACAAGAATGGAATAAGCTCATCGGTGGAGTGCATGAATACTTGAAAACATCATATATCACAAAATCTCTTCAAATACATATCAGAAGCCAGTGGGAGTGTCATCCTTTGGCTGATGAAGATTTTTCTCTACATGGCTCAGTGACTTTTGTCTCAAATCAAGCAATATGGCATAACTAAGATATGCAAGGGCAAATTAATTAGTTATTATATTGCTGCTCAAACATAGAGGGCACTAGGTGTTACTAGAAGAAGAAGAAGATATGTGCTCCCCTCTCATTAGTGCACACTGAAGTAAAAAAAAATGGAGAATTTCTAAAGACCAGAGCACATGTAATGGATCTCTGCATTCTTATTGCATCTTTTCTTATTTACAAATATTTGACATACTTCTGATTTGATAAGTTTAAAAATGAGTTTAAACAAAGGACACCACTGAAGATGATGGAATTTATATGAATTTTAAATGAAGATTTGCAATACTCATACATTGAATGAAAATGGAGCTTTGAACAAAAGGAAAATAAACAATGTTAGCTCCCACGAGATATGAACTCAGATTACTAGATTCAAAGTCCAGGATGCTAACAATTACACCATGGAACCCTCACCTGAGCAATGGCATCTACTGAAGTGCGCTCATCTTTTAAATGCAAAGAAAAGAAATGCAATACTTTATATATATTATTTCAAGTTTCTAATAAGCTCAGGGATGCAATAGGTATTATGTAGAATATTTGTCCAAACCCAATGATAATATATAAAAAGTAACCTATTTTTAAAGGAGAAGATAGATACTAGAAACCTAAATGCCTAGGACCAATTTCAGTTGGAGCATCACCCCTTATGTTATCCTAGCATTGAATTGACAGTTTTTCTGTATTTCCATATTTGCATATCAGCCACTTACAATTGTTTCAAGCTTTATAACAGAGGACTGCCTTTTTTATAGACCAAGGATGAAAGTCTCTTGTGAGTTAAGTCTGATAATGACATCACAATTTGTAAATTAAGCTATAGTATGATTACAGAGTGTAGACTGAATAAAAAGTGCTTTCCTATGGATTGAAGTTTGTATTTTCTTAAGCTTTGCATTCCAAAATGGGCTAGCATTCTTTATTTCCAATGGGCACATTAAGCTACTTCCCCAATATATATTTTTTTGTGTTAAAAGTTATTCATACACAACTTGGTAAAACATACTAAATTTAATACATAATGGATTACATCCTGGGATTATCTTTTTCAACAATCTGTAAATTTACAATTAAAAATTGTGTATTAGATTTTTTAGATTGATTTTGCTGTCTAAATTGTCTATTTTTATACTATTAGTAGATGCCTTAATCTTTGTTATTATCCTATCTAATATTTATTTTTATTTTCTAATGTGGAAAGAAACTGGAGCATTTTTATGATACCCATGCTTCAAGTGACTCTATGGCTTAAGCTTTTTTTTGAAAAATGAAATGCTATAAAAACAAAATATGATCTGTGCTTTGAGGTACATTTGCCAGTTTTGTGTTTGCTTGCAGTAACATCTGTGGCCGGTTAGCTCAGTTGGTTAGAGCGTGGTGCTAATAACTCCAAGGTCACGGGTTCGCTCCCCGTATGGGCCATTTGCTTTTCTTGATGGACAAGAATGGAATAAGCTCATCGGTGGAGTGCATGAATACTTGAAAACATCATAGACACATATATCACAAAATCTCTTCAAATACATATCAGAAGCCAGTGGTAGTGTCATCCTTTGGCTGATGAAGATTTTTCTCTACATGGCTCAGTGACTTTTGTCTCAAATCAAGCAATATGGCATAACTAAGATATGCAAGGGCAAATTAATTAGTTATTATATTGCTGCTCAAACATAGAGGGCACTAGGTGTTACTAGAAGAAGAAGAAGATATGTGCTCCCCTCTCATTAGTGCACACTGAAGTAAAAAAAATTGAGAATTTCTTAAGACCAGAGCACAAGTAATGGATCTCTGCATTCTTATTGCATCTTTTCTTATTTCCAAATATTTGACATACTTCTGATTTGATAAGTTTAAAAATGAGTTTAAACAAAGGACACCACTGAAGATGATGGAATTTATATGAATTTTAAATGAAGATTTGCAATACTCATACATTGAATGAAAATGGAGCTTTGAACAAAAGGAAAATAAACAATGTTAACTCCCACGAGATATGAACTCAGATTACTAGATTCAAAGTCCAGGGTGCTAACAATTACACCATGGAACCCTCACCTGAGCAATGGCATCTACTGAAGTGCGCTCATCTTTTAAAAGCAAAGAAAAGAAATTCAATACTTTATATATATTATTTCAAGTTTCTAATAAGCTCAGGGATGCAATAGGTATTATGTAGAATATTTGTCCAAACCCAATGATAATATATAAAAAGTAACCTATTTTTTAAAGGAGAAGATAGATACTAGAAACCTAAATGCCTAGGACCAATTTCAGTTGGAGCATCACCCCTTATGTTATCCTAGCATTGAATTGACAGTTTTTCTGTATTTCCATATTTGCATATCAGCCACTTACAATTGTTTCAAGCTTTATAACAGAGGACTGCCTTTTTTATAGACCAAGGATGAAAGTCTCTTGTGAGTTAAGTCTGATAATGACATCACACTTTGTAAATTAAGCTATAGTATGATTACAGAGTGTAGACTGAATAAAAAGTGCTTTCCTATGGATTGAAGTTTGTATTTTCTTAAGCTTTGCATTCCAAAATGGGCTAGCATTCTTTATTTCCAATGGGCACATTAAGCTACTTCCCCAATATATATTTTTTTGTGTTAAAAGTTATTCATACACAACTTGGTAAAACATACTAAATTTAATACATAATGGATTACATCCTGGGATTATCTTTTTCAACAATCTGTAAATTTACAATTAAAAATTGTGTATTAGATTTTTTAGATTGATTTTGCTTAGATTTGCATATACTCCTTGTCTAAATTGTCTATTTTTATACTATTAGTAGATGCCTTAATCTTTGTTATTATCCTATCTAATATTTATTTTTTATTTTGTAATGTGGAAAGAAACTGGAGCATTTTTATGATACCCATGCTTCAAGTGACTCTATGGCTTAAGCTTTTTTTTGAAAAATGAAATGCTATAAAAACAAAATATGATCTGTGCTTTGAGGTACATTTGCCAGTTTTGTGTTTGCTTGCAGTAACATCTGTGGCCGGTTAGCTCAGTTGGTTAGAGCGTGGTGCTAATAACGCCAAGGTCACGGGTTCGATCCCCGTATGGGCCATTTGCTTTTCTTGATGGACAAGAATGGAATAAGCTCATCGGTGGAGTGCATGAATACTTGAAAACATCATAGACACATATATCACAAAATCTCTTCACATACATATCAGAAGCCAGTGGGAGTGTCATCCTTTGGCTGATGAAGATTTTTCTCTACATGGCTCAGTGACATTTGTCTCAAATCAAGCAATATGGCATAACTAAGATATGCAAGGGCAAATTAATCAGTTATTATATTGCTGCTCAAACATAGAGGGCACTAGGTGTTACTAGAAGAAGATATGTGCTCCCCTCTCATTAGTGCAAACTGATATAAAAAATGGAGAATTTCTAATGACCAGAGCACAAGTAATGCATCTCTGCATTCTTATTGCATCTTTTCTTATTTCCAAATATTTGACATACTTCTGATTTGATAAGTTTAAAAATGAGTTTAAACAAAGGACACCACTGAAGATGATGGAATTTATATGAATTTTAAATGAAGATTTGCAATACTCATACATTGAATGAAAATGGAGCTTTGAACAAAAGGAAAATAAACAATGTTAGCTCCCATGAGATATGAACTCAGATTACTAGATTCAAAGTCCAGGGTGCTAACAATTACACCATGGAACCCTCACCTGAGCAATGGCATCTACTGAAGTGCGCTCATCTTTTATATGCAAAGAAAAGAAATTCAATACTTTATATATATTATTTCAAGTTTCTAATAAGCTCAGGGATGCAATAGGTATTATGTAGAATATTTGTCCAAAACCAATGATAATATATAAAAAGTAATCTATTTTTTAAAGGAAAAGATAGATACTAGAAACCTAAATGCCTAGGACCAATTTCAGTTGGAGCATCACCCCGTTTGTTATCCTAGCATTGAATTGACAGTTTTTCTGTATTTCCATATTTGCATATCAGCCACTTACAATTGTTTCAAGCTTTATAACAGAGGACTGCCTTTTTTATAGACCAAGGATGAAAGTCTCTTGTGAGTTAAGTCTGATAATGACATCACAATTTGTAAATTAAGCTATAGTATGATTACAGAGTGTAGACTGAATAAAAAGTGCTTTCCTATGGATTGAAGTTTGTATTTTCTTAAGCTTTGCATTCCAAAATGGGCTAGCATTCTTTATTTCCAATGGGCACATTAAGCTACTTCCCCAATATATATTTTTTTGTGTTAAAAATTATTCATACACAACTTGGTAAAACATACTAAATTTAATACATAATGGAATACATCCTGGGATTATCTTTTTCAACAATCTGTAAATTTACAATTAAAAATTGTGTATTAGATTTTTCAGATTGATTTTGCTTAGATTTGCATATACTCCTTGTCTAAATTGTCTATTTTTATACTATTAATAGATGCCTTAAACTTTGTTATTATTCTATCTAATATTTATTTTTATTTTGTAATGTGGAAAGAAACTGGAGCATTTTTATGATACCCATGCTTCAAGTGACTCTATGTCTTAAGCTTTTTTTTAAAAAAAAGAAATGCTATAAAAACAAAATATGATCTGTGCTTTGAGGTACATTTGCCAGTTTTGTGTCTGCTTGCAGTAACATCTGTGGCCGGTTAGCTCAGTTGGTTAGAGCGTGGTGCTAATAATGCCAAGGTCAAGGTTTCGATCACCGTATGGGCCATTTGCTTTTCTTGATGGACAAGAATGGAATAAGCTCATCGGTGGAGTGCATGAATACTTGAAAACATCATAGACACATATATCACAAAATCTCTTCAAATACATATAAGAAACCAGTGGGAGTGTCATCCTTTGGATGATGAAGATTTTTCTCTACATGGCTCAGTGACATTTGTCTCAAATCAAGCAATATGGCATAACTAAGATATTCAAGGAAAAATTAATCAGTTATTATACTGCTGCTCAAACATAGAGGGCACTAGGTGTTACTAGAAGAAGAAGAAGAAGAAGAAGATATGTGCTCCCCTCTCATTAGTGCATACTGAAGTAAAAAAAATGGAGAATTACTAAAGACCAGAGCACAAGTAATGGATCTCTGCATTCTTTTTGCATCTTTTCTTATTTCCAAATATTTGACATACTTCTGATTTGATAAGTTTAAAAATGAGTTTAAACAAAGGACACCACTGAAGATGATGGAATTTATATGAATTTTAAATGAAGATTTGCAATACTCATACATTGAATGAAAATGGAGCTTTGAACAAAAGGAAAATAAACAATGTTAGCTCCCACGAGATATGAACTCAGATTACTAGATTCAAAGTCCAGGGTGCTAACAATTACACCATGGAACCCTCACCTGAGCAATGGCATCTACTGAAGTGCGCTCATCTTTTAAATGCAAAGAAAATAAATTCAATACTTTATATATATTATTTCCTGTTTCTAATAAGCTCAGGGATGCAATAGGTATTATGTAGAATATTTGTCCAAAATCAATGATAATATATAAAAAGTAACCTATTTTTTAAAGGAGAAGATAGATACTAGAAACCTAAATGCCTAGGACCAATTTCAGTTGGAGCATCACCCCTTATGTAATCCTAGCATTGAATTGACAGTTTTTCTGTATTTCCATATTTGCATGTCAGCCACTTACAATTGTTTCAAGCTTTATAAGAGAGGACTGCCTTTTTTATAGACCAAGGATGAAAGTCTCTTGTGAGTTAAGTCTGATAATGACATTACAATTTGTAAATAAAGCTATAGTATGATTACAGAGTGTAGACTGAATAAAAAGTGCTTTCCTATGGATTGAAGTTTGTATTTTCTTAAGCTTTGCATTCCAAAATGGGCTAGCATTCTTTATTTCCAAAGGGCACATTAAGCTACTTCCCCAATATATATTTTTGTGTGTTAAAAGTTATTCATTCACATCTTGGCAAAACATACTAAATTTAATACATAATGGATTACATCCTGGGATTATCTTTTTCAACAATCTGTAAATTTACAATTAAAAATTGTGTTTTAGATTTTTCAGATTGATTTTGCTTAGATTTGCATATACTCCTTGTCTAAATTGTCTATTTTTATACTATTACTAGATGCCTTAATCTTTGTTATTATCCTATCTAATATTTATTTTTATTTTGTAATGTGGAAAGAAACTGGAGCATTTTTATGATACCCATGCTTCAAGTGACTCTATGGCTTAAGCTTTTTTTTGAAAAATGAAATGCTATAAAAACAAAATATGATCTGTGCTTTGAGGTACATTTGCCAGTTTTGTGTTTGCTTGCAGTAACATCTGTGGCCGGTTAGCTCAGTTGGTTAGAGCGTGGTGCTAATAACGCCAAGGTCACGGGTTCGATCCCCGTATGGGCCATTTGCTTTTCTTGATGGACAAGAATGGAATAAGCTCATCGGTGGAGTGCATGAATACTTGAAAACATCATAGACACATATATCACAAAATCTCTTCACATACATATCAGAAGCCAGTGGGAGTGTCATCCTTTGGCTGATGAAGATTTTTCTCTACATGGCTCAGTGACATTTGTCTCAAATCAAGCAATATGGCATAACTAAGATATGCAAGGGCAAATTAATCAGTTATTATATTGCTGCTCAAACATAGAGGGCACTAGGTGTTACTAGAAGAAGATATGTGCTCCCCTCTCATTAGTGCAAACTGATATAAAAAATGGAGAATTTCTAATGACCAGAGCACAAGTAATGCATCTCTGCATTCTTATTGCATCTTTTCTTATTTCCAAATATTTGACATACTTCTGATTTGATAAGTTTAAAAATGAGTTTAAACAAAGGACACCACTGAAGATGATGGAATTTATATGAATTTTAAATGAAGATTTGCAATACTCATACATTGAATGAAAATGGAGCTTTGAACAAAAGGAAAATAAACAATGTTAGCTCCCATGAGATATGAACTCAGATTACTAGATTCAAAGTCCAGGGTGCTAACAATTACACCATGGAACCCTCACCTGAGCAATGGCATCTACTGAAGTGCGCTCATCTTTTATATGCAAAGAAAAGAAATTCAATACTTTATATATATTATTTCAAGTTTCTAATAAGCTCAGGGATGCAATAGGTATTATGTAGAATATTTGTCCAAAACCAATGATAATATATAAAAAGTAATCTATTTTTTAAAGGAAAAGATAGATACTAGAAACCTAAATGCCTAGGACCAATTTCAGTTGGAGCATCACCCCGTTTGTTATCCTAGCATTGAATTGACAGTTTTTCTGTATTTCCATATTTGCATATCAGCCACTTACAATTGTTTCAAGCTTTATAACAGAGGACTGCCTTTTTTATAGACCAAGGATGAAAGTCTCTTGTGAGTTAAGTCTGATAATGACATCACAATTTGTAAATTAAGCTATAGTATGATTACAGAGTGTAGACTGAATAAAAAGTGCTTTCCTATGGATTGAAGTTTGTATTTTCTTAAGCTTTGCATTCCAAAATGGGCTAGCATTCTTTATTTCCAATGGGCACATTAAGCTACTTCCCCAATATATATTTTTTTTGTGTTAAAAATTATTCATACACAACTTGGTAAAACATACTAAATTTAATACATAATGGAATACATCCTGGGATTATCTTTTTCAACAATCTGTAAATTTACAATTAAAAATTGTGTATTAGATTTTTCAGATTGATTTTGCTTAGATTTGCATATACTCCTTGTCTAAATTGTCTATTTTTATACTATTAATAGATGCCTTAAACTTTGTTATTATTCTATCTAATATTTATTTTTATTTTGTAATGTGGAAAGAAACTGGAGCATTTTTATGATACCCATGCTTCAAGTGACTCTATGTCTTAAGCTTTTTTTAAAAAAAAAGAAATGCTATAAAAACAAAATATGATCTGTGCTTTGAGGTACATTTGCCAGTTTTGTGTCTGCTTGCAGTAACATCTGTGGCCGGTTAGCTCAGTTGGTTAGAGCGTGGTGCTAATAATGCCAAGGTCAAGGTTTCGATCACCGTATGGGCCATTTGCTTTTCTTGATGGACAAGAATGGAATAAGCTCATCGGTGGAGTGCATGAATACTTGAAAACATCATAGACACATATATCACAAAATCTCTTCAAATACATATAAGAAACCAGTGGGAGTGTCATCCTTTGGATGATGAAGATTTTTCTCTACATGGCTCAGTGACATTTGTCTCAAATCAAGCAATATGGCATAACTAAGATATTCAAGGAAAAATTAATCAGTTATTATACTGCTGCTCAAACATAGAGGGCACTAGGTGTTACTAGAAGAAGAAGAAGAAGATATGTGCTCCCCTCTCATTAGTGCATACTGAAGTAAAAAAAATGGAGAATTACTAAAGACCAGAGCACAAGTAATGGATCTCTGCATTCTTTTTGCATCTTTTCTTATTTCCAAATATTTGACATACTTCTGATTTGATAAGTTTAAAAATGAGTTTAAACAAAGGACACCACTGAAGATGATGGAATTTATATGAATTTTAAATGAAGATTTGCAATACTCATACATTGAATGAAAATGGAGCTTTGAACAAAAGGAAAATAAACAATGTTAGCTCCCACGAGATATGAACTCAGATTACTAGATTCAAAGTCCAGGGTGCTAACAATTACACCATGGAACCCTCACCTGAGCAATGGCATCTACTGAAGTGCGCTCATCTTTTAAATGCAAAGAAAATAAATTCAATACTTTATATATATTATTTCCTGTTTCTAATAAGCTCAGGGATGCAATAGGTATTATGTAGAATATTTGTCCAAAATCAATGATAATATATAAAAAGTAACCTATTTTTTAAAGGAGAAGATAGATACTAGAAACCTAAATGCCTAGGACCAATTTCAGTTGGAGCATCACCCCTTATGTAATCCTAGCATTGAATTGACAGTTTTTCTGTATTTCCATATTTGCATGTCAGCCACTTACAATTGTTTCAAGCTTTATAAGAGAGGACTGCCTTTTTTATAGACCAAGGATGAAAGTCTCTTGTGAGTTAAGTCTGATAATGACATTACAATTTGTAAATAAAGCTATAGTATGATTACAGAGTGTAGACTGAATAAAAAGTGCTTTCCTATGGATTGAAGTTTGTATTTTCTTAAGCTTTGCATTCCAAAATGGGCTAGCATTCTTTATTTCCAAAGGGCACATTAAGCTACTTCCCCAATATATATTTTTGTGTGTTAAAAGTTATTCATTCACATCTTGGCAAAACATACTAAATTTAATACATAATGGATTACATCCTGGGATTATCTTTTTCAACAATCTGTAAATTTACAATTAAAAATTGTGTTTTAGATTTTTCAGATTGATTTTGCTTAGATTTGCATATACTCCTTGTCTAAATTGTCTATTTTTATACTATTACTAGATGCCTTAATCTTTGTTATTATCCTATCTAATATTTATTTTTATTTTGTAATGTGGAAAGAAACTGGAGCATTTTTATGATACCCATGCTTCAAGTGACTCTATGGCTTAAGCTTTTTTTTGAAAAATGAAATGCTATAAAAACAAAATATGATCTGTGCTTTGAGGTACATTTGCCAGTTTTGTGTTTGCTTGCAGTAACATCTGTGGTCGGTTAGCTCAGTTGATTAGAGCGTGGTGCTAATAACGCCAAGGTCACGGGTTTGATCCCTGTATGGGCCATTTGCTTTTCTTGATGGAGAAGAATGGAATAAGCTCATCGGTGGAGTGCATGAATACTTGAAAACATCATAGACACATATATCACAAAATCTGTTCAAATACATATCAGAAGCCAGTGGGAGTGTCCTCCTTTGGCTGATGAAGATTTTTCTCTACATGGCTCAGTGACTTTTGTCTCAAATCAAGCAATATGGCATAACTAAGATATGCAAGGGCAAATTAATCAGTTATTATATTGCTGCTCAAACATAGAGGGCACTAGGTGTTACTAGAAGAAGATATGTGCTCCCCTCTCATTAGTGCAAACTGATATAAAAAAAATGGAGAATTTCTAATGACCAGAGCACAAGTAATGCATCTCTGCATTCTTATTGCATCTTTTCTTATTTCCAAATATTTGACATACTTCTGATTTGATAAGTTTAAAAATGAGTTTAAACAAAGGACACCACTGAAGATGATGGAATTTATATGAATTTTAAATGAAGATTTGCAATACTCATACATTGAATGAAAATGGAGCTTTGAACAAAAGGAAAATAAACAATGTTAGCTCCTATGAGATATGAACTCAGATTACTAGATTCAAAGTCCAGGGTGCTAACAATTACACCATGGAACCCTCACCTGAGCAATGGCATCTACTGAAGTGCGCTCATCTTTTATATGCAAAGAAAAGAAATTCAATACTTTATATATATTATTTCAAGTTTCTAATAAGCTCAGGGATGCAATAGGTATTATGTAGAATATTTGTCCAAAACCAATGATAATATATAAAAAGTAATCTATTTTTTAAAGGAAAAGATAGATACTAGAAACCTAAATGCCTAGGACCAATTTCAGTTGGAGCATCACCCTGTTTGTTATCCTAGCATTGAATTGACAGTTTTTCTGTATTTCCATATTTGCATATCAGCCACTTACAATTGTTTCAAGCTTTATAACAGAGGACTGCCTTTTTTATAGACCAAGGATGAAAGTCTCTTGTGAGTTAAGTCTGATAATGACATCACAATTTGTAAATTAAGCTATAGTATGATTACAGAGTGTAGACTGAATAAAAAGTGCTTTCCTATGGATTGAAGTTTGTATTTTCTTAAGCTTTGCATTCCAAAATGGGCTAGCATTCTTTATTTCCAATGGGCACATTAAGCTACTTCCCCAATATATATTTTTTTGTGTTAAAAGTTATTCATACACAACTTGGTAAAACATACTAAATTTAATACATAATGGATTACATCCTGGGATTATCTTTTTCAACCATCTGTAAATTTACAATTAAAAATTGTGTATTAGATTTTTCAGATTGATTTTGCTTAGATTTGCATATACTCCGAGTCTAAATTGTCTATTTTTATACTATTACTAGATGCCTTAATCTTTGTTATTATCCTATCTAATATTTATTTTTATTTTGTGATGTGGAAAGAAACTGGAGCATTTTTATGATACCCATGCTTCAAGTGACTCTATGGTTTAAGCTTTTTTTTGAAAAATGAAATGCTATAAAAACAAAATATGATCTGTGCTTTGAGGTACATTTGCCAGTTTTGTGTTTGCTTGCAATGATATCTGTGTCCGGTTAGCTCAGTTGGTTAGAGCGTGGTGCTAAGAACACCAAGGTCACGGGTTCGATCCCCGTATGGGCCACTTGCTTTTCTTGATGGACAAGAATGGAATAAGCTCATCGGTGGAGTGCATGAATACTTGAAAACATCATAGACACATATATCACAAAATCTCTTCAAATACATATCAGAAGCCAGTGGGAGTGTCATCCTTTGGCTGATGAAGATTTTTCTCTACATGGCTCAGTGACATTTGTCTCAAATCAAGCAATATGGCATAACTAAGATATGCAAGGGCAAATTAATCAGTTATTATATTGCTGCTCAAACATAGAGGGCACTAGGTGTTACTAGAAGAAGAAGAAGATATGTGCTCCCCTCTCATTAGTGCACACTGAAGTAAAAAAAAATGGAGAATTTCTAAAGACCAGAGCACAAGTAATGGATCTCTGCATTCTTATTGCATCTTTTCTTATTTCCAAATATTTGACATACTTCTGATTTGATAAGCTTAAAAATGAGTTTAAACAAAGGACACCACTGAAGATGATGGAATTTATATGAATTTTAAATGAAGATTTGCAATACTCATACATTGAATGAAAATGGAGCTTTGAACAAAAGGAAAATAAACAATGTTAGCTCCCACGAGATATGAACTCTGATGACTAGATTCAAAGTCCATGGTGCTAACAATTACACCATGGAACCCTCACCTGAGCAATGGCATCTACTGAAGTGCGCTCATCTTTTAAATGCAAAGAAAAGAAATTCAATACTTTATATATATTATTTCAAGTTTCTAATAAGCTCAGGGATGCAATAGGTATTATGTAGAATATTTGTCCAAAACCAATGATAATATATAAAAAGTAACCTATTTTTTTAAAGGAGAAGATAGATACTAGAAACCTAAATGCCTAGGACCAATTTCAGTTGGAGCATCACCCCTTATGTTATCCTAGCATTGAATTGACAGTTTTTCTGTATTTCCATATTTGCATATCAGCCACTTACAATTGTTTCAAGCTTTATAACAGAGGACTGCCTTTTTTATAGACCAAGGATGAAAGTCTCTTGTGAGTTAAGTCTGATAATGACATCACAATTTGTAAATTAAGCTATAGTATGATTACAGAGTGTAGACTAAATAAAAAGTGCTTTCCTATGGATTGAAGTTTGTATTTTCTTAAGCTTTGCATTCCAAAATGGGCTAGCATTCTTTATTTCCAATGGGCACATTAAGCTACTTCCCCAATATATATTTTTTTGTGTTAAAAGTTATTCATACACAACTTGGTAAAACATACTAAATTTAATACATAATGGATTACATCCTGGGATTATCTTTTTCAACAATCTGTAAATTTACAATTAAAAATTGTGTATTAGATTTTTTAGATTGATTTTGCTTAGATTTGCATATACTCCTTGTATAAATTGTCTATTTTTATACTATTAGTAGATGCCTTAATCTTTGTTATTATCCTATCTAATATTTATTTTTATTTTGTAATGTGGAAAGAAACTGGAGCATTTTTATGATACCCATGCTTCAAGTGACTCTATGGATTAAGCTTTTTTTTGAAAAATGAAATGCTATAAAAACAAAATATGATCTGTGCTTTGAGGTACATTTGCCAGTTTTGTGTTTGCTGGCAGTTATATCTGTGGCCTGTTAGCTCAGTTGGTTAGAGCGTGGTGCTAATAACGCCAAGGTCACGGGTTCGATCCCCGTATGGGCCATTTGCTTTTCTTGATGGACAAGAATGGAATAAGCTCATCGTGGAGTGCTTGAATACTTGAAAACCTCATAGACACATATATCACAAAATCTCTTCAAATACATATCAGAATCCAGAGGGAGTGTCATCCTTTGGCTGATGAAGATTTTTCTCTACATGGCTCAGTGACTTTTGTCTCAAATCAAGCAATATGGCATAACTAAGATATGCAAGGGCAAATTAATCAGTTATTATAATGCTGCTCAAACATATAGGGCACTAGGTGTTACTAGAAGAAGTAGAAGATATGTGCTCCCCTCTCATTAGTGCACACTGAAGTAAAAAAAAATGGAGAATTTCTAAAGACCAGAGCACAAGTAATGGATCTCTGCATTCTTATTGCATCTTTTCTTATTTCCAAATATTTGACATACTTCTGATTTTATAAGTTTAAAAATGAGTTTAAACAAAGGACACCACTGAAGATGATGGAATTTATATGAATTTTAAATGAAGATTTGCAATACTCATACATTGAATGAAAATGGAGCTTTGAACAAAAGGAAAATAAACAATGTTAGCTCCCACGAGATATGAACTCAGATTACTAGATTCAAAGTCCAGGGTGCTAACAATTACACCATGGAACCCTCACCTGAGCAATGGCATCTACTGAAGTGCACTCATCTTTTAAAAGCAAAGAAAAGAAATTCAATACTTTATATATATTATTTCAAGTTTCTAATAAGCTCAGGGATGCAATAGGTATTATGTAGAATATTTGTCCAAACCCAATGATAATATATAAAAAGTAACCTATTTTTTAAAGGAGAAGATAGATACTAGAAACCTAAATGCCTAGGACCAATTTCAGTTGGAGCATCACCCCTTATGTTATCCTAGCATTGAATTGACAGTTTTTCTGTATTTCCATATTTGCATATCAGCCACTTACAATTGTTTCAAGCTTTATAACAGAGGAATGCCTTTTTTATAGACCAAGGATGAAAGTCTCTTGTGAGTTAAGTCTGATAATGACATCACAATTTGTAAATTAAGCTATAGTATGATTACAGAGTGTAGACTGAATAAAAAGTGCTTTCCTATGGATTGAAGTTTGTATTTTCTTAAGCTTTGCATTCCAAAATGGGCTAGCATTCTTTATTTCCAATGGGCACATTAAGCTACTTCCCCAATATATATTTTTTTGTGTTAAAAGTTATTCATACACAACTTGGTAAAACATACTAAATTTAATACATAATGGATTACATCCTGGGATTATCTTTTTCAACAATCTGTAAATTTACAATTAAAAATTGTGTATTATATTTTTTAGATTGATTTTGCTTAGATTTGCATATACTCCTTGTCTAAATTGTCTATTTTTATACTATTAGTAGATGCCTTAATCTTTGTTATTATCCTATCTAATATTTATTTTTATTTTGTAATGTGGAAAGAAACTGGAGCGTTTTTATGATACCCATGCTTCAAGTGACTCTATGGCTTAAGCTTTTTTTTGAAAAATGAAATGCTATAAAAACAAAATATGATCTGTGCTTTGAGGTACATTTGCCAGTTTTGTGTTTGCTTGCAGTAACATCTGTGGCTGGTTAGCTCAGTTGGTTAGAGCGTGGTGCTAATAACGCCAAGGTCACGGGTTTGATCCCCGTATGGGCCATTTGCTTTTCTTGATGGACAAGAATGGAATAAGCTCATCGGTGGAGTGCATGAATACTTGAAAACATCATAGACACATATATCACAAAATCTCTTCAAATACATATCAGAAGCCAGTGGGAGTGTCATCCTTTGGCTGATGAAGATTTTTCTCTACATGGCTCAGTGACTTTTGTCTCAAATCAAGCAATATGGCATAACTAAGATATGCAAGGGCAAATTAATTAGTTATTATATTGCTGCTCAAACATAGAGGGCACTAGGTGTTACTAGAAGAAGAAGAAGATATGTGCTCCCCTCTCATTAGTGCACACTGAAGTAAAAAAAAAATGGAGAATTTCTAAAGACCAGAGCACAAGTAATGGATCTCTGCATTCTTATTGCATCTTTTCTTATTTCCAAATATTTGACATACTTCTGATTTGATAAGTTTAAAAATGAGTTTAAACAAAGGACACCACTGAAGATGATGGAATTTATATGAATTTTAAATGAAGATTTGCAATACTCATACATTGAATGAAACTGGAGCTTTGAACAAAAGGAAAATAAACAATGTTAGCTCCCACGAGATATGAATTCAGATTACTAGATTCAAAGTCCAGGGTGCTAACAATTACACCATGGAACCCTCACCTGAGCAATGGCATCTACTGAAGTGCGCTCATCTTTTAAATGCAAAGAAAAGAAATTCAATACTTTATATATATTATTTCAAGTTTCTAATAAGCTCAGGGATGCAATAGGTATTATGTAGAATATTTGTCCAAACCCAATGATAATATATAAAAAGTAACCTATTTTTTAAAGGAGAAGATAGATACTAGAAACCTAAATGCCTAGGACCAATTTCAGTTGGAGCATCACCCCTTATGTTATCCTAGCATTGAATTGACAGTTTTTCTGTATTTCCATATTTGCATATCAGCCACTTACAATTGTTTCAAGCTTTATAACAGAGGACTGCCTTTTTTATAGACCAAGGATGAAAGTCTCTTGTGAGTTAAGTCTGATAATGACATCACAATTTGTAAATTAAGCTATAGTATGATTACAGAGTGTAGACTGAATAAAAAGTGCTTTCCTATGGATTGAAGTTTGTATTTTCTTAAGCTTTGCATTCCAAAATGGGCTAGCATTCTTTATTTCCAATGGGCACATTAAGCTACTTCCCCAATATATATTTTTTTGTGTTAAAAGTTATTCATACACAACTTGGTAAAACATACTAAATTTAATACATAATGGATTACATCCTGGGATTATCTTTTTCAACAATCTGTAAATTTACAATTAAAAATTGTGTATTATATTTTTTAGATTGATTTTGCTTAGATTTGCATATACTCCTTGTCTAAATTGTCTATTTTTATACTATTAGTAGATGCCTTAATCTTTGTTATTATCCTATCTAATATTTATTTTTATTTTGTAATGTGGAAAGAAACTGGAGCATTTTTATGATACCCATGCTTCAAGTGACTCTATGGTTTAAGCTTTTTTTTGAAAAATGAAATGCTATAAAAACAAAATATGATCTGTGCTTTGAGGTACATTTGCCAGTTTTGTGTTTGCTTGCAGTGATATCTGTGGCCGGTTAGCTCAGTTGGTTAGAGCGTGGTGCTAAGAACACCAAGGTCACGGGTTCGATCCCCGTATGGGCCACTTGCTTTTCTTGATGGACAAGAATGGAATAAGCTCATCGGTGGAGTGCATGAATACTTGAAAACATCATAGACACATATATCACAAAATCTCTTCAAATACATATCAGAAGCCAGTGGGAGTGTCATCCTTTGGCTGATGAAGATTTTTCTCTACATGGCTCAGTGACATTTGTCTCAAATCAAGCAATATGGCATAACTAAGATATGCAAGGGCAAATTAATCAGTTATTATATTGCTGCTCAAACATAGAGGGCACTAGGTGTTACTAGAAGAAGAAGAAGATATGTGCTCCCCTCTCATTAGTGCACACTGAAGTAAAAAAAATGGAGAATTTCTAAAGACCAGAGCACAAGTAATGGATCTCTGCATTCTTATTGCATCTTTTCTTATTTCCAAATATTTGACATACTTCTGATTTGATAAGTTTAAAAATGAGTTTAAACAAAGGACACCACTGAAGATGATGGAATTTATATGAATTTTAAATGAAGATTTGCAATACTCATACATTGAATGAAAATGGAGCTTTGAACAAAAGGAAAATAAACAATGTTAGCTCCCACGAGATATGAACTCAGATTACTAGATTCAAAGTCCAGGGTGCTAACAATTACACCATGGAACCCTCGCCTGAGCAATGGCATCTACTGAAGTACGCTCATCTTTTAAATGCAAAGAAAAAAAATTCAATACTTTATATATATTATTTCCAGTTTCTAATAAGCTCAGGGATGCAATAGGTATTATGTAGAATATTTGTCCAAAACCAATGATAATATATAAAAAGTAACCTATTTTTTAAAGGAGAAGATAGATACTAGAAATCTAAATGCCTAGGACCAATTTCAGTTGGAGCATCACCCCTTATGTTATCCTAGCATTGAATTGACAGTTTTTCTGTATTTCCATATTTGCATATCAGCCACTTACAATTGTTTCAAGCTTTATAACAGAGGACTGCCTTTTTTATAGACCAAGGATGAAAGTCTCTTGTGAGTTAAGTCTGATAATGACATCACAATTTGTAAATTAAGCTATAGTATGATTACAGAGTGTAGACTAAATAAAAAGTGCTTTCCTATGGATTGAAGTTTGTATTTTCTTAAGCTTTGCATTCCAAAACGGGCTAGCATTCTTTATTTCCAATGGGCACATTAAGCTACTTCCCCAATATATATTTTTTTGTGTTAAAAGTTATTCATACACAACTTGGTAAAACATACTAAATTTAATACATAATGGATTACATCCTGGGATTATCTTTTTCAACAATCTGTAAATTTACAATTAAAAATTGTGTATTATATTTTTTAGATTGATTTTGCTTAGATTTGCATATACTCCTTGTCTAAATTGTCTATTTTTATACTATTAGTAGATGCCTTAATCTTTGTTATTATCCTATCTAATATTTATTTTTATTTTGTAATGTGGAAAGAAACTGGAGCATTTTTATGATACCCATGCTTCAAGTGACTCTATGGCTTAAGCTTTTTTTTGAAAAATGAAATGCTATAAAAACAAAATATGATCTGTGCTTTGAGGTACATTTGCCAGTTTTGTGTTTGCTGGCAGTAATATCTGTGGCCTGTTAGCTCAGTTGGTTAGAGCGTGGTGCTAATAACGCCAAGGTCACGGGTTCGATCCCCGTATGGGCCATTTGCTTTTCTTGATGGACAAGAATGGAATAAGCTCATCGTGGAGTGCTTGAATACTTGAAAACATCATAGACACATATATCACAAAATCTCTTAAAATACATATCAGAATCCAGTGGGAGTGTCATCCTTTGGCTGATGAAGATTTTTCTCTACATGGCTCAGTGACTTTTGTCTCAAATCAAGCAATATGGCATAACTAAGATATGCAAGGGCAAATTAATCAGTTATTATAATGCTGCTCAAACATATAGGGCACTAGGTGTTACTAGAAGAAGTAGAAGATATGTGCTCCCCTCTCATTAGTGCACACTGAAGTAAAAAAAAATGGAGAATTTCTAAAGACCAGAGCACAAGTAATGGATCTCTGCATTCTTATTGCATCTTTTCTTATTTCCAAATATTTGACATACTTCTGATTTTATAAGTTTAAAAATGAGTTTAAACAAAGGACACCACTGAAGATGATGGAATTTATATGAATTTTAAATGAAGATTTGCAATACTCATACATTGAATGAAAATGGAGCTTTGAACAAAAGGAAAATAAACAATGTTAGCTCCCACGAGATATGAACTCAGATTACTAGATTCAAAGTCCAGGGTGCTAACAATTACACCATGGAACCCTCACCTGAGCAATGGCATCTACTGAAGTGCGCTCATCTTTTAAATGCAAAGAAAAGAAATTCAATACTTTATATATATTATTTCAAGTTTCTAATAAGCTCAGGGATGCAATAGGTATTATGTAGAATATTTGTCCAAACCCAATGATAATATATAAAAAGTAACCTATTTTTTAAAGGAGAAGATAGATACTAGAAACCTAAATGCCTAGGACCAATTTCAGTTGGAGCATCACCCCTTATGTTATCCTAGCATTGAATTGACAGTTTTTCTGTATTTCCATATTTGCATATCAGCCACTTACAATTGTTTCAAGCTTTATAACAGAGGACTGCCTTTTTTATAGACCAAGGATGAAAGTCTCTTGTGAGTTAAGTCTGATAATGACATCACAATTTGTAAATTAAGCTATAGTATGATTACAGAGTGTAGACTGAATAAAAAGTGCTTTCCTATGGATTGAAGTTTGTATTTTCTTAAGCTTTGCATTCCAAAATGGGCTAGCATTCTTTATTTCCAATGGGCACATTAAGCTACTTCCCCAATATATATTTTTTTGTGTTAAAAGTTATTCATACACAACTTGGTAAAACATACTAAATTTAATACATAATGGATTACATCCTGGGATTATCTTTTTCAACAATCTGTAAATTTACAATTAAAAATTGTGTATTAGATTTTTTAGATTGATTTTGCTTAGATTTGCATATACTCCTTGTCTAAATTGTCTATTTTTATACTATTAGTAGATGCCTTAATCTTTGTTATTATCCTATCTAATATTTATTTTTATTTTGTAATGTGGAAAGAAACTGGAGCATTTTTATGATACCCATGCTTCAAGTGACTCTATGGCTTAAGCTTTTTTTTGAAAAATGAAATGCTATAAAAACAAAATATGATCTGTGCTTTGAGGTACATTTGCCAGTTTTGTGTTTGCTTGCAGTAACATCTGTGGCCGGTTAGCTCAGTTGGTTAGAGCGTGTTGCTAATAACGCCAAGGTCACGGGTTCGATCCCCGTATGGGCCATTTGCTTTTCTTGATGGACAAGAATGGAATAAGCTCATCGGTGGAGTGCAAGAATACTTGAAAACATCATATATCACAAAATCTCTTCAAATACATATCAGAAGCCAGTGGGAGTGTCATCCTTTGGCTGATGAAGATTTTTCTCTGCATGGCTCAGTGACTTTTGTCTCAAATCAAGCAATATGGCATAACTAAGATATGCAAGGGCAAATTAATTAGTTATTATATTGCTGCTCAAACATAGAGGGCACTAGGTGTTACTAGAAGAAGAAGAAGATATGTGCTCCCCTCTCATTAGTGCACACTGAAGTAAAAAAAAATGGAGAATTTCTAAAGACCAGAGCACAAGTAATGGATCTCTGCATTCTTATTGCATCTTTTCTTATTTCCAAATATTTGACATACTTCTGATTTGATAAGTTTAAAATTGAGTTTAAACAAAGGACACCACTGAAGATGATGGAATTTATATGAATTTTAAATGAAGATTTGCAATACTCATACATTGAATGAAAATGGAGCTTTGAACAAAAGGAAAATAAACAATGTTAGCTCCCACGAGATATGAACTCAGATTACTAGATTCAAAGTCCAGGATGCTAACAATTACACCATGGAACCCTCACCTGAGCAATGGCATCTACTGAAGTGCGCTCATCTTTTAAATGCAAAGAAAAGAAATTCAATACTTTATATATATTATTTCAAGTTTCTAATAAGCTCAGGGATGCAATAGGTATTATGTAGAATATTTGTCCAAACCCAATGATAATATATAAAAAGTAACCTATTTTTTAAAGGAGAAGATAGATACTAGAAACCTAAATGCCTAGGACCAATTTCAGTTGGAGCATCACCCCTTATGTTATCCTAGCATTGAATTGACAGTTTTTCTGTATTTCCATATTTGCATATCAGCCACTTACAATTGTTTCAAGCTTTATAACAGAGGACTGCCTTTTTTATAGACCAAGGATGAAAGTCTCTTGTGAGTTAAGTCTGATAATGACATCACAATTTGTAAATTAAGCTATAGTATGATTACAGAGTGTAGACTGAATAAAAAGTGCTTTCCTATGGATTGAAGTTTGTATTTTCTTAAGCTTTGCATTCCAAAATGGGCTAGCATTCTTTATTTCCAATGGGCACATTAAGCTACTTCCCCAATATATATTTTTTTGTGTTAAAAGTTATTCATACACAACTTGGTAAAACATACTAAATTTAATACATAATGGATTACATCCTGGGATTATCTTTTTCAACAATCTGTAAATTTACAATTAAAAATTGTGTATTATATTTTTTAGATTGATTTTGCTTAGATTTGCATATACTCCTTGTCTAAATTGTCTATTTTTATACTATTAGTAGATGCCTTAATCTTTGTTATTATCCTATCTAATATTTATTTTTATTTTGTAATGTGGAAAGAAACTGGAGCGTTTTTATGATACCCATGCTTCAAGTGACTCTATGGCTTAAGCTTTTTTTTGAAAAATGAAATGCTATAAAAACAAAATATGATCTGTGCTTTGAGGTACATTTGCCAGTTTTGTGTTTGCTTGCAGTAACATCTGTGGTCGGTTAGCTCAGTTGATTAGAGCGTGTTGCTAATAACGCCAAGGTCACGGGTTCGATCCCCGTATGGGCCGTTTTCTTTTCTTGATGGACAAGAATGGAATAAGCTCATCGGTGGAGTGCATGAATACTTGAAAACATCATAGACACATATATCACAAAATCTCTTCAAATACATATCAGAAGCCAGTGGGAGTGTCATCCTTTGGCTGATGAAGATTTTTCTCTACATGGCTCAGTGACTTTTGTCTCAAATCAAGCAATATGGCATAACTAAGATATGCAAGGGCAAATTAATTAGTTATTATATTGCTGCTCAAACATAGAGGGCACTAGGTGTTACTAGAAGAAGAAGATATGTGCTCCCCTCTCATTAGTGCACACTGAAGTAAAAAAAAAAATGGAGAATTTCTAAAGACCAGAGCACAAGTAATGGATCTCTGCATTCTTATTGCATCTTTTCTTATTTCCAAATATTTGATATACTTCTGATTTGATAAGTTTAAAAATGAGTTTAAACAAAGGACACCACTGAAGATGATGGAATTTATATGAATTTTAAATGAAGATTTGCAATACTCATACATTGAATGAAACTGGAGCTTTGAACAAAAGGAAAATAAACAATGTTAGCTCCCACGAGATATGAATTCAGATTACTAGATTCAAAGTCCAGGGTGCTAACAATTACACCATGGAACCCTCACCTGAGCAATGGCATCTACTGAAGTGCGCTCATCTTTTAAATGCAAAGAAAAGAAATTCAATACTTTATATATATTATTTCAAGTTTCTAATAAGCTCAGGGATGCAATAGGTATTATGTAGAATATTTGTCCAAACCCAATGATAATATATAAAAAGTAACCTATTTTTTAAAGGAGAAGATAGATACTAGAAACCTAAATGCCTAGGACCAATTTCAGTTGGAGCATCACCCCTTATGTTATCCTAGCATTGAATTGACAGTTTTTCTGTATTTCCATATTTGCATATCAGCCACTTACAATTGTTTCAAGCTTTATAACAGTGGACTGCCTTTTTTATAGACCAAGGATGAAAGTCTCTTGTGAGTTAAGTCTGATAATGACATCACAATTTGTAAATTAAGCTATAGTATGATTACAGAGTGTAGACTGAATAAAAAGTGCTTTCCTATGGATTGAAGTTTGTATTTTCTTAAGCTTTGCATTCCAAAATGGGCTAGCATTCTTTATTTCCAATGGGCACATTAAGCTACTTCCCCAATATATATTTTTTTGTGTTAAAAGTTATTCATACACAACTTGGTAAAACATACTAAATTTAATACATAATGGATTACATCCTGGGATTATCTTTTTCAACAATCTGTAAATTTACAATTAAAAATTGTGTATTAGATTTTTTAGATTGATTTTGCTTAGATTTGCATATACTCCTTGTCTAAATTGTCTATTTTTATACTATTAGTAGATGCCTTAATCTTTGTTATTATCCTATCTAATATTTATTTTTATTTTGTAATGTGGAAAGAAACTGGAGCATTTTTATGATACCCATGCTTCAAGTGACTCTATGGCTTAAGCTTTTTTTTGAAAAATGAAATGCTATAAAAACAAAATATGATCTGTGCTTTGAGGTACATTTGCCAGTTTTGTGTTTGCTTGCAGTAACATCTGTGGCCGGTTAGCTCAGTTGGTTAGAGCGTGGTGCTAATAACGCCAAGGTCACGGGTTCGATCCCCGTATGGGCCATTTGCTTTTCTTGATGGACAAGAATGGAATAAGCTCATCGGTGGAGTGCATGAATACTTGAAAACATCATAGACACATATATCACAAAATCTCTTCAAATACATATCAGAAGCCAGTGGGAGTGTCATCCTTTGGCTGATGAAGATTTTTCTCTACATGGCTCAGTGACTTTTGTCTCAAATCAAGCAATATGGCATAACTAAGATATGCAAGGGCAAATTAATTAGTTATTATATTGCTGCTCAAACATAGAGGGCACTAGGTGTTACTAGAATAAGAAGAAGATATGTGCTCCCCTCTCATTAGTGCACACTGAAGTAAAAAAAAATGGAGAATTTCTAAAGACCAGAGCACAAGTAATGGATCTCTGCATTCTTATTGCATCTTTTCTTATTTCCAAATATTTGACATACTTCTGATTTGATAAGTTTAAAAATGAGTTTAAACAAAGGACACCACTGAAGATGATGGAATTTATATGAATTTTAAATGAAGATTTGCAATACTCATACATTGAATGAAAATGGAGCTTTGAACAAAAGGAAAATAAACAATGTTAGCTCCCACGAGATATGAACTCAGATTACTAGATTCAAAGTCCAGGGTGCTAACAATTACACCATGGAACCCTCACCTGAGCAATGGCATCTACTGAAGTGCGCTCATCTTTTGAATGCAAAGAAAAGAAATTCAATACTTTATATATATTATTTCCTGTTTCTAATAAGCTCAGGGATGCAATAGGTATTATGTAGAATATTTGTCCAAAACCAATGATAATATATAAAAAGTAACCTATTTTTTAAAGGAGAAGATAGATACTAGAAACCTAAATGCCTAGGACCAATTTCTGTTGGAGCATAACCCCTTATGTAATCCTAGCATTGAATTGACAGTTTTTCTGTATTTCCATATTTGCATGTCAGCCACTTACAATTGTTTCAAGCTTTATAAGAGAGGACTGCCTTTTTTATAGACCAAGGATGAAAGTCTCTTGTGAGTTAAGTCTGATAATGACATTACAATTTGTAAATAAAGCTATAGTATGATTACAGAGTGTAGACTGAATAAAAAGTGCTTTCCTATGGATTGAAGTTTGTATTTTCTTAAGCTTTGCATTCCAAAATGGGCTAGCATTCTTTATTTCCAAAGGGCACATTAAGCTACTTCCCCAATATATATTTTTTTGTGTTAAAAGTTATTCATTCACATCTTGGCAAAACATACTAAATTTAATACATAATGGATTACATCCTGGGATTATCTTTTTCAACAATCTGTAAATTTACAATTAAAAATTGTGTTTTAGATTTTTCAGATTGATTTTGCTTAGATTTGCATATACTCCTTGTCTAAATTGTCTATTTTTATACTATTACTAGATGCCTTAATCTTTGTTATTATCCTATCTAATATTTATTTTTATTTTGTAATATGGAAAGAAACTGGAGCATTTTTATGATACCCATGCTTCAAGTGACTCTATGGCTTAAGCTTTTTTTTGAAAAATAAAATGCTATAAAAACAAAATATGATCTGTGCTTTGAGGTACATTTGCCAGTTTTGTGTTTGCTTGCAGTAACATCTGTGGTCGGTTAGCTCAGTTGATTAGAGCGTGGTGCTAATAACGCCAAGGTCACGGGTTTGATCCCTGTATAGGCCATTTGCTTTTCTTGATGGAGAAGAATGGAATAAGCTCATCGGTGGAGTGCATGAATACTTGAAAACATCATAGACACATATATCACAAAATCTGTTCAAATACATATCAGAAGCCAGTGGGAGTGTCATCCTTTGGCTGATGAAGATTTTTCTCTACATGGCTCAGTGACTTTTGTCTCAAATCAAGCAATATGGCATAACTAAGATATGCAAGGGCAAATTAATCAGTTATTATATTGCTGCTCAAACATAGAGGGCACTAGGTGTTACTAGAAGAAGAAGAAGATATGAAAATGGAGCTTTGAACAAAAGGAAAATAAACAATGTTAGCTCCCATGAGATATGAACTCAGATTACTAGATTCAAAGTCCAGGGTGCTAACAATTACACCATGGAACCCTCACCTGAGCAATGGCATCTACTGAAGTGCGCTCATCTTTTATATGCAAAGAAAAGAAATTCAATACTTTATATATATTATTTCAAGTTTCTAATAAGCTCAGGGATGCAATAGGTATTATGTAGAATATTTGTCCAAAACCAATGATAATATATAAAAAGTAATCTATTTTTTAAAGGAAAAGATAGATACTAGAAACCTAAATGCCTAGGACCAATTTCAGTTGGAGCATCACCCCGTTTGTTATCCTAGCATTGAATTGACAGTTTTTCTGTATTTCCATATTTGCATATCAGCCACTTACAATTGTTTCAAGCTTTATAAGAGAGGACTGCCTTTTTTATAGACCAAGGATGAAAGTCTCTTGTGAGTTAAGTCTGATAATGACATCACAATTTGTAAATTAAGCTATAGTATGATTACAGAGTGTAGACTGAATAAAAAGTGCTTTCCTATGGATTGAAGTTTGTATTTTCTTAAGCTTTGCATTCCAAAATGGGCTAGCATTCTTTATTTCCAATGGGCACATTAAGCTACTTCCCCAATATATATTTTTTTATGTGTTAAAAGTTATTCATACACAACTTGGTAAAACATACTAAATTTAATACATAATGGATTACATCCTGGGATTATCTTTTTCAACAATCTGTAAATTTACAATTAAAAATTGTGTATTAGATTTTTCAGATTGATTTTGCTTAGATTTGCATATACTCCTTGTCTAAATTGTCTATTTTTATACTATTACTAGATGCCTTAATCTTTGTTATTATCCTATCTAATATTTATTTTTATTTTGTAATGTGGAAAGAAACTGGAGCATTTTTATGATACCCATGCTTCAAGTGACTCTATGGCTTAAGCTTTTTTTGAAAAATGAAATGCTATAAAAACAAAATATGATCTGTGCTTTGAGGTACATTTGCCAGTTTTGTGTTTGCTTGCCATAACATCTGTGGCTGGTTAGCTCAGTTGGTTAGAGCGTGGTGCTAATAATGCCAAGGTCAAGGGTTCTATCCCCGTATGGGCCATTTGCTTTTCTTGATGGATAAGAATGGAATAAGCTCATCGGTGGAGTGCATGAATACTTGAAAACATCATAGACACATATATCACAAAATATCTTCAAGTACATATAAGAAACCAGTGGGAGTGTCATCCTTTGGCTGATGAAGATTTTTCTCTACATGGCTCAGTGACATTTGTCTCAAATCAAGCAATATGGCATAACTAAGATATTTAAGGGAAAATTAATCAGTTATTATACTGCTGTTCAAACATAGAGGGCACTAGGTGTTACTAGAAGAAGAAGAAGAAGAAGAAGAAGAAGAAGAAGAAGATATGTACTCCCCTCTCATTAGTGCACACTGAAGTAAAAAAAATGGAGAATTACTAAAGACCAGAGCACAAGTAATGGATCTCTGCATTCTTATTGCATCTTTTCTTATTTCCAAATATTTGACATACTTCTGATTTGATAAGTTTAAAAATGAGTTTAAACAAAGGACACCACTGAAGATGATGGAATTTATATGAATTTTAAATGAAGATTTGCACTACTCATACATTGAATGAAAATGGAGCTTTGAACAAAAGGAAAATAAACAATGTTAGCTCCCACGAGATATGAACTCAGATTACTAGATTCAAAGTCCAGGGTGCTAACAATTACACCATGGAACCCTCACCTGAGCAATGGCATCTACTGAAGTGCGCTCATCTTTTAAATGCAAAGAAAAGAAATTCAATACTTTATATATATTATTTCAAGTTTCTAATAAGCTCAGGGATGCAATAGGTATTATGTAGAATATTTGTCCAAAACCAATGATAATATTTAAAAAGTAACCTATTTTTTAAAGGAGAAGATAGATACTAGAAATCTAAATGCCTAGGACCAATTTCAGTTGGAGCATCATCCCTTATGTTATCCTAGCATTGAATTGACAGTTTTTCTGTATTTCCATATTTGCATATCAGCCACTTACAATTGTTTCAAGCTTTATAACAGAGGACTGCCTTTTTTATAGACCAAGGATGAAAGTCTCTTGTGAGTTAAGTCTGATAGTGACATCACAATTTGTAAATTAAGCTATAGTATGATTACAGAGTGTAGACTGAATAAAAAGTGCTTTCCTATGGATTGAAGTTTGTATTTTCTTAAGCTTTGCATTCCAAAATGGGCTAGCATTCTTTATTTCCAATGGGCACATTAAGCTACTTCCCCAATATATATTTTTTTGTGTTAAAAGTTATTCATACACAACTTGGTAAAACATACTAAATTTAATACATAATGGATTACATCCTGGGATTATCTTTTTCAACAATCTGTAAATTTACAATTAAAAATTGTGTATTAGATTTTTTAGATTGATTTTGCTTAGATTTGCATATACTCCTTGTCTAAATTGTCTATTTTTATACTATTAGTAGATGCCTTAATCTTTGTTATTATCCTATCTAATATTTATTTTTATTTTGTAATGTGGAAAGAAACTGGAGCATTTTTATGATACCCATGCTTCAAGTGACTCTATGGCTTAAGCTTTTTTTTTTGAAAAATGAAATGCTTTAAAAACAAAATATGATCTGTGCTTTGAGGTACATTTGCCAGTTTTGTGTTTGCTTGTAGTAACATCTGTGGCCGGTTAGCTCAGTTGGTTAGAGTGTGGTGCTAATAACGCCAAGGTCACGGGTTCGATCCCCGTATGGGCCATTCGCTTTTCTTGATGGAGAAGAATGGAATAAGCTCATCGGTGGAGTGCATGAATACTTGAAAACATCATAGACACATATATCACAAAATCTCTTCAAATACATATCAGAAGCCAGTGGGAGTGTCATCCTTTGGCTGATGAAGATTTTTCTCTACATGGCTCAGTGACTTTTGTCTCAAATCAAGCAATATGGCATAACTATGATATGCAAGGGCAAATTAATCAGTTATTATATTGCTGCTCAAACGTAGAGGGCACTAGGTGTTACTAGAAGAAGAAGAAGATATGTGCTCCCCTCTCATTAGTGCACACTGAAGTAAAAAAAATGGAGTATTTCTAAAGACCAGAGCACAAGTAATGGATCTCTGCATTCTTATTGCATCTTTTCTTATTTCCAAATATTTGACATACTTCTGATTTGATAAGTTTAAAAATGAGTTTAAACAAAGGACACCACTGAAGATGATGGAATTTATATGAATTTTAAATGAAGATTTGCAATACTCATACATTGAATGAAAATGGAGCTTTGAACAAAAGGAAAATAAACAATGTTAGCTCCCACAAGATATGAACTCAGATTACTAGATTCAAAGTCCAGGGTGCTAACAATTACACCATGGAACCCTCACCTGAGCAATGGCATCTACTGAAGTGCGCTCATCTTTTAAATGCAAAGAAAAGAAATTCAATACTTTATATTATTTCAAGTTTCTAATAAGCTCAGGGATGCAATAGGTATTATGTAGAATATTTGTCCAAACCCAATGATAATATATAAAAAGTAACCTATTTTTTAAAGGAGAAGATAGATACTAGAAACCTAAATGCCTAGGACCAATTTCAGTTGGAGCATCACCCCTTATGTTATCCTAGCATTGAATTGACAGTTTTTCTGTATTTCCATATTTGCATATCAGCCACTTACAATTGTTTCAAGCTTTATAACAGAGGACTGCCTTTTTTATAGACCAAGGATGAAAGTCTCTTGTGAGTTAAGTCTGATAATGACATCACAATTTGTAAATTAAGCTATAGTATGATTACAGAGTGTAGACTGAATAAAAAGTGCTTTCCTATGGATTGAAGTTTGTATTTTCTTAAGCTTTGCATTCCAAAATGTGCTAGCATTCTTTATTTCCAATGGGCACATTAAGCTACTTCCCCAATATATATTTTTTTGTGTTAAAAGTTATTCATACACAACTTGGTAAAACATACTAAATTTAATACATAATGGATTACATCGTGGGATTATCTTTTTCAACAATCTGTAAATTTACAATTAAAAATTGTGTATTAGATTTTTTAGATTGATTTTGCTTAGATTTGCATATACTCCTTGTCCAAATTGTCTATTTTTATACTATTACTAGATGCCTTAATCTTTGTTATTATCCTATCTAATATTTATTTTTATTTTGTAATGTGGAAAGAAACTGGAGCATTTTTATGATACCCATGCTTCAAGTGACTCTATCTCTTAAGATTTTTTTAAAAAAAAAAGAAATGCTATAAAAACAAAATATGATCTGTGCTTTGAGGTACATTTGCCAGTTTTATGTTTGCTTGCAGTAACATCTGTGGCCTGTTTGCTCAGTTGGTTAGAGAGTGGTGCTAATAATGCCAAGGTCAAGGGTTCGATCCCTGTATGGGCCATTTGCTTTTCTTGATGAACAAGAATGGAATAAGCTCATAGGTGGAGTGCATGAATACTTGAAAACATCATAGACACATATATCACAAAATCTCTTCAAATACATATCAGAAGCCAGTGGGAGTGTCATCCTTTGGCTGATGAAGATTTTTCTATACATGGCTCAGTGACTTTTGTCTCAAATCAAGCAATATGGCATAACTAAGATATGCAAGGGCAAATTAATCAGTTATATTGCTGCTCAAACATAGAGGGCAGTAGGTGTTACTAGAAGAAGAAGAAGATATGTGCTCCCCTCTCATTAGTGCACACTGAAGTAAAAAAAATGGAGAATTTCTAAAGACCAGAGCAAGAGTAATGGATCTCTGCATTCTTATTGCATCTTTTCTTATTTCCAAATATTTGACATACTTCTGATTTGATAAGTTTAAAAATGAGTTTAAACAAAGGACACCACTGAAGATGATGGAATTTATATGAATTTTAAATGAAGATTTGCAATACTCATACATTGAATGAAAATGGAGCTTTGAACAAAAGGAAAATAAACAATGTTAGCTCCCACGAGATATGAACTCAGATGACTAGATTCAAAGTCCATGGTGCTAACAATTACACCATGGAACCCTCACCTGAGCAATGGCATCTACTGAAGTGCGCTCATCTTTTAAATGCAAAGAAAAGAAATTCAATACTTTATATATATTATTTCAAGTTTCTAATAAGCTCAGGGATGCAATAGGTATTATGTAGAATATTTGTCCAAAACCAATGATAATATATAAAAAGTAACCTATTTTTTAAAGGAGAAGATAGATACTAGAAACCTAAATGCCTAGGACCAATTTCAGTTGGAGCATCACCCCGTTTGTTATCCTAGCATTGAATTGACAGTTTTTCTGTATTTCCATATTTGCATATCAGCCACTTACAATTGTTTCAAGCTTTATAAGAGAGGACTGCCTTTTTTATAGACCAAGGATGAAAGTCTCTTGTGAGTTAAGTCTGATAATGACATCACAATTTGTAAATTAAGCTATAGTATGATTACAGAGTGTAGACTGAATAAAAAGTGCTTTCCTATGGATTGAAGTTTGTATTTTCTTAAGCTTTGCATTCCAAAATGGGCTAGCATTCTTTATTTCCAATGGGCACATTAAGCTACTTCCCCAATATATATTTTTTTATGTGTTAAAAGTTATTCATACACAACTTGGTAAAACATACTAAATTTAATACATAATGGATTACATCCTGGGATTATCTTTTTCAACAATCTGTAAATTTACAATTAAAAATTGTGTATTAGATTTTTCAGATTGATTTTGCTTAGATTTGCATATACTCCTTGTCTAAATTGTCTATTTTTATACTATTACTAGATGCCTTAATCTTTGTTATTATCCTATCTAATATTTATTTTTATTTTGTAATGTGGAAAGAAACTGGAGCATTTTTATGATACCCATGCTTCAAGTGACTCTATGGCTTAGCTTTTTTTGAAAAATGAAATGCTATAAAAACAAAATATGATCTGTGCTTTGAGGTACATTTGCCAGTTTTGTGTTTGCTTGCAATAACATCTGTGGCCGGTTAGCTCAGTTGGTTAGAGCGTGGTGCTAATAATGCCAAGGTCAAGGGTTCTATCCCCGTATGGGCCATTTGCTTTTCTTGATGGATAAGAATGGAATAAGCTCATCGGTGGAGTGCATGAATACTTGAAAACATCATAGACACATATATCACAAAATATCTTCAAGTACATATAAGAAACCAGTGGGAGTGTCATCCTTTGGCTGATGAAGATTTTTCTCTACATGGCTCAGTGACATTTGTCTCAAATCAAGCAATATGGCATAACTAAGATATTTAAGGGAAAATTAATCAGTTATTATACTGCTGTTCAAACATAGAGGGCACTAGGTGTTACTAGAAGAAGAAGAAGAAGAAGAAGAAGAAGAAGAAGAAGAAGAAGATATGTACTCCCCTCTCATTAGTGCACACTGAAGTAAAAAAAATGGAGAATTACTAAAGACCAGAGCACAAGTAATGGATCTCTGCATTCTTATTGCATCTTTTCTTATTTCCAAATATTTGACATACTTCTGATTTGATAAGTTTAAAAATGAGTTTAAACAAAGGACACCACTGAAGATGATGGAATTTATATGAATTTTAAATGAAGATTTGCACTACTCATACATTGAATGAAAATGGAGCTTTGAACAAAAGGAAAATAAACAATGTTAGCTCCCACGAGATATGAACTCAGATTACTAGATTCAAAGTCCAGGGTGCTAACAATTACACCATGGAACCCTCACCTGAGCAATGGCATCTACTGAAGTGCGCTCATCTTTTAAATGCAAAGAAAAGAAATTCAATACTTTATATATATTATTTCAAGTTTCTAATAAGCTCAGGGATGCAATAGGTATTATGTAGAATATTTGTCCAAAACCAATGATAATATTTAAAAAGTAACCTATTTTTCAAAGGAGAAGATAGATACTAGAAATCTAAATGCCTAGGACCAATTTCAGTTGGAGCATCATCCCTTATGTTATCCTAGCATTGAATTGACAGTTTTTCTGTATTTCCATATTTGCATATCAGCCACTTACAATTGTTTCAAGCTTTATAACAGAGGACTGCCTTTTTATAGACCAAGGATGAAAGTCTCTTGTGAGTTAAGTCTGATAGTGACATCACAATTTGTAAATTAAGCTATAGTATGATTACAGAGTGTAGACTGAATAAAAAGTGCTTTCCTATGGATTGAAGTTTGTATTTTCTTAAGCTTTGCATTCCAAAATGGGCTAGCATTCTTTATTTCCAATGGGCACATTAAGCTACTTCCCCAATATATATTTTTTTGTGTTAAAAGTTATTCATACACAACTTGGTAAAACATACTAAATTTAATACATAATGGATTACATCCTGGGATTATCTTTTTCAACAATCTGTAAATTTACAATTAAAAATTGTGTATTAGATTTTTTAGATTGATTTTGCTTAGATTTGCATATACAGATGTAGCCACCTTTATCTTGAGTGGCCGCGGCGGTTGTCCCGTTCGACCATACGCAGCGTACTGTGGCGTAGCGAGGCGCGCCTAGCCACAGAGAGGCTATCTAATCGCACGGAGACAGACATTTGACGTTTGGCGTTACCTTTACGTGTAATACCTGCGATCAGCCACCAGATGTCGCTTTTTACAATCACCACTGCGCATGCGTGTGGTCTACCGTAAAATACAATACTGACATACATAATAAGGACTACTTTACTAAGGCGTCTCATTACGCTGCATACAGCAAATACTGTACTCATTACGCTGCATTATTTAATACAGTACTGTATATACAGTACGACACCGACGCAAATACAGTAGTACAGCATACAGTATATGATCCATCTACAATACTTTATGAATACTGTATGTGAGCGTCCAAGTCCCGCAGACAAAACACAGTACTGTAAAACCAGTAGTGTACACTGTCGCAAATGGATGTGTGTTACAAGTTCACTATTGCCTCTCAAGATTAGGAATTTTCTACAGTATGTTATCGTCCTAATCCCGTAGCCATTACAGCATAATCAAAACCAACGGATTTATACATTTGTCTGCGGCGAAGTGGTGAAGTGTTTCGCTTCCTATACTCAGAGTCCAGGGTTCGATTCCTTAAGTACGAATGCATGTTACTGTAGTTTTTTTCAGACACTTTATTATTTTTTTTATTCACATACTGTAAACCAGGGCATACAGTAGCTGCATGAGCGGTTCTATGCGATCGAGTCCGGTGTACCATAATGTGCAGGTTCTATGCAGGTTAAGGTACTATGCTCCGTACACAGTACACATACAATTCTGTAGCTGGGCAGACTGAATAGAAATGGCTACCACCTATGACTCCTTGCCCCACAGAGGCCCTAGGCTACGGAGCAAGTAATAGTCCAGATTGTACAGACTATGGGGCAATGCTGAAGGAGCGTCACAATCCCCTAGCTAAAATACACAGTATGCATATTATGGTACACCGGACTCGATGACATACTGTAGCACACTGGCAAAATGGCCGCCGCCCCTGAACCCTTGTGCAGGTTATGGGGCAATGCTGAAGGAGCGTCACAATCCCCTAGCCAAAATACACAGGGGAGGGATAAGCTACTGTAGGATTGCATACAGTATTACGGTACACCGGACTCAATCGCATAGCACACTGTCAAAACGACCACTACCCATGAACCCCCACCTCCTGAACCCCCACCTCGTGGCAGGCAGCAGTTGGGTATGGAATGAGAAATGGCATAAGCTGTGCAGGCTACGGGGCGATGCTGAAGGAGCGTCACAATCCCCTAGCCAAAATACACAGAGATACTGTAAGCGAGGTCTATGCACATTACAGTACTGTACGTTACACCGGGCTCGGTCGCATAGCAAACTGACAAAACACAAGTTTTACAGTACATACAGTAAAGCAGGCCAAAGCTGCAGGAGAGTTTCTACTGTAAAGGTTCTATGCACCGTACGGTAATGTACACATACCTGTACAATTCTATAGCAGGGCAGACTCAATTGAAATGGCTACCGCCTGTGACTCCTACAGTAGCTCCTAGGAGGCACTCAGCTATGGAGCAAATAACAGCACAGATTTTGCAGGCTACGGGGCAATGCTGAAGGAGCGTCACAATCCCCTAGCTACAATACACAGGGGTGATAGAGATAATCGAGTGGCTGGAGGGGGGTCCCCTTGATTTAAGGGGCCCCCACTCCTCCAGGGTACTCCGGCCAGGTGTGACTAGTTGGGTATTTAATTCCATGGCCGCAGGGACCGGTATAAAAGTCTCCCCCGGCTGTGCATTATCTGTCCAGCTAGTGGAGCCCAGTGCTGATTCAAAAAATATGGGGAACCCCTACGCTTTTTTTGTCCCCCTTATTTTTTGCACCAGGACCAGGCGCAGAGCCCGGTGCTGGTTCTAAAAAGATGGGGGATCCCGTGTCCATTTTTTCCGTATTCCTTCCGGAATTCGACTGCAATTGCATATACAGTACTGTACCCCTTAATGTCACTGCTTACAGTATACAGTATTTAGACATGAGCTTGTGTACAGTATCTGTCATGAGGTGCTTTTTTCACTGACACTATAACTTTTTTCTATTGTGATATACTGTACAGAGGCGGCAAACTAGCCAAACGGGAATAATCAGCTTCTGCAGAATAAAATGAGATGCTACAGTACATGCCTATATTCTGTGAGTGACTGCGGCTCTATGAAATTAAATCAGAAAATTTAAATATGAAATGCATTACTAATGTGTGGCATTACTGTACTGTATGTGTATAAGGTGTACTACAATATTTTCTGGTGTAACATAAGGAAAGGGCACTACTGCATGGTCTAATGCAGTGGTTCTCAAACTTGGTCCTCAGGACCCCACACAGTGCATGTTTTGCAGGTAAACCAGCAAGTGCACAGATGTATTCATTACTAACTGACACATTTTAGAAGGTCCATACAGTAGGTGGAGCTAATTTTTTCACTTGTGATTCTGTGAGACCTGCAAAACCTGCACTGTGTGGGGTCCTGAGGACTGAGTTTGAGAACCTGTGGTCTAATGTAAATAAAGATGAATGTGGTGGGGTGTAATGTGAATAAGGGGCATTACTGTTAGGAGTAATGTGGTACTATGATATGATGTCATGAGAATAAGAGACACCACTGCATGATATAATGTGAATAAAGTTGCAGTACTGTGTTGTGTCATTTCATCTTCGGGTATTATTGTGTTACCATGCCCCTTCCCAGCAAGAACATACTGTACACTGTTTTGGGCTGGCACTAAATGTGCACATTGTTCTTATTTAGATTATAGGGGGTAGGAGCGCCAAAATGGGTGATGGTGCTGGGAAAGGGGTGCAGGGTTAGAGGCGGAACTACGTAGCATCTGTGCAAGAGGGCATCAGCCAAAATCTAGCCTAGGGCATCATGTTGGTCAGGTTTGGCTCTGATAATACTGTATACTGTACTCTTACTGTACTTTGCATTCAATACAGATACTGTTTGCACACAGGTTTTACATGAATCATTGGCAATGCTGCAGGAGTGTCTCATTAGGCAATCTAAAATATACCACGACTATGGGTGGGGATACAGTAGGGAAGTTCTGTCACCATAAGCTGTCTGCTGTGTATAGCATATTTCCATCTGAGATGCATTTGTGTGTTTGTAATAAGAAAAAAACATTTTACTGTACATTTAGTGGATACAGTATTTCTCCCCCATAATGACGTATCATACTGTACAGGTACCCTCATGTACTGTACCGTACCATACTGTAAAATTGAATATTTATTGGAAAAACATCAATATTAATGTAAAAATAAAGTATTACAACATCCGATTCCATGTACTGCACTGATCAAAATGTACAGTACTCTTATTCAGGACTTATAAAACTGAAAATAACTGTTCATACAGTACACATCAATAACATTACTACTGTATAATATTCTACATTAGTTTATGCAATAATCAGACAAAGGCAATTTTATCATTTTTTTAATAATGCACCAATTTAAAATTTTAAACAGAAAATACAGAACTACATATTTGTGGCTTGACCATTTCTTTCAACTACAACAGGTAATACTTTATACAGGTGATTTATATAATTATTACAATGTTCAGGTGTGAGTACTTCTAGCCAAAATTTCTTTATCCCATCCACCAGTTGCTGTTTTGTTGTTGGCTTTGCAACACTCCTAACGTACCTCTTCAATTGAGCCCACACTAATTCGATTGGGTTCATGTCTGGTGATCTATATAAAAATAAAAAAAAGCGTATAGAAAAAATTAATTACATTACAGTAAATAGAGAAAATTAAACATACAATATTGTACTGTTTATTAAACAAAATTTTTTTTTACAGTACTAGAGTGCTATCCAAAATTTTACTTGTACACTGTTGAAAGAATACTCACTCTGGTGGTGTGCGTTCCCAATTCATACCTTTCTCTTCCATAAATTTGGCTGAGGCGGAGTGTTTAGGATCATTGTCTTGGAATATCCTATGGTGAGTTGGGTAATATTTATTCACAAATGGCACCATACATTTCTCTACTATTGTTTCTTGGAAATATTTCTTATCCATGATTCCTACAGAAATCAAAAAATGTTGTTCATTAATAAGCAACTCCTTTTATTGTGCAGTTACACGTACTCTACAGTACAACATGTATTTTTACAGAACACAGGCACAGAATAAAGTATAGTACTGTACCTTCGAAAAATAATAGGGGACCAGCTCCTAATCGTGATATGCCTCCCCATACATGGATTTTCAATGGATGCTTTGGGCGTGGTTTTAAAGAGATATGGTTACGTTTCCTGAATGACATTCTGGAGAACCGCTCAAGGGCAACAGACGATTCATCTGTGAAAATGACATCATCAAATGTTTCACCACTCTCAATCCATCGCCGTGCCTGTTCCACTCTCTTTTCTTTATTCACATCTCTTATCATTGGAGATATCCTGTGAAGAGCCAAAAATAATGAAATCAGATACAGTTATGAAATTACAGATTTACAGATTACTGTATATACAGTAGACTGTATGTGCAGTATACTGTATTATATACCTACTGTATACATTAAACTGTACATACAGTACATTAAGTTACATACAGAGTAATATATATATATACATACTGTACATACACACAAACACACACACACACACAGTATACAGTATGTAATCATCACAATAAGCCGGCAATGCTTCATTGCTGTCTCTGAGTGCCTATACAGTAGGTATCTCTTTTGGGATAGAATATATACAGTATATACACACACACATACTGTATATAGTATAAAGTACACACTCTGTATAATGATTTATGGCATTATTATATCACGTATCAAGGGATTATTAACAGTGCATTTACTGTATGGTTTATACTGCTTTCAGTATTTTACCTTGTTGCGCCAAAGGTCCATCCCATTTTCCGTCGCATCCTTCTGATGCTGGTGGCCGATATGTCCAGGTCATACTTGGAATGGAGAATTCGTTTTATTTGCAGAGCAGTACGCTCATCATCCTCACGAGTTAGTTCCTCCACAATTTGTTGCACTCTCCTACAGTACAATACAGTATGAAAAAAATGAATTCATGAACAGCACAATCACAGTTACAATTGATGAAGTTTTTATTTTATTTCAAAAAAATTGTTTATGGTATAAAGCAAGTCATTTAAACATTACAGTAGTGTACAGTACGTACCATGTGCATTTTGTAGGAAATACAAATCTGGGCGTTGTTCTCTCGAATGCATGATAGCGCACCGTTTCTAAAGTGACTATAATGCCACTTTCCTTGAGCCATGCATGGATCTCTTTGATGGTTTTATTTTCTTTTTTCATGTTGGCGATTATCTTGCTCATCGTTTTGTTGATAGTTACTGGCATGTTGTCCAACTATAATTCCTGTATGGAGAGAAAACATTTGTGAATACTGTAGTCTAAAATTTACACATCTGAAAATGCATAAGAGTTTTATGATAGAAGTTAATACTGTACATGTTTACTATCCAGTACCTGATGTTCAAATTTAAGTATTGTATACTGTACAGTACTGAAAATACAACTTCAGTGTTATGGACTGTATGAAACAGATACAGTACAGTAAATAACCCTCCTTGGAAGTGCATGGGCCCTGTGAGACTTACAGTAGTGTACAGCATAAGGGTCGACTGACATGATGTACAAGCATTACATACAGTACATGTCAGTACTGTATGTAAATTCTTCAATTATTGCCTAACAACAATGCTGCTTACTGTATATTAAATACTGTAGGCCTAGAAATGTGCATCTCAATATAGTAGTTAAAAACACAGGGGCCTATGTGGATAAGCGAGTTCTATGCACACTAAAAATGGCCACCGACCGTGAACCCCCAGCACGTGGCAGCGCTCGGATATGTAGTGAGATACAGTATGGCATACATTTCACAGTTCAGGGGGCAATGCTGAAGGAGCGTCACAATCCCCTAGCTCAATTACATTGGGATAAGCGAGGTCTATGCACACTACGGTATACCGAGCTGGATCGCTTAGCAACCTGACAAAATGGCCGCCGACCGTGAACTCCCAGCACGTGGCAGCGCTCGGATATGTAGTGAGATACAATATGGCATACATTTCACAGTTCAGGGGGCAATGCTGAAGGAGCGTCACAATCCCCTAGCTCAATTACATTGGGATAAGCGAGGTCTATGCACATTACGGTATACCGAGCTGGCTCGCTTAGCAACCTGACAAAATGGCCGCCGACCGTGAACTCCCAGCACGTGGCAGCGCTCGGATATGGAGTGAGATACAATATGGCATACATTTCACAGTTCAGGGGGCAATGCTGAAGGAGCGTCACAATCCCCTAGCTCAATTACACTGGGATAAGCGAGGTCTACTGTATGCACATTACGGTATACCGAGCTGGATCGCTTAGCAACCTGACAAAATGGCCGCCGACCGTGAACTCCCAGCACGTGGCAGCGCTCGGATATGTAGTGAGATACAATATGGCATACATTTCACAGTTCAGGGGGCAATGCTGAAGGAGCGTCACAATCCCCTAGCTCAATTACATTGGGATAAGCGAGGTCTATGCACATTACGGTATACCGAGCTGGATCGCTTAGCAACCTGACAAAATGGCCACCGACCGTGAACTCCCAGCACGTGGCAGCGCTCGGATATGTAGTGAGATACAGTATGGCATACATTTTAAAATACACCGGGATAAGTTGTACAGGCCATGGAGCAATGCACAGGGACATTCATCATTTACGTACAGTATATAAATAATTGTAAACCGTAAATGAAAGAATTACCGGTCAAATACTGTATGACGAAACTGTGTCAATGAGCTGGAACAGTATGGCCTGTGAAGAAGTTTTCGAAGGCAGAAACGGAGAGCAAATTATCAGGAGATTTCTGAAAGGTCGGAGAAGATCCACACAGCAAGTCTGCTTACGAGGAAACAGCTTTGCAAAGTGGGTAGCGGGGCGGTGACTGAGACGCTCTTTTATTCACATTCACACAAAAGGAATTCTTACCGCTGTGATTGGTGCCAATATAGGCGCATTCATCCTTACACCAATCACAGAGCATACTGTACTTTTGAATGTGAATAAAAGAGCGTCTCAGTCACCGCCCGCTACCCACTTTGCACATCTGTTTCCTCGTAGGCAGACTTGCTGTGTGGATCTTCTCCGACCTTTCAGAAATCTCCTGATAATTTGCTCTCCGTTTCTGCCTTCGAAAACTTCTTCACAGGCCATACTGTTCCAGCTCATTGACACAGTTTCGTCATACAGTATTTGACCGGTAATTCTTTCATTTACGGTTTACAATTATTTATATACTGTACGTAAATGATGAATGTCCCTGTGCATTGCTCCATGGCCTGTACAACTTATCCCGGTGTATTTTAAAATGTATGCCATACTGTATCTCACTACATATCCGAGCGCTGCCACGTGCTGGGAGTTCACGGTCGGTGGCCATTTTGTCAGGTTGCTAAGCGATCCAGCTCGGTATACCGTAATGTGCATAGACCTCGCTTATCCCAATGTAATTGAGCTAGGGGATTGTGACGCTCCTTCAGCATTGCCCCCTGAACTGTGAAATGTATGCCATATTGTATCTCACTACATATCCGAGCGCTGCCACGTGCTGGGAGTTCACGGTCGGCGGCCATTTTGTCAGGTTGCTAAGCGATCCAGCTCGGTATACCGTAATGTGCATACAGTAGACCTCGCTTATCCCAGTGTAATTGAGCTAGGGGATTGTGACGCTCCTTCAGCATTGCCCCCTGAACTGTGAAATGTATGCCATATTGTATCTCACTCCATTTCCGAGCGCTGCCACGTGCTGGGAGTTCACGGTCGGCGGCCATTTTGTCAGGTTGCTAAGCGATCCAGCTCGGTATACCGTAATGTGCATACAGTAGACCTCGCTTATCCCAGTGTAATTGAGCTAGGGGATTGTGACGCTCCTTCAGCATTGCCCCCTGAACTGTGAAATGTATGCCATATTGTATCTCACTACATATCCGAGCGCTGCCACGTGCTGGGAGTTCACGGTCGGCGGCCATTTTGTCAGGTTGCTAAGCGATCCAGCTCGGTATACCGTAATGTGCATAGACCTCGCTTATCCCAATGTAATTGAGCTAGGGGATTGTGACGCTCCTTCAGCATTGCCCCCTGAACTGTGAAATGTATGCCATATTGTATCTCACTACATATCCGAGCGCTGCCACGTGCTGGGAGTTCACGGTCGGCGGCCATTTTGTCAGGTTGCTAAGCGATCCAGCTCGGTATACCGTAATGTGCATACAGTAGACCTCGCTTATCCCAGTGTAATTGAGCTAGGGGATTGTGACGCTCCTTCAGCATTGCCCCCTGAACTGTGAAATGTATGCCATATTGTATCTCACTCCATATCCGAGCGCTGCCACGTGCTGGGAGTTCACGGTCGGCGGCCATTTTGTCAGGTTGCTAAGCGATCCAGCTCGGTATACCGTAATGTGCATACAGTAGACCTCGCTTATCCCAGTGTAATTGAGCTAGGGGATTGTGACGCTCCTTCAGCATTGCCCCCTGAACTGTGAAATGTATGCCATATTGTATCTCACTCCATATCCGAGCGCTGCCACGTGCTGGGAGTTCACGGTCGGCGGCCATTTTGTCAGGTTGCTAAGCGATCCAGCTCGGTATACCGTAATGTGCATACAGTAGACCTCGCTTATCCCAGTGTAATTGAGCTAGGGGATTGTGACGCTCCTTCAGCATTGCCCCCTGAACTGTGAAATGTATGCCATATTGTATCTCACTACATATCCGAGCGCTGCCACGTGCTGGGAGTTCACGGTCGGCGGCCATTTTGTCAGGTTGCTAAGCGATCCAGCTCGGTATACCGTAATGTGCATAGACCTCGCTTATCCCAATGTAATTGAGCTAGGGGATTGTGACGCTCCTTCAGCATTGCCCCCTGAACTGTGAAATGTATGCCATATTGTATCTCACTACATATCCGAGCGCTGCCACGTGCTGGGAGTTCACGGTCGGCGGCCATTTTGTCAGGTTGCTAAGCGATCCAGCTCGGTATACCGTAGTGTGCATAGACCTCGCTTATCCCAATGTAATTGAGCTAGGGGATTGTGAAAGTTAATTAAAACAAAAAAGTAGTTTGTTCTTCGTTACATTCTTTTCTTGTGTATATAGATATCTGTGGGGGAAAAAAAAAAAAAGTATTAAAGTAAAGACACTCATGTTCATTTGTTTTCCAAGAAAATTTGTGGAACCACACAGCCCAGCAATAAGTCATGCTGGGCTGTGTGGTTCCACAAAAGGCATGCGGTACAAAGTGAAATAGTGGTGTCAGTGGTCAGCACTTTGACACGCTAACATTTGTGGAACCACACAGCAATGGCTGACACACATAAAATGGCTGACACACACAAAATGCCTGACACACACAAAATGCCTGACACACACAAAATGCCTGACACACACAAAATGCCTGACACACACATGCTGGAGTGAAAACACATGTTTGCCAAACAGTCGACAGCACATGTCGGCCAGATGGCCGACCAAACTTGCTCCAAATCACCCCAAACTGGCCAGAAAGCACCCCAGCACACTCAGGAGGTACTGTACACCACAGCTAAATTAGGAGAGAATTTCATTACAAACAGCCAGATCTTGCAGATTATCTGCCAGATAATTGTATGGTGTACAGTATGCCTATCTTATACAGTAGAAAAAGATACTATACAATGGAGTACAAGAACAAAAATTTTTATTAAATAAAATTAAATTAATCTTAATAAAACATTAAAAAAGTGGTCCACTAAGAGGTGGACCACCACCCGCAGGAGCTGGATGGCACGCTGCAACTGTTCTGTGGGAAAAAAAGGACAGTATTACAAAACAAATACTGAATACTTTACAGTGTAGTAATGGCAATACAGTACTTTACTCTATATTAGACAATATTGTTATTTACAATGTACAGTACTGTATTGTCAGTACAGTAAATCAAACACTACTGTATGCTGTCGAGGTAATTTAAACATTGCTTTAGTTTACCTCTTGTATAAGTGGGCTGCTGCCTGCCCGCTTCTGGGCCAGCCCACCTATCTTGCCCCTGTCTGGGGCCCCCATAAATAATTGGCACTATATTGGAGAAAAAAAAACATTTAGTCACATTCAAATAGTAAACAATTATTACTGTATACTGTAGGTACAGTATTATACTGTATTGCTGGTATTCAAAATATAAAGTACTGTACAAGAGTTTAGCTTCAATAGGTCATAAACAAATTGTCAAAGGAATTAAACACCACAGTACAAATACTGTAGACATATACTGTATGTATTAGCAGTCATGACATTTCATGACCGCTTCAGAAAAAAGAGGGTTACAGTACTGTAGGTGGTGTTGTAGGGAGTACTATCCATAATAGTGGACTGTACTCAGAGCCAGCCATAAATAATATGATTCCCTAGTCAAGTTTTTGGATGCTGCCCCCTTGCACAGATGCTATTTCCGCCTCTGAGCCTGTACCCCTTTCCCAGCACCATCACCCCTCAACCATAGCAGTCCTCATTTTGGTGCTCCTCCAACTTACTGTACTGTATGTTTAAAATAGCAACAGTGTGCACATTCGGTGTGCATCCCAAAACGGTGCATGTTCTTGCTGGGAAGGGGCAAGGCCACACAGTAATTCCCCAATCTGAAATGATGCCACACAGTACTGCAACTTTATTCACAACATATCATGCAATAGTGTCTCTTTTTCTCGTTACATCATATGATAGTACCACATTACTCCTCAAAGTATTCCCACTTATTCACATTGCATCACATCATATTGCTCTTTGTTCACATTAGACCACACAGTAGTGCCCTTGCTACAGTATATGTTACACAACAAAGTACTGTATACACATAATGCTGCACATTAGTAATGCATTTTGTATGCACAGAATATACTGTAGGCATGCTGCATATCATATTAATCAGCAGAAGCTGCTTGTGCCCCTGGGCATTTGGCAAGTATGCCTATGCCTAGGGCAGGCTCAGACTGGAGATCAGTACGTAATCCCGCTGGACGGGATCCCGGCAGTCAAAATACAGACGCCGGAATCCCGACCACACAATCCCGACAGGGGCGGCGAGCGGAAAGCAGCCCCTTGCATGCTTGCTTCGCTCGCCACGCGGTGGGCACGGTGCCTCGCTACGCTCTACACACTATTATATCAGTAGTCAGGAAACGCAGCATGCATTTGTGGAGTGAAGAGGGTGAAAAAGGAGAGAAAGTACAGTTTGTACTGTAAGGTTATGTCAGAGGGTGTGAAGATGATCAGCTCAGTGTTATACATGTTACAGTAAGTTAGAATACAGTACAGTGCATTATGTATTTCTATTTTATTACCAGGTGTCTCCTCCACTGGTTGGCGACGGACTGTAAAAAGATAATACAGTACAGTTAGTCATATCAGTTTGACTTAAAATAATGTTGGAGAAAAAAAAATACTGTAATTACAGTACCAACTATTGCTACTGTACAGTATATTTACCAAAAATGTATTCTGGCTCGTCGTCTGTGGGTAAAAGAGAAGAATATTATAAGATACAGTATACAGTAAAAAGTATAGTAATAGTACACTAGTGTCCAGGCCCAGTGTCAGGTGGGTAAAAAAAGGTATGCTTGTGACAGGCATGGTGATTCCAAGGGACCCCACCGAGACCATCAGAAAATTTGTGAGTGACCCGTATGCCGGTGATTATGACTAGAATAAGGTAGCAACTCTTTTTTCTTTTGAATTATGTATACTGTACAGTACTGTATGTGCATATTGTACAGTACACTTAAAATATTTAGCAGTTACTGTAGTGGTAATTTTTGGGATGACAGTATTAGCATACTGTAAGCATCCAACTGAGGCCCCCAAACAGATGCCGCCACTAGGTACAGTACGTGCCTCTCGTGCCTAATGGGAAATTCATCACTGACAGTATCTAGAGAGATGAATGGAGAGACAGTGACAAGGGGTGAGAGAGAGAGAGAGAGAGAAATTGAGTAAGATGGGTGTTTTTTTTAGAACAGGATGTTGTCCATACAGTAGCAACCAATCAAATATTACCTACTGTACTGTATTATCGTCTGTAAGTGTAACTAGATACTGTAAATGTTAATGTGGGATGTGATCGGTTGCTACTGTATGGGCAATATCACCAGTTCAAACAAAAACAATTTTCATCCGATTTCTACGCATTTGCCAGAAAAATCTGATGAAAAGTGCTACTCTGATGGCATCAGATCAATGTCAGTAATAATTCTTACCACTAAATGCAGCAGCATCATCATCATCCTCCTCCTCCTCCGTGGCCTGTTCCAGTGTAGGGCCTGTGAAAAAAAACATTAATGTGAAAAAAAAAAGGTTCATTCCAGGAAATACACATACCCTCCAACATGACCCGCCCCACTAGGTACAAAATGCTCTGGTTCTGGACTTCCCTCTTAATTTATTATTGCCATCACCTGTGAAGAAACAGCTTTCTTATCATATAACTAGTTCAACACAGGTGATGGAAATCATAAATTAAGAGGGAAGTCTAGAAACAGAGCAGTGCGGCGGGTCATGTTGGAGGGTCTGCATACAGAAACATAGAATTTGATGACAAATACTGTAAGAACCACTTTGCCCATCTAATCTGCCTCTTTTTTTTAACCTTTTTTTTACATCAAACCTTATAACAATTTTCCCCAAACATCACATGATGCAAAGATAAATAAATAAAAAAAGAGGTGCAAGATGGAATTGTGATTGGGCCCTCCCAACCACCCTTATGTTATATAAACAGGGTCTGCCACACGACTGTGGCTGAAATGACTGGTTGGTTTGGGCCCCCACCAAAAAAAGAAGCAATCAATCTCTCCTTGCTCAAACTGGCTCTACAGAGGCACGATGTACCGGACTGGACTTACTTAATGGGTGCAGTGAGGTGATGGACATAGAGATAGAGTCCTGGTCCTCCTCCTCCGCCACCGCCTGTGACAGTGTAGGGCCTGTGAAAGCAAAAAATCCATGAAATATACTTTTGTATTCTGTGTTGAATACAGTAAAGCAAAAATTCAGTCTGGAATTGGAGGAGGAGAGTAAATTTCGCACACAGAGACGAGAATGTCGAGGCCAGAATCAGGGGGTAGTGGAGGAGGGTTAGGATACCGTACCTCACCCTGTTGGGATTGCTGCAATCAGGATGCCACTGTCGGTCACCTGACCGCTAGAATCCTGACTGCTGGTCACGCAAACCCAACCCATTGGTTTAACACAATGTACAGTACAGTACAATACTGCAGTTTACTTACCAAGTTGGGGAGAGGGTTTTTCATCCTCATCCTCACTGTCAATAATTACTGAGTTGAAAATAAAAAAATATTATAAACAAAATACAGTAGAGTACAGTTACTACAAAATTGCACAGTAGTACAGTGCTACAGGAGGCAGAGATATATTCATAATACAGTAGGAGCAGAATGACTGTCCAGCGGTAGGGGACATACAGTACTGTATTTAAAAGACCTGCTGTCTGGATCCCGACATTCAGAATGCAGAGTGTGGATTCAGAGTATCCCCCGAATCAATGGGAATGAGCTCCTCCTCTGTATCAATTACGAGGCGGTCTGTGTGTAAAAGATGACAAGTATTGTAAAATACAAAAATTACAGTAATACTGTAGGAAACTAGTGTGTCTGTAACAAAAAGTAATTATTACCACTTCCGGAGCTCTCGGATGGTGTCGGCGGTGGTGGTGGTGGTGTTGGTACTGTGGGAAAAAAAATAACAGTACTGTAAGTGAAGCTGTCAATTTGAAACATGTACTGTACAGTATCCAGGACACATGTACAGTAGTGTAACAACGATGACAGTAGCACCAGAATTCTCGTTACACAATACCTGGCAGCGCAGCAGGTGGTGGTGGTGGTGGTGGTGGTACTGTGGGAAAAAAAATAACAGTACTGTAAGTGAAGCTGTCAATTTGAAACATGTACTGTACAGTATCCAGGACACATGTACAGTAGTGTAACGATGACAGTCACACCAGAATTCTCGTTACACAATACCTGGCAGCGCAGCAGGTGGTGGTGGTGGTGGTGGTGGTGGTACTGTGGGAAAAAAAATAACAGTACTGTAAGTGAAGCTGTCAATTGGAAACATGTACTGTACAGTATCCAGGACACATGTACAGTAGTGTAACGATGACAGTCACACCAGAATTCTCGTTACACAATACCTGGCAGCGCAGCAGGTGGTGGTGGTGGTGGTGGTGTTGTTGGTACTGTGGGAAAAAAAATAACAGTACTGTAAGTGAAGCTGTCAATTTGAAACATGTACTGCACAGTATCCAAGACACATGTACAGTAGTGTAACAACGATGACAGTAGCACCAGAATTCTTGTTACACAATACCTGGCAGCGCAGCAGGTGGTGGTGGTGGTGGTGGTGGTGGTGGTACTGTGGGAAAAAAAATAACAGTACTGTAAGTGAAGCTGTCAATTGGAAACATGTACTGTACAGTATCCAGGACACATGTACAGTAGTGTAACAACGATGACAGTAGCACCAGAATTCTCGTTACACAATACCTGGCAGCGCAGCAGGTGGTGGTGGTGGTGGTACTGTGGGAAAAAAAATAACAGTACTGTAAGTGAAGCTGTCAATTTGAAACATGTACTGCACAGTATCCAGGACCAAAAAGGGGTCCGGACAATAAACAATCTGCATCAGAGAAGCAAGATACAGTATGCTTAAAGTATACAGTACTATATACTAGATCGCCAACAAACGTAAATTAACAAACAACTATCACTGGAATTTACCATCCTCATCCCGTAGCGAAGCACGGGTATTCAGCTATCTACAATGTTATTTATACTTTGTGTTTAATATTTACATTTAGTTTTGTAAACAGACATTCTTAACATTAACGGATTGCAGCGAGTTATCTGTGATGGTCAGGACAGGGGGTTGGGACTATAGAAATCACTATGTACTGTACACTACTGTATTTGACAATACTTACCAGCTTGGCGGCGCCTGTCCCGCCTCCTGTGACGTCGTGCTACCAGCCCTGTAAAAATATATATACAGTATAATGGCAGCATACTGTACAGCCAATGAAATTCAACATTGACAGCATCTTTATGACATCACAATAAATGGAATTGTTCATTCTAGTACCCTGCACCTAATCACTCAGGAGGGCATAGTGTACTGTACTGTCTTCAAAACTTAAGGGGCACATTTCTAAATGTGACATACAGTACACTTACAGTATCGCTACAGTACAGTAGGTCCAGGGTATTAGACAGAACACTACCTTTATAGACATTGTAACACACATAAGCATTGCCCTTATAAACATTATGACACACATCAGCATGCAGCCCTCCCACCCTTAACCATCTCAGTACTGTTCATTACATTACAAATTGATTTCATGACAGATGATGCAGTACTCACCTGAATTCATCTTATTCACGTCATGTCACAGTAGTGCAGTTTATTCACGTCACAGTACTGTCCTTGATTCACGTTGTGTCACACAGTAGAGCACCGTATTCACGTCACAGTACTGTCCTTGATTCACGTTGTGTCACACAGTAGAGCACCGTATTCACGTCACAGTACTGTCCTTGATTCACGTTGTGTCACACAGTAGAGCACCGTATTCACGTCACAGTACTGTCCTTGATTCACGTTGTGTCACACAGTAGAGCACCGTATTCACGTCACAGTACTGTCCTTGATTCACGTTGTGTCACACAGTAGAGCACCTTATTCACGTTACTGTACGTCACAGTAGTGCAGTAGTATATCCACATTACGTCACAAAGTAGAGATCTGCCAGTCATGAACCTTATGCAAGAGTAATGCACGTCAGAACACATTAGGCCACTGTAACATCCCTTAGAATAATTTCTGCCAAAGTAACATCCCTTAGAACACTGTACTATCTGAAACACAAATTTCGGCACACTGCACGACACACTGCAATTAAACCACACAATGCACTGCACGACTGCGTGATATGACAAACTGCACATTTCCCTGCAAAATATGATACAATGTACACTACACAAAAAACTGCAATTACCACATGTGTATACAGTACACTGCACGACAGTGCTGGCCCTAGCCAGGTACAGATACAGCCGCAGTCACGCAAAATATAGGCATGCCGCATATCATTTTAATCAGCAGAAGCTGCTGGTGCCCCTAAGCATAGCAAATGCCCTAGGCATTTGCCTACTGTAGTTTGCCTATGCCTAAGGCCGGCTCTGCTGCACGATGTGATTCACTATGTATTACACTCACTGCACAATACCATATACTGAATGTACACTGCATGACACGCTGCAATTACGCAGCACGATACACTGTGATACATTGCATATACTGTACACTGCATGATACTGTACACTGCACAATCGTAGACCACCTGGATTGTAAAGAACTACTGTATATACACAAGCTTAAAAAAATAACAATTGTTTTTGTAAAACGCATGTCGATCTTTTTCCATGTCAACTTAACGACCATGTCAACCTACAGTAACTGGTGTCAACCAATTTCAAAAGCCGCACCATCTAGGTCGACGCAAAAAAACAAATTGACCTTTTGACCCGGGTTAATGTTTGGTCCTTGTTTAACCATTTGTTTACCACAAATACTGTACAGTGCTGTATAGACCGGATACCTGCTGCTACAGCAGCCCCTGCTATAATGTACTGTACCTGTAACTACAGTAACTTAAAGTACAGTAATCTACAGTAATGTACTGTACTTACAATCCCTTATGGCCTGCAGGCGTCGTGGGGTCCTCCTCACGAGGTCGCTCCATCTCCTCTGGAGAGACCTCACCGTTCTCCTCCGGTTGTAGGTCCGGAGGATATCCCTGCTGGCCCTCCTATATGCCCTAACTTTCTCCTCGTTGCTGGCGAGAGTTCTGTCCCGCCAGCGAACGAGGAGACGCAGCTCACCCAGAGCATAGGGACGGTCACGTACTACAGGTACAGCAGCCATGCTTATGCTCAATGAGCGATCCAGACGTCGTGCGTCTCAGACGTCGTGCGTCTCAGACGTCGTGCGTTCCAGGCATTCAACGTACAGTACTGTAGTTACTGTACTTTGTGACAGTTTCCCTTAGTTTTACATATGCCCTTTCTTTGACCACAGTATTTTCCACTGTCTTGCCCTACGCCCTTCCCTCCTGGGAGCCTTCACAGGTCTTATGCTATACACAAATACCGAAGATGCACAGTCCGTCAGAATACACTCATTTCATTCACGCTGTTTGGGTGCATTTAGCGTAAAGAATCGCTCCTGCAGATGTACTTTGATTTATGTGAAACCTGTGTGCATCCTTCCATTGACTGTCTTACAATGTAAATAAAATAATACAGTGCATTATTACAGAAAAAAAAAAAAAAAAGAAAGAAAGCACATCATGTCTCGAACCCCGGACCCCCAGTGAGGGAGGTGGGAGCCTTCACCCCTAGCCCACGACGCCTCATGAGAGATTTCCAATTTCATGTGTGAAAGTACTGCAAACAGCGCCCGGCCCTCGCCCCATTGCTGTTGGTTTATGCCTTAGAGGACTCGGACGCTCGCATTTGTAAAGCACGGTGTTTTCCTCCGCCTCCTGCTAGCCTGTTGCCCTTCCCCCATGGGAGCCTGCACAGATCATGCAGTAGACAGGGAGGGAATGCAGGTCATGTGCAATACACAAACGCCCACTGTAGTACTATTTTGCTCACTTACAGTACCGTACTGTAGGTTGCATTTAGCGTAAAGAATCGCTCCTGCAGATGTACTTTGATTTATGTGAAACCTGTGTGCATCCTTCCATTGGATGTACTGTATTGGAGAGAAAAAAAAAATGTTAAAGTGAATGTCACGGGAACACATTAAAAATAAGGTTGGCACTTCCTTCCCATTGGTGTTGGTTTACAGTATGCCGTAGTGTACTCGGACGCTCATGTAATTGCATTTCAAAGGCACAGTATTTTCCATCGTCTCCCCCCTACCCCCATCGCCCTTCCCCCCTGGGGGCCTGCACAGGGAGGAAATTCAGGTCCTGTGCAATGCACAAACGCTGAAGATCTACAGTACTGTTTTGCTTAGTTGGTAGCGCCAGAATACACTCATTTCATTCACGCTGTTTGGGTGCATTTAGCGTAAAGAATCGCTCCTGCAGATGTACTTTGATTTATGTGAAACCTGTGTGCATCCTTCCATTGACTGTCTTACAATGTAAATAAAATAATACAGTGCATTATTACAGAAAAAAAAAAAAAAAAGAAAGAAAGCACATCATGTCTCGAACCCTGGACCCCCAGTGAGGGAGGTGGGAGCCTTCAACCCTAACCCACGACGCCTCATGAGAGATTTCTAATTTCATGTGTGAAAGTACTGCAAACAGCGCCCGGCCCTCGCCCCATTGCTGTTGGTTTATGCCTTAGAGGACTCGGACGCTCGCATTTGTAAAGCACGGTGTTTTCCTCCGCCTCCTGCTAGCCTGTTGCCCTTCCCCCATGGGAGCCTGCACAGATCATGCAGTAGACAGGGAGGGAATGCAGGTCATGTGCAATACACAAACGCCCACTGTAGTACTATTTTGCTCACTTACAGTACCGTACTGTAGGTTGCATTTAGCGTAAAGAATCGCTCCTGCAGATGTACTTTGATTTATGTGAAACCTGTGTGCATCCTTCCATTGGATGTACTGTATTGGAGAGAAAAAAAAAAATGTTAAAGTGAATGTCACGGGAACACATTAAAAATAAGGTTGGCACTTCCTTCCCATTGGTGTTGGTTTACAGTATGCCGTAGTGTACTCGGACGCTCATGTAATTGCATTTCAAAGGCACAGTATTTTCCATCGTCTCCCCCCTACCCCCATCGCCCTTCCCCCCTGGGGGCCTGCACAGGGAGGAAATTCAGGTCCTGTGCAATGCACAAACGCTGAAGATCTACAGTACTGTTTTGCTTAGTTGGTAGCGCCAGAATACACTCATTTCATTCACGCTGTTTGGGTGCATTTAGCGTAAAGAATCGCTCCTGCAGATGTACTTTGATTTATGTGAAACCTGTGTGCATCCTTCCATTGACTGTCTTACAATGTAAATAAAATAATACAGTGCATTATTACAGAAAAAAAAAAAAAAAAGAAAGAAAGCACATCATGTCTCGAACCCTGGACCCCCAGTGAGGGAGGTGGGAGCCTTCACCCCTAACCCACGACGCCTCATGAGAGATTTCCAATTTCATGTGTGAAAGTACTGCAAACAGCGCCCGGCCCTCGCCCCATTGCTGTTGGTTTATGCCTTAGAGGACTCGGACGCTCGCATTTGTAAAGCACGGTGTTTTCCTCCGCCTCCTGCTAGCCTGTTGCCCTTCCCCCATGGGAGCCTGCACAGATCATGCAGTAGACAGGGAGGGAATGCAGGTCATGTGCAATACACAAACGCCCACTGTAGTACTATTTTGCTCACTTACAGTACCGTACTGTAGGTTGCATTTAGCGTAAAGAATCGCTCCTGCAGATGTACTTTGATTTATGTGAAACCTGTGTGCATCCTTCCATTGGATGTACTGTATTGGAGAGAAAAAAAAAAATGTTAAAGTGAATGTCACGGGAACACATTAAAAATAAGGTTGGCACTTCCTTCCCATTGGTGTTGGTTTACAGTATGCCGTAGTGTACTCGGACGCTCATGTAATTGCATTTCAAAGGCACAGTATTTTCCATCGTCTCCCCCCTACCCCCATCGCCCTTCCCCCCTGGGGGCCTGCACAGGGAGGAAATTCAGGTCCTGTGCAATGCACAAACGCTGAAGATCTACAGTACTGTTTTGCTTAGTTGGTAGCGCCAGAATACACTCATTTCATTCACGCTGTTTGGGTGCATTTAGCGTAAAGAATCGCTCCTGCAGATGTACTTTGATTTATGTGAAACCTGTGTGCATCCTTCCATTGACTGTCTTACAATGTAAATAAAATAATACAGTGCATTATTACAGAAAAAAAAAAAAAAAAAGAAAGAAAGCACATCATGTCTCGAACCCTGGACCCCCAGTGAGGGAGGTGGGAGCCTTCACCCCTAACCCACGACGCCTCATGAGAGATTTCTAATTTCATGTGTGAAAGTACTGCAAACAGCGCCCGGCCCTCGCCCCATTGCTGTTGGTTTATGCCTTAGAGGACTCGGACGCTCGCATTTGTAAAGCACGGTGTTTTCCTCCGCCTCCTGCTAGCCTGTTGCCCTTCCCCCATGGGAGCCTGCACAGATCATGCAGTAGACAGGGAGGGAATGCAGGTCATGTGCAATACACAAACGCCCACTGTAGTACTATTTTGCTCACTTACAGTACCGTACTGTAGGTTGCATTTAGCGTAAAGAATCGCTCCTGCAGATGTACTTTGATTTATGTGAAACCTGTGTGCATCCTTCCATTGGATGTACTGTATTGGAGAGAAAAAAAAAAATGTTAAAGTGAATGTCACGGGAACACATTAAAAATAAGGTTGGCACTTCCTTCCCATTGGTGTTGGTTTACAGTATGCCGTAGTGTACTCGGACGCTCATGTAATTGCATTTCAAAGGCACAGTATTTTCCATCGTCTCCCCCCTACCCCCATCGCCCTTCCCCCCTGGGGGCCTGCACAGGGAGGAAATTCAGGTCCTGTGCAATGCACAAACGCTGAAGATCTACAGTACTGTTTTGCTTAGTTGGTAGCGCCAGAATACACTCATTTCATTCACGCTGTTTGGGTGCATTTAGCGTAAAGAATCGCTCCTGCAGATGTACTTTGATTTATGTGAAACCTGTGTGCATCCTTCCATTGACTGTCTTACAATGTAAATAAAATAATACAGTGCATTATTACAGAAAAAAAAAAAAAAAAGAAAGAAAGCACATCATGTCTCGAACCCTGGACCCCCAGTGAGGGAGGTGGGAGCCTTCACCCCTAACCCACGACGCCTCATGAGAGATTTCTAATTTCATGTGTGAAAGTACTGCAAACAGCGCCCGGCCCTCGCCCCATTGCTGTTGGTTTATGCCTTAGAGGACTCGGACGCTCGCATTTGTAAAGCACGGTGTTTTCCTCCGCCTTCTGCTAGTCCTCCATTCCCATTATGCATTAGCGAACTTAGACGCTCATATATTTTAAAAGCACGGTGTTTATACATTGTACTGTACATTCTTCCTTTTACACAATTACTGTAGTTGCGTCTCCATACACATACAGTACTGTACTCCATACTTTTTCCACCGCCTCCCGTTACGCCTACAGTATTGCCAGAGCTGTAGATCAATCCGCCGCTATACTGTACGATCGAAAGTACTGGATTAGTGGAGCATTAGCCACACAGTGGTGGAGATGTGTAATGCATGATGAGTATCTAGATCGTCTCAACGCGCCTGCCTGTGATTAAACTCAGCTATCGCCTTAGCGTGGCTAAACGCCCGTCTCGGCGGAGAAACAGTCAAGATAAAGTTGGCTACATCTGTACTCCTTGTCTAAATTGTCTATTTTTATACTATTAGTAGATGCCTTAATCTTTGTTATTATCCTATCTAATATTTATTTTTATTTTGTAATGTGGAAAGAAACTGGAGCATTTTTATGATACCCATGCTTCAAGTGACTCTATGGCTTAAGCTTTTTTTTTTGAAAAATGAAATGCTTTAAAAACAAAATATGATCTGTGCTTAGAGGTACATTTGCCAGTTTTGTGTTTGCGTGTAGTAACATCTGTGGCCGGTTAGCTCAGTTGGTTAGAGTGTGGTGCTAATAACGCCAAGGTCACGGGTTCGATCCCCGTATGGGCCATTCGCTTTTCTTGATGGAGAAGAATGGAATAAGCTCATCGGTGGAGTGCATGAATACTTGAAAACATCATAGACACATATATCACAAAATCTCTTCAAATACATATCAGAAGCCAGTGGGAGTGTCATCCTTTGGCTGATGAAGATTTTTCTCTACATGGCTCAGTGACTTTTGTCTCAAATCAAGCAATATGGCATAACTATGATATGCAAGGGCAAATTAATCAGTTATTATATTGCTGCTCAAACGTAGAGGGCACTAGGTGTTACTAGAAGAAGAAGAAGATATGGAGTATTTCTAAAGACCAGAGCACAAGTAATGGATCTCTGCATTCTTATTGCATCTTTTCTTATTTCCAAATATTTGACATACTTCTGATTTGATAAGTTTAAAAATGAGTTTAAACAAAGGACACCACTGAAGATGATGGAATTTATATGAATTTTAAATGAAGATTTGCAATACTCATACATTGAATGAAAATGGAGCTTTGAACAAAAGGAAAATAAACAATGTTAGCTCCCACGAGATATGAACTCAGATTACTAGATTCAAAGTCTAGTGTGCTAACAATTACACCATGGAACCCTCACCTGAGCAATGGCATCTACTGAAGTGCGCTCATCTTTTAAATGCAAAGAAAAGAAATTCAATACTTTATATTATTTCAAGTTTCTAATAAGCTCAGGGATGCAATAGGTATTATGTAGAATATTTGTCCAAACCCAATGATAATATATAAAAAGTAACCTATTTTTTAAAGGAGAAGATAGATACTAGAAACCTAAATACCTAGGACCAATTTCAGTTGGAGCATCACCCCTTATGTTATCCTAGCATTGAATTGACAGTTTTTCTGTATTTCCATATTTGCATATCAGCCACTTACAATTGTTTCAAGCTTTATAACAGAGGACTGCCTTTTTTATAGACCAAGGATGAAAGTCTCTTGTGAGTTAAGTCTGATAATGACATCACAATTTGTAAATTAAGCTATAGTATGATTACAGAGTGTAGACTGAATAAAAAGTGCTTTCCTATGGATTGAAGTTTGTATTTTCTTAAGCTTTGCATTCCAAAATGTGCTAGCATTCTTTATTTCCAATGGGCACATTAAGCTACTTCCCCAATATATATTTTTTTGTGTTAAAAGTTATTCATACACAACTTGGTAAAACATACTAAATTTAATACATAATGGATTACATCGTGGGATTATCTTTTTCAACAATCTGTAAATTTACAATTAAAAATTGTGTATTAGATTTATTAGATTGATTTTGCTTAGATTTGCATATACTCCTTGTCCAAATTGTCTATTTTTATACTATTACTAGATGCCTTAATCTTTGTTATTATCCTATCTAATATTTATTTTTATTTTGTAATGTGGAAAGAAACTGGAGCATTTTTATGATACCCATGCTTCAAGTGACTCTATCTCTTAAGATTTTTTTTTAAAAAAAAAGAAATGCTATAAAAACAAAATATGATCTGTGCTTTGAGGTACATTTGCCAGTTTTATGTTTGCTTGCAGTAACATCTGTGGCCTGTTTGCTCAGTTGGTTAGAGAGTGGTGCTAATAATGCCAATGTCAAGGGTTCGATCCCTGTATGGGCCATTTGCTTTTCTTGATGAACAAGAATGGAATAAGCTCATAGGTGGAGTGCATGAATACTTGAAAACATCATAGACACATATATCACAAAATCTCTTCAAATACATATCAGAAGCCAGTGGGAGTGTCATCCTTTGGCTGATGAAGATTTTTCTCTACATGGCTCAGTGACTTTTGTCTCAAATCAAGCAATATGGCATAACTAAGATATGCAAGGGCAAATTAATCAGTTATATTGCTGCTCAAACATAGAGGGCACTAGGTGTTACTAGAAGAAGAAGAAGATATGTGCTCCCCTCTCATTAGTGCACACTGAAGTAAAAAAAAATGGAGAATTTCTAAAGACCAGAGCAAGAGTAATGGATCTCTGCATTCTTATTGCATATTTTCTTATTTCCAAATATTTGACATACTTCTGATTTGATAAGTTTAAAAATGAGTTTAAACAAAGGACACCACTGAAGATGATGGAATTTATATGAATTTTAAATGAAGATTTGCAATACTCATACATTGAATGAAAATGGAGCTTTGAACAAAAGGAAAATAAACAATGTTAGCTCCCACGAGATATGAACTCAGATGACTAGATTCAAAGTCCATGGTGCTAACAATTACACCATGGAACCCTCACCTGAGCAATGGCATCTACTGAAGTGCGCTCATCTTTTAAATGCAAAGAAAAGAAATTCAATACTTTATATATATTATTTCAAGTTTCTAATAAGCTCAGGGATGCAATAGGTATTATGTAGAATATTTGTCCAAAACCAATGATAATATATAAAAAGTAACCTATTTTTTAAAGGAGAAGATAGATACTAGAAACCTAAATGCCTAGGACCAATTTCAGTTGGAGCATCACCCCTTATGTTATCCTAGCATTGAATTGACAGTTTTTCTGTATTTCCATATTTGCATATCAGCCACGTACAATTGTTTCAAGCTTTATAACAGAGGACTGCCTTTTTTATAGACCAAGGATGAAAGTCTCTTGTGAGTTAAGTCTGATAATGACATCACAATTTGTAAATTAAGCTATAGTATGATTACAGAGTGTAGACTAAATAAAAAGTGCTTTCCTATGGATTGAAGTTTGTATTTTCTTAAGCTTTGCATTCCAAAACGGGCTAGCATTCTTTATTTCCAATGGGCACATTAAGCTACTTCCCCAATATATATTTTTTTGTGTTAAAAGTTATTCATACACAACTTGGTAAAACATACTAAATTTAATACATAATGGATTACATCCTGGGATTATCTTTTTCAACAATCTGTAAATTTACAATTAAAAATTGTGTATTATATTTTTTAGATTGATTTTGCTTAGATTTGCATATACTCCTTGTCTAAATTGTCTATTTTTATACTATTAGTAGATGCCTTAATCTTTGTTATTATCCTATCTAATATTTATTTTTATTTTGTAAGGTGGAAAGAAACTGGAGCATTTTTATGATACCCATGCTTCAAGTGACTCTATGGCTTAAGCTTTTTTTTGAAAAATGAAATGCTATAAAAACAAAATATGATCTGTGCTTTGAGGTACATTTGCCAGTTTTGTGTTTGCTGGCAGTAATATCTGTGGCCTGTTAGCTCAGTTGGTTAGAGCGTGCTGCTAATAACGCCAAGGTCACGGGGTCGATCCCTGTATGGGCCATTTGCTTTTCTTGATGGACAAGAATGGAATAAGCTCATCGTGGAGTGCTTGAATACTTGAAAACATCATAGACACATATATCACAAAATTTCTTCAAATACATATCAGAATCCAGTGGGAGTGTCATCCTTTGGCTGATGAAGATTTTTCTCTACATGGCTCAGTGACTTTTGTCTCAAATCAAGCAATATGGCATAACTATGATATGCAAGGGCAAATTAATCAGTTATTATATTGCTGCTCAAACGTAGAGGGCACTAGGTGTTACTAGAAGAAGAAGAAGATATGTGCTCCCCTCTCATTAGTGCACACTGAAGTAAAAAAAATGGAGTATTTCTAAAGACCAGAGCACAAGTAATGGATCTCTGCATTCTTATTGCATCTTTTCTTATTTCCAAATATTTGACATACTTCTGATTTGATAAGTTTAAAAATGAGTTTAAACAAAGGACACCACTGAAGATGATGGAATTTATATGAATTTTAAATGAAGATTTGCAATACTCATACATTGAATGAAAATGGAGCTTTGAACAAAAGGAAAATAAACAATGTTAGCTCCCACGAGATATGAACTCAGATTACTAGATTCAAAGTCTAGTGTGCTAACAATTACACCATGGAACCCTCACCTGAGCAATGGCATCTACTGAAGTGCGCTCATCTTTTAAATGCAAAGAAAAGAAATTCAATACTTTATATTATTTCAAGTTTCTAATAAGCTCAGGGATGCAATAGGTATTATGTAGAATATTTGTCCAAACCCAATGATAATATATAAAAAGTAACCTATTTTTTAAAGGAGAAGATAGATACTAGAAACCTAAATACCTAGGACCAATTTCAGTTGGAGCATCACCCCTTATGTTATCCTAGCATTGAATTGACAGTTTTTCTGTATTTCCATATTTGCATATCAGCCACTTACAATTGTTTCAAGCTTTATAACAGAGGACTGCCTTTTTTATAGACCAAGGATGAAAGTCTCTTGTGAGTTAAGGCTGATAATGACATCACAATTTGTAAATTAAGCTATAGTATGATTACAGAGTGTAGACTGAATAAAAAGTGCTTTCCTATGGATTGAAGTTTGTATTTTCTTAAGCTTTGCATTCCAAAATGTGCTAGCATTCTTTATTTCCAATGGGCACATTAAGCTACTTCCCCAATATATATTTTTTTGTGTTAAAAGTTATTCATACACAACTTGGTAAAACATACTAAATTTAATACATAATGGATTACATCGTGGGATTATCTTTTTCAACAATCTGTAAATTTACAATTAAAAATTGTGTATTAGATTTATTAGATTGATTTTGCTTAGATTTGCATATACTCCTTGTCCAAATTGTCTATTTTTATACTATTACTAGATGCCTTAATCTTTGTTATTATCCTATCTAATATTTATTTTTATTTTGTAATGTGGAAAGAAACTGGAGCATTTTTATGATACCCATGCTTCAAGTGACTCTATCTCTTAAGATTTTTTTTTTAAAAAAATGAAATGCTATAAAAACAAAATATGATCTGTGCTTTGAGGTACATTTGCCAGTTTTATGTTTGCTTGCAGTAACATCTGTGGCCTGTTTGCTCAGTTGGTTAGAGAGTGGTGCTAATAATGCCAAGGTCAAGGGTTCGATCCCTGTATGGGCCATTTGCTTTTCTTGATGAACAAGAATGGAATAAGCTCATAGGTGGAGTGCATGAATACTTGAAAACATCATAGACACATATATCACAAAATCTCTTCAAATACATATCAGAAGCCAGTGGGAGTGTCATCCTTTGGCTGATGAAGATTTTTCTCTACATGGCTCAGTGACTTTTGTCTCAAATCAAGCAATATGGCATAACTAAGATATGCAAGGGCAAATTAATCAGTTATATTGCTGCTCAAACATAGAGGGCACTAGGTGTTACTAGAAGAAGAAGAAGATATGTGCTCCCCTCTCATTAGTGCACACTGAAGTAAAAAAAAATGGAGAATTTCTAAAGACCAGAGCAAGAGTAATGGATCTCTGCATTCTTATTGCATATTTTCTTATTTCCAAATATTTGACATACTTCTGATTTGATAAGTTTAAAAATGAGTTTAAACAAAGGACACCACTGAAGATGATGGAATTTATATGAATTTTAAATGAAGATTTGCAATACTCATACATTGAATGAAAATGGAGCTTTGAACAAAAGGAAAATAAACAATGTTAGCTCCCACGAGATATGAACTCAGATGACTAGATTCAAAGTCCATGGTGCTAACAATTACACCATGGAACCCTCACCTGAGCAATGGCATCTACTGAAGTGCGCTCATCTTTTAAATGCAAAGAAAAGAAATTCAATACTTTATATATATTATTTCAAGTTTCTAATAAGCTCAGGGATGCAATAGGTATTATGTAGAATATTTGTCCAAAACCAATGATAATATATAAAAAGTAACCTATTTTTTAAAGGAGAAGATAGATACTAGAAACCTAAATGCCTAGGACCAATTTCAGTTGGAGCATCACCCCTTATGTTATCCTAGCATTGAATTGACAGTTTTTCTGTATTTCCATATTTGCATATCAGCCACGTACAATTGTTTCAAGCTTTATAACAGAGGACTGCCTTTTTTATAGACCAAGGATGAAAGTCTCTTGTGAGTTAAGTCTGATAATGACATCACAATTTGTAAATTAAGCTATAGTATGATTACAGAGTGTAGACTAAATAAAAAGTGCTTTCCTATGGATTGAAGTTTGTATTTTCTTAAGCTTTGCATTCCAAAACGGGCTAGCATTCTTTATTTCCAATGGGCACATTAAGCTACTTCCCCAATATATATTTTTTTGTGTTAAAAGTTATTCATACACAACTTGGTAAAACATACTAAATTTAATACATAATGGATTACATCCTGGGATTATCTTTTTCAACAATCTGTAAATTTACAATTAAAAATTGTGTATTATATTTTTTAGATTGATTTTGCTTAGATTTGCATATACTCCTTGTCTAAATTGTCTATTTTTATACTATTAGTAGATGCCTTAATCTTTGTTATTATCCTATCTAATATTTATTTTTATTTTGTAAGGTGGAAAGAAACTGGAGCATTTTTATGATACCCATGCTTCAAGTGACTCTATGGCTTAAGCTTTTTTTTGAAAAATGAAATGCTATAAAAACAAAATATGATCTGTGCTTTGAGGTACATTTGCCAGTTTTGTGTTTGCTGGCAGTAATATCTGTGGCCTGTTAGCTCAGTTGGTTAGAGCGTGCTGCTAATAACGCCAAGGTCACGGGGTCGATCCCCGTATGGGCCATTTGCTTTTCTTGATGGACAAGAATGGAATAAGCTCATCGTGGAGTGCTTGAATACTTGAAAACATCATAGACACTTATATCACAAAATCTCTTCAAATACATATCAGAATCCAGTGGGAGTGTCATCCTTTGGCTGATGAAGATTTTTCTCTACATGGCTCAGTGACTTTTGTCTCAAATCAAGCAATATGGCATAACTAAGATATGCAAGGGCAAATTAATCAGTTATTATAATGCTGCTCAAACATATAGGGCACTAGGTGTTACTAGAAGAAGTAGAAGATATGTGCTCCCCTCTCATTAGTGCACACTGAAGTAAAAAAAAATGGAGAATTTCTAAAGACCAGAGCACAAGTAATGGATCTCTGCATTCTTATTGCATCTTTTCTTATTTCCAAATATTTGACATACTTCTGATTTGATAAGTTTAAAAATGAGTTTAAACAAAGGACACCACTGAAGATGATGGAATTTATATGAATTTTAAATGAAGATTTGCAATACTCATACATTGAATGAAAATGGAGCTTTGAACAAAAGGAAAATAAACAATGTTAGCTCCCACGAGATATGAACTCAGATTACTAGATTCAAAGTCCAGGGTGCTAACAATTACACCATGGAACCCTCACCTGAGCAATGGCATCTACTGAAGTGCGCTCATCTTTTAAATGCAAAGAAAAGAAATTCAATACTTTATATATATTATTTCAAGTTTCTAATAAGCTCAGGGATGCAATAGGTATTATGTAGAATATTTGTCCAAACCCAATGATAATATATAAAAAGTAACCTATTTTTTAAAGGAGAAGATAGATACTAGAAACCTAAATGCCTAGGACCAATTTCAGTTGGAGCATCACCCCTTATGTTATCCTAGCATTGAATTGACAGTTTTTCTGTATTTCCATATTTGCATATCAGCCACTTACAATTGTTTCAAGCTTTATAACAGATGACTGCCTTTTTTATAGACCAAGGATGAAAGTCTCTTGTGAGTTAAGTCTGATAATGACATCACAATTTGTAAATTAAGCTATAGTATGATTACAGAGTGTAGACTGAATAAAAAGTGCTTTCCTATGGATTGAAGTTTGTATTTTCTTAAGCTTTGCATTCCAAAATGGGCTAGCATTCTTTATTTCCAATGGGCACATTAAGCTACTTCCCCAATATATATTTTTTTGTGTTAAAAGTTATTCATACACAACTTGGTAAAACATACTAAATTTAATACATAATGGATTACATCCTGGGATTATCTTTTTCAACAATCTGTAAATTTACAATTAAAAATTGTGTATTAGATTTTTTAGATTGATTTTGCTTAGATTTGCATATACTCCTTGTCTAAATTGTCTATTTTTATACTATTAGTAGATGCCTTAATCTTTGTTATTATCCTATCTAATATTTATTTTTATTTTGTAATGTGGAAAGAAACTGGAGCATTTTTATGATACCCATGCTTCAAGTGACTCTATGGCTTAAGCTTTTTTTTGAAAAATGAAATGCTATAAAAACAAAATGCTTTGAGGTACATTGAGGTACATTTGCCAGTTTTGTGTTTGCTTGCAGTAACATCTGTGGCCGGTTAGCTCAGTTGGTTAGAGCGTGGTGCTAATAACGCCAAGGTCACGGGTTCGATCCCCGTATGGGCCATTTGCTTTTCTTGATGGACAAGAATGGAATAAGCTCATCGGTGGAGTGCATGAATACTTGAAAGCATCATAGACACATATATCACAAAATCTCTTCAAATACATATCAGAAGCCAGTGGGAGTGTCATCCTTTGGCTGATGAAGATTTTTCTCTACATGGCTCAGTGACTTTTGTCTCAAATCAAGCAATATGGCATAACTAAGATATGCAAGGGCAAATTAATTAGTTATTATATTGCTGCTCAAACATAGAGGGCACTAGGTGTTACTAGAAGAAGAAGAAGATATGTGCTCCCCTCTCATTAGTGCACACTGAAGTAAAAAAAAATGGAGAATTTCTAAAGACCAGAGCACAAGTAATGGATCTCTGCATTCTTATTGCATCTTTTCTTATTTCCAAATATTTGACATACTTCTGATTTGATAAGTTTAAAAATGAGTTTAAACAAAGGACACCACTGAAGATGATGGAATTTATATGAATTTTAAATGAAGATTTGCAATACTCATACATTGAATGAAAATGGAGCTTTGAACAAAAGGAAAATAAACAATGTTAGCTCCCACGAGATATGAACTCAGATTACTAGATTCAAAGTCCAGGGTGCTAACAATTACACCATGGAACCCTCACCTGAGCAATGGCATCTACTGAAGTGCGCTCATCTTTTAAATGCAAAGAAAAGAAATTCAATACTTTATATATATTATTTCAAGTTTCTAATAAGCTCAGGGATGCAATAGGTATTATGTAGAATATTTGTCCAAACCCAATGATAATATATAAAAAGTAACCTATTTTTTAAAGGAGAAGATAGATACTAGAAACCTAAATGCCTAGGACCAATTTCAGTTGGAGCATCACCCCTTATGTTATCCTAGCATTGAATTGACAGTTTTTCTGTATTTCCATATTTGCATATCAGCCACTTACAATTGTTTCAAGCTTTATAACAGAGGACTGCCTTTTTTATAGACCAAGGATGAAAGTCTCTTGTGAGTTAAGTCTGATAATGACATCACAATTTGTAAATTAAGCTATAGTATGATTACAGAGTGTAGACTGAATAAAAAGTGCTTTCCTATGGATTAAAGTTTGTATTTTCTTAAGCTTTGCATTCCAAAATGGGCTAGCATTCTTTATTTCCAATGGGCACATTAAGCTACTTCCCCAATATATATTTTTTTGTGTTAAAAGTTATTCATACACAACTTGGTAAAACATACTAAATTTAATACAAAATGGATTACATCCTGGGATTATCTTTTTCAACAATCTGTAAATTTACAATTAAAAATTGTGTATTAGATTTTTTAGATTGATTTTGCTTAGATTTGCATATACTCCTTGTCTAAATTGTCTATTTTTATACTATTAGTAGATGCCTTAATCTTTGTTATTATCCTATCTAATATTTATTTTTATTTTGTAATGTGGAAAGAAACTGGAGCATTTTTATGATACCCATGCTTCAAGTGACTCTATGGCTTAAGCTTTTTTTTGAAAAATGAAATGCTATAAAAACAAAATGCTTTGAGGTACATTGAGGTACATTTGCCAGTTTTGTGTTTGCTTGCAGTAACATCTGTGGCCGGTTAGCTCAGTTGGTTAGAGCGTGGTGCTAATAACGCCAAGGTCACGGGTTCGATCCCCGTATGGGCCATTTGCTTTTCTTGATGGACAAGAATGGAATAAGCTCATCGGTGGAGTGCATGAATACTTGAAAACATCATAGACACATATATCACAAAATCTCTTCAAATACATATCAGAAGCCAGTGGGAGTGTCATCCTTTGGCTGATGAAGATTTTTCTCTACATGGCTCAGTGACTTTTGTCTCAAATCAAGCAATATGGCATAACTAAGATATGCAAGGGCAAATTAATTAGTTATTATATTGCTGCTCAAACATAGAGGGCACTAGGTGTTACTAGAAGAAGAAGAAGATATGTGCTCCCCTCTCATTAGTGCACACTGAAGTAAAAAAAAATGGAGAATTTCTAAAGACCAGAGCACAAGTAATGGATCTCTGCATTCTTATTGCATCTTTTCTTATTTCCAAATATTTGACATACTTCTGATTTGATAAGTTTAAAAATGAGTTTAAACAAAGGACACCACTGAAGATGATGGAATTTATATGAATTTTAAATGAAGATTTGCAATACTCATACATTGAATGAAAATGGAGCTTTGAACAAAAGGAAAATAAACAATGTTAGCTCCCACGAGATATGAACTCAGATTACTAGATTCAAAGTCCAGGATGCTAACAATTACACCATGGAACCCTCACCTGAGCAATGGCATCTACTGAAGTGCGCTCATCTTTTAAATGCAAAGAAAAGAAATTCAATACTTTATATATATTATTTCAAGTTTCTAATAAGCTCAGGGATGCAATAGGTATTATGTAGAATATTTGTCCAAACCCAATGATAATATATAAAAAGTAACCTATTTTTTAAAGGAGAAGATAGATACTAGAAACCTAAATGCCTAGGACCAATTTCAGTTGGAGCATCACCCCTTATGTTATCCTAGCATTGAATTGACAGTTTTTCTGTATTTCCATATTTGCATATCAGCCACTTACAATTGTTTCAAGCTTTATAACAGAGGACTGCCTTTTTTATAGACCAAGGATGAAAGTCTCTTGTGAGTTAAGTCTAATAATGACATCACAATTTGTAAATTAAGCTATAGTATGATTACAGAGTGTAGACTGAATAAAAAGTGCTTTCCTATGGATTGAAGTTTGTATTTTCTTAAGCTTTGCATTCCAAAATGGGCTAGCATTCTTTATTTCCAATGGGCACATTAAGCTACTTCCCCAATATATATTTTTTTGTGTTAAAAGTTATTCATACACAACTTGGTAAAACATACTAAATTTAATACATAATGGATTACATCCTGGGATTATCTTTTTCAACAATCTGTAAATTTACAATTAAAAATTGTGTATTAGATTTTTTAGATTGATTTTGCTTAGATTTGCATATACTCCTTGTCTAAATTGTCTATTTTTATACTATTAGTAGATGCCTTAATCTTTGTTATTATCCTATCTAATATTTATTTTTATTTTGTAATGTGGAAAGAAACTGGAGCATTTTTATGATACCCATGCTTCAAGTGACTCTATGGCTTAAGCTTTTTTTTGAAAAATGAAATGCTATAAAAACAAAATATGATCTGTGCTTTGAGGTACATTTGCCAGTTTTGTGTTTGCTTGCAGTAACATCTGTGGCAGGTTAGCTCAGTTGGTTAGAGCATGGTGCTAATAACGCCAAGGTCACGGGTTTGATCCCCGTATGGGCCATTTGCTTTTCTTGATGGACAAGAATGGAATAAGCTCATCGGTGGAGTGCATGAATACTTGAAAACATCATAGACACATATATCACAAAATCTCTTCAAATACATATCAGAAGCCAGTGGGAGTGTCATCCTTTGGCTGATGAAGATTTTTCTCTACATGGCTCAGTGACTTTTGTCTCAAATCAAGCAATATGGCATAACTATGATATGCAAGGGCAAATTAATCAGTTATTATATTGCTGCTCAAACGTAGAGGGCACTAAGTGTTACTAGAAGAAGAAGAAGATATGTGCTCCCCTCTCATTAGTGCACACTGAAGTAAAAAAAATGGAGTATTTCTAAAGACCAGAGCACAAGTAATGGATCTCTGCATTCTTATTGCATCTTTTCTTATTTCCAAATATTTGACATACTTCTGATTTGATAAGTTTAAAAATGAGTTTAAACAAAGGACACCACTGAAGATGATGGAATTTATATGAATTTTAAATGAAGATTTGCAATACTCATACATTGAATGAAAATGGAGCTTTGAACAAAAGGAAAATAAACAATGTTAGCTCCCACGAGATATGAACTCAGATTACTAGATTCAAAGTCCAGGGTGCTAACAATTACACCATGGAACCCTCACCTGAGCAATGGCATCTACTGAAGTGCGCTCATCTTTTAAATGCAAAGAAAAGAAATTCAATACTTTATATATATTATTTCAAGTTTCTAATAAGCTCAGGGATGCAATAGGTATTATGTAGAATATTTGTCCAAACCCAATGATAATATATAAAAAGTAACCTATTTTTTAAAGGAGAAGATAGATACTAGAAACCTAAATGCCTAGGACCAATTTCAGTTGGAGCATCACCCCTTATGTTATCCTAGCATTGAATTGACAGTTTTTCTGTATTTCCATATTTGCATATCAGCCACTTACAATTGTTTCAAGCTTTATAACAGAGGACTGCCTTTTTTATAGACCAAGGATGAAAGTCTCTTGTGAGTTAAGTCTGATAATGACATCACAATTTGTAAATTAAGCTATAGTATGATTACAGAGTGTAGACTGAATAAAAAGTGCTTTCCTATGGATTGAAGTTTGTATTTTCTTAAGCTTTGCATTCCAAAATGGGCTAGCATTCTTTATTTCCAATGGGCACATTAAGCTACTTCCCCAATATATATTTTTTTGTGTTAAAAGTTATTCATACACAACTTGGTAAAACATACTAAATTTAATACATAATGGATTACATCCTGGGATTATCTTTTTCAACAATCTGTAAATTTACAATTAAAAATTGTGTATTAGATTTTTTAGATTGATTTTGCTTAGATTTGCATATACTCCTTGTCTAAATTGTCTATTTTTATACTATTAGTAGATGCCTTAATCTTTGTTATTATCCTATCTAATATTTATTTTTATTTTGTAATGTGGAAAGAAACTGGAGCATTTTTATGATACCCATGCTTCAAGTGACTCTATGGCTTAAGCTTTTTTTTGAAAAATGAAATGCTATAAAAACAAAATGCTTTGAGGTACATTGAGGTACATTTGCCAGTTTTGTGTTTGCTTGCAGTAACATCTGTGGCCGGTTAGCTCAGTTGGTTAGAGCGTGGTGCTAATAACGCCAAGGTCACGGGTTCGATCCCCGTATGGGCCATTTGCTTTTCTTGATGGACAAGAATGGAATAAGCTCATCGGTGGAGTGCATGAATACTTGAAAACATCATAGACACATATATCACAAAATCTCTTCAAATACATATCAGAAGCCAGTGGGAGTGTCATCCTTTGGCTGATGAAGATTTTTCTCTACATGGCTCAGTGACTTTTGTCTCAAATCAAGCAATATGGCATAACTAAGATATGCAAGGGCAAATTAATTAGTTATTATATTGCTGCTCAAACATAGAGGGCACTAGGTGTTACTAGAAGAAGAAGAAGATATGTGCTCCCCTCTCATTAGTGCACACTGAAGTAAAAAAAAATGGAGAATTTCTAAAGACCAGAGCACAAGTAATGGATCTCTGCATTCTTATTGCATCTTTTCTTATTTCCAAATATTTGACATACTTCTGATTTGATAAGTTTAAAAATGAGTTTAAACAAAGGACACCACTGAAGATGATGGAATTTATATGAATTTTAAATGAAGATTTGCAATACTCATACATTGAATGAAAATGGAGCTTTGAACAAAAGGAAAATAAACAATGTTAGCTCCCACGAGATATGAACTCAGATTACTAGATTCAAAGTCCAGGGTGCTAACAATTACACCATGGAACCCTCACCTGAGCAATGGCATCTACTGAAGTGCGCTCATCTTTTAAATGCAAAGAAAAGAAATTCAATACTTTATATATATTATTTCAAGTTTCTAATAAGCTCAGGGATGCAATAGGTATTATGTAGAATATTTGTCCAAACCCAATGATAATATATAAAAAGTAACCTATTTTTTAAAGGAGAAGATAGATACTAGAAACCTAAATGCCTAGGACCAATTTCAGTTGGAGCATCACCCCTTATGTTATCCTAGCATTGAATTGACAGTTTTTCTGTATTTCCATATTTGCATATCAGCCACTTACAATTGTTTCAAGCTTTATAACAGAGGACTGCCTTTTTTATAGACCAAGGATGAAAGTCTCTTGTGAGTTAAGTCTGATAATGACATCACAATTTGTAAATTAAGCTATAGTATGATTACAGAGTGTAGACTGAATAAAAAGTGCTTTCCTATGGATTAAAGTTTGTATTTTCTTAAGCTTTGCATTCCAAAATGGGCTAGCATTCTTTATTTCCAATGGGCACATTAAGCTACTTCCCCAATATATATTTTTTTGTGTTAAAAGTTATTCATACACAACTTGGTAAAACATACTAAATTTAATACAAAATGGATTACATCCTGGGATTATCTTTTTCAACAATCTGTAAATTTACAATTAAAAATTGTGTATTAGATTTTTTAGATTGATTTTGCTTAGATTTGCATATACTCCTTGTCTAAATTGTCTATTTTTATACTATTAGTAGATGCCTTAATCTTTGTTATTATCCTATCTAATATTTATTTTTATTTTGTAATGTGGAAAGAAACTGGAGCATTTTTATGATACCCATGCTTCAAGTGACTCTATGGCTTAAGCTTTTTTTTGAAAAATGAAATGCTATAAAAACAAAATGCTTTGAGGTACATTGAGGTACATTTGCCAGTTTTGTGTTTGCTTGCAGTAACATCTGTGGCCGGTTAGCTCAGTTGGTTAGAGCGTGGTGCTAATAACGCCAAGGTCACGGGTTCGATCCCCGTATGGGCCATTTGCTTTTCTTGATGGACAAGAATGGAATAAGCTCATCGGTGGAGTGCATGAATACTTGAAAACATCATAGACACATATATCACAAAATCTCTTCAAATACATATCAGAAGCCAGTGGGAGTGTCATCCTTTGGCTGATGAAGATTTTTCTCTACATGGCTCAGTGACTTTTGTCTCAAATCAAGCAATATGGCATAACTAAGATATGCAAGGGCAAATTAATTAGTTATTATATTGCTGCTCAAACATAGAGGGCACTAGGTGTTACTAGAAGAAGAAGAAGATATGTGCTCCCCTCTCATTAGTGCACACTGAAGTAAAAAAAAATGGAGAATTTCTAAAGACCAGAGCACAAGTAATGGATCTCTGCATTCTTATTGCATCTTTTCTTATTTCCAAATATTTGACATACTTCTGATTTGATAAGTTTAAAAATGAGTTTAAACAAAGGACACCACTGAAGATGATGGAATTTATATGAATTTTAAATGAAGATTTGCAATACTCATACATTGAATGAAAATGGAGCTTTGAACAAAAGGAAAATAAACAATGTTAGCTCCCACGAGATATGAACTCAGATTACTAGATTCAAAGTCCAGGATGCTAACAATTACACCATGGAACCCTCACCTGAGCAATGGCATCTACTGAAGTGCGCTCATCTTTTAAATGCAAAGAAAAGAAATTCAATACTTTATATATATTATTTCAAGTTTCTAATAAGCTCAGGGATGCAATAGGTATTATGTAGAATATTTGTCCAAACCCAATGATAATATATAAAAAGTAACCTATTTTTTAAAGGAGAAGATAGATACTAGAAACCTAAATGCCTAGGACCAATTTCAGTTGGAGCATCACCCCTTATGTTATCCTAGCATTGAATTGACAGTTTTTCTGTATTTCCATATTTGCATATCAGCCACTTACAATTGTTTCAAGCTTTATAACAGAGGACTGCCTTTTTTATAGACCAAGGATGAAAGTCTCTTGTGAGTTAAGTCTAATAATGACATCACAATTTGTAAATTAAGCTATAGTATGATTACAGAGTGTAGACTGAATAAAAAGTGCTTTCCTATGGATTGAAGTTTGTATTTTCTTAAGCTTTGCATTCCAAAATGGGCTAGCATTCTTTATTTCCAATGGGCACATTAAGCTACTTCCCCAATATATATTTTTTTGTGTTAAAAGTTATTCATACACAACTTGGTAAAACATACTAAATTTAATACATAATGGATTACATCCTGGGATTATCTTTTTCAACAATCTGTAAATTTACAATTAAAAATTGTGTATTAGATTTTTTAGATTGATTTTGCTTAGATTTGCATATACTCCTTGTCTAAATTGTCTATTTTTATACTATTAGTAGATGCCTTAATCTTTGTTATTATCCTATCTAATATTTATTTTTATTTTGTAATGTGGAAAGAAACTGGAGCATTTTTATGATACCCATGCTTCAAGTGACTCTATGGCTTAAGCTTTTTTTTGAAAAATGAAATGCTATAAAAACAAAATATGATCTGTGCTTTGAGGTACATTTGCCAGTTTTGTGTTTGCTTGCAGTAACATCTGTGGCAGGTTAGCTCAGTTGGTTAGAGCATGGTGCTAATAACGCCAAGGTCACGGGTTTGATCCCCGTATGGGCCATTTGCTTTTCTTGATGGACAAGAATGGAATAAGCTCATCGGTGGAGTGCATGAATACTTGAAAACATCATAGACACATATATCACAAAATCTCTTCAAATACATATCAGAAGCCAGTGGGAGTGTCATCCTTTGGCTGATGAAGATTTTTCTCTACATGGCTCAGTGACTTTTGTCTCAAATCAAGCAATATGGCATAACTAAGATATGCAAGGGCAAATTAATTAGTTATTATATTGCTGCTCAAACATAGAGGGCACTAGGTGTTACTAGAAGAAGAAGAAGATATGTGCTCCCCTCTCATTAGTGCACACTGAAGTAAAAAAAAATGGAGAATTTCTAAAGACCAGAGCACAAGTAATGGATCTCTGCATTCTTATTGCATCTTTTCTTATTTCCAAATATTTGACATACTTCTGATTTGATAAGTTTAAAAATGAGTTTAAACAAAGGACACCACTGAAGATGATGGAATTTATATGAATTTTAAATGAAGATTTGCAATACTCATACATTGAATGAAAATGGAGCTTTGAACAAAAGGAAAATAAACAATGTTAGCTCCCACGAGATATGAACTCAGATTACTAGATTCAAAGTCCAGGGTGCTAACAATTACACCATGGAACCCTCACCTGAGCAATGGCATCTACTGAAGTGCGCTCATCTTTTAAATGCAAAGAAAAGAAATTCAATACTTTATATATATTATTTCAAGTTTCTAATAAGCTCAGGGATGCAATAGGTATTATGTAGAATATTTGTCCAAACCCAATGATAATATATAAAAAGTAACCTATTTTTTAAAGGAGAAGATAGATACTAGAAACCTAAATGCCTAGGACCAATTTCAGTTGGAGCATCACCCCTTATGTTATCCTAGCATTGAATTGACAGTTTTTCTGTATTTCCATATTTGCATATCAGCCACTTACAATTGTTTCAAGCTTTATAACAGAGGACTGCCTTTTTTATAGACCAAGGATGAAAGTCTCTTGTGAGTTAAGTCTGATAATGACATCACAATTTGTAAATTAAGCTATAGTATGATTACAGAGTGTAGACTGAATAAAAAGTGCTTTCCTATGGATTGAAGTTTGTATTTTCTTAAGCTTTGCATTCCAAAATGGGCTAGCATTCTTTATTTCCAATGGGCACATTAAGCTACTTCCCCAATATATATTTTTTTGTGTTAAAAGTTATTCATACACAACTTGGTAAAACATACTAAATTTAATACATAATGGATTACATCCTGGGATTATCTTTTTCAACAATCTGTAAATTTACAATTAAAAATTGTGTATTAGATTTTTTAGATTGATTTTGCTTAGATTTGCATATACTCCTTGTCTAAATTGTCTATTTTTATACTATTAGTAGATGCCTTAATCTTTGTTATTATCCTATCTAATATTTATTTTTATTTTGTAATGTGGAAAGAAACTGGAGCATTTTTATGATACCCATGCTTCAAGTGACTCTATGGCTTAAGCTTTTTTTTGAAAAATGAAATGCTATAAAAACAAAATGCTTTGAGGTACATTGAGGTACATTTGCCAGTTTTGTGTTTGCTTGCAGTAACATCTGTGGCCGGTTAGCTCAGTTGGTTAGAGCGTGGTGCTAATAACGCCAAGGTCACGGGTTCGATCCCCGTATGGGCCATTTGCTTTTCTTGATGGACAAGAATGGAATAAGCTCATCGGTGGAGTGCATGAATACTTGAAAGCATCATAGACACATATATCACAAAATCTCTTCAAATACATATCAGAAGCCAGTGGGAGTGTCATCCTTTGGCTGATGAAGATTTTTCTCTACATGGCTCAGTGACTTTTGTCTCAAATCAAGCAATATGGCATAACTAAGATATGCAAGGGCAAATTAATTAGTTATTATATTGCTGCTCAAACATAGAGGGCACTAGGTGTTACTAGAAGAAGAAGAAGATATGTGCTCCCCTCTCATTAGTGCACACTGAAGTAAAAAAAAATGGAGAATTTCTAAAGACCAGAGCACAAGTAATGGATCTCTGCATTCTTATTGCATCTTTTCTTATTTCCAAATATTTGACATACTTCTGATTTGATAAGTTTAAAAATGAGTTTAAACAAAGGACACCACTGAAGATGATGGAATTTATATGAATTTTAAATGAAGATTTGCAATACTCATACATTGAATGAAAATGGAGCTTTGAACAAAAGGAAAATAAACAATGTTAGCTCCCACGAGATATGAACTCAGATTACTAGATTCAAAGTCCAGGGTGCTAACAATTACACCATGGAACCCTCACCTGAGCAATGGCATCTACTGAAGTGCGCTCATCTTTTAAATGCAAAGAAAAGAAATTCAATACTTTATATATATTATTTCAAGTTTCTAATAAGCTCAGGGATGCAATAGGTATTATGTAGAATATTTGTCCAAACCCAATGATAATATATAAAAAGTAACCTATTTTTTAAAGGAGAAGATAGATACTAGAAACCTAAATGCCTAGGACCAATTTCAGTTGGAGCATCACCCCTTATGTTATCCTAGCATTGAATTGACAGTTTTTCTGTATTTCCATATTTGCATATCAGCCACTTACAATTGTTTCAAGCTTTATAACAGAGGACTGCCTTTTTTATAGACCAAGGATGAAAGTCTCTTGTGAGTTAAGTCTGATAATGACATCACAATTTGTAAATTAAGCTATAGTATGATTACAGAGTGTAGACTGAATAAAAAGTGCTTTCCTATGGATTAAAGTTTGTATTTTCTTAAGCTTTGCATTCCAAAATGGGCTAGCATTCTTTATTTCCAATGGGCACATTAAGCTACTTCCCCAATATATATTTTTTTGTGTTAAAAGTTATTCATACACAACTTGGTAAAACATACTAAATTTAATACAAAATGGATTACATCCTGGGATTATCTTTTTCAACAATCTGTAAATTTACAATTAAAAATTGTGTATTAGATTTTTTAGATTGATTTTGCTTAGATTTGCATATACTCCTTGTCTAAATTGTCTATTTTTATACTATTAGTAGATGCCTTAATCTTTGTTATTATCCTATCTAATATTTATTTTTATTTTGTAATGTGGAAAGAAACTGGAGCATTTTTATGATACCCATGCTTCAAGTGACTCTATGGCTTAAGCTTTTTTTTGAAAAATGAAATGCTATAAAAACAAAATGCTTTGAGGTACATTGAGGTACATTTGCCAGTTTTGTGTTTGCTTGCAGTAACATCTGTGGCCGGTTAGCTCAGTTGGTTAGAGCGTGGTGCTAATAACGCCAAGGTCACGGGTTCGATCCCCGTATGGGCCATTTGCTTTTCTTGATGGACAAGAATGGAATAAGCTCATCGGTGGAGTGCATGAATACTTGAAAACATCATAGACACATATATCACAAAATCTCTTCAAATACATATCAGAAGCCAGTGGGAGTGTCATCCTTTGGCTGATGAAGATTTTTCTCTACATGGCTCAGTGACTTTTGTCTCAAATCAAGCAATATGGCATAACTAAGATATGCAAGGGCAAATTAATTAGTTATTATATTGCTGCTCAAACATAGAGGGCACTAGGTGTTACTAGAAGAAGAAGAAGATATGTGCTCCCCTCTCATTAGTGCACACTGAAGTAAAAAAAAATGGAGAATTTCTAAAGACCAGAGCACAAGTAATGGATCTCTGCATTCTTATTGCATCTTTTCTTATTTCCAAATATTTGACATACTTCTGATTTGATAAGTTTAAAAATGAGTTTAAACAAAGGACACCACTGAAGATGATGGAATTTATATGAATTTTAAATGAAGATTTGCAATACTCATACATTGAATGAAAATGGAGCTTTGAACAAAAGGAAAATAAACAATGTTAGCTCCCACGAGATATGAACTCAGATTACTAGATTCAAAGTCCAGGATGCTAACAATTACACCATGGAACCCTCACCTGAGCAATGGCATCTACTGAAGTGCGCTCATCTTTTAAATGCAAAGAAAAGAAATTCAATACTTTATATATATTATTTCAAGTTTCTAATAAGCTCAGGGATGCAATAGGTATTATGTAGAATATTTGTCCAAACCCAATGATAATATATAAAAAGTAACCTATTTTTTAAAGGAGAAGATAGATACTAGAAACCTAAATGCCTAGGACCAATTTCAGTTGGAGCATCACCCCTTATGTTATCCTAGCATTGAATTGACAGTTTTTCTGTATTTCCATATTTGCATATCAGCCACTTACAATTGTTTCAAGCTTTATAACAGAGGACTGCCTTTTTTATAGACCAAGGATGAAAGTCTCTTGTGAGTTAAGTCTAATAATGACATCACAATTTGTAAATTAAGCTATAGTATGATTACAGAGTGTAGACTGAATAAAAAGTGCTTTCCTATGGATTGAAGTTTGTATTTTCTTAAGCTTTGCATTCCAAAATGGGCTAGCATTCTTTATTTCCAATGGGCACATTAAGCTACTTCCCCAATATATATTTTTTTGTGTTAAAAGTTATTCATACACAACTTGGTAAAACATACTAAATTTAATACATAATGGATTACATCCTGGGATTATCTTTTTCAACAATCTGTAAATTTACAATTAAAAATTGTGTATTAGATTTTTTAGATTGATTTTGCTTAGATTTGCATATACTCCTTGTCTAAATTGTCTATTTTTATACTATTAGTAGATGCCTTAATCTTTGTTATTATCCTATCTAATATTTATTTTTATTTTGTAATGTGGAAAGAAACTGGAGCATTTTTATGATACCCATGCTTCAAGTGACTCTATGGCTTAAGCTTTTTTTTGAAAAATGAAATGCTATAAAAACAAAATATGATCTGTGCTTTGAGGTACATTTGCCAGTTTTGTGTTTGCTTGCAGTAACATCTGTGGCAGGTTAGCTCAGTTGGTTAGAGCATGGTGCTAATAACGCCAAGGTCACGGGTTTGATCCCCGTATGGGCCATTTGCTTTTCTTGATGGACAAGAATGGAATAAGCTCATCGGTGGAGTGCATGAATACTTGAAAACATCATAGACACATATATCACAAAATCTCTTCAAATACATATCAGAAGCCAGTGGGAGTGTCATCCTTTGGCTGATGAAGATTTTTCTCTACATGGCTCAGTGACTTTTGTCTCAAATCAAGCAATATGGCATAACTAAGATATGCAAGGGCAAATTAATTAGTTATTATATTGCTGCTCAAACATAGAGGGCACTAGGTGTTACTAGAAGAAGAAGAAGATATGTGCTCCCCTCTCATTAGTGCACACTGAAGTAAAAAAAAATGGAGAATTTCTAAAGACCAGAGCACAAGTAATGGATCTCTGCATTCTTATTGCATCTTTTCTTATTTCCAAATATTTGACATACTTCTGATTTGATAAGTTTAAAAATGAGTTTAAACAAAGGACACCACTGAAGATGATGGAATTTATATGAATTTTAAATGAAGATTTGCAATACTCATACATTGAATGAAAATGGAGCTTTGAACAAAAGGAAAATAAACAATGTTAGCTCCCACGAGATATGAACTCAGATTACTAGATTCAAAGTCCAGGGTGCTAACAATTACACCATGGAACCCTCACCTGAGCAATGGCATCTACTGAAGTGCGCTCATCTTTTAAATGCAAAGAAAAGAAATTCAATACTTTATATATATTATTTCAAGTTTCTAATAAGCTCAGGGATGCAATAGGTATTATGTAGAATATTTGTCCAAACCCAATGATAATATATAAAAAGTAACCTATTTTTTAAAGGAGAAGATAGATACTAGAAACCTAAATGCCTAGGACCAATTTCAGTTGGAGCATCACCCCTTATGTTATCCTAGCATTGAATTGACAGTTTTTCTGTATTTCCATATTTGCATATCAGCCACTTACAATTGTTTCAAGCTTTATAACAGAGGACTGCCTTTTTTATAGACCAAGGATGAAAGTCTCTTGTGAGTTAAGTCTGATAATGACATCACAATTTGTAAATTAAGCTATAGTATGATTACAGAGTGTAGACTGAATAAAAAGTGCTTTCCTATGGATTAAAGTTTGTATTTTCTTAAGCTTTGCATTCCAAAATGGGCTAGCATTCTTTATTTCCAATGGGCACATTAAGCTACTTCCCCAATATATATTTTTTTGTGTTAAAAGTTATTCATACACAACTTGGTAAAACATACTAAATTTAATACAAAATGGATTACATCCTGGGATTATCTTTTTCAACAATCTGTAAATTTACAATTAAAAATTGTGTATTAGATTTTTTAGATTGATTTTGCTTAGATTTGCATATACTCCTTGTCTAAATTGTCTATTTTTATACTATTAGTAGATGCCTTAATCTTTGTTATTATCCTATCTAATATTTATTTTTATTTTGTAATGTGGAAAGAAACTGGAGCATTTTTATGATACCCATGCTTCAAGTGACTCTATGGCTTAAGCTTTTTTTTGAAAAATGAAATGCTATAAAAACAAAATGCTTTGAGGTACATTGAGGTACATTTGCCAGTTTTGTGTTTGCTTGCAGTAACATCTGTGGCCGGTTAGCTCAGTTGGTTAGAGCGTGGTGCTAATAACGCCAAGGTCACGGGTTCGATCCCCGTATGGGCCATTTGCTTTTCTTGATGGACAAGAATGGAATAAGCTCATCGGTGGAGTGCATGAATACTTGAAAACATCATAGACACATATATCACAAAATCTCTTCAAATACATATCAGAAGCCAGTGGGAGTGTCATCCTTTGGCTGATGAAGATTTTTCTCTACATGGCTCAGTGACTTTTGTCTCAAATCAAGCAATATGGCATAACTAAGATATGCAAGGGCAAATTAATTAGTTATTATATTGCTGCTCAAACATAGAGGGCACTAGGTGTTACTAGAAGAAGAAGAAGATATGTGCTCCCCTCTCATTAGTGCACACTGAAGTAAAAAAAAATGGAGAATTTCTAAAGACCAGAGCACAAGTAATGGATCTCTGCATTCTTATTGCATCTTTTCTTATTTCCAAATATTTGACATACTTCTGATTTGATAAGTTTAAAAATGAGTTTAAACAAAGGACACCACTGAAGATGATGGAATTTATATGAATTTTAAATGAAGATTTGCAATACTCATACATTGAATGAAAATGGAGCTTTGAACAAAAGGAAAATAAACAATGTTAGCTCCCACGAGATATGAACTCAGATTACTAGATTCAAAGTCCAGGATGCTAACAATTACACCATGGAACCCTCACCTGAGCAATGGCATCTACTGAAGTGCGCTCATCTTTTAAATGCAAAGAAAAGAAATTCAATACTTTATATATATTATTTCAAGTTTCTAATAAGCTCAGGGATGCAATAGGTATTATGTAGAATATTTGTCCAAACCCAATGATAATATATAAAAAGTAACCTATTTTTTAAAGGAGAAGATAGATACTAGAAACCTAAATGCCTAGGACCAATTTCAGTTGGAGCATCACCCCTTATGTTATCCTAGCATTGAATTGACAGTTTTTCTGTATTTCCATATTTGCATATCAGCCACTTACAATTGTTTCAAGCTTTATAACAGAGGACTGCCTTTTTTATAGACCAAGGATGAAAGTCTCTTGTGAGTTAAGTCTAATAATGACATCACAATTTGTAAATTAAGCTATAGTATGATTACAGAGTGTAGACTGAATAAAAAGTGCTTTCCTATGGATTGAAGTTTGTATTTTCTTAAGCTTTGCATTCCAAAATGGGCTAGCATTCTTTATTTCCAATGGGCACATTAAGCTACTTCCCCAATATATATTTTTTTGTGTTAAAAGTTATTCATACACAACTTGGTAAAACATACTAAATTTAATACATAATGGATTACATCCTGGGATTATCTTTTTCAACAATCTGTAAATTTACAATTAAAAATTGTGTATTAGATTTTTTAGATTGATTTTGCTTAGATTTGCATATACTCCTTGTCTAAATTGTCTATTTTTATACTATTAGTAGATGCCTTAATCTTTGTTATTATCCTATCTAATATTTATTTTTATTTTGTAATGTGGAAAGAAACTGGAGCATTTTTATGATACCCATGCTTCAAGTGACTCTATGGCTTAAGCTTTTTTTTGAAAAATGAAATGCTATAAAAACAAAATATGATCTGTGCTTTGAGGTACATTTGCCAGTTTTGTGTTTGCTTGCAGTAACATCTGTGGCAGGTTAGCTCAGTTGGTTAGAGCATGGTGCTAATAACGCCAAGGTCACGGGTTTGATCCCCGTATGGGCCATTTGCTTTTCTTGATGGACAAGAATGGAATAAGCTCATCGGTGGAGTGCATGAATACTTGAAAACATCATAGACACATATATCACAAAATCTCTTCAAATACATATCAGAAGCCAGTGGGAGTGTCATCCTTTGGCTGATGAAGATTTTTCTCTACATGGCTCAGTGACTTTTGTCTCAAATCAAGCAATATGGCATAACTAAGATATGCAAGGGCAAATTAATTAGTTATTATATTGCTGCTCAAACATAGAGGGCACTAGGTGTTACTAGAAGAAGAAGAAGATATGTGCTCCCCTCTCATTAGTGCACACTGAAGTAAAAAAAAAATGGAGAATTTCTAAAGACCAGAGCACAAGTAATGGATCTCTGCATTCTTATTGCATCTTTTCTTATTTCCAAATATTTGACATACTTCTGATTTGATAAGTTTAAAAATGAGTTTAAACAAAGGACACCACTGAAGATGATGGAATTTATATGAATTTTAAATGAAGATTTGCAATACTCATACATTGAATGAAAATGGAGCTTTGAACAAAAGGAAAATAAACAATGTTAGCTCCCACGAGATATGAACTCAGATTACTAGATTCAAAGTCCAGGGTGCTAACAATTACACCATGGAACCCTCACCTGAGCAATGGCATCTACTGAAGTGCGCTCATCTTTTGAATGCAAAGAAAAGAAATTCAATACTTTATATATATTATTTCCTGTTTCTAATAAGCTCAGGGATGCAATAGGTATTATGTAGAATATTTGTCCAAAACCAATGATAATATATAAAAAGTAACCTATTTTTTAAAGGAGAAGATAGATACTAGAAACCTAAATGCCTAGGACCAATTTCAGTTGGAGCATCACCCCTTATGTAATCCTAGCATTGAATTGACAGTTTTTCTGTATTTCCATATTTGCATGTCAGCCACGTACAATTGTTTCAAGCTTTATAAGAGTGGACTGCCTTTTTTATAGACCAAGGATGAAAGTCTCTTGTGAGTTAAGTCTGATAATGACATTACAATTTGTAAATAAAGCTATAGTATGATTACAGAGTGTAGACTGAATAAAAAGTGCTTTCCTATGGATTGAAGTTTGTATTTTCTTAAGCTTTGCATTCCAAAATGGGCTAGCATTCTTTATTTCCAAAGGGCACATTAAGCTACTTCCCCAATATATATTTTTTTGTGTTAAAAGTTATTCATTCACGGCTTGGCAAAACATACTAAATTTAAAACATAATGGATTACATCCTGGGATTATCTTTTTCAACAATCTGTAAATTTACAATTAAAAATTGTGTTTTAGATTTTTCAGATTGATTTTGCTTAGATTTGCATATACTCCTTGTCTAAATTGTCTATTTTTATACTATTACTAGATGCCTTAATCTTTGTTATTATCCTATCTAATATTTATTTTTATTTTGTAATGTGGAAAGAAACTGGAGCATTTTTATGATACCCATGCTTCAAGTGACTCTATGGCTTAAGCTTTTTTTTGAAAAATGAAATGCTATAAAAACAAAATATGATCTGTGCTTTGAGGTACATTTGCCAGTTTTGTGTTTGCTTGCAGTAACATATGTGGTCGGTTAGTTCAGTTGATTAGAGCGTGGTGCTAATAACGCCAAGGTCACGGGTTTGATCCCTGTATGGGCCATTTGCTTTTCTTGATGGAGAAGAATGGAATAAGCTCATCGGTGGAGTGCATGAATACTTGAAAACATCATAGACACATATATCACAAAATCTCTTCAAATACATATCAGAAGCCAGTGGGAGTGTCATCCTTTGGCTGATGAAGATTTTTCTCTACATGGCTCAGTGACTTTTGTCTCAAATCAAGCAATATGGCATAACTAAGATATGCAAGGGCAAATTAATCAGTTATTATATTGCTGCTCAAACATAGAGGGCACTAGGTGTTACTAGAAGAAGAAGAAGATATGTGCTCCCCTCTCATTAGTGCAAACTGATATAAAAAAAATGGAGAATTTCTAATGACCAGAGCACAAGTAATGCATCTCTGCATTCTTATTGCATCTTTTCTTATTTCCAAATATTTGACATACTTCTGATTTGATAAGTTTAAAAATGAGTTTAAACAAAGGACACCACTGAAGATGATGGAATTTCTATGAATTTTAAATGAAGATTTGCAATACTCATACATTGAATGAAAATGGAGCTTTGAACAAAAGGAAAATAAACAATGTTAGCTCCCATGAGATATGAACTCAGATTACTAGATTCAAAGTCCAGGGTGCTAACAATTACACCATGGAACCCTCACCTGAGCAATGGCATCTACTGAAGTGCGCTCATCTTTTATATGCAAAGAAAAGAAATTCAATACTTTATATATATTATTTCAAGTTTCTAATAAGCTCAGGGATGCAATAGGTATTATGTAGAATATTTGTCCAAAACCAATGATAATATATAAAAAGTAATCTATTTTTTAAAGGAAAAGATAGATACTAGAAACCTAAATGCCTAGGACCAATTTCAGTTGGAGCATCACCCCGTTTGTTATCCTAGCATTGAATTGACAGTTTTTCTGTATTTCCATATTTGCATATCAGCCACTTACAATTGTTTCAAGCTTTATAAGAGAGGACTGCCTTTTTTATAGACCAAGGATGAAAGTCTCTTGTGAGTTAAGTCTGATAATGACATCACAATTTGTAAATTAAGCTATAGTATGATTACAGAGTGTAGACTGAATAAAAAGTGCTTTCCTATGGATTGAAGTTTGTATTTTCTTAAGCTTTGCATTCCAAAATGGGCTAGCATTCTTTATTTCCAATGGGCACATTAAGCTACTTCCCCAATATATATTTTTTTATGTGTTAAAAGTTATTCATACACAACTTGGTAAAACATACTAAATTTAATACATAATGGATTACATCCTGGGATTATCTTTTTCAACAATCTGTAAATTTACAATTAAAAATTGTGTATTAGATTTTTCAGATTGATTTTGCTTAGATTTGCATATACTCCTTGTCTAAATTGTCTATTTTTATACTATTACTAGATGCCTTAATCTTTGTTATTATCCTATCTAATATTTATTTTTATTTTGTAATGTGGAAAGAAACTGGAGCATTTTTATGATACCCATGCTTCAAGTGACTCTATGGCTTAAGCTTTTTTTTGAAAAATGAAATGCTATAAAAACAAAATATGATCTGTGCTTTGAGGTACATTTGCCAGTTTTGTGTTTGCTTGCAATAACATCTGTGGCCGGTTAGCTCAGTTGGTTAGAGCGTGGTGCTAATAATGCCAAGGTCAAGGGTTCTATCCCCGTATGGGCCATTTGCTTTTCTTGATGGATAAGAATGGAATAAGCTCATCGGTGGAGTGCATGAATACTTGAAAACATCATAGACACATATATCACAAAATATCTTCAAGTACATATAAGAAACCAGTGGGAGTGTCATCCTTTGGCTGATGAAGATTTTTCTCTACATGGCTCAGTGACATTTGTCTCAAATCAAGCAATATGGCATAACTAAGATATTTAAGGGAAAATTAATCAGTTATTATACTGCTGTTCAAACATAGAGGGCACTAGGTGTTACTAGAAGAAGAAGAAGAAGAAGAAGAAGAAGAAGAAGAAGAAGATATGTACTCCCCTCTCATTAGTGCACACTGAAGTAAAAAAAATGGAGAATTACTAAAGACCAGAGCACAAGTAATAGATCTCTGCATTCTTATTGCATCTTTTCTTATTTCCAAATATTTGACATACTTCTGATTTGATAAGTTTAAAAATGAGTTTAAACAAAGGACACCACTGAAGATGATGGAATTTATATGAATTTTAAATGAAGATTTGCACTACTCATACATTGAATGAAAATGGAGCTTTGAACAAAAGGAAAATAAACAATGTTAGCTCCCACGAGATATGAACTCAGATTACTAGATTCAAAGTCCAGGGTGCTAACAATTACACCATGGAACCCTCACCTGAGCAATGGCATCTACTGAAGTGCGCTCATCTTTTAAATGCAAAGAAAAGAAATTCAATACTTTATATATATTATTTCAAGTTTCTAATAAGCTCAGGGATGCAATAGGTATTATGTAGAATATTTGTCCAAAACCAATGATAATATTTAAAAAGTAACCTATTTTTTAAAGGAGAAGATAGATACTAGAAATCTAAATGCCTAGGACCAATTTCAGTTGGAGCATCATCCCTTATGTTATCCTAGCATTGAATTGACAGTTTTTCTGTATTTCCATATTTGCATATCAGCCACTTACAATTGTTTCAAGCTTTATAACAGAGGACTGCCTTTTTTATAGACCAAGGATGAAAGTCTCTTGTGAGTTAAGTCTGATAGTGACATCACAATTTGTAAATTAAGCTATAGTATGATTAAAGAGTGTAGACTGAATAAAAAGTGCTTTCCTATGGATTGAAGTTTGTATTTTCTTAAGCTTTGCATTCCAAAATGGGCTAGCATTCTTTATTTCCAATGGGCACATTAAGCTACTTCCCCAATATATATTTTTTTGTGTTAAAAGTTATTCATACACAACTTGGTAAAACATACTAAATTTAATACATAATGGATTACATCCTGGGATTATCTTTTTCAACAATCTGTAAATTTACAATTAAAAATTGTGTATTAGATTTTTTAGATTGATTTTGCTTAGATTTGCATATACTCCTTGTCTAAATTGTCTATTTTTATACTATTAGTAGATGCCTTAATCTTTGTTATTATCCTATCTAATATTTATTTTTATTTTGTAATGTGGAAAGAAACTGGAGCATTTTTATGATACCCATGCTTCAAGTGACTCTATGGCTTAAGCTTTTTTTTTGAAAAATGAAATGCTTTAAAAACAAAATATGATCTGTGCTTTGAGGTACATTTGCCAGTTTTGTGTTTGCTTGTAGTAACATCTGTGGCCGGTTAGCTCAGTTGGTTAGAGTGTGGTGCTAATAACGCCAAGGTCACGGGTTCGATCCCCGTATGGGCCATTTGCTTTTCTTGATGGAGAAGAATGGAATAAGCTCATCGGTGGAGTGCATGAATACTTGAAAACATCATAGACACATATATCACAAAATCTCTTCAAATACATATCAGAAGCCAGTGGGAGTGTCATCCTTTGGCTGATGAAGATTTTTCTCTACATGGCTCAGTGACTTTTGTCTCAAATCAAGCAATATGGCATAACTATGATATGCAAGGGCAAATTAATCAGTTATTATATTGCTGCTCAAACGTAGAGGGCACTAGGTGTTACTAGAAGAAGAAGAAGATATGTGCTCCCCTCTCATTAGTGCACACTGAAGTAAAAAAAATGGAGTATTTCTAAAGACCAGAGCACAAGTAATGGATCTCTGCATTCTTATTGCATCTTTTCTTATTTCCAAATATTTGACATACTTCTGATTTGATAAGTTTAAAAATGAGTTTAAACAAAGGACACCACTGAAGATGATGGAATTTATATGAATTTTAAATGAAGATTTGCAATACTCATACATTGAATGAAAATGGAGCTTTGAACAAAAGGAAAATAAACAATGTTAGCTCCCACGAGATATGAACTCAGATTACTAGATTCAAAGTCCAGGGTGCTAACAATTACACCATGGAACCCTCACCTGAGCAATGGCATCTACTGAAGTGCGCTCATCTTTTAAATGCAAAGAAAAGAAATTCAATACTTTATATATATTATTTCAAGTTTCTAATAAGCTCAGGGATGCAATAGGTATTATGTAGAATATTTGTCCAAACCCAATGATAATATATAAAAAGTAACCTATTTTTTAAAGGAGAAGATAGATACTAGAAACCTAAATGCCTAGGACCAATTTCAGTTGGAGCATCACCCCTTATGTTATCCTAGCATTGAATTGACAGTTTTTCTGTATTTCCATATTTGCATATCAGCCACTTACAATTGTTTCAAGCTTTATAACAGAGGACTGCCTTTTTTATAGACCAAGGATGAAAGTCTCTTGTGAGTTAAGTCTGATAATGACATCACAATTTGTAAATTAAGCTATAGTATGATTACAGAGTGTAGACTGAATAAAAAGTGCTTTCCTATGGATTGAAGTTTGTATTTTCTTAAGCTTTGCATTCCAAAATGTGCTAGCATTCTTTATTTCCAATGGGCACATTAAGCTACTTCCCCAATATATATTTTTTTGTGTTAAAAGTTATTCATACACAACTTGGTAAAACATACTAAATTTAATACATAATGGATTACATCGTGGGATTATCTTTTTCAACAATCTGTAAATTTACAATTAAAAATTGTGTATTAGATTTTTTAGATTGATTTTGCTTAGATTTGCATATACTCCTTGTCCAAATTGTCTATTTTTATACTATTACTAGATGCCTTTATCTTTGTTATTATCCTATCTAATATTTATTTTTATTTTGTAATGTGGAAAGAAACTGGAGCATTTTTATGATACCCATGCTTCAAGTGACTCTATCTCTTAAGATTTTTTTTAAAAAAAAAGAAATGCTATAAAAACAAAATATGATCTGTGCTTTGAGGTACATTTGCCAGTTTTATGTTTGCTTGCAGTAACATCTGTGGCCTGTTTGCTCAGTTGGTTAGAGAGTGGTGCTAATAATGCCAAGGTCAAAGGTTCGACCCCTGTATGGGCCATTTGCTTTTCTTGATGAACAAGAATGGAATAAGCTCATAGGTGGAGTGCATGAATACTTGAAAACATCATAGACACATATATCACAAAATCTCTTCAAATACATATCAGAAGCCAGTGGGAGTGTCATCCTTTGGCTGATGAAGATTTTTCTCTACATGGCTCAGTGACTTTTGTCTCAAATCAAGCAATATGGCATAACTAAGATATGCAAGGGCAAATTAATCAGTTATATTGCTGCTCAAACATAGAGGGCACTAGGTGTTACTAGAAGAAGAAGAAGATATGTGCTCCCCTCTCATTAGTGCACACTGAAGTAAAAAAAAATGGAGAATTTCTAAAGACCAGAGCAAGAGTAATGGATCTCTGCATTCTTATTGCATCTTTTCTTATTTCCAAATATTTGACATACTTCTGATTTGATAAGTTTAAAAATGAGTTTAAACAAAGGACACCACTGAAGATGATGGAATTTATATGAATTTTAAATGAAGATTTGCACTACTCATACATTGAATGAAAATGGAGCTTTGAACAAAAGGAAAATAAACAATGTTAGCTCCCACGAGATATGAACTCAGATTACTAGATTCAAAGTCCAGGGTGCTAACAATTACACCATGGAACCATCACCTGAGCAATGGCATCTACTGAAGTGCGCTCATCTTTTAAATGCAAAGAAAAGAAATTCAATACTTTATATATATTATTTCAAGTTTCTAATAAGCTCAGGGATGCAATAGGTATTATGTAGAATATTTGTCCAAAACCAATGATAATATTTAAAAAGTAACCTATTTTTTAAAGGAGAAGATAGATACTAGAAATCTAAATGCCTAGGACCAATTTCAGTTGGAGCATCATCCCTTATGTTATCCTAGCATTGAATTGACAGTTTTTCTGTATTTCCATATTTGCATATCAGCCACTTACAATTGTTTCAAGCTTTATAACAGAGGACTGCCTTTTTTATAGACCAAGGATGAAAGTCTCTGTGAGTTAAGTCTGATAGTGACATCACAATTTGTAAATTAAGCTATAGTATGATTACAGAGTGTAGACTGAATAAAAAGTGCTTTCCTATGGATTGAAGTTTGTATTTTCTTAAGCTTTGCATTCCAAAATGGGCTAGCATTCTTTATTTCCAATGGGCACATTAAGCTACTTCCCCAATATATATTTTTTTGTGTTAAAAGTTATTCATACACAACTTGGTAAAACATACTAAATTTAATACATAATGGATTACATCCTGGGATTATCTTTTTCAACAATCTGTAAATTTACAATTAAAAATTGTGTATTAGATTTTTTAGATTGATTTTGCTTAGATTTGCATATACTCCTTGTCTAAATTGTCTATTTTTATACTATTAGTAGATGCCTTAATATTTGTTATTATCCTATCTAATATTTATTTTTATTTTGTAATGTGGAAAGAAACTGGAGCATTTTTATGATACCCATGCTTCAAGTGACTCTATGGCTTAAGCTTTTTTTTTTGAAAAATGAAATGCTTTAAAAACAAAATATGATCTGTGCTTTGAGGTACATTTGCCAGTTTTGTGTTTGCTTGTAGTAACATCTGTGGCCGGTTAGCTCAGTTGGTTAGAGTGTGGTGCTAATAACGCCAAGGTCACGGGTTCGATCCCCGTATGGGCCATTCGCTTTTCTTGATGGAGAAGAATGGAATAAGCTCATCGGTGGAGTGCATGAATACTTGAAAACATCATAGACACATATATCACAAAATCTCTTCAAATACATATCAGAAGCCAGTGGGAGTGTCATCCTTTGGCTGATGAAGATTTTTCTCTACATGGCTCAGTGACTTTTGTCTCAAATCAAGCAATATGGCATAACTATGATATGCAAGGGCAAATTAATCAGTTATTATATTGCTGCTCAAACGTAGAGGGCACTAGGTGTTACTAGAAGAAGAAGAAGATATGTGCTCCCCTCTCATTAGTGCACACTGAAGTAAAAAAAATGGAGTATTTCTAAAGACCAGAGCACAAGTAATGGATCTCTGCATTCTTATTGCATCTTTTCTTATTTCCAAATATTTGACATACTTCTGATTTGATAAGTTTAAAAATGAGTTTAAACAAAGGACACCACTGAAGATGATGGAATTTATATGAATTTTAAATGAAGATTTGCAATACTCATACATTGAATGAAAATGGAGCTTTGAACAAAAGGAAAATAAACAATGTTAGCTCCCACGAGATATGAACTCAGATTACTAGATTCAAAGTCCAGGGTGCTAACAATTACACCATGGAACCCTCACCTGAGCAATGGCATCTACTGAAGTGCGCTCATCTTTTAAATGCAAAGAAAAGAAATTCAATACTTTATATTATTTCAAGTTTCTAATAAGCTCAGGGATGCAATAGGTATTATGTAGAATATTTGTCCAAACCCAATGATAATATATAAAAAGTAACCTATTTTTTAAAGGAGAAGATAGATACTAGAAACCTAAATGCCTAGGACCAATTTCAGTTGGAGCATCACCCCTTATGTTATCCTAGCATTGAATTGACAGTTTTTCTGTATTTCCATATTTGCATATCAGCCACTTACAATTGTTTCAAGCTTTATAACAGAGGACTGCCTTTTTTATAGACCAAGGATGAAAGTCTCTTGTGAGTTAAGTCTGATAATGACATCACAATTTGTAAATTAAGCTATAGTATGATTACAGAGTGTAGACTGAATAAAAAGTGCTTTCCTATGGATTGAAGTTTGTATTTTCTTAAGCTTTGCATTCCAAAATGTGCTAGCATTCTTTATTTCCAATGGGCACATTAAGCTACTTCCACAATATATATTTTTTTGTGTTAAAAGTTATTCATACACAACTTGGTAAAACATACTAAATTTAATACATAATGGATTACATCGTGGGATTATCTTTTTCAACAATCTGTAAATTTACAATTAAAAATTGTGTATTAGATTTTTTAGATTGATTTTGCTTAGATTTGCATATACTCCTTGTCCAAATTGTCTATTTTTATACTATTACTAGATGCCTTAATCTTTGTTATTATCCTATCTAATATTTATTTTTATTTTGTAATGTGGAAAGAAACTGGAGCATTTTTATGATACCCATGCTTCAAGTGACTCTATCTCTTAAGATTTTTAAAAAAAAAAAAGAAATGCTATAAAAACAAAATATGATCTGTGCTTTGAGGTACATTTGCCAGTTTTATGTTTGCTTGCAGTAACATCTGTGGCCTGTTTGCTCAGTTGGTTAGAGAGTGGTGCTAATAATGCCAAGGTCAAGGGTTCGATCCCTGTATGGGCCATTTGCTTTTCTTGATGAACAAGAATGGAATAAGCTCATAGGTGGAGTGCATGAATACTTGAAAACATCATAGACACATATATCACAAAATCTCTTCAAATACATATCAGAAGCCAGTGGGAGTGTCATCCTTTGGCTGATGAAGATTTTTCTCTACATGGCTCAGTGACTTTTGTCTCAAATCAAGCAATATGGCATAACTAAGATATGCAAGGGCAAATTAATCAGTTATATTGCTGCTCAAACATAGAGGGCACTAGGTGTTACTAGAAGAAGAAGAAGATATGTGCTCCCCTCTCATTAGTGCACACTGAAGTAAAAAAAATGGAGAATTTCTAAAGACCAGAGCAAGAGTAATGGATCTCTGCATTCTTATTGCATCTTTTCTTATTTCCAAATATTTGACATACTTCTGATTTGATAAGTTTAAAAATGAGTTTAAACAAAGGACACCACTGAAGATGATGGAATTTATATGAATTTTAAATGAAGATTTGCACTACTCATACATTGAATGAAAATGGAGCTTTGAACAAAAGGAAAATAAACAATGTTAGCTCCCACGAGATATGAACTCAGATTACTAGATTCAAAGTCCAGGGTGCTAACAATTACACCATGGAACCCTCACCTGAGCAATGGCATCTACTGAAGTGCGCTCATCTTTTAAATGCAAAGAAAAGAAATTCAATACTTTATATATATTATTTCAAGTTTCTAATAAGCTCAGGGATGCAATAGGTATTATGTAGAATATTTGTCCAAAACCAATGATAATATTTAAAAAGTAACCTATTTTTTAAAGGAGAAGATAGATACTAGAAATCTAAATGCCTAGGACCAATTTCAGTTGGAGCATCATCCCTTATGTTATCCTAGCATTGAATTGACAGTTTTTCTGTATTTCCATATTTGCATATCAGCCACTTACAATTGTTTCAAGCTTTATAACAGAGGACTGCCTTTTTTATAGACCAAGGATGAAAGTCTCTTGTGAGTTAAGTCTGATAGTGACATCACAATTTGTAAATTAAGCTATAGTATGATTACAGAGTGTAGACTGAATAAAAAGTGCTTTCCTATGGATTGAAGTTTGTATTTTCTTAAGCTTTGCATTCCAAAATGGGCTAGCATTCTTTATTTCCAATGGGCACATTAAGCTACTTCCCCAATATATATTTTTTTGTGTTAAAAGTTATTCATACACAACTTGGTAAAACATACTAAATTTAATACATAATGGATTACATCCTGGGATTATCTTTTTCAACAATCTGTAAATTTACAATTAAAAATTGTGTATTAGATTTTTTAGATTGATTTTGCTTAGATTTGCATATACTCCTTGTCCAAATTGTCTATTTTTATACTATTACTAGATGCCTTAATCTTTGTTATTATCCTATCTAATATTTATTTTTATTTTGTAATGTGGAAAGAAACTGGAGCATTTTTATGATACCCATGCTTCAAGTGACTCTATCTCTTAAGATTTTTTAAAAAAAAAAAAGAAATGCTATAAAAACAAAATATGATCTGTGCTTTGAGGTACATTTGCCAGTTTTATGTTTGCTTGCAGTAACATCTGTGGCCTGTTTGCTCAGTTGGTTAGAGAGTGGTGCTAATAATGCCAAGGTCAAGGGTTCGATCCCTGTATGGGCCATTTGCTTTTCTTGATGAACAAGAATGGAATAAGCTCATAGGTGGAGTGCATGAATACTTGAAAACATCATAGACACATATATCACAAAATCTCTTCAAATACATATCAGAAGCCAGTGGGAGTGTCATCCTTTGGCTGATGAAGATTTTTCTCTACATGGCTCAGTGACTTTTGTCTCAAATCAAGCAATATGGCATAACTAAGATATGCAAGGGCAAATTAATCAGTTATATTGCTGCTCAAACATAGAGGGCACTAGGTGTTACTAGAAGAAGAAGAAGATATGTGCTCCCCTCTCATTAGTGCACACTGAAGTAAAAAAAATGGAGAATTTCTAAAGACCAGAGCAAGAGTAATGGATCTCTGCATTCTTATTGCATCTTTTCTTATTTCCAAATATTTGACATACTTCTGATTTGATAAGTTTAAAAATGAGTTTAAACAAAGGACACCACTGAAGATGATGGAATTTATATGAATTTTAAATGAAGATTTGCAATACTCATACATTGAATGAAAATGGAGCTTTGAACAAAAGGAAAATAAACAATGTTAGCTCCCACGAGATATGAACTCAGATGACTAGATTCAAAGTCCATGGTGCTAACAATTACACCATGGAACCCTCACCTGAGCAATGGCATCTACTGAAGTGCGCTCATCTTTTAAATGCAAAGAAAAGAAATTCAATACTTTATATATATTATTTCAAGTTTCTAATAAGCTCAGGGATGCAATAGGTATTATGTAGAATATTTGTCCAAAACCAATGATAATATATAAAAAGTAACCTATTTTTTAAAGGAGAAGATAGATACTAGAAAACTAAATGCCTAGGACCAATTTCAGTTGGAGCATCACCCCTTATGTTATCCTAGCATTGAATTGACAGTTTTTCTGTATTTCCATATTTGCATATCAGCCACTTACAATTGTTTCAAGCTTTATAACAGAGGACTGCCTTTTTTATAGACCAAGGATGAAAGTCTCTTGTGAGTTAAGTCTGATAATGACATCACAATTTGTAAATTAAGCTATAGTATGATTACAGAGTGTAGACTAAATAAAAAGTGCTTTCCTATGGATTGAAGTTTGTATTTTCTTAAGCTTTGCATTCCAAAACGGGCTAGCATTCTTTATTTCCAATGGGCACATTAAGCTACTTCCCCAATATATATTTTTTTGTGTTAAAAGTTATTCATACACAACTTGGTAAAACATACTAAATTTAATACATAATGGATTACATCCTGGGATTATCTTTTTCAACAATCTGTAAATTTACAATTAAAAATTGTGTATTATATTTTTTTAGATTGATTTTGCTTAGATTTGCATATACTCCTTGTCTAAATTGTCTATTTTTATACTATTAGTAGATGCCTTAATCTTTGTTATTATCCTATCTAATATTTATTTTTATTTTGTAATGTGGAAAGAAACTGGAGCATTTTTATGATACCCATGCTTCAAGTGACTCTATGGCTTAAGCTTTTTTTTGAAAAATGAAATGCTATAAAAACAAAATATGATCTGTGCTTTGAGGTACATTTGCCAGTTTTGTGTTTTCTGGCAGTAATATCTGTGGCCTGTTAGCTCAGTTGGTTAGAGCGTGCTGCTAATAACGCCAAGGTCACGGGTTCGATCCCCGTATGGGCCATTTGCTTTTCTTGATGGACAAGAATGGAATAAGCTCATCGGTGGAGTGCATGAATACTTGAAAACATCATAGACACATATATCACAAAATCTCTTCAAATACATATAAGAAACCAGTGGGAGTGTCATCCTTTGGCTGATGAAGATTTTTCTCTACATGGCTCAGTGACATTTGTCTCAAATCAAGCAATATGGCATAACTAAGATATTCAAGGAAAAATTAATTAGTTATTATACTGCTGCTCAAACATAGAGGGCACTAGGTGTTACTAGAAGAAGAAGAAGAAGAAGAAGAAGAAGAAGATATGTGCTCCCCTCTCATTAGTGCACACTGAAGTAAAAAAAATGGAGAATTACTAAAGACCAGAGCACAAGTAATGGATCTCTGCATTCTTATTGCATCTTTTCTTATTTCCAAATATTTGACATAATTCTGATTTGATAAGTTTAAAAATGAGCTTAAACAAAGGACACCACTGAAGATGATGGAATTTATATGAATTTTAATTGAAGATTTGCAATACTCATACATTGAATAAAAATGGAGCTTTGAACAAAAGGAAAATAAACAATGTTAGCTCCCACGAGATATGAACTCAGATTACTAGATTCAAAGTCCAGGGTGCTAACAATTACACCATGGAACCCTCACCTGAGCAATTGCATCTACTGAAGTGCGCTCATCTTTTAAATGCAAAGAAAATAAATTCAATACTTTATATATATTATTTCAAGTTTCTAATAAGCTCAGGGATGCAATAGGTATTATGTAGAATATGTGTCCAAACCCAATGATAATATATAAAAAGTAACCTATTTTTTAAAGGAGAAGATAGATACTAGAAATCTAAATGCCTAGGACCAATTTCAGTTGGAACATCACCCCTTATGTTATCCTAGCATTGAATTGACAGTTTTTCTGTATTTCCATATTTGCATATCAGCCACTTACAATTGTTTCAAGCTTTATAACAGAGGACTGCCTTTTTTATAGACCAAGGATGAAAGTCTCTTGTGAGTTAAGTCTGATAATGACATCACAATTTGTAAATTAAGCTATAGTATGATTACAGAGTGTAGACTGAATAAAAAGTGCTTTCCTATGGATTGAAGTTTATATTTTCTTAAGCTTTGCATTCCAAAATGGGCTAGCATTCTTTATTTCCAATGGGCACATTAAGCTACTTCCCAATATATATTTTTTTGTGTTAAAAGTTATTCATACACAACTTGGTAAAACATACTAAATTTAATACATAATGGATTACATCCTGGGATTATCTTTTTCAACCATATGTAAATTTACAATTAAAAATTGTGTATTAGATTTTTCAGATTGATTTTGCTTAGATTTGCATATACTCCTAGTCTAAATTGTCTATTTTTATACTATTACTAGATGCCTTAATCTTTGTTATTATCCTATCTAATATTTATTTTTATTTTGTAATGTGGAAAGAAACTGGAGCATTTTTATGATACCCATGCTTCAAGTGACTCTATGGTTTAAGCTTTTTTTTGAAAAATGAAATGCTATAAAAACAAAATATGATCTGTGCTTTGAGGTACATTTGCCAGTTTTGTGTTTGCTTGCAGTGATATCTGTGGCCGGTTAGCTCAGTTGGTTAGAGCGTGGTGCTAAGAACACCAAGGTCACGGGTTCGATCCCCGTATGGGCCACTTGCTTTTCTTGATGGACAAGAATGGAATAAGCTCATCGGTGGAGTGCATGAATACTTGAAAACATCATAGACACATATATCACAAAATCTCTTCAAATACATATCAGAAGCCAGTGGGAGTGTCATCCTTTGGCTGATGAAGATTTTTCTCTACATGGCTCAGTGACATTTGTCTCAAATCAAGCAATATGGCATAACTAAGATATGCAAGGGCAAATTAATCAGTTATTATATTGCTGCTCAAACATAGAGGGCACTAGGTGTTACTAGAAGAAGAAGAAGATATGTGCTCCCCTCTCATTAGTGCACACTGAAGTAAAAAAAATGGAGAATTTCTAAAGACCAGAGCACAAGTAATGGATCTCTGCATTCTTATTGCATCTTTTCTTATTTCCAAATATTTGACATACTTCTGATTTGATAAGCTTAAAAATTAGTTTAAACAAAGGACACCACTGAAGATGATGGAATTTATATGAATTTTAAATGAAGATTTGCAATACTCATACATTGAATGAAAATGGAGCTTTGAACAAAAGGAAAATAAACAATGTTAGCTCCCACGAGAAATGAACTCAGATTACTAGATTCAAAGTCCAGGGTGCTAACAATTACACCATGGAACCCTCGCCTGAGCAATGGCATCTACTGAAGTGCGCTCATCTTTTAAATGCAAAGAAAAGAAATTCAATACTTTATATATATTATTTCCAGTTTCTAATAAGCTCAGGGATGCAATAGGTATTATGTAGAATATTTGTCCAAAACCAATGATAATATATACAAAGTAACCTATTTTTTAATGGAGAAGATAGATACTAGAAACCTAAATGCCTAGGACCAATTTCAGTTGGAACATCACCCCTTATGTTATCCTAGCATTGAATTGACAGTTTTTCTGTATTTCCATATTTGCATATCAGCCACTTACAATTGTTTCAAGCTTTATAAGAGAGGACTGCCTTTTTTATAGACCAAGGATGAAAGTCTCTTGTGAGTTAAGTCTGATAATGACATCACAATTTGTAAATTAAGCTATAGTATGATTACAGAGTGTAGACTGAATAATAAGTGCTTTCCTATGGATTGAAGTTTGTATTTTCTTAAGCTTTGCATTCCAAAATGGGCTAGCATTCTTTATTTCCAATGGGCACATTAAGCTACTTCCCCAATATATATTTTTTATGTGTTAAAAGTTATTCATACACAACTTGGTAAAACATACTAAATTTAATACATAATGGATTACATCCTGGGATTATTTTTTTCAACAATCTGTAAATTTACAATTAAAAATTGTGTATTAGATTTTTCAGATTGATTTTGCTTAGATTTGCATATACTCCTTGTCTAAATTGTCTATTTTTATACTATTAGTAGATGCCTTAATCTTTGTTATTATCCTATCTAATATTTATTTTTATTTTGTAATGTGGAAAGAAACTGGAGCATTTTTATGATACCCATGCTTCAAGTGACTTTATGTCTTAAGCTTTTTTTTAAAAAAAAAGAAATGCTATAAAAACAAAATATGATCTGTGCTTTGAGGTACATTTGCCAGTTTTGTGTTTGCTTGCAATAACATCTGTGACCGGTTAGCTCAGTTGGTTAGAGCGTGGTGCTAATAATGCCAAGGTCAAGGGTTCTATCCCTGTTTGGGCCATTTGCTTTTCTTGATGGACAAGAATGGAATAAGCTCATCGGTGGAGTGCATGAATACTTGAAAACATTATAGACACATATATCACAAAATATATTCAAGTACATATAAGAAACCAGTGGGAGTGTCATCCTTTGGCTGATGAAGATTTTTCTCTACATGGCTCAGTGACATTTGTCTCAAATCAAGCAATATGGCATAACTAAGATATTTAAGGGAAAATTAATCAGTTATTATACTGCTGTTCAAACATAGAGGGCACTAGGTATTACTAGAAGAAGAAGAAGAAGAAGAAGAAGAAGAAGATATGTGCTCCCCTCTCATTAGTGCACACTGAAGTAAAAAAATGGAGAATTACTAAAGACCAGAGCACAAGTAATGGATCTCTGCATTCTTATTGCATCTTTTCTTATTTCCAAATATTTGACATACTTCTGATTTGATAAGTTTAAAAATGAGTTTAAACAAAGGACACCACTGAAGATGATGGAATTTCTATGAATTTTAAATGAAGATTTGCAATACTCATACATTGAATGAAAATGGAGCTTTGAACAAAAGGAAAATAAACAGTGTTAGCTCCCACGAGATATGAACTCAGATGACTAGATTCAAAGTCCAGGGTGCTAACAATTACACCATGGAACCCTCACCTGAGCAATGGCATCTACTGAAGTGCGCTCATCTTTTAAATGCAAAGAAAAGAAATTCAATACTTTATATATATTATTTCAAGTTTCTAATAAGCTCAGGGATGCAATAGGTATTATGTAGAATATTTGTCCAAACCCAATGATAATATATAAAAAGTAACCTATTTTTTAAAGGAGAAGATAGATACTAGAAACCTAAATGCCTAGGACCAATTTCAGTTGGAGCATCACCCCTTATGTTATCCTAGCATTGAATTGACAGTTTTTCTGTATTTCCATATCAGCCACTTACAATTGTTTCAAGCTTTATAACAGAGGACTGCCTTTTTTATAGACCAAGGATGAAAGTCTCTTGTGAGTTAAGTCTGATAATGACATCACAATTTGTAAATTAAGCTATAGTATGATTACAGAGTGTAGACTGAATAAAAAGTGCTTTCCTATGGATTGAAGTTTGTATTTTCTTAAGCTTTGCATTCCAAAATGGGCTAGCATTCTTTATTTCCAATGGGCACATTAAGCTACTTCCCCAATATATATTTTTTTGTGTTAAAAGTTATTCATACACAACTTGGTAAAACATACTAAATTTAATACATAATGGATTACATCGTGGGATTATCTTTTTCAACAATCTGTAAATTTACAATTAAAAATTGTGTATTAGATTTTTTAGATTGATTTTGCTTAGATTTGCATATACTCCTTGTCTAAATTGTCTATTTTTATACTATTACTAGATGCCTTAATCTTTGTTATTATCCTATCTAATATTTATTTTTATTTTGTAATGTGGAAAGAAACTGGAGCATTTTTATGATACCCATGCTTCAAGTGACTCTATCTCTTAAGATTTTTTTAAAAAAAAAAGAAATGCTATAAAAACAAAATATGATCTGTGCTTTGAGGTACATTTGCCAGTTTTGTGTTTGCTTGCAGTAACATCTGTGGCCTGTTAGCTCGGTTGGTTAGAGCGTGGTGCTAATAACGCCAAGGTCACGGGTTCGATCCCCGTATGGGCCATTTGCTTTTCTTGATGGACAAGAATGGAATAAGCTCATCGTGGAGTGCATGAATACTTGAAAACATCATAGACACATATATCACAAAATCTCTTCAAATACATATCAGAAGCCAGTGGGAGTGTCATCCTTTGGCTGATGAAGATTTTTCTCTACATGGCTCAGTGACTTTTGTCTCAAATCAAGCAATATGGCATAACTAAGATATGCAAGGGCAAATTAATCAGTTATTATAATGCTGCTCAAACATATAGGGCACTAGGTGTTACTAGAAGAAGTAGAAGATATGTGCTCCCCTCTCATTAGTGCACACTGAAGTAAAAAAAAATGGAGAATTTCTAAAGACCAGAGCACAAGTAATGGATCTCTGCATTCTTATTGCATCTTTTCTTATTTCCAAATATTTGACATACTTCTGATTTGATAAGTTTAAAAATGAGTTTAAACAAAGGACACCACTGAAGATGATGGAATTTATATGAATTTTAAATGAAGATTTGCAATACTCATACATTGAATGAAAATGGAGCTTTGAACAAAAGGAAAATAAACAATGTTAGCTCCCACGAGATATGAACTCAGATTACTAGATTCAAAGTCCAGGATGCTAACAATTACACCATGGAACCCTCACCTGAGCAATGGCATCTACTGAAGTGCGCTCATCTTTTAAATGCAAAGAAAAGAAATTCAATACTTTATATATATTATTTCAAGTTTCTAATAAGCTCAGGGATGCAATAGGTATTATGTAGAATATTTGTCCAAACCCAATGATAATATATAAAAAGTAACCTATTTTTTAAAGGAGAAGATAGATACTAGAAACCTAAATGCCTAGGACCAATTTCAGTTGGAGCATCACCCCTTATGTTATCCTAGCATTGAATTGACAGTTTTTCTGTATTTCCATATTTGCATATCAGCCACTTACAATTGTTTCAAGCTTTATAACAGAGGACTGCCTTTTTTATAGACCAAGGATGAAAGTCTCTTGTGAGTTAAGTCTGATAGTGACATCACAATTTGTAAATTAAGCTATAGTATGATTACAGAGTGTAGACTGAATAAAAAGTGCTTTCCTATGGATTGAAGTTTGTATTTTCTTAAGCTTTGCATTCCAAAATGGGCTAGCATTCTTTATTTCCAATGGGCACATTAAGCTACTTCCCCAATATATATTTTTTTGTGTTAAAAGTTAATCATACACAACTTGGTAAAACATACTAAATTTAATACATAATGGATTACATCCTGGGATTATCTTTTTCAACAATCTGTAAATTTACAATTAAAAATTGTGTATTAGATTTTTTAGATTGATTTTGCTTAGATTTGCATATACTCCTTGTCTAAATTGTCTATTTTTATACTATTAGTAGATGCCTTAATCTTTGTTATTATCCTATCTAATATTTATTTTTATTTTGTAATGTGGAAAGAAACTGGAGCATTTTTATGATACCCATGCTTCAAGTGACTCTATGGCTTAAGCTTTTTTTTTGAAAAATGAAATGCTATAAAAACAAAATATGATCTGTGCTTTGAGGTACATTTGCCAGTTTTGTGTTTGCTTGCAGTAACATCTGTGGCCGGTTAGCTCAGTTGGTTAGAGCGTGGTGCTAATAACACCAAGGTCACGGGTTCGATCCCCGTATGGGCCATTTGCTTTTCTTGATGGACAAGAATGGAATAAGCTCATCGGTGGAGTGCATGAATACTTGAAAACATCATAGACACATATATCACAAAATCTCTTCAAATATATATCAGAAGCCAGTGGGAGTGTCATCCTTTGGCTGATGAAGATTTTTCTCTACATGGCTCAGTGACTTTTGTCTCAAATCAAGCAATATGGCATAACTAAGATATGCAAGGGCAAATTAATTAGTTATTATATTGCTGCTCAAACATAGAGGGCACTAGGTGTTACTAGAAGAAGAAGAAGATATGTGCTCCCCTCTCATTAGTGCACACTGAAGTAAAAAAAAATGGAGAATTTCTAAAGACCAGAGCACAAGTAATGGATCTCTGCATTCTTATTGCATCTTTTATTATTTCCAAATATTTGACATACTTCTGATTTGATAAGTTTAAAAATGAGTTTAAACAAAGGACACCACTGAAGATGATGGAATTTATATGAATTTTAAATGAAGATTTGCAATACTCATACATTGAATGAAACTGGAGCTTTGAACAAAAGGAAAATAAACAATGTTAGCTCCCACGAGATATGAATTCAGATTACTAGATTCAAAGTCCAGGGTGCTAACAATTACACCATGGAACCCTCACCTGAGCAATGGCATCTACTGAAGTGCGCTCATCTTTTAAATGCAAAGAAAAGAAATTCAATACTTTATATTATTTCAAGTTTCTAATAAGCTCAGGGATGCAATAGGTAATATGTAGAATATTTGTCCAAACCCAATGATAATATATAAAAAGTAACCTATTTTTTAAAGGAGAAGATAGATACTAGAAACCTAAATGCCTAGGACCAATTTCAGTTGGAGCATCACCCCTTATGTTATCCTAGCATTGAATTGACAGTTTTGCTGTATTTCCATATTTGCATATCAGCCACTTACAATTGTTTCAAGCTTTATAACAGAGGACTGCCTTTTTTATAGACCAAGGATGAAAGTCTCTTGTTAGTTAAGTCTGATAATGACATCACAATTTGTAAATTAAGCTATAGTATGATTACAGAGTGTAGACTGAATAAAAAGTGCTTTCCTATGGATTGAAGTTTGTATTTTCTTAAGCTTTGCATTCCAAAATGGGCTAGCATTCTTTATTTCCAATGGGCACATTAAGCTACTTCCCCAATATATATATTTTTGTGTTAAAAGTTATTCATACACAACTTGGTAAAACATACTAAATTTAATACATAATGGATTACATCCTGGGATTATCTTTTTCAACAATCTGTAAATTTACAATTAAAAATTGTGTATTAGATTTTTTAGATTGATTTTGCTTAGATTTGCATATACTCCTTGTCTAAATTGTCTATTTTTATACTATTAGTAGATGCCTTAATCTTTGTTATTATCCTATCTAATATTTATTTTTATTTTGTAATGTGGAAAGAAACTGGAGCATTTTAATGATACCCATGCTTCAAGTGACTCTATGGCTTAAGCTTTTTTTTGAAAAATGAAATGCTATAAAAACAAAATATGATCTGTGCTTTGAGGTACATTTGCCAGTTTTGTGTTTGCTTGCAGTAACATCTGTGGCCGGGTAGCTCAGTTGCTTAGAGCATGGTGCTAATAACGCCAAGGTCACGGGTTCGATCCCTGTATGGGCCATTTGCTTTTCTTGATGGACAAGAATGGAAAAAGCTCATCGGTGGAGTGCATGAATACTTGAAAACATCATAGACACATATATCACAAAATTTCTTCAAATACATATCAGAATCCAGTGGGAGTGTCATCCTTTGGCTGATGAAGATTTTTCTCTACATGGCTCAGTGACTTTTGTCTCAAATCAAGCAATATGGCATAACTAAGATATGCAAGGGCAAATTAATCAGTTATTATATTGCTGCTCAAACATAGAGGGCACTAGGTGTTACTAGAAGAAGAAGAAGATATGTGCTCCCCTCTCATTAGTGCACACTGAAGTAAAAAAAAATGGAGAATTTCTAAAGACCAGAGCACAAGTAATGGATCTCTGCATTCTTATTGCATCTTTTCTTATTTCCAAATATTTGACATACTTCTGATTTGATAAGTTTAAAAATGAGTTTAAACAAAGGACACCACTGAAGATGATGGAATTTATATGAATTTTAAATGAAGATTTGCAATACTCATACATTGAATGAAAATGGAGCTTTGAACAAAAGGAAAATAAACAATGTTAGCTCCCACGAGATATGAACTCAGATGACTAGATTCAAAGTCCATGGTGCTAACAATTACACCATGGAACCCTCACCTGAGCAATGGCATCTACTGAAGTGCGCTCATCTTTTAAATGCAAAGAAAAGAAATTCAATACTTTATATATATTATTTCAAGTTTCTAATAAGCTCAGGGATGCAATAGGTATTATGTAGAATATTTGTCCAAACCCAATGATAATATATAAAAAGTAACCTATTTTTTAAAGGAGAAGATAGATACTAGAAACCTAAATGCCTAGGACCAATTTCAGTTGGAGCATCACCCCTTATGTTATCCTAGCATTGAATTGACAGTTTTTCTGTATTTCCATATTTGCATATCAGCCACTTACAATTGTTTCAAGCTTTATAACAGAGGACTGCCTTTTTTATAGACCAAGGATGAAAGTCTCTTGTGAGTTAAGTCTGATAATGACATCACAATTTGTAAATTAAGCTATAGTATGATTACAGAGTGTAGACTGAATAAAAAGTGCTTTCCTATGGATTGAAGTTTGTATTTTCTTAAGCTTTGCATTCCAAAATGGGCTAGCATTCTTTATTTCCAATGGGCACATTAAGCTACTTCCCCAATATATATTTTTTTGTGTTAAAAGTTATTCATACACAACTTGGTAAAACATACTAAATTTAATACATAATGGATTACATCCTGGGATTATCTTTTTCAACAATCTGTAAATTTACAATTAAAAATTGTGTATTAGATTTTTTAGATTGATTTTGCTTAGATTTGCATATACTCCTTGTCTAAATTGTCTATTTTTATACTATTAGTAGATGCCTTAATCTTTGTTATTATCCTATCTAATATTTATTTTTATTTTGTAATGTGGAAAGAAACTGGAGCATTTTTATGATACCCATGCTTCAAGTGACTCTATGGCTTAAGCTTTTTTTTGAAAAATGAAATGCTATAAAAACAAAATATGATCTGTGCTTTGAGGTACATTTGCCAGTTTTGTGTTTGCTTGCAGTAACATCTGTGGCCGGTTAGCTCAGTTGGTTAGAGCGTGGTGCTAATAACACCAAGGTCACGGGTTCGATCGTTGCTTTTCTTGATGGACAAGAATGGAATAAGCTCATCGGTGGAGTGCATGAATACTTGAAAACATCATAGACACATATATCACAAAATCTCTTCAAATATATATCAGAAGCCAGTGGGAGTGTCATCCTTTGGCTGATGAAGATTTTTCTCTACATGGCTCAGTGACTTTTGTCTCAAATCAAGCAATATGGCATAACTAAGATATGCAAGGGCAAATTAATTAGTTATTATATTGCTGCTCAAACATAGAGGGCACTAGGTGTTACTAGAAGAAGAAGAAGATATGTGCTCCCCTCTCATTAGTGCACACTGAAGTAAAAAAAAATGGAGAATTTCTAAAGACCAGAGCACAAGTAATGGATCTCTGCATTCTTATTGCATCTTTTATTATTTCCAAATATTTGACATACTTCTGTTTTGATAAGTTTAAAAATGAGTTTAAACAAAGGACACCACTGAAGATGATGGAATTTATATGAATTTTAAATGAAGATTTGCAATACTCATACATTGAATGAAACTGGAGCTTTGAACAAAAGGAAAATAAACAATGTTAGCTCCCACGAGATATGAATTCAGATTACTAGATTCAAAGTCCAGGGTGCTAACAATTACACCATGGAACCCTCACCTGAGCAATGGCATCTACTGAAGTGCGCTCATCTTTTAAATGCAAAGAAAAGAAATTCAATACTTTATATTATTTCAAGTTTCTAATAAGCTCAGGGATGCAATAGGTATTATGTAGAATATTTGTCCAAAACCAATGATAATATATAAAAAGTAACCTATTTTTTAAAGGAGAAGATAGATACTAGAAACCTAAATGCCTAGGACCAATTTCAGTTGGAGCATCACCCCTTATGTTATCCTAGCATTGAATTGACAGTTTTGCTGTATTTCCATATTTGCATATCAGCCACTTACAATTGTTTCAAGCTTTATAACAGAGGACTGCCTTTTTTATAGACCAAGGATGAAAGTCTCTTGTTAGTTAAGTCTGATAATGACATCACAATTTGTAAATTAAGCTATAGTATGATTACAGAGTGTAGACTGAATAAAAAGTGCTTTCCTATGGATTGAAGTTTGTATTTTCTTAAGCTTTGCATTCCAAAATGGGCTAGCATTCTTTATTTCCAATGGGCACATTAAGCTACTTCCCCAATATATATTTTTTTGTGTTAAAAGTTATTCATACACAACTTGGTAAAACATACTAAATTTAATACATAATGGATTACATCCTGGGATTATCTTTTTCAACAATCTGTAAATTTACAATTAAAAATTGTGTATTAGATTTTTTAGATTGATTTTGCTTAGATTTGCATATACTCCTTGTCTAAATTGTCTATTTTTATACTATTAGTAGATGCCTTAATCTTTGTTATTATCCTATCTAATATTTATTTTTATTTTGTAATATGGAAAGAAACTGGAGCATTTTTATGATACCCATGCTTCAAGTGACTCTATGGCTTAAGCTTTTTTTTGAAAAATGAAATGCTATAAAAACAAAATATGATCTGTGCTTTGAGGTACATTTGCCAGTTTTGTGTTTGCTTGCAGTAACATCTGTGGCCGGGTAGCTCAGTTGGTTAGAGCGTGGTGCTAATAACGCCAAGGTCACGGGTTAGATCCCTGTATGGGCCATTTGCTTTTCTTGATGGACAAGAATGGAATAAGCTCATCGGTGGAGTGCATGAATACTTGAAAACATCATAGACACATATATCACAAAATCTCTTCAAATACATATCAGAAGCCAGTGGGAGTGTCATCCTTTGGCTGATGAAGATTTTTCTCTACATGGCTCAGTGACTTTTGTCTCAAATCAAGCAATATGTCATAACTAAGATATGCAAGGGCAAATTAATCAGTTATTATATTGCTGCTTAAACATAGAGGGCACTAGGTGTTACTAGAAGAAGAAGAAGATATGTGCTCCCCTCTCATTAGTGCACACTGAAGTAAAAAAAAATGGAGAATTTCTAAAGACCAGAGCACAAGTAATGGATCTCTGCATTCTTATTGCATCTTTTCTTATTTCCAAATATTTGACATACTTCTGATTTGATAAGTTTAAAAATGAGTTTAAACAAAGGACACCACTGAAGATGATGGAATTTATATGAATTTTAAATGAAGATTTGCAATACTCATACATTGAATGAAACTGGAGCTTTGAACAAAAGGAAAATAAACAATGTTAGCTCCCACGAGATATGAATTCAGATTACTAGATTCAAAGTCCAGGGTGCTAACAATTACACCATGGAACCCTCACCTGAGCAATGGCATCTACTGAAGTGCGCTCATCTTTTAAATGCAAAGAAAAGAAATTCAATACTTTATATATATTATTTCAAGTTTCTAATAAGCTCAGGGATGCAATAGGTATTATGTAGAATATTTGTCCAAACCCAATGATAATATATAAAAAGTAACCTATTTTTTAAAGGAGAAGATAGATACTAGAAACCTAAATGCCTAGGACCAATTTCAGTTGGAGCATCACCCCTTATGTTATCCTAGCATTGAATTGACAGTTTTTCTGTATTTCCATATCAGCCACTTACAATTGTTTCAAGCTTTATAACAGAGGACTGCCTTTTTTATAGACCAAGGATGAAAGTCTCTTGTGAGTTAAGTCTGATAATGACATCACAATTTGTAAATTAAGCTATAGTATGATTACAGAGTGTAGACTGAATAAAAAGTGCTTTCCTATGGATTGAAGTTTGTATTTTCTTAAGCTTTGCATTCCAAAATGGGCTAGCATTCTTTATTTCCAATGGGCACATTAAGCTACTTCCCCCAATATATATTTTTTTGTGTTAAAAGTTATTCATACACAACTTGGTAAAACATACTAAATTTAATACATAATGGATTACATCGTGGGATTATCTTTTTCAACAATCTGTAAATTTACAATTAAAAATTGTGTATTAGATTTTTTAGATTGATTTTGCTTAGATTTGCATATACTCCTTGTCTAAATTGTCTATTTTTATACTATTACTAGATGCCTTAATCTTTGTTATTATCCTATCTAATATTTATTTTTATTTTGTAATGTGGAAAGAAACTGGAGCATTTTTATGATACCCATGCTTCAAGTGACTCTATCTCTTAAGATTTAAAAAAAAAAAAAAGAAATGCTATAAAAACAAAATATGATCTGTGCTTTGAGGTACATTTGCCAGTTTTGTGTTTGCTTGCAGTAACATCTGTGGCCTGTTAGCTCAGTTGGTTAGAGCGTGGTGCTAATAACGCCAAGGTCACGGGTTCGATCCCCGTATGGGCCATTTGCTTTTCTTGATGGACAAGAATGGAATAAGCTCATCGTGGAGTGCATGAATACTTGAAAACATCATAGACACATATATCACAAAATCTCTTCAAATACATATCAGAATCCAGTGGGAGTGTCATCCTTTGGCTGATGAAGATTTTTCTCTACATGGCTCAGTGACTTTTGTCTCAAATCAAGCAATATGGCATAACTAAGATATGCAAGGGCAAATTAATCAGTTATTATAATGCTGCTCAAACATATAGGGCACTAGGTGTTACTAGAAGAAGTAGAAGATATGTGCTCCCCTCTCATTAGTGCACACTGAAGTAAAAAAAAATGGAGAATTTCTAAAGACCAGAGCACAAGTAATGGATCTCTGCATTCTTATTGCATCTTTTCTTATTTCCAAATATTTGACATACTTCTGATTTGATAAGTTTAAAAATGAGTTTAAACAAAGGACACCACTGAAGATGATGGAATTTATATGAATTTTAAATGAAGATTTGCAATACTCATACATTGAATGAAAATGGAGCTTTGAACAAAAGGAAAATAAACAATGTTAGCTCCCACGAGATATGAACTCAGATTACTAGATTCAAAGTCCAGGATGCTAACAATTACACCATGGAACCCTCACCTGAGCAATGGCATCTACTGAAGTGCGCTCATCTTTTAAATGCAAAGAAAAGAAATTCAATACTTTATATATATTATTTCAAGTTTCTAATAAGCTCAGGGATGCAATAGGTATTATGTAGAATATTTGTCCAAACCCAATGATAATATATAAAAAGTAACCTATTTTTTAAAGGAGAAGATAGATACTAGAAACCTAAATGCCTAGGACCAATTTCAGTTGGAGCATCACCCCTTATGTTATCCTAGCATTGAATTGACAGTTTTTCTGTATTTCCATATTTGCATATCAGCCACTTACAATTGTTTCAAGCTTTATAACAGAGGACTGCCTTTTTTATAGACCAAGGATGAAAGTCTCTTGTGAGTTAAGTCTGATAATGACATCACAATTTGTAAATTAAGCTATAGTATGATTACAGAGTGTAGACTGAATAAAAAGTGCTTTCCTATGGATTGAAGTTTGTATTTTCTTAAGCTTTGCATTCCAAAATGGGCTAGCATTCTTTATTTCCAATGGGCACATTAAGCTACTTCCCCAATATATATTTTTTTGTGTTAAAAGTTAATCATACACAACTTGGTAAAACATACTAAATTTAATACATAATGGATTACATCCTGGGATTATCTTTTTCAACAATCTGTAAATTTACAATTAAAAATTGTGTATTAGATTTTTTAGATTGATTTTGCTTAGATTTGCATATACTCCTTGTCTAAATTGTCTATTTTTATACTATTAGTAGATGCCTTAATCTTTGTTATTATCCTATCTAATATTTATTTTTATTTTGTAATGTGGAAAGAAACTGGAGCATTTTTATGATACCCATGCTTCAAGTGACTCTATGGCTTAAACTTTTTTTTTGAAAAATGAAATGCTATAAAAACAAAATATGATCTGTGCTTTGAGGTACATTTGCCAGTTTTGTGTTTGCTTGCAGTAACATCTGTGGCCGGTTAGCTCAGTTGGTTAGAGCGTGGTGCTAATGACACCAAGGTCACGGGTTCGATCCCCGTATGGGCCATTTGCTTTTCTTGATGGACAAGAATGGAATAAGCTCATCGGTGGAGTGCATGAATACTTGAAAACATCATAGACACATATATCACAAAATTTCTTCAAATATATATCAGAAGGCAGTGGGAGTGTCATCCTTTGGCTGATGAAGATTTTTCTCTACATGGCTCAGTGACTTTTGTCTCAAATCAAGCAATATGGCATAACTAAGATATGCAAGGGCAAATTAATTAGTTATTATATTGCTGCTCAAACATAGAGGGCACTAGGTGTTACTAGAAGAAGAAGAAGATATGTGCTCCCCTCTCATTAGTGCACACTGAAGTAAAAAAAAATGGAGAATTTCTAAAGACCAGAGCACAAGTAATGGATCTCTGCATTCTTATTGCATCTTTTATTATTTCCAAATATTTGACATACTTCTGATTTGATAAGTTTAAAAATGAGTTTAAACAAAGGACACCACTGAAGATGATGGAATTTATATGAATTTTAAATGAAGATTTGCAATACTCATACATTGAATGAAACTGGAGCTTTGAACAAAAGGAAAATAAACAATGTTAGCTCCCACGAGATATGAATTCAGATTACTAGATTCAAAGTCCAGGGTGCTAACAATTACACCATGGAACCCTCACCTGAGCAATGGCATCTACTGAAGTGCGCTCATCTTTTAAATGCAAAGAAAAGAAATTCAATACTTTATATTATTTCAAGTTTCTAATAAGCTCAGGGATGCAATAGGTAATATGTAGAATATTTGTCCAAACCCAATGATAATATATAAAAAGTAACCTATTTTTTAAAGGAGAAGATAGATACTAGAAACCTAAATGCCTAGGACCAATTTCAGTTGGAGCATCACCCCTTATGTTATCCTAGCATTGAATTGACAGTTTTGCTGTATTTCCATATTTGCATATCAGCCACTTACAATTGTTTCAAGCTTTATAACAGAGGACTGCCTTTTTTATAGACCAAGGATGAAAGTCTCTTGTTAGTTAAGTCTGATAATGACATCACAATTTGTAAATTAAGCTATAGTATGATTACAGAGTGTAGACTGAATAAAAAGTGCTTTCCTATGGATTGAAGTTTGTATTTTCTTAAGCTTTGCATTCCAAAATGGGCTAGCATTCTTTATTTCCAATGGGCACATTAAGCTACTTCCCCAATATATATATTTTTGTGTTAAAAGTTATTCATACACAACTTGGTAAAACATACTAAATTTAATACATAATGGATTACATCCTGGGATTATCTTTTTCAACAATCTGTAAATTTACAATTAAAAATTGTGTATTAGATTTTTTAGATTGATTTTGCTTAGATTTGCATATACTCCTTGTCTAAATTGTCTATTTTTATACTATTAGTAGATGCCTTAATCTTTGTTATTATCCTATCTAATATTTATTTTTATTTTGTAATGTGGAAAGAAACTGGAGCATTTTTATGATACCCATGCTTCAAGTGACTCTATGGCTTAAGCTTTTTTTTGAAAAATGAAATGCTATAAAAACAAAATATGATCTGTGCTTTGAGGTACATTTGCCAGTTTTGTGTTTGCTTGCAGTAACATCTGTGGCCGGGTAGCTCAGTTGGTTAGAGCGTGGTGCTAATAACGCCAAGGTCACGGGTTCGATCCCTGTATGGGCCATTTGCTTTTCTTGATGGACAAGAATGGAAAAAGCTCATCGGTGGAGTGCATGAATACTTGAAAACATCATAGACACATATATCACAAAATTTCTTCAAATACATATCAGAAGCCAGTGGGAGTGTCATCCTTTGGCTGATGAAGATTTTTCTCTACATGGCTCAGTGACTTTTGTCTCAAATCAAGCAATATGGCATAACTAAGATATGCAAGGGCAAATTAATCAGTTATTATATTGCTGCTCAAACATAGAGGGCACTAGGTGTTACTAGAAGAAGAAGAAGATATGTGCTCCCCTCTCATTAGTGCACACTGAAGTAAAAAAAAATGGAGAATTTCTAAAGACCAGAGCACAAGTAATGGATCTCTGCATTCTTATTGCATCTTTTCTTATTTCCAAATATTTGACATACTTCTGATTTGATAAGTTTAAAAATGAGTTTAAACAAAGGACACCACTGAAGATGATGGAATTTATATGAATTTTAAATGAAGATTTGCAATACTCATACATTGAATGAAAATGGAGCTTTGAACAAAAGGAAAATAAACAATGTTAGCTCCCACGAGATATGAACTCAGATGACTAGATTCAAAGTCCATGGTGCTAACAATTACACCATGGAACCCTCACCTGAGCAATGGCATCTACTGAAGTGCGCTCATCTTTTAAATGCAAAGAAAAGAAATTCAATACTTTATATATATTATTTCAAGTTTCTAATAAGCTCAGGGATGCAATAGGTATTATGTAGAATATTTGTCCAAAACCAATGATAATATATAAAAAGTAACCTATTTTTTAAAGGAGAAGATAGATACTAGAAACCTAAATGCCTAGGACCAATTTCAGTTGGAGCATCACCCCTTATGTTATCCTAGCATTGAATTGACAGTTTTTCTGTATTTCCATATTGCATATCAGCCACTTACAATTGTTTCAAGCTTTATAACAGAGGACTGCCTTTTTTATAGACCAAGGATGAAAGTCTCTTGTGAGTTAAGTCTGATAATGACATCACAATTTGTAAATTAAGCTATAGTATGATTACAGAGTGTAGACTAAATAAAAAGTGCTTTCCTATGGATTGAAGTTTGTATTTTCTTAAGCTTTGCATTCCAAAACGGGCTAGCATTCTTTATTTCCAATGGGCACATTAAGCTACTTCCCCAATATATATTTTTTGTGTTAAAAGTTATTCATACACAACTTGGTAAAACATACTAAATTTAATACATAATGGATTACATCCTGGGATTATCTTTTTCAACAATCTGTAAATTTACAATTAAAAATTGTGTATTATATTTTTTAGATTGATTTTGCTTATATTTGCATATACTCCTTGTCTAAATTGTCTATTTTTATACTATTAGTAGATGCCTTAATCTTTGTTATTATCCTATCTAATATTTATTTTTATTTTGTAATGTGGAAAGAAACTGGAGCATTTTAATGATACCCATGCTTCAAGTGACTCTATGGCTTAAGCTTTTTTTTGAAAAATGAAATGCTATAAAAACAAAATATGATCTGTGCTTTGAGGTACATTTGCCAGTTTTGTGTTTGCTGGCAGTAATATCTGTGGCCTGTTAGCTCAGTTGGTTAGAGCATGGTGCTAATAACGCCAAGGTCACGGGTTCGATCCCCGTATGGGCCATTTGCTTTTCTTGATGGACAAGAATGGAATAAGCTCATCGTGGAGTGCTTGAATACTTGAAAACATCATAGACACATATATCACAAAATCTCTTCAAATACATATCAGAATCCAGTGGGAGTGTCATCCTTTGGCTGATGAAGATTTTTCTCTACATGGCTCAGTGACTTTTGTCTCAAATCAAGCAATATGGCATAACTAAGATATGCAAGGGCAAATTAATCAGTTATTATAATGCTGCTCAAACATATAGGGCACTAGGTGTTACTAGAAGAAGTAGAAGATATGTGCTCCCCTCTCATTAGTGCACACTGAAGTAAAAAAAAATGGAGAATTTCTAAAGACCAGAGCACAAGTAATGGATCTCTGCATTCTTATTGCATCTTTTCTTATTTCCAAATATTTGACATACTTCTGATTTTATAAGTTTAAAAATGAGTTTAAACAAAGGACACCACTGAAGATGATGGAATTTATATGAATTTTAAATGAAGATTTGCAATACTCATACATTGAATGAAAATGGAGCTTTGAACAAAAGGAAAATAAACAATGTTAGCTCCCACGAGATATGAACTCAGATTACTAGATTCAAAGTCCAGGGAGCTAACAATTACACCATGGAACCCTCACCTGAGCAATGGCATCTACTGAAGTGCGCTCATCTTTTAAATGCAAAGAAAAGAAATTCAATACTTTATATATATTATTTCAAGTTTCTAATAAGCTCAGGGATGCAATAGGTATTATGTAGAATATTTGTCCAAACCCAATGATAATATATAAAAAGTAACCTATTTTTTAAAGGAGAAGATAGATACTAGAAACCTAAATGCCTAGGACCAATTTCAGTTGGAGCATCACCCCTTATGTTATCCTAGCATTGAATTGACAGTTTTTCTGTATTTCCATATTTGCATATCAGCCACTTACAATTGTTTCAAGCTTTATAACAGAGGACTGCCTTTTTTATAGACCAAGGATGAAAGTCTCTTGTGAGTTAAGTCTGATAATGACATCACAATTTGTAAATTAAGCTATAGTATGATTACAGAGTGTAGACTGAATAAAAAGTGCTTTCCTATGGATTGAAGTTTGTATTTTCTTAAGCTTTGCATTCCAAAATGGGCTAGCATTCTTTATTTCCAATGGGCACATTAAGCTACTTCCCCAATATATATTTTTTTGTGTTAAAAGTTATTCATACACAACTTGGTAAAACATACTAAATTTAATACATAATGGATTACATCCTGGGATTATCTTTTTCAACAATCTGTAAATTTACAATTAAAAATTGTGTATTAGATTTTTTAGATTGATTTTGCTTAGATTTGCATATACTCCTTGTCTAAATTGTCTATTTTTATACTATTAGTAGATGCCTTAATCTTTGTTATTATCCTATCTAATATTTATTTTTATTTTGTAATGTGGAAAGAAACTGGAGCATTTTTATGATACCCATGCTTCAAGTGACTCTATGGCTTAAGCTTTTTTTTGAAAAATGAAATGCTATAAAAACAAAATATGATCTGTGCTTTGAGGTACATTTGCCAGTTTTGTGTTTGCTTGCAGTAACATCTGTGGCCGGTTAGCTCAGTTGGTTAGAGCGTGGTGCTAATAACACCAAGGTCACGGGTTCGATCGTTGCTTTTCTTGATGGACAAGAATGGAATAAGCTCATCGGTGGAGTGCATGATTACTTGAAAACATCATAGACACATATATCACAAAATCTCTTCAAATATATATCAGAAGCCAGTGGGAGTGTCATCCTTTGGCTGATGAAGATTTTTCTCTACATGGCTCAGTGACTTTTGTCTCAAATCAAGCAATATGGCATAACTAAGATATGCAAGGGCAAATTAATTAGTTATTATATTGCTGCTCAAACATAGAGGGCACTAGGTGTTACTAGAAGAAGAAGAAGATATGTGCTCCCCTCTCATTAGTGCACACTGAAGTAAAAAAAAATGGAGAATTTCTAAAGACCAGAGCACAAGTAATGGATCTCTGCATTCTTATTGCATCTTTTATTATTTCCAAATATTTGACATACTTCTGATTTGATAAGTTTAAAAATGAGTTTAAACAAAGGACACCACTGAAGATGATGGAATTTATATGAATTTTAAATGAAGATTTGCAATACTCATACATTGAATGAAACTGGAGCTTTGAACAAAAGGAAAATAAACAATGTTAGCTCCCACGAGATATGAATTCAGATTACTAGATTCAAAGTCCAGGGTGCTAACAATTACACCATGGAACCCTCACCTGAGCAATGGCATCTACTGAAGTGCGCTCATCTTTTAAATGCAAAGAAAAGAAATTCAATACTTTATATTATTTCAAGTTTCTAATAAGCTCAGGGATGCAATAGGTATTATGTAGAATATTTGTCCAAAACCAATGATAATATATAAAAAGTAACCTATTTTTTAAAGGAGAAGATAGATACTAGAAACCTAAATGCCTAGGACCAATTTCAGTTGGAGCATCACCCCTTATGTTATCCTAGCATTGAATTGACAGTTTTGCTGTATTTCCATATTTGCATATCAGCCACTTACAATTGTTTCAAGCTTTATAACAGAGGACTGCCTTTTTTATAGACCAAGGATGAAAGTCTCTTGTTAGTTAAGTCTGATAATGACATCACAATTTGTAAATTAAGCTATAGTATGATTACAGAGTGTAGACTGAATAAAAAGTGCTTTCCTATGGATTGAAGTTTGTATTTTCTTAAGCTTTGCATTCCAAAATGGGCTAGCATTCTTTATTTCCAATGGGCACATTAAGCTACTTCCCCAATATATATTTTTTTGTGTTAAAAGTTATTCATACACAACTTGGTAAAACATACTAAATTTAATACATAATGGATTACATCCTGGGATTATCTTTTTCAACAATCTGTAAATTTACAATTAAAAATTGTGTATTAGATTTTTTAGATTGATTTTGCTTAGATTTGCATATACTCCTTGTCTAAATTGTCTATTTTTATACTATTAGTAGATGCCTTAATCTTTGTTATTATCCTATCTAATATTTATTTTTATTTTGTAATGTGGAAAGAAACTGGAGCATTTTTATGATACCCATGCTTCAAGTGACTCTATGGCTTAAGCTTTTTTTTGAAAAATGAAATGCTATAAAAACAAAATATGATCTGTGCTTTGAGGTACATTTGCCAGTTTTGTGTTTGCTTGCAGTAACATCTGTGGCCGGGTAGCTCAGTTGGTTAGAGCGTGGTGCTAATAACGCCAAGGTCACGGGTTAGATCCCTGTATGGGCCATTTGCTTTTCTTGATGGACAAGAATGGAATATGCTCATCGGTGGAGTGCATGAATACTTGAAAACATCATAGACACATATATCACAAAATCTCTTCAAATACATATCAGAAGCCAGTGGGAGTGTCATCCTTTGGCTGATGAAGATTTTTCTCTACATGGCTCAGTGACTTTTGTCTCAAATCAAGCAATATGTCATAACTAAGATATGCAAGGGCAAATTAATTAGTTATTATATTGCTGCTTAAACATAGAGGGCACTAGGTGTTACTAGAAGAAGAAGATATGTGCTCCCCTCTCATTAGTGCACACTGAAGTAAAAAAAAATGGAGAATTTCTAAAGACCAGAGCACAAGTAATGGATCTCTGCATTCTTATTGCATCTTTTCTTATTTCCAAATATTTGACATACTTCTGATTTGATAAGTTTAAAAATGAGTTTAAACAAAGGACACCACTGAAGATGATGGAATTTATATGAATTTTAAATGAAGATTTGCAATACTCATACATTGAATGAAACTGGAGCTTTGAACAAAAGGAAAATAAACAATGTTAGCTCCCACGAGATATGAATTCAGATTACTAGATTCAAAGTCCAGGGTGCTAACAATTACACCATGGAACCCTCACCTGAGCAATGGCATCTACTGAAGTGCGCTCATCTTTTAAATGCAAAGAAAAGAAATTCAATACTTTATATATATTATTTCCAGTTTCTAATAAGCTCAGGGATGCAATAGGTATTATGTAGAATATTTGTCCAAACCCAATGATAATATATAAAAAGTAACCTATTTTTTAAAGGAGAAGATAGATACTAGAAACCTAAATGCCTAGGACCAATTTCAGTTGGAGCATCACCCCTTATGTTATCCTAGCATTGAATTGACAGTTTTTCTGTATTTCCATATTTGCATATCAGCCACTTACAATTGTTTCAAGCTTTATAACAGAGGACTGCCTTTTTTATAGACCAAGGATGAAAGTCTCTTGTGAGTTAAGTCTGATAATGACATCACAATTTGTAAATTAAGCTATAGTATGATTACAGAGTGTAGACTGAATAAAAAGTGCTTTCCTATGGATTGAAGTTTGTATTTTCTTAAGCTTTGCATTCCAAAATGGGCTAGCATTCTTTATTTCCAATGGGCACATTAAGCTACTTCCCCAATATATATTTTTTTGTGTTAAAAATTACTCATACACAACTTGGTAAAACATACTAAATTTAATACATAATGGAATACATCCTGGGATTATCTTTTTCAACAATCTGTAAATTTACAATTAAAAATTGTGTATTAGATTTTTTAGATTGATTTTGCTTAGATTTGCATATACTCCTTGTCTAAATTGTCTATTTTTATACTATTAGTAGATGCCTTAATCTTTGTTATTATCCTATCTAATATTTATTTTTATTTTGTAATGTGGAAAGAAACTGGAGCATTTTTATGATACCCATGCTTCAAGTGACTCTATGGCTTAAGCTTTTTTTTGAAAAATGAAATGCTATAAAAACAAAATATGATCTGTGCTTTGAGGTACATTTGCCAGTTTTGTGTTTGCTTGCAGTAACATCTGTGGCCGGTTAGCTCAGTTGGTTAGAGTGTGGTGCTAATAACGCCAAGGTCACGGGTTAGATCCCCGTATGGGCCATTTGCTTTTCTTGATGGACAAGAATGGAATAAGCTCATCGGTGGAGTGCATGAATACTTGAAAACATCATAGACACATATATCACAAAATCTCTTCAAATACATATCAGAAGCCAGTGGGAGTGTCATCCTTTGGCTGATGAAGATTTTTCTCTACATGGCTCAGTGACTTTTGTCTCAAATCAAGCAATATGGCATAACTAAGATATGCAAGGGCAAATTAATTAGTTATTAAATTGCTGCTCAAACATAGAGGGCACTAGGTGTTACTAGAAGAAGAAGAAGATATGTGCTCCCCTCTCATTAGTGCACACTGAAGTAAAAAAAATGGAGAATTTCTAAAGACCAGAGCACAAGTAATGGATCTCTGCATTCTTATTGCATCTTTTCTTATTTCCAAATATTTGACATACTTCTGATTTGATAAGTTTAAAAATGAGTTTAAACAAAGGACACCACTGAAGATGATGGAATTTATATGAATTTTAAATGAAGATTTGCAATACTCATACATTGAATGAAAATGGAGCTTTGAACAAAAGGAAAATAAACAATGTTAGCTCCCACGAGATATGAACTCAGATTACTAGATTCAAAGTCCAGGATGCTAACAATTACACCATGGAACCCTCACCTGAGCAATGGCATCTACTGAAGTGCGCTCATCTTTTAAATGCAAAGAAAAGAAATTCAATACTTTATATATATTATTTCAAGTTTCTAATAAGCTCAGGGATGCAATAGGTATTATGTAGAATATTTGTCCAAACCCAATGATAATATATAAAAAGTAACCTATTTTTTAAAGGAGAAGATAGATACTAGAAACCTAAATGCCTAGGACCAATTTCAGTTGGAGCATCACCCCTTATGTTATCCTAGCATTGAATTGACAGTTTTTCTGTATTTCCATATTTGCATATCAGCCACTTACAATTGTTTCAAGCTTTATAACAGAGGACTGCCTTTTTTATAGACCAAGGATGAAAGTCTCTTGTGAGTTAAGTCTGATAATGACATCACAATTTGTAAATTAAGCTATAGTATGATTACAGAGTGTAGACTGAATAAAAAGTGCTTTCCTATGGATTGAAGTTTGTATCTTCTTAAGCTTTGCATTCCAAAATGGGCTAGCATTCTTTATTTCCAATGGGCACATTAAGCTACTTCCCCAATATATATTTTTTTGTGTTAAAAGTTAATCATACACAACTTGGTAAAACATACTAAATTTAAAACATAATGGATTACATCCTGGGATTATCTTTTTCAACAATCTGTAAATTTACAATTAAAAATTGTGTATTAGATTTTTTAGATTGATTTTGCTTAGATTTGCATATACTCCTTGTCTAAATTGTCTATTTTTATACTATTAGTAGATGCCTTAATCTTTGTTATTATCCTATCTAATATTTATGGTTATGGTTGGTTAGAGCGTGGTGCTAATAACGCCAAGGTCACGGGTTCGATCCCTGTATGGGCCATTTGCTTTTCTTGATGGACAAGAATGGAATAAGCTCATCGGTGGAGTGCATGAATACTTGAAAACATCATAGACACATATATCACAAAATCTCTTCAAATACATATCAGAAGCCAGTGGGAGTGTCATCCTTTGGCTGATGAAGATTTTTCTCTACATGGCTCAGTGACTTTTGTCTCAAATCAAGCAATATGTCATAACTAAGATATGCAAGGGCAAATTAATTAGTTATTATATTGCTGCTCAAACATAGAGGGCACTAGGTGTTACTAGAAGAAGAAGAAGATATGTGCTCCCCTCTCATTAGTGCACACTGAAGTAAAAAAAAATGGAGAATTTCTAAAGACAAGAGCACAAGTAATGGATCTCTGCATTCTTATTGCATCTTTTCTTATTTCCAAATATTTGACATACTTCTGATTTGATAAGTTTAAAAATGAGTTTAAACAAAGGACACCACTGAAGATGATGGAATTTATATGAATTTTAAATGAAGATTTGCAATACTCATACATTGAATGAAACTGGAGCTTTGAACAAAAGGAAAATAAACAATGTTAGCTCCCACGAGGTATGAATTCAGATTACTAGATTCAAAGTCCAGGGTGCTAACAATTACACCATGGAACCCTCACCTGAGCAATGGCATCTACTGAAGTGCGCTCATCTTTTAAATGCAAAGAAAAGAAATTCAATACTTTATATATATTATTTCAAGTTTCTAATAAGCTCAGGGATGCAATAGGTATTATGTAGAATATTTGTCCAAACCCAATGATAATATATAAAAAGTAACCTATTTTTTAAAGGAGAAGATAGATACTAGAAACCTAAATGCCTAGGACCAATTTCAGTTGGAGCATCACCCCTTATGTTATCCTAGCATTGAATTGACAGTTTTTCTGTATTTCCATATCAGCCACTTACAATTGTTTCAAGCTTTATAACAGAGGACTGCCTTTTTTATAGACCAAGGATGAAAGTCTCTTGTGAGTTAAGTCTGATAATGACATCACAATTTGTAAATTAAGCTATAGTATGATTACAGAGTGTAGACTGAATAAAAAGTGCTTTCCTATGGATTGAAGTTTGTATTTTCTTAAGCTTTGCATTCCAAAATGGGCTAGCATTCTTTATTTCCAATGGGCACATTAAGCTACTTCCCCAATATATATTTTTTTGTGTTAAAAGTTATTCATACACAACTTGGTAAAACATACTAAATTTAATACATAATGGATTACATCCTGGGATTATCTTTTTCAACAATCTGTAAATTTACAATTAAAAATTGTGTATTAGATTTTTTAGATTGATTTTGCTTAGATTTGCATATACTCCTTGTCTAAATTGTCTATTTTTATACTATTAGTAGATGCCTTAATCTTTGTTATTATCCTATCTAATATTTATTTTTATTTTGTAATGTGGAAAGAAACTGGAGCATTTTTATGATACCCATGCTTCAAGTGACTCTATGGCTTAAACTTTTTTTTGAAAAATGAAATGCTATAAAAACAAAATATGATCTGTGCTTTGAGGTACATTTGCCAGTTTTGTGTTTGCTTGCAGTAACATCTGTGGCCAGGTAGCTCAGTTGGTTAGAGCGTGGTGCTAATAACGCCAAGGTCACGGGTTCGATCCCCGTATGGGCCATTTGCTTTTCTTGATGGACAAGAATGGAATAAGCTCATCGGTGGAGTGCATGAATACTTGAAAACATCATAGACACATATATCACAAAATCTCTTCAAATACATATCAGAAGCCAGTGGGAGTGTCATCCTTTGGCTGATGAAGATTTTTCTCTACATGGCTCAGTGACTTTTGTCTCAAATCAAGCAATATGGCATAACTAAGATATGCAAGGGCAAATTAAATAGTTATTATATTGCTGCTCAAACATAGAGGGCACTAGGTGTTACTAGAAGAAGAAGAAGATATGTGCTCCCCTCTCATTAGTGCACACTGAAGTAAAAAAAAATGGAGAATTTCTAAAGACCAGAGCACAAGTAATGGATCTCTGCATTCTTATTGCATCTTTTCTTATTTCCAAATATTTGACATACTTCTGATTTGATAAGTTTAAAAATGAGTTTAAACAAAGGACACCACTGAAGATGATGGAATTTATATGAATTTTAAATGAAGATTTGCAATACTCATACATTGAATGAAACTGGAGCTTTGAACAAAAGGAAAATAAACAATGTTAGCTCCCACGAGATATGAATTCAGATTACTAGATTCAAAGTCCAGGGTGCTAACAATTACACCATGGAACCCTCACCTGAGCAATGGCATCTACTGAAGTGCGCTCATCTTTTAAATGCAAAGAAAAGAAATTCAATACTTTATATATATTATTTCAAGTTTCTAATAAGCTCAGGGATGCAATAGGTATTATGTAGAATATTTGTCCAAACCCAATGATAATATATAAAAAGTAACCTATTTTTTAAAGGAGAAGATAGATACTAGAAACCTAAATGCCTAGGACCAATTTCAGTTGGAGCATTACCCCTTATGTTATCCTAGCATTGAATTGACAGTTTTTCTGTATTTCCATATTTGCATATCAGCCACTTACAATTGTTTCAAGCTTTATAACAGAGGACTGCCTTTTTTATAGACCAAGGGTGAAAGTCTCTTGTGAGTTAAGTCTGATAATGACATCACAATTTGTAAATTAAGCTATAGTATGATTACAGAGTGTAGACTGAATAAAAAGTGCTTTCCTATGGATTGAAGTTTGTATTTTCTTAAGCTTTGCATTCCAAAATGGGCTAGCATTCTTTATTTCCAATGGGCACATTAAGCTACTTCCCCAATATATATTTTTTTGTGTTAAAAGTTATTCATACACAACTTGGTAAAACATACTAAATTTAATACATAATGGATTACATCCTGGGATTATCTTTTTCAACAATCTGTAAATTTACAATTAAAAATTGTGTATTAGATTTTTTAGATTGATTTTGCTTAGATTTGCATATACTCCTTGTCTAAATTGTCTATTTTTATACTATTAGTAGATGCCTTAATCTTTGTTATTATCCTATCTAATATTTATTTTTATTTTGTAATGTGGAAAGAAACTGGAGCATTTTTATGATACCCATGCTTCAAGTGACTCTATGGCTTAAGCTTTTTTTTTGAAAAATGAAATGCTATAAAAACAAAATATGATCTGTGCTTTGAGGTACATTTGCCAGTTTTGTGTTTGCTTGCAGTAACATCTGTGGCCGGTTAGCTCAGTTGGTTAGAGCGTGGTGCTAATAACGCCAAGGTCACGGGTTCGATCCCCGTATGGGCCATTTGCTTTTCTTGATGGACAAGAATGGAATAAGCTCATCGGTGGAGTGCATGAATACTTGAAAACATCATAGACACATATATCACAAAATCTCTTCAAATACATATCAGAAGCCAGTGGGATTGTCATCCTTTGGCTGATGAAGATTTTTCTCTACATGGCTCAGTGACTTTTGTCCCAAATCAAGCAATATGGCATAACTAAGATATGCAAGGGCAAATTAAATAGTTATTATATTGCTGCTCAAACATAGAGGGCACTAGGTGTTACTAGAAGAAGAAGAAGATATGTGCTCCCCTCTCATTAGTGCACACTGAAGTAAAAAAAAATGGAGAATTTCTAAAGACCAGAGCACAAGTAATGGATCTCTGCATTCTTATTGCATCTTTTCTTATTTCCAAATATTTGACATACTTCTGATTTGATAAGTTTAAAAATGAGTTTAAACAAAGGACACCACTGAAGATGATGGAATTTATATGAATTTTAAATGAAGATTTGCAATACTCATACATTGAATGAAACTGGAGCTTTGAACAAAAGGAAAATAAACAATGTTAGCTCCCACGAGATATGAATTCAGATTACTAGATTCAAAGTCCAGGGTGCTAACAATTACACCATGGAACCCTCACCTGAGCAATGGCATCTACTGAAGTGCGCTCATCTTTTAAATGCAAAGAAAAGAAATTCAATACTTTATATATATTATTTCAAGTTTCTAATAAGCTCAGGGATGCAATAGGTATTATGTAGAATATTTGTCCAAACCCAATGATAATATATAAAAAGTAACCTATTTTTTAAAGGAGAAGATAGATACTAGAAACCTAAATGCCTAGGACCAATTTCAGTTGGAGCATCACCCCTTATGTTATCCTAGCATTGAATTGACAGTTTTTCTGTATTTCCATATTTGCATATCAGCCACTTACAATTGTTTCAAGCTTTATAACAGAGGACTGCCTTTTTTATAGACCAAGGGTGAAAGTCTCTTGTGAGTTAAGTCTGATAATGACATCACAATTTGTAAATTAAGCTATAGTATGATTACAGAGTGTAGACTGAATAAAAAGTGCTTTCCTATGGATTGAAGTTTGTATTTTCTTAAGCTTTGCATTCCAAAATGGGCTAGCATTCTTTATTTCCAATGGGCACATTAAGCTACTTCCCCAATATATATTTTTTTGTGTTAAAAGTTATTCATACACAACTTGGTAAAACATACTAAATTTAATACATAATGGATTACATCCTGGGATTATCTTTTTCAACAATCTGTAAATTTACAATTAAAAATTGTGTATTAGATTTTTTAGATTGATTTTGCTTAGATTTGCATATACTCCTTGTCTAAATTGTCTATTTTTATACTATTAGTAGATGCCTTAATCTTTGTTATTATCCTATCTAATATTTATTTTTATTTTGTAATGTGGAAAGAAACTGGAGCATTTTTATGATACCCATGCTTCAAGTGACTCTATGGCTTAAGCTTTTTTTTTTAAAAATGAAATGCTATAAAAACAAAATATGATCTGTGCTTTGAGGTACATTTGCCAGTTTTGTGTTTGCTTGCAGTAACATCTGTGGCCGGTTAGCTCAGTTGGTTAGAGCGTGGTGCTAATAACGCCAAGGTCACGGGTTCGATCCCGTATGGGCCATTTGCTTTTCTTGATGGACAAGAATGGAATAAGCTCATCGGTGGAGTGCATGAATACTTGAAAACATCATAGACACATATATCACAAAATCTCTTCAAATACATATCAGAAGCCAGTGGGATTGTCATCCTTTGGCTGATGAAGATTTTTCTCTACATGGCTCAGTGACTTTTGTCCCAAATCAAGCAATATGGCATAACTAAGATATGCAAGGGCAAATTAAATAGTTATTATATTGCTGCTCAAACATAGAGGGCACTAGGTGTTACTAGAAGAAGAAGAAGATATGTGCTCCCCTCTCATTAGTGCACACTGAAGTAAAAAAAAATGGAGAATTTCTAAAGACCAGAGCACAAGTAATGGATCTCTGCATTCTTATTGCATCTTTTATTATTTCCAAATATTTGACATACTTCTGATTTGATAAGTTTAAAAATGAGTTTAAACAAAGGACACCACTGAAGATGATGGAATTTATATGAATTTTAAATGAAGATTTGCAATACTCATACATTGAATGAAACTGGAGCTTTGAACAAAAGGAAAATAAACAATGTTAGCTCCCACGAGATATGAATTCAGATTACTAGATTCAAAGTCCAGGGTGCTAACAATTACACCATGGAACCCTCACCTGAGCAATGGCATCTACTGAAGTGCGCTCATCTTTTAAATGCAAAGAAAAGAAATTCAATACTTTATATATATTATTTCAAGTTTCTAATAAGCTCAGGGATGCAATAGGTATTATGTAGAATATTTGTCCAAACCCAATGATAATATATAAAAAGTAACCTATTTTTTAAAGGAGAAGATAGATACTAGAAACCTAAATGCCTAGGACCAATTTCAGTTGGAGCATCACCCCTTATGTTATCCTAGCATTGAATTGACAGTTTTTCTGTATTTCCATATCAGCCACTTACAATTGTTTCAAGCTTTATAACAGAGGACTGCCTTTTTTATAGACCAAGGATGAAAGTCTCTTGTGAGTTAAGTCTGATAATGACATCACAATTTGTAAATTAAGCTATAGTATGATTACAGAGTGTAGACTGAATAAAAAGTGCTTTCCTATGGATTGAAGTTTGTATTTTCTTAAGCTTTGCATTCCAAAATGGGCTAGCATTCTTTATTTCCAATGGGCACATTAAGCTACTTCCCCAATATATATTTTTTTGTGTTAAAAGTTATTCATACACAACTTGGTAAAACATACTAAATTTAATACATAATGGATTACATCCTGGGATTATCTTTTTCAACAATCTGTAAATTTACAATTAAAAATTGTGTATTAGATTTTTTAGATTGATTTTGCTTAGATTTGCATATACTCCTTGTCTAAATTGTCTATTTTTATACTATTAGTAGATGCCTTAATCTTTGTTATTATCCTATCTAATATTTATTTTTATTTTGTAATGTGGAAAGAAACTGGAGCATTTTTATGATACCCATGCTTCAAGTGACTCTATGGCTTAAGCTTTTTTTTGAAAAATGAAATGCTATAAAAACAAAATATGATCTGTGCTTTGAGGTACATTTGCCAGTTTTGTGTTTGCTTGCAGTAACATCTGTGGCCAGGTAGCTCAGTTGGTTAGAGCGTGGTGCTAATAACGCCAAGGTCACGGGTTCGATCCCCGTATGGGCCGTTTGCTTTTCTTGATGGACAAGAATGGAATAAGCTCATCAGTGGAGTGCATGAATACTTGAAAACATCATAGACACATATATCACAAAATCTCTTCAAATACATATCAGAAGCCAGTGGGAGTGTCATCCTTTGGCTGATGAAGATTTTTCTCTACATGGCTCAGTGACTTTTGTCTCAAATCAAGCAATATGGCATAACTAAGATATGCAAGGGCAAATTAAATAGTTATTATATTGCTGCTCAAACATAGAGGGCACTAGGTGTTACTAGAAGAAGAAGAAGATATGTGCTCCCCTCTCATTAGTGCACACTGAAGTAAAAAAAAAATGGAGAATTTCTAAAGACCAGAGCACAAGTAATGGATCTCTGCATTCTTATTGCATCTTTTCTTATTTCCAAATATTTGACATACTTCTGATTTGATAAGTTTAAAAATGAGTTTAAACAAAGGACACCACTGAAGATGATGGAATTTATATGAATTTTAAATGAAGATTTGCAATACTCATACATTGAATGAAACTGGAGCTTTGAACAAAAGGAAAATAAACAATGTTAGCTCCCACGAGATATGAATTCAGATTACTAGATTCAAAGTCCAGGGTGCTAACAATTACACCATGGAACCCTCACCTGAGCAATGGCATCTACTGAAGTGCGCTCATCTTTTAAATGCAAAGAAAAGAAATTCAATACTTTATATATATTATTTCAAGTTTCTAATAAGCTCAGGGATGCAATAGGTATTATGTAGAATATTTGTCCAAACCCAATGATAATATATAAAAAGTAACCTATTTTTTAAAGGAGAAGATAGATACTAGAAACCTAAATGCCTAGGACCAATTTCAGTTGGAGCATCACCCCTTATGTTATCCTAGCATTGAATTGACAGTTTTTCTGTATTTCCATATTTGCATATCAGCCACTTACAATTGTTTCAAGCTTTATAACAGAGGACTGCCTTTTTTATAGACCAAGGATGAAAGTCTCTTGTGAGTTAAGTCTGATAATGACATCACAATTTGTAAATTAAGCTATAGTATGATTACAGAGTGTAGACTGAATAAAAAGTGCTTTCCTATGGATTGAAGTTTGTATTTTCTTAAGCTTTGCATTCCAAAATGGGCTAGCATTCTTTATTTCCAATGGGCACATTAAGCTACTTCCCCAATATATATTTTTTTGTGTTAAAAGTTATTCATACACAACTTGGTAAAACATACTAAATTTAATACATAATGGATTACATCCTGGGATTATCTTTTTCAACAATCTGTAAATTTACAATTAAAAATTGTGTATTAGATTTTTTAGATTGATTTTGCTTAGATTTGCATATACTCCTTGTCTAAATTGTCTATTTTTATACTATTAGTAGATGCCTTAATCTTTGTTATTATCCTATCTAATATTTATTTTTATTTTGTAATGTGGAAAGAAACTGGAGCATTTTTATGATACCCATGCTTCAAGTGACTCTATGGCTTAAGCTTTTTTTTTAAAAAATGAAATGCTATAAAAACAAAATATGATCTGTGCTTTGAGGTACATTTGCCAGTTTTGTGTTTGCTTGCAGTAACATCTGTGGCCGGTTAGCTCAGTTGGTTAGAGCGTGGTGCTAATAACACCAAGGTCACGGGTTCGATCCCCGTATGGGCCATTTGCTTTTCTTGATGGACAAGAATGGAATAAGCTCATCGGTGGAGTGCATGAATACTTGAAAACATCATAGACACATATATCACAAAATCTCTTCAAATACATATCAGAAGCCAGTGGGATTGTCATCCTTTGGCTGATGAAGATTTTTCTCTACATGGCTCAGTGACTTTTGTCCCAAATCAAGCAATATGGCATAACTAAGATATGCAAGGGCAAATTAAATAGTTATTATATTGCTGCTCAAACATAGAGGGCACTAGGTGTTACTAGAAGAAGAAGAAGATATGTGCTCCCCTCTCATTAGTGCACACTGAAGTAAAAAAAAAATGGAGAATTTCTAAAGACCAGAGCACAAGTAATGGATCTCTGCATTCTTATTGCATCTTTTCTTATTTCCAAATATTTGACATACTTCTGATTTGATAAGTTTAAAAATGAGTTTAAACAAAGGACACCACTGAAGATGATGGAATTTATATGAATTTTAAATGAAGATTTGCAATACTCATACATTGAATGAAACTGGAGCTTTGAACAAAAGGAAAATAAACAATGTTAGCTCCCACGAGATATGAATTCAGATTACTAGATTCAAAGTCCAGGGTGCTAACAATTACACCATGGAACCCTCACCTGAGCAATGGCATCTACTGAAGTGCGCTCATCTTTTAAATGCAAAGAAAAGAAATTCAATACTTTATATATATTATTTCAAGTTTCTAATAAGCTCAGGGATGCAATAGGTATTATGTAGAATATTTGTCCAAACCCAATGATAATATATAAAAAGTAACCTATTTTTTAAAGGAGAAGATAGATACTAGAAACCTAAATGCCTAGGACCAATTTCAGTTGGAGCATCACCCCTTATGTTATCCTAGCATTGAATTGACAGTTTTTCTGTATTTCCATATCAGCCACTTACAATTGTTTCAAGCTTTATAACAGAGGACTGCCTTTTTTATAGACCAAGGATGAAAGTCTCTTGTGAGTTAAGTCTGATAATGACATCACAATTTGTAAATTAAGCTATAGTATGATTACAGAGTGTAGACTGAATAAAAAGTGCTTTCCTATGGATTGAAGTTTGTATTTTCTTAAGCTTTGCATTCCAAAATGGGCTAGCATTCTTTATTTCCAATGGGCACATTAAGCTACTTCCCCAATATATATTTTTTTGTGTTAAAAGTTATTCATACACAACTTGGTAAAACATACTAAATTTAATACATAATGGATTACATCCTGGGATTATCTTTTTCAACAATCTGTAAATTTACAATTAAAAATTGTGTATTAGATTTTTTAGATTGATTTTGCTTAGATTTGCATATACTCCTTGTCTAAATTGTCTATTTTTATACTATTAGTAGATGCCTTAATCTTTGTTATTATCCTATCTAATATTTATTTTTATTTTGTAATGTGGAAAGAAACTGGAGCATTTTTATGATACCCATGCTTCAAGTGACTCTATGGCTTAAGCTTTTTTTTGAAAAATGAAATGCTATAAAAACAAAATATGATCTGTGCTTTGAGGTACATTTGCCAGTTTTGTGTTTGCTTGCAGTAACATCTGTGGCCGGGTAGCTCAGTTGGTTAGAGCGTGGTGCTAATAACGCCAAGGTCACGGGTTCGATCCCCCTATGGGCCGTTTGCATTTCTTGATGGACAAGAATGGAATAAGCTCATCGGTGGAGTGCATGAATACTTGAAAACTATATATCACAAAATCTCTTCAAATACATATCAGAAGCCAGTGGGAGTGTCATCCTTTGGCTGATGAAGATTTTTCTCTACATGGCTCAGTGACTTTTGTCTCATATCAAGCAATATGGCATAACTAAGATATGCAAGGGCAAATTAAATAGTTATTATATTGCTGCTCAAACATAGAGGGCACTAGGTGTTACTAGAAGAAGAAGAAGATATGTGCTCCCCTCTCATTAGTGCACACTGAAGTAAAAAAAATGGAGAATTTCTAAAGACCAGAGCACAAGTAATGGATCTCTGCATTCTTATTGCATCTTTTCTTATTTCCAAATATTTGACATACTTCTGATTTGATAAGTTTAAAAATGAGTTTAAACAAAGGACACCACTGAAGATGATGGAATTTATATGAATTTTAAATGAAGATTTGCAATACTCATACATTGAATGAAACTGGAGCTTTGAACAAAAGGAAAATAAACAATGTTAGCTCCCACGAGATATGAATTCAGATTACTAGATTCAAAGTCCAGGGTGCTAACAATTACACCATGGAACCCTCACCTGAGCAATGGCATCTACTGAAGTGCGCTCATCTTTTAAATGCAAAGAAAAGAAATTCAATACTTTATATATATTATTTCAAGTTTCTAATAAGCTCAGGGATGCAATAGGTATTATGTAGAATATTTGTCCAAACCCAATGATAATATATAAAAAGTAACCTATTTTTTAAAGGAGAAGATAGATACTAGAAACCTAAATGCCTAGGACCAATTTCAGTTGGAGCATCACCCCTTATGTTATCCTAGCATTGAATTGACAGTTTTTCTGTATATCCATATTTGCATATCAGCCACTTACAATTGTTTCAAGCTTTATAACAGAGGACTGCCTTTTTTATAGACCAAGGATGAAAGTCTCTTGTGAGTTAAGTCTGATAATGACATCACAATTTGTAAATTAAGCTATAGTATGATTACAGAGTGTAGACTGAATAAAAAGTGCTTTCCTATGGATTGAAGTTTGTATTTTCTTAAGCTTTGCATTCCAAAATGGGCTAGCATTCTTTATTTCCAATGGGCACATTAAGCTACTTCCCCAATATATATTTTTTTGTGTTAAAAGTTATTCATACACAACTTGGTAAAACATACTAAATTTAATACATAATGGATTACATCCTGGGATTATCTTTTTCAACAATCTGTAAATTTACAATTAAAAATTGTGTATTAGATTTTTTAGATTGATTTTGCTTAGATTTGCATATACTCCTTGTCTAAATTGTCTATTTTTATACTATTAGTAGATGCCTTAATCTTTGTTATTATCCTATCTAATATTTATTTTTATTTTGTAATGTGGAAAGAAACTGGAGCATTTTTATGATACCCATGCTTCAAGTGACTCTATGGCTTAAGCTTTTTTTTTGAAAAATGAAATGCTATAAAAACAAAATATGATCTGTGCTTTGAGGTACATTTGCCAGTTTTGTGTTTGCTTGCAGTAACATCTGTGGCCGGTTAGCTCAGTTGGTTAGAGCGTGGTGCTAATAACGCCAAGGTCACGGGTTCGATCCCCGTATTGGCCATTTGCTTTTCTTGATGGACAAGAATGGAATAAGCTCATCGGTGGAGTGCATGAATACTTGAAAACATCATAGACACATATATCACAAAATCTCTTCAAATACATATCAGAAGCCAGTGGGATTGTCATCCTTTGGCTGATGAAGATTTTTCTCTACATGGCTCAGTGACTTTTGTCTCAAATCAAGCAATATGGCATAACTAAGATATGCAAGGGCAAATTAATTAGTTATTATATTGCTGCTCAAACATAGAGGGCACTAGGTGTTACTAGAAGAAGAAGAAGATATGTGCTCCCCTCTCATTAGTGCACACTGAAGTATAAAAAAATGGAGAATTTCTAAAGACCAGAGCACAAGTAATGGATCTCTGCATTCTTATTGCATCTTTTCTTATTTCCAAATATTTGACATACTTCTGATTTGATAAGTTTAAAAATGAGTTTAAACAAAGGACACCACTGAAGATGATGGAATTTATATGAATTTTAAATGAAGATTTGCAATACTCATACATTGAATGAAAATGGAGCTTTGAACAAAAGGAAAATAAACAATGTTAGCTCCCACGAGATATGAACTCAGATTACTAGATTCAAAGTCCAGGATGCTAACAATTACACCATGGAACCCTCACCTGAGCAATAACATCTACTGAAGTGCGCTCATCTTTTAAATGCAAAGAAAAGAAATTCAATACTTTATATATATTATTTCAAGTTTCTAATAAGCTCAGGGATGCAATAGGTATTATGTAGAATATTTGTCCAAACCCAATGATAATATATAAAAAGTAACCTATTTTTTAAAGGAGAAGATAGATACTAGAAACCTAAATGCCTAGGACCAATTTCAGTTGGAGCATCACTCCTTATGTTATCCTAGCATTGAATTGACAGTTTTTCTGTATTTCCATATTTGCATATCAGCCACTTACAATTGTTTCAAGCTTTATAACAGAGGACTGCCTTTTTTATAGACCAAGGATGAAAGTCTCTTGTGAGTTAAGTCTGATAATGACATCACAATTTGTAAATTAAGCTATAGTATGATTACAGAGTGTAGACTGAATAAAAAGTGCTTTCCTATGGATTGAAGTTTGTATTTTCTTAAGCTTTGCATTCCAAAATGGGCTAGCATTCTTTATTTCCAATGGGCACATTAAGCTACTTCCCCAATATATATTTTTTTGTGTTAAAAGTTATTCATACACAACTTGGTAAAACATACTAAATTTAATACATAATGGATTACATCCTGGGATTATCTTTTTCAACAATCTGTAAATTTACAATTAAAAATTGTGTATTAGATTTTTTAGATTGATTTTGCTTAGATTTGCATATACTCCTTGTCTAAATTGTCTATTTTTATACTATTAGTAGATGCCTTAATCTTTGTTATTATCCTATCTAATATTTATTTTTATTTTGTAATGTGGAAAGAAACTGGAGCATTTTTATGATACCCATGCTTCAAGTGACTCTATGGCTTAAGCTTTTTTTTGAAAAATGAAATGCTATAAAAACAAAATATGATCTGTGCTTTGAGGTACATTTGACAGTTTTGTGTTTGCTGGCAGTAATATCTGTGGCCTGTTAGCTCAGTTGGTTAGAGCGTGGTGCTAATAACGCCAAGGTCACGGGTTCGATCCCCGTATGGGCCATTTGCTTTTCTTGATGGACAAGAATGGAATAAGCTCATCGTGGAGTGCTTAAATACTTGAAAACATCATAGACACATATATCACAAAATCTCTTCAAATACATACGGTATCAGAATCCAGTGGGAGTGTCATCCTTTGGCTGATGAAGATTTTTCTCTACATGGCTCAGTGACTTTTGTCTCAAATCAAGCAATATGGCATAACTAAGATATGCAAGGGCAAATTAATAAGTTATTATAATGCTGCTCAAACATATAGGGCACTAGGTGTTACTAGAAGAAGTAGAAGATATGTGCTCCCCTCTCAGTAGTACACACTGAAGTAAAAAAAAATGGAGAATTTCTAAAGACCAGAGCACAAGTAATGGATCTCTGCATTCTTATTGCATCTTTTCTTATTTCCAAATATTTGACATACTTCTGATTTTATAAGTTTAAAAATGAGTTTAAACAAAGGACACCACTGAAGATGATGGAATTTATATGAATTTTAAATGAAGATTTGCAATACTCATACATTGAATGAAAATGGAGCTTTGAACAAAAGGAAAATAAACAATGTTAGCTCCCACGAGATATGAACTCAGATTACTAGATTCAAAGTCCAGGGTGCTAACAATTACACCATGGAACCCTCACCTGAGCAATGGCATCTACTGATGTGCGCTCATCTTTTAAATGCAAAGAAAAGAAATTCAATACTTTATATATATTATTTCAAGTTTCTAATAAGCTCAGGAATGCAATAGGTATTATGTAGAATATTTGTCCAAACCCAATGATAATATATAAAAAGTAACCTATTTTTTAAAGGAGAAGATAGATACTAGAAACCTAAATGCCTAGGACCAATTTCAGTTGGAGCATCACCCCTTATGTTATCCTAGCATTGAATTGACAGTTTTTCTGTATTTCCATATTTGCATATCAGCCACTTACAATTGTTTCAAGCTTTATAACAGAGGACTGCCTTTTTTATAGACCAAGGATGAAAGTCTCTTGTGAGTTAAGTCTGATAATGACATCACAATTTGTAAATTAAGCTATAGTATGATTACAGAGTGTAGACTGAATAAAAAGTGCTTTCCTATGGATTGAAGTTTGTATTTTCTTAAGCTTTGCATTCCAAAATGGGCTAGCATTCTTTATTTCCAATGGGCACATTAAGCTACTTCCCCAATATATATTTTTTTGTGTTAAAAGTTATTCATACACAACTTGGTAAAACATACTAAATTTAATACATAATGGATTACATCCTGGGATTATCTTTTTCAACAATCTGTAAATTTACAATTAAAAATTGTGTATTAGATTTTTTAGATTGATTTTGCTTAGATTTGCATATACTCCTTGTCTAAATTGTCTATTTTTATACTATTAGTAGATGCCTTAATCTTTGTTATTATCCTATCTAATATTTATTTTTATTTTGTAATGTGGAAAGAAACTGGAGCATTTTTATGATACCCATGCTTCAAGTGACTCTATGGCTTAAGCTTTTTTTTTGAAAAATGAAATGCTATAAAAACAAAATATGATCTGTGCTTTGAGGTACATTTGCCAGTTTTGTGTTTGCTTGCAATAACATCTGTGGCCGGTTAGCTCAGTTGGTTAGAGCGTGGTGCTAATAACGCCAAGGTCACGGGTTCGATCCCCGTATGGGCCATTTGCTTTTCTTGATGGACAAGAATGGAATAAGCTCATCGGTGGAGTGCATGAATACTTGAAAACATCATAGACACATATATCACAAAATCTCTTCAAATACATATCAGAAGCCAGTGGGATTGTCATCCTTTGGCTGATGAAGATTTTTCTCTACATGGCTCAGTGACTTTTGTCTCAAATCAAGCAATATGGCATAACTAAGATATGCAAGGGCAAATTAATTAGTTATTATATTGCTGCTCAAACATAGAGGGCACTAGGTGTTACTAGAAGAAGAAGATATGTGCTCCCCTCTCATTAGTGCACACTGAAGTAAAAAAAAATGGAGAATTTCTAAAGACCAGAGCACAAGTAAAGGATCTCTGCATTCTTATTGCATCTTTTCTTATTTCCAAATATTTGACATACTTCTGATTAGATAAGTTTAAAAATGAGTTTAAACAAAGGACACCACTGAAGATGATGGAATTTATATGAATTTTAAATGAAGATATGCAATACTCATACATTGAATGAAACTGGAGCTTTGAACAAAAGGAAAATAAACAATGTTAGCTCCCACGAGATATGAATTCAGATTACTAGATTCAAAGTCCAGGGTGCTAACAATTACACCATGGAACCCTCACCTGAGCAATGGCATCTACTGAAGTGCGCTCATCTTTTAAATGCAAAGAAAATAAATTCAATACTTTATATATATTATTTCAAGTTTCTAATAAGCTCAGGGATGCAATAGGTATTATGTAGAATATTTGTCCAAACCCAATGATAATATATAAAAAGTAACCTATTTTTTAAAGGAGAAGATAGATACTAGAAACCTAAATGCCTAGGACCAATTTCAGTTGGAGCATCACCCCTTATGTTATCCTAGCATTGAATTGACAGTTTTTCTGTATTTCCATATTTGCATATCAGCCACTTACAATTGTTTCAAGCTTTATAACAGAGGACTGCCTTTTTTATAGACCAAGGATGAAAGTCTCTTGTGAGTTAAGTCTGATAATGACATCACAATTTGTAAATTAAGCTATAGTATGATTACAGAGTGTAGACTGAATAAAAAGTGCTTTCCTATGGATTGAAGTTTGTATTTTCTTAAGCTTTGCATTCCAAAATGGGCTAGCATTCTTTATTTCCAATGGGCACATTAAGCTACTTCCCCAATATATATTTTTTTGTGTTAAAAGTTATTCATACACAACTTGGTAAAACATACTAAATTTAATACATAATGGATTACATCCTGGGATTATCTTTTTCAACAATCTGTAAATTTACAATTAAAAATTGTGTATTAGATTTTTTAGATTGATTTTGCTTAGATTTGCATATACTCCTTGTCTAAATTGTCTATTTTTATACTATTAGTAGATGCCTTAATCTTTGTTATTATCCTATCTAATATTTATTTTTATTTTGTAATGTGGAAAGAAACTGGAGCATTTTTATGATACCCATGCTTCAAGTGACTCTATGGCTTAAGCTTTTTTTTGAAAAATGAAATGCTATAAAAACAAAATATGATCTGTGCTTTGAGGTACATTTGACAGTTTTGTGTTTGCTGGCAGTAATATCTGTTGCCTGTTAGCTCAGTTGGTTAGAGCGTGGTGCTAATAACGCCAAGGTCACGGGTTCGATCCCCGTATGGGCCATTTGCTTTTCTTGATGGACAAGAATGGAATAAGCTCATCGTGGAGTGCTTAAATACTTGAAAACATCATAGACACATATATCACAAAATCTCTTCAAATACATACGGTATCAGAATCCAGTGGGAGTGTCATCCTTTGGCTGATGAAGATTTTTCTCTACATGGCTCAGTGACTTTTGTCTCAAATCAAGCAATATGGCATAACTAAGATATGCAAGGGCAAATTAATAAGTTATTATAATGCTGCTCAAACATATAGGGCACTAGGTGTTACTAGAAGAAGTAGAAGATATGTGCTCCCCTCTCAGTAGTACACACTGAAGTAAAAAAAAATGGAGAATTTCTAAAGACCAGAGCACAAGTAATGGATCTCTGCATTCTTATTGCATCTTTTCTTATTTCCAAATATTTGACATACTTCTGATTTTATAAGTTTAAAAATGAGTTTAAACAAAGGACACCACTGAAGATGATGGAATTTATATGAATTTTAAATGAAGATTTGCAATACTCATACATTGAATGAAAATGGAGCTTTGAACAAAAGGAAAATAAACAATGTTAGCTCCCACGAGATATGTACTCAGATTACTAGATTCAAAGTCCAGGGTGCTAACAATTACACCATGGAACCCTCACCTGAGCAATGGCATCTACTGAAGTGCGCTTATCTTTTAAATGCAAAGAAAAGAAATTCAATACTTTATATATATTATTTCAAGTTTCTAATAAGCTCAGGGATGCAATAGGTATTATGTAGAATATTTGTCCAAACCCAATGATAATATATAAAAAGTAACCTATTTTTTAAAGGAGAAGATAGATACTAGAAACCTAAATGCCTAGGACCAATTTCAGTTGGAGCATCACCCCTTATGTTATCCTAGCATTGAATTGACAGTTTTTCTGTATTTCCATATTTGCATATCAGCCACTTACAATTGTTTCAAGCTTTATAACAGAGGACTGCCTTTTTTATAGACCAAGGATGAAAGTCTCTTGTGAGTTAAGTCTGATAATGACATCACAATTTGTAAATTAAGCTATAGTATGATTACAGAGTGTAGACTGAATAAAAAGTGCTTTCCTATGGATTGAAGTTTGTATTTTCTTAAGCTTTGCATTCCAAAATGGGCTAGCATTCTTTATTTCCAATGGGCACATTAAGCTACTTCCCCAATATATATTTTTTTGTGTTAAAAGTTATTCATACACAACTTGGTAAAACATACTAAATTTAATACATAATGGATTACATCCTGGGATTATCTTTTTCAACAATCTGTAAATTTACAATTAAAAATTGTGTATTAGATTTTTTAGATTGATTTTGCTTAGATTTGCATATACTCCTTGTCTAAATTGTCTATTTTTATACTATTAGTAGATGCCTTAATCTTTGTTATTATCCTATCTAATATTTATTTTTATTTTGTAATGTGGAAAGAAACTGGAGCATTTTTATGATACCCATGCTTCAAGTGACTCTATGGCTTAAGCTTTTTTTTTGAAAAATGAAATGCTATAAAAACAAAATATGATCTGTGCTTTGAGGTACATTTGCCAGTTTTGTGTTTGCTTGCAGTAACATCTGTGGCCGGTTAGCTCAGTTGGTTAGAGCGTGGTGCTAATAACGCCAAGGTCACGGGTTCGATCCCCGTATGGGCCATTTGCTTTTCTTGATGGACAAGAATGGAATAAGCTCATCGTGGAGTGCTTAAATACTTGAAAGCATCATAGACACATATATCACAAAATCTCTTCAAATACATATCAGAAGCCAGTGGGAGTGTCATCCTTTGGCTGATGAAGATTTTTCTCTACATGGCTCAGTGACTTTTGTCTCAAATCAAGCAATATGGCATAACTAAGATATGCAAGGGCAAATTAATTAGTTATTATATTGCTGCTCAAACATAGAGGGCACTAGGTGTTACTAGAAGAAGAAGAAGATATGTGCTCCCCTCTCATTAGTGCACACTGAAGTAAAAAAAAATGGAGAATTTCTAAAGACCAAAGCACAAGTAATGGATCTCTGCATTCTTATTGCATCTTTTCTTATTTCCAAATATTTGACATACTTCTGATTTGATAAGTTTAAAAATGAGTTTAAACAAAGGACACCACTGAAGATGATGGAATTTATATGAATTTTAAATGAAGATTTGCAATACTCATACATTGAATGAAACTGGAGCTTTGATCAAAAGGAAAATAAACAATGTTAGCTCCCACGAGATATGAATTCAGATTACTAGATTCAAAGTCCAGGGTGCTAACAATTACACCATGGAACCCTCACCTGAGCAATGGCATCTACTGAAGTGCGCTCATCTTTTAAATGCAAAGAAAAGAAATTCAATACTTTATATTATTTCAAGTTTCTAATAAGCTCAGGGATGCAATAGGTATTATGTAGAATATTTGTCCAAACCCAATGATAATATATAAAAAGTAACCTATTTTTTAAAGGAGAAGATAGATACTAGAAACCTAAATGCCTAGGACCAATTTCAGTTGGAGCATCACCCCTTATGTTATCCTAGCATTGAATTGACAGTTTTTCTGTATTTCCATATTTGCATATCAGCCACTTACAATTGTTTCAAGCTTTATAACAGAGGACTGCCTTTTTTATAGACCAAGGATGAAAGTCTCTTGTGAGTTAAGTCTGATAATGACATCACAATTTGTAAATTAAGCTATAGTATGATTACAGAGTGTAGACTGAATAAAAAGTGCTTTCCTATGGATTGAAGTTTGTATTTTCTTAAGCTTTGCATTCCAAAATGGGCTAGCATTCTTTATTTCCAATGGGCACATTAAGCTACTTCCCCAATATATATTTTTTTGTGTTAAAAGTTATTCATACACAACTTGGTAAAACATACTAAATTTAATACATAATGGTTTACATCCTGGGATTATCTTTTTCAAAATCAATCTGTAAATTTACAATTAAAAATTGTGTATTAGATTTTTTAGATTGATTTTGCTTAGATTTGCATATACTCCTTGTCTAAATTGTCTATTTTTATACTATTAGTAGATGCCTTAATCTTTGTTATTATCCTATCTAATATTTATTTTTATTTTGTAATGTGGAAAGAAACTGGAGCATTTTTATGATACCCATGCTTCAAGTGACTCTATGGCTTAAGCTTTTTTTTGAAAAATGAAATGCTATAAAAACAAAATATGATCTGTGCTTTGAGGTACATTTGCCAGTTTTGTGTTTGCTTGCAGTAACATCTGTGGCCGGGTAGCTCAGTTGGTTAGAGCGTGGTGCTAATAACGCCAAGGTCACGGGTTTGATCCCCGTATGGGCCATTTGCTTTTCTTGATGGACAAGAATGGAATAAGCTCATCGGTGGAGTGCATGAGTACTTGAAAACATCATAGACACATATATCACAAAATCTCTTCAAATACATATCAGAAGCCAGTGGGAGTGTCATCCTTTGGCTGATGAAGATTTTTCTCTACATGGCTCAGTGACTTTTGTCTCAAATCAAGCAATATGGCATAACTAAGATATGCAAGGGCAAATTAATTAGTTATTATATTGCTGCTCAAACATAGAGGGCACTAGGTGTTACTAGAAGAAGAAGAAGATATGTGCTCCCCTCTCATTAGTGCACACTGAAGTAAAAAAAAATGGAGAATTTCTAAAGACCAAAGCACAAGTAATGGATCTCTGCATTCTTATTGCATCTTTTCTTATTTCCAAATATTTGACATACTTCTGATTTGATAAGTTTAAAAATGAGTTTAAACAAAGGACACCACTGAAGATGATGGAATTTATATGAATTTTAAATGAAGATTTGCAATACTCATACATTGAATGAAACTGGAGCTTTGATCAAAAGGAAAATAAACAATGTTAGCTCCCACGAGATATGAATTCAGATTACTAGATTCAAAGTCCAGGGTGCTAACAATTACACCATGGAACCCTCACCTGAGCAATGGCATCTACTGAAGTGCGCTCATCTTTTAAATGCAAAGAAAAGAAATTCAATACTTTATATTATTTCAAGTTTCTAATAAGCTCAGGGATGCAATAGGTATTATGTAGAATATTTGTCCAAACCCAATGATAATATATAAAAAGTAACCTATTTTTTAAAGGAGAAGATAGATACTAGAAACCTAAATGCCTAGGACCAATTTCAGTTGGAGCATCACCCCTTATGTTATCCTAGCATTGAATTGACAGTTTTTCTGTATTTCCATATTTGCATATCAGCCACTTACAATTGTTTCAAGCTTTATAACAGAGGACTGCCTTTTTTATAGACCAAGGATGAAAGTCTCTTGTGAGTTAAGTCTGATAATGACATCACAATTTGTAAATTAAGCTATAGTATGATTACAGAGTGTAGACTGAATAAAAAGTGCTTTCCTATGGATTGAAGTTTGTATTTTCTTAAGCTTTGCATTCCAAAATGGGCTAGCATTCTTTATTTCCAATGGGCACATTAAGCTACTTCCCCAATATATATTTTTTTGTGTTAAAAGTTATTCATACACAACTTGGTAAAACATACTAAATTTAATACATAATGGATTACATCCTGGGATTATCTTTTTCAACAATCTGTAAATTTACAATGAAAAATTGTGTATTAGATTTTTTAGATTGATTTTGCTTAGATTTGCATATACTCCTTGTCTAAATTGTCTATTTTTATACTATTAGTAGATGCCTTAATCTTTGTTATTATCCTATCTAATATTTATTTTTATTTTGTAATGTGGAAAGAAACTGGAGCATTTTTATGATACCCATGCTTCAAGTGACTCTATGGCTTAAGCTTTTTTTTGAAAAATGAAATGCTATAAAAACAAAATATGATCTGTGCTTTGAGGTACACTTGACAGTTTTGTGTTTGCTTGCAGTAACATCTGTGGCCGGGTAGCTCAGTTGGTTAGAGCGTGGTGCTAATAACGCCAAGGTCATGGGTTCGATCCCTGTATGGGCCATTTGCTTTTATTGATGGACAAGAATGGAATAAGCTCATCGGTGGAGTGCATGAATACTTGAAAACATCATAGACACATATATCACAAAATCTCTTCAAATACATATCAGAAGCCAGTGGGAGTGTCATCCTTTGGCTGATGAAGATTTTTCTCTACATGGCTCAGTGACTTTTGTCTCAAATCAAGCAATATGGCATAACTAAGATATGCAAGGGCAAATTAATTAGTTATTATATTGCTGCTCAAACATAGAGGGCACTAGGTGTTACTAGAAGAAGAAGAAGATATGTGCTCCCCTTTCATTAGTGCACACTGAAGTAAAAAAAAATGGAGAATTTCTAAAGACCAGAGCACAAGTAATGGATCTCTGCATTCTTATTGCATCTTTTCTTATTTCCAAATATTTGACATACTTCTGATTTGATAAGTTTAAAAATGAGTTTAAACAAAGGACACCACTGAAGATGATGGAATTTCTATGAATTTTAAATGAAGATTTGCAATACTCATACATTGAATGAAACTGGAGCTTTAAACAAAAGGAAAATAAACAATGTTAGCTCCCACGAGATATGAATTCAGATTACTAGATTCAAAGTCCAGGGTGCTAACAATTACACCATGGAACCCTCACCTGAGCAATGGCATCTACTGAAGTGCGCTCATCTTTTAAATGCAAAGAAAAGAAATTCAATACTTTATATATATTATTTCAAGTTTCTAATAAGCTCAGGGATGCAATAGGTATTATGTAGAATATTTGTCCAAACCCAATGATAATATATAAAAAGTAACCTATTTTTTAAAGGAGAAGATAGATACTAGAAACCTAAATGCCTAGGACCAATTTCAGTTGGAGCATCACCCCTTATGTTATCCTAGCATTGAATTGACAGTTTTTCTGTATTTCCATATTTGCATATCAGCCACTTACAATTGTTTCAAGCTTTATAACAGAGGACTGCCTTTTTTATAGACCAAGGATGAAAGTCTCTTGTGAGTTAAGTCTGATAATGACATCACAATTTGTAAATTAAGCTATAGTATGATTACAGAGTGTAGACCGAATAAAAAGTGCTTTCCTATGGATTGAAGTTTGTATTTTCTTAAGCTTTGCATTCCAAAATGGGCTAGCATTCTTTATTTCCAATGGGCACATTAAGCTACTTCCCCAATATATATTTTTTTGTGTTAAAAGTTATTCATACACAACTTGGTAAAACATACTAAATTTAATACATAATGGATTACATCCTGGGATTATCTTTTTCAACAATCTGTAAATTTACAATTAAAAATTGTGTATTAGATTTTTTAGATTGATTTTGCTTAGATTTGCATATACTCCTTGTCTAAATTGTCTATTTTTATACTATTAGTAGATGCCTTAATCTTTGTTATTATCCTATCTAATATTTATTTTTATTTTGTAATGTGGAAAGAAACTGGAGCATTTTTATGATACCCATGCTTCAAGTGACTCTATGGCTTAAGCTTTTTTTTGAAAAATGAAATGCTATAAAAACAAAATATGATCTGTGCTTTGAGGTACACTTGCCAGTTTTGTGTTTGCTTGCAGTAACATCTGTGGCCGGGTAGCTCAGTTGGTTAGAGCGTGGTGCTAATAACGCCAAGGTCACGGGTTCGATCCCTGTATGGGCCATTTGCTTTTCTTGATGGACAAGAATGGAATAAGCTCATCGGTGGAGTGCATGAATACTTGAAAACATCATAGACACATATATCACAAAATCTCTTCAAATACATATCAGAAGCCAGTGGGAGTGTCATCCTTTGGCTGATGAAGATTTTTCTCTACATGGCTCAGTGACTTTTGTCTCAAATCAAGCAATATGGCATAACTAAGATATGCAAGGGCAAATTAATTAGTTATTATATTGCTGCTCAAACATAGAGGGCACTAGGTGTTACTAGAAGAAGAAGAAGATATGTGCTCCCCTCTCATTAGTGCACACTGAAGTAAAAAAAAATGGAGAATTTCTAAAGACCAGAGCACAAGTAATGGATCTCTGCATTCTTATTGCATCTTTTCTTATTTCCAAATATTTGACATACTTCTGATTTGATAAGTTTAAAAATGAGTTTAAACAAAGGACACCACTGAAGATGATGGAATTTATATGAATTTTAAATGAAGATTTGCAATACTCATACATTGAATGAAACTGGAGCTTTAAACAAAAGGAAAATAAACAATGTTAGCTCCCACGAGATATGAATTCAGATTACTAGATTCAAAGTCCAGGGTGCTAACAATTACACCATGGAACCCTCACCTGAGCAATGGCATCTACTAAAGTGCGCTCATCTTTTAAATGCAAAGAAAAGAAATTCAATACTTTATATTATTTCAAGTTTCTAATAAGCTCAGGGATGCAATAGGTATTATGTAGAATATTTGTCCAAACCCAATGATAATATATAAAAAGTAACCTATTTTTTAAAGGAGAAGATAGATACTAGAAACCTAAATGCCTAGGACCAATTTCAGTTGGAGCATCACCCCTTATGTTATCCTAGCATTGAATTGACAGTTTTTCTGTATTTCCATATTTGCATATCAGCCACTTACAATTGTTTCAAGCTTTATAACAGAGGACTGCCTTTTTTATAGACCAAGGATGAAAGTCTCTTGTGAGTTAAGTCTGATAATGACATCACAATTTGTAAATTAAGCTATAGTATGATTACAGAGTGTAGACTGAATAAAAAGTGCTTTCCTATGGATTGAAGTTTGTATTTTCTTAAGCTTTGCATTCCAAAATGGGCTAGCATTCTTTATTTCCAATGGGCACATTAAGCTACTTCCCCAATATATATTTTTTTGTGTTAAAAGTTATTCATACACAACTTGGTAAAACATACTAAATTTAATACATAATGGATTACATCCTGGGATTATCTTTTTCAACAATCTGTAAATTTACAATTAAAAATTGTGTATTAGATTTTTTAGATTGATTTTGCTTAGATTTGCATATACTCCTTGTCTAAATTGTCTATTTTTATACTATTAGTAGATGCCTTAATCTTTGTTATTATCCTATCTAATATTTATTTTTATTTTGTAATGTGGAAAGAAACTGGAGCATTTTTATGATACCCATGCTTCAAGTGACTCTATGGCTTAAGCTTTTTTTTGAAAAATGAAATGCTATAAAAACAAAATATGATCTGTGCTTTGAGGTACATTTGCCAGTTTTGTGTTTGCTTGCAGTAACATCTGTGGCCGGTTAGTTCAGTTGGTTAGAGCGTGGTGCTAATAACGCCAAGGTCACGGGTTCGATTCCCGTATGGGCCATTTGCTTTTCTTGATGGACAAGAATGGAATAAGCTCATCGGTGGAGTGCATGAATACTTGAAAACATCATAGACACATATATCACAAAATCTCTTCAAATACATATCAGAAGCCAGTGGGAGTGTCATCCTTTGGCTGATGAAGATTTTTCTCTACATGGCTCAGTGACTTTTGTCTCAAATCAAGCAATATGGCATAACTAAGATATGCAAGGGCAAATTAATTAGTTATTATATTGCTGCTCAAACATAGAGGGCACTAGGTGTTACTAGAAGAAGAAGAAGATATGTGCTCCCCTCTCATTAGTGCACACTGAAGTAAAAAAAAATGGAGAATTTCTAAAGACCAGAGCACAAGTAATGGATCTCTGCATTCTTATTGCATCTTTTCTTATTTCCAAATATTTGACATACTTCTGATTTGATAAGTTTAAAAATGAGTTTAAACAAAGGACACCACTGAAGATGATGGAATTTATATGAATTTTAAATGAAGATTTGCAATACTCATACATTGAATGAAACTGGAGCTTTAAAAAAAAAGAAAATAAACAATGTTAGCTCCCACGAGATATGAATTCAGATTACTAGATTCAAAGTCCAGGGTGCTAACAATTACACCATGGAACCCTCACCTGAGCAATGGCATCTACTGAAGTGCGCTCATCTTTTAAATGCAAAGAAAAGAAATTCAATACTTTATATATATTATTTCAAGTTTCTAATAAGCTCAGGGATGCAATAGGTATTATGTAGAATATTTGTCCAAACCCAATGATAATATATAAAAAGTAACCTATTTTTTAAAGGAGAAGATAGATTCTAGAAACCTAAATGCCTAGGACCAATTTCAGTTGGAGCATCACCCCTTATGTTATCCTAGCATTGAATTGACAGTTTTTCTGTATTTCCATATTTGCATATCAGCCACTTACAATTGTTTCAAGCTTTATAACAGAGGACTGCCTTTTTTATAGACCAAGGATGAAAGTCTCTTGTGAGTTAAGTCTGATAATGACATCACAATTTGTAAATTAAGCTATAGTATGATTACAGAGTGTAGACTGAATAAAAAGTGCTTTCCTATGGATTGAAGTTTGTATTTTCTTAAGCTTTGCATTCCAAAATGGGCTAGCATTCTTTATTTCCAATGGGCACATTAGGCTACTTCCCCAATATATATTTTTTTGTGTTAAAAGTTATTCATACACAACTTGGTAAAACATACTAAATTTAATACATAATGGATTACATCCTGGGATTATCTTTTTCAACAATCTGTAAATTTACAATTAAAAATTGTGTATTAGATTTTTTAGATTGATTTTGCTTAGATTTGCTTATACTCCTTGTCTAAATTGTCTATTTTTATACTATTAGTAGATGCCTTAATCTTTGTTATTATCCTATCTAATATTTATTTTTATTTTGTAATGTGGAAAGAAACTGGAGCATTTTTATGATACCCATGCTTCAAGTGACTCTATGGCTTAAGCTTTTTTTTGAAAAATTAAATGCTATAAAAACAAAATATGATCTGTGCTTTGAGGTACATTTGCCAGTTTTGTGTTTGCTTGCAGTAACATCTGTGGCCGGTTAGCTCAGTTGGTTAGAGCGTGGTGCTAATAATGCCAAGGTCACGGGTTCGATTCCCGTACGGGCCATTTGCTTTTCTTGATGGACAAGAATGGAATAAGCTCATCGGTGGAGTGCATGAATACTTGAAAACATCATAGACACATATATCACAAAATCTCTTCAAATACATATCAGAAGCCAGTGGGAGTGTCATCCTTTGGCTGATGAAGATTTTTCTCTACATGGCTCAGTGACTTTTGTCTCAAATCAAGCAATATGGCATAACTAAGATATGCAAGGGCAAATTAATTAGTTATTATATTGCTGCTCAAACATAGAGGGCACTAGGTGTTACTAGAAGAAGAAGAAGATATGTGCTCCCCTCTCATTAGTGCACACTGAAGTAAAAAAAAATGGAGAATTTCTAAAGACCAGAGCACAAGTAATGGATCTCTGCATTCTTATTGCATCTTTTCTTATTTCCAAATATTTGACATACTTCTGATTTGATAAGTTTAAAAATAAGTTTAAACAAAGGACACCACTGAAGATGATGGAATTTATATGAATTTTAAATGAAGATTTGCAATACTCATACATTGAATGAAACTGGAGCTTTGAACAAAAGGAAAATAAACAATGTTAGCTCCCACGAGATATGAATTCAGATTACTAGATTCAAAGTCCAGGGTGCTAACAATTACACCATGGAACCCTCACCTGAGCAATGGCATCTACTGAAGTGCGCTCATCTTTTAAATGCAAAGAAAAGAAATTCAATACTTTATATATATTATTTCAAGTTTCTAATAAGCTCAGGGATGCAATAGGTATTATGTAGAATATTTGTCCAAACCCAATGATAATATATAAAAAGTAACCTATTTTTTAAAGGAGAAGATAGATACTAGAAACCTAAATGCCTAGGACCAATTTCAGTTGGAGCATCACTCCTTATGTTATCCTAGCATTGAATTGACAGTTTTTCTGTATTTCCATATTTGCATATCAGCCACTTACAATTGTTTCAAGCTTTATAACAGAGGACTGCCTTTTTTATAGACCAAGGATGAAAGTCTCTTGTGAGTTAAGTCTGATAATGACATCACAATTTGTAAATTAAGCTATAGTATGATTACAGAGTGTAGACTGAATAAAAAGTGCTTTCCTATGGATTGAAGTTTGTATTTTCTTAAGCTTTGCATTCCAAAATGGGCTAGCATTCTTTATTTCCAATGGGCACATTAAGCTACTTCCCCAATATATATTTTTTTGTGTTAAAAGTTATTCATACACAACTTGGTAAAACATACTAAATTTAATACATAATGGATTACATCCTGGGATTATCTTTTTCAACAATCTGTAAATTTACAATTAAAAATTGTGTATTAGATTTTTTAGATTGATTTTGCTTAGATTTGCATATACTCCTTGTCTAAATTGTCTATTTTTATACTATTAGTAGATGCCTTAATCTTTGTTATTATCCTATCTAATATTTATTTTTATTTTGTAATGTGGAAAGAAACTGGAGCATTTTTATGATACCCATGCTTCAAGTGACTCTATGGCTTAAGCTTTTTTTTGAAAAATGAAATGCTATAAAAACAAAATATGATCTGTGCTTTGAGGTACACTTGCCAGTTTTGTGTTTGCTTGCAGTAACATCTGTGGCCGGGTAGCTCAGTTGGTTAGAGCGTGGTGCTAATAACGCCAAGGTCATGGGTTCGATCCCTGTATGGGCCATTTGCTTTTCTTGATGGACAAGAATGGAATAAACTCATCGGTGGAGTGCATGAATACTTGAAAACATCATAGACACATATATCACAAAATCTCTTCAAATACATATCAGAAGCCAGTGGGAGTGTCATCCTTTGGCTGATGAAGATTTTTCTCTACATGGCTCAGTGACTTTTGTCTCAAATCAAGCAATATGGCATAACTAAGATATGCAAGGGCAAATTAATTAGTTATTATATTGCTGCTCAAACATAGAGGGCACTAGGTGTTACTAGAAGAAGAAGAAGATATGTGCTCCCCTCTCATTAGTGCACACTGAAGTAAAAAAAAAAATGGAGAATTTCTAAAGACCAGAGCACAAGTAATGGATCTCTGCATTCTTATTGCATCTTTTCTTATTTCCAAATATTTGACATACTTCTGATTTGATAAGTTTAAAAATGAGTTTAAACAAAGGACACCACTGAAGATGATGGAATTTATATGAATTTTAAATGAAGATTTGCAATACTCATACATTGAATGAAACTAGAGCTTTGAACAAAAGGAAAATAAACAATGTTAGCTCCCACGAGATATGAATTCAGATTACTAGATTCAAAGTCCAGGGTGCTAACAATTACACCATGGAACCCTCACCTGAGCAATGACATCTACTGAAGTGCGCTCATCTTTTAAATGCAAAGAAATGAAATTCAATACTTTATATATATTATTTCAAGTTTCTAATAAGCTCAGGGATGCAATAGGTATTATGTAGAATATTTGTCCAAACCCAATGATAATATATAAAAAGTAACCTATTTTTTAAAGGAGAAGATAGATACTAGAAACCTAAATGCCTAGGACCAATTTCAGTTGGAGCATCACCCCTTATGTTATCCTAGCATTGAATTGACAGTTTTTCTGTATTTCCATATTTGCATATCAGCCACTTACAATTGTTTCAAGCTTTATAACAGAGGACTGCCTTTTTTATAGACCAAGGATGAAAGTCTCTTGTGAGTTAAGTCTGATAATGACATCACAATTTGTAAATTAAGCTATAGTATGATTACAGAGTGTAGACTGAATAAAAAGTGCTTTCCTATGGATTGAAGTTTGTATTTTCTTAAGCTTTGCATTCCAAAATGGGCTAGCATTCTTTATTTCCAATGGGCACATTAAGCTACTTCCCCAATATATATTTTTTTGTGTTAAAAGTTATTCATACACAACTTGGTAAAACATACTAAATTTAATACATAATGGATTACATCCTGGGATTATCTTTTTCAACAATCTGTAAATTTACAATTAAAAATTGTGTATAAGATTTTTTAGATTGATTTTGCTTAGATTTGCATATGTCCTTGTATAAATTGTCTATTTTTATACTATTAGTAGATGCCTTAATCTTTGTTATTATCCTATCTAATATTTATTTTTATTTTGTAATGTGGAAAGAAACTGGAGCATTTTTATGATACCCATGCTTCAAGTGACTCTATGGCTTAAGCTTTTTTTTGAAAAATGAAATGCTATAAAAACAAAATATGATCTGTGCTTTGAGGTACATTTGCCAGTTTTGTGTTTGCTTGCAGTAACATCTGTGGCCGGTTAGCTCAGTTGGTTAGAGCGTGGTGCTAATAACGCCAAGGTCACGGGTTCGATCCCCGTATGGGCCATTTGCTTTTCTTGATGGACAAGAATGGAATAAGCTCATCGGTGGAGTGCATGAATACTTGAAAACATCATAGACACATATATCACAAAATCTCTTCAAATACATATCAGAAGCCAGTGGGAGTGTCATCCTTTGGCTGATGAAGATTTTTCTCTACATGGCTCAGTGACTTTTGTCTCAAATCAAGCAATATGGCATAACTAAGATATGCAAGGGCAAATTAATTAGTTATTATATTGCTGCTCAAACATAGAGGGCACTAGGTGTTACTAGAAGAAGAAGAAGATATGTGCTCCCCTCTCATTAGTGCACACTGAAGTAAAAAAAAATGGAGAATTTCTAAAGACCAGAGCACAAGTAATGGATCTCTGCATTCTTATTGCATCTTTTCTTATTTCCAAATATTTGACATACTTCTGATTTGATAAGTTTAAAAATGAGTTTAAACAAAGGACACCACTGAAGATGATGGAATTTATATGAATTTTAAATGAAGATTTGCAATACTCATACATTGAATGAAACTGGAGCTTTGAACAAAAGGAAAATAAACAATGTTAGCTCCCACGAGATATGAATTCAGATTACTAGATTCAAAGTCCAGGGTGCTAACAATTACACCATGGAACCCTCACCTGAGCAATGGCATCTACTGAAGTGCGCTCATCTTTTAAATGCAAAGAAAAGAAATTCAATACTTTATATATATTATTTCAAGTTTCTAATAAGCTCAGGGATGCAATAGGTATTATGTAGAATATTTGTCCAAACCCAATGATAATATATAAAAAGTAACCTATTTTTTAAAGGAGAAGATAGATACTAGAAACCTAAATGCCTAGGACCAATTTCAGTTGGAGCATCACCCCTTATGTTATCCTAGCATTGAATTGACAGTTTTTCTGTATTTCCATATTTGCATATCAGCCACTTACAATTGTTTCAAGCTTTATAACAGAGGACTGCCTTTTTTATAGACCAAGGATGAAAGTCTCTTGTGAGTTAAGTCTGATAATGACATCACAATTTGTAAATTAAGCTATAGTATGATTACAGAGTGTAGACTGAATAAAAAGTGCTTTCCTATGGATTGAAGTTTGTATTTTCTTAAGCTTTGCATTCCAAAATGGGCTAGCATTCTTTATTTCCAATGGGCACATTAAGCTACTTCCCCAATATATATTTTTTTGTGTTAAAAGTTATTCATACACAACTTGGTAAAACATACTAAATTTAATACATAATGGATTACATCCTGGGATTATCTTTTTCAACAATCTGTAAATTTACAATTAAAAATTGTGTATTAGATTTTTTAGATTGATTTTGCTTAGATTTGCATATACTCCTTGTCTAAATTGTCTATTTTTATACTATTAGTAGATGCCTTAATCTTTGTTATTATCCTATCTAATATTTATTTTTATTTTGTAATGTGGAAAGAAACTGGAGCATTTTTATGATACCCATGCTTCAAGTGACTCTATGTCTTAAGCTTTTTTTTGAAAAATGAAATGCTATAAAAACAAAATATGATCTGTGCTTTGAGGTACATTTGCCAGTTTTGTGTTTGCTTGCAGTAACATCCGTGGCCGGTTAGCTCAGTTGGTTAGAGCGTGGTGCTAATAACGCCAAGGTCACGGGTTCGATCCCCGTATGGGCCATTTGCTTTTCTTGATTGACAAGAATGGAATAAGCTCATCGGTGGAGTGCATGAATACTTGAAAACATCATAGACACATATATCACAAAATCTCTTCAAATACATATCAGAAGCCAGTGGGAGTGTCATCCTTTGGCTGATGAAGATTTTTCTCTACATGGCTCAGTGACTTTTGTCTCAAATCAAGCAATATGGCATAACTAAGATATGCAAGGGCAAATTAATTAGTTATTATATTGCTGCTCAAACATAGAGGGCACTAGGTGTTACTAGAAGAAGAAGAAGATATGTGCTCCCCTCTCATTAGTGCACACTGAAGTAAAAAAAAATGGAGAATTTCTAAAGACCAGAGCACAAGTAATGGATCTCTGCATTCTTATTGCATCTTTTCTTATTTCCAAATATTTGACATACTTCTGATTTGATAAGTTTAAAAATGAGTTTAAACAAAGGACACCACTGAAGATGATGGAATTTATATGAATTTTAAATGAAGATTTGCAATACTCATACATTGAATGAAACTGGAGCTTTGAACAAAAGGAAAATAAACAATGTTAGCTCCCACGAGATATTAATTCAGATTACTAGATTCAAAGTCCAGGGTGCTAACAATTACACCATGGAACCCTCACCTGAGCAATGGCATCTACTGAAGTGCGCTCATCTTTTAAATGCAAAGAAAAGAAATTCAATACTTTATATTATTTCAAGTTTCTAATAAGCTCAGGGATGCAATAGGTATTATGTAGAATATTTGTCCAAACCCAATGATAATATATAAAAAGTAACCTATTTTTTAAAGGAGAAGATAGATACTAGAAACCTAAATGCCTAGGACCAATTTCAGTTGGAGCATCACCCCTTATGTTATCCTAGCATTGAATTGACAGTTTTTCTGTATTTCCATATTTGCATATCAGCCACTTACAATTGTTTCAAGCTTTATAACAGAGGACTGCCTTTTTTATAGACCAAGGATGAAAGTCTCTTGTGAATTAAGTCTGATAATGACATCACAATTTGTAAATTAAGCTATAGTATGATTACAGAGTGTAGACTGAATAAAAAGTGCTTTCCTATGGATTGAAGTTTGTATTTTCTTAAGCTTTGCATTCCAAAATGGGCTAGCATTCTTTATTTCCAATGGGCACATTAAGCTACTTCCCCAATATATATTTTTTTGTGTTAAAAGTTATTCATACACAACTTGGTAAAACATACTAAATTTAATACATAATGGATTACATCCTGGGATTATCTTTTTCAACAATCTGTAAATTTACAATTAAAAATTGTGTATTAGATTTTTTAGATTGATTTTGCTTAGATTTGCATATACTCCTTGTCTAAATTGTCTATTTTTATACTATTAGTAGATGCCTTAATCTTTGTTATTATCCTATCTAATATTTATTTTTATTTTGTAATGTGGAAAGAAACTGGAGCATTTTTATGATACCCATGCTTCAAGTGACTCTATGGCTTAAGCTTTTTTTTGAAAAATGAAATGCTATAAAAACAAAATATGATCTGTGCTTTGAGGTACATTTGCCAGTTTTGTGTTTGCTTGCAGTAACATCTGTGGCCGGTTAGTTCAGTTGGTTAGAGCGTGGTGCTAATAACGCCAAGGTCACGGGTTCGATTCCCGTATGGGCCATTTGCTTTTCTTGATGGACAAGAATGGAATAAGCTCATCGGTGGAGTGCATGAATACTTGAAAACATCATAGACACATATATCACAAAATCTCTTCAAATACATATCAGAAGCCAGTGGGAGTGTCATCCTTTGGCTGATGAAGATTTTTCTCTACATGGCTCAGTGACTTTTGTCTCAAATCAAGCAATATGGCATAACTAAGATATGCAAGGGCAAATTAATTAGTTATTATATTGCTGCTCAAACATAGAGGGCACTAGGTGTTACTAGAAGAAGAAGAAGATATGTGCTCCCCTCTCATTAGTGCACACTGAAGTAAAAAAAAATGGAGAATTTCTAAAGACCAGAGCACAAGTAATGGATCTCTGCATTCTTATTGCATCTTTTCTTATTTCCAAATATTTGACATACTTCTGATTTGATAAGTTTAAAAATGAGTTTAAACAAAGGACACCACTGAAGATGATGGAATTTATATGAATTTTAAATGAAGATTTGCAATACTCATACATTGAATGAAACTGGAGCTTTAAAAAAAAAGAAAATAAACAATGTTAGCTCCCACGAGATATGAATTCAGATTACTAGATTCAAAGTCCAGGGTGCTAACAATTACACCATGGAACCCTCACCTGAGCAATGGCATCTACTGAAGTGCGCTCATCTTTTAAATGCAAAGAAAAGAAATTCAATACTTTATATATATTATTTCAAGTTTCTAATAAGCTCAGGGATGCAATAGGTATTATGTAGAATATTTGTCCAAACCCAATGATAATATATAAAAAGTAACCTATTTTTTAAAGGAGAAGATAGATTCTAGAAACCTAAATGCCTAGGACCAATTTCAGTTGGAGCATCACCCCTTATGTTATCCTAGCATTGAATTGACAGTTTTTCTGTATTTCCATATTTGCATATCAGCCACTTACAATTGTTTCAAGCTTTATAACAGAGGACTGCCTTTTTTATAGACCAAGGATGAAAGTCTCTTGTGAGTTAAGTCTGATAATGACATCACAATTTGTAAATTAAGCTATAGTATGATTACAGAGTGTAGACTGAATAAAAAGTGCTTTCCTATGGATTGAAGTTTGTATTTTCTTAAGCTTTGCATTCCAAAATGGGCTAGCATTCTTTATTTCCAATGGGCACATTAGGCTACTTCCCCAATATATATTTTTTTGTGTTAAAAGTTATTCATACACAACTTGGTAAAACATACTAAATTTAATACATAATGGATTACATCCTGGGATTATCTTTTTCAACAATCTGTAAATTTACAATTAAAAATTGTGTATTAGATTTTTTAGATTGATTTTGCTTAGATTTGCTTATACTCCTTGTCTAAATTGTCTATTTTTATACTATTAGTAGATGCCTTAATCTTTGTTATTATCCTATCTAATATTTATTTTTATTTTGTAATGTGGAAAGAAACTGGAGCATTTTTATGATACCCATGCTTCAAGTGACTCTATGGCTTAAGCTTTTTTTTGAAAAATTAAATGCTATAAAAACAAAATATGATCTGTGCTTTGAGGTACATTTGCCAGTTTTGTGTTTGCTTGCAGTAACATCTGTGGCCGGTTAGCTCAGTTGGTTAGAGCGTGGTGCTAATAATGCCAAGGTCACGGGTTCGATTCCCGTACGGGCCATTTGCTTTTCTTGATGGACAAGAATGGAATAAGCTCATCGGTGGAGTGCATGAATACTTGAAAACATCATAGACACATATATCACAAAATCTCTTCAAATACATATCAGAAGCCAGTGGGAGTGTCATCCTTTGGCTGATGAAGATTTTTCTCTACATGGCTCAGTGACTTTTGTCTCAAATCAAGCAATATGGCATAACTAAGATATGCAAGGGCAAATTAATTAGTTATTATATTGCTGCTCAAACATAGAGGGCACTAGGTGTTACTAGAAGAAGAAGAAGATATGTGCTCCCCTCTCATTAGTGCACACTGAAGTAAAAAAAAATGGAGAATTTCTAAAGACCAGAGCACAAGTAATGGATCTCTGCATTCTTATTGCATCTTTTCTTATTTCCAAATATTTGACATACTTCTGATTTGATAAGTTTAAAAATGAGTTTAAACAAAGGACACCACTGAAGATGATGGAATTTATATGAATTTTAAATGAAGATTTGCAATACTCATACATTGAATGAAACTGGAGCTTTGAACAAAAGGAAAATAAACAATGTTAGCTCCCACGAGATATGAATTCAGATTACTAGATTCAAAGTCCAGGGTGCTAACAATTACACCATGGAACCCTCACCTGAGCAATGGCATCTACTGAAGTGCGCTCATCTTTTAAATGCAAAGAAAAGAAATTCAATACTTTATATATATTATTTCAAGTTTCTAATAAGCTCAGGGATGCAATAGGTATTATGTAGAATATTTGTCCAAACCCAATGATAATATATAAAAAGTAACCTATTTTTTAAAGGAGAAGATAGATACTAGAAACCTAAATGCCTAGGACCAATTTCAGTTGGAGCATCACTCCTTATGTTATCCTAGCATTGAATTGACAGTTTTTCTGTATTTCCATATTTGCATATCAGCCACTTACAATTGTTTCAAGCTTTATAACAGAGGACTGCCTTTTTTATAGACCAAGGATGAAAGTCTCTTGTGAGTTAAGTCTGATAATGACATCACAATTTGTAAATTAAGCTATAGTATGATTACAGAGTGTAGACTGAATAAAAAGTGCTTTCCTATGGATTGAAGTTTGTATTTTCTTAAGCTTTGCATTCCAAAATGGGCTAGCATTCTTTATTTCCAATGGGCACATTAAGCTACTTCCCCAATATATATTTTTTTGTGTTAAAAGTTATTCATACACAACTTGGTAAAACATACTAAATTTAATACATAATGGATTACATCCTGGGATTATCTTTTTCAACAATCTGTAAATTTACAATTAAAAATTGTGTATTAGATTTTTTAGATTGATTTTGCTTAGATTTGCATATACTCCTTGTCTAAATTGTCTATTTTTATACTATTAGTAGATGCCTTAATCTTTGTTATTATCCTATCTAATATTTATTTTTATTTTGTAATGTGGAAAGAAACTGGAGCATTTTTATGATACCCATGCTTCAAGTGACTCTATGGCTTAAGCTTTTTTTTGAAAAATGAAATGCTATAAAAACAAAATATGATCTGTGCTTTGAGGTACACTTGCCAGTTTTGTGTTTGCTTGCAGTAACATCTGTGGCCGGGTAGCTCAGTTGGTTAGAGCGTGGTGCTAATAACGCCAAGGTCATGGGTTCGATCCCTGTATGGGCCATTTGCTTTTCTTGATGGACAAGAATGGAATAAACTCATCGGTGGAGTGCATGAATACTTGAAAACATCATAGACACATATATCACAAAATCTCTTCAAATACATATCAGAAGCCAGTGGGAGTGTCATCCTTTGGCTGATGAAGATTTTTCTCTACATGGCTCAGTGACTTTTGTCTCAAATCAAGCAATATGGCATAACTAAGATATGCAAGGGCAAATTAATTAGTTATTATATTGCTGCTCAAACATAGAGGGCACTAGGTGTTACTAGAAGAAGAAGAAGATATGTGCTCCCCTCTCATTAGTGCACACTGAAGTAAAAAAAAAATGGAGAATTTCTAAAGACCAGAGCACAAGTAATGGATCTCTGCATTCTTATTGCATCTTTTCTTATTTCCAAATATTTGACATACTTCTGATTTGATAAGTTTAAAAATGAGTTTAAACAAAGGACACCACTGAAGATGATGGAATTTATATGAATTTTAAATGAAGATTTGCAATACTCATACATTGAATGAAACTAGAGCTTTGAACAAAAGGAAAATAAACAATGTTAGCTCCCACGAGATATGAATTCAGATTACTAGATTCAAAGTCCAGGGTGCTAACAATTACACCATGGAACCCTCACCTGAGCAATGACATCTACTGAAGTGCGCTCATCTTTTAAATGCAAAGAAAAGAAATTCAATACTTTATATATATTATTTCAAGTTTCTAATAAGCTCAGGGATGCAATAGGTATTATGTAGAATATTTGTCCAAACCCAATGATAATATATAAAAAGTAACCTATTTTTTAAAGGAGAAGATAGATACTAGAAACCTAAATGCCTAGGACCAATTTCAGTTGGAGCATCACCCCTTATGTTATCCTAGCATTGAATTGACAGTTTTTCTGTATTTCCATATTTGCATATCAGCCACTTACAATTGTTTCAAGCTTTATAACAGAGGACTGCCTTTTTTATAGACCAAGGATGAAAGTCTCTTGTGAGTTAAGTCTGATAATGACATCACAATTTGTAAATTAAGCTATAGTATGATTACAGAGTGTAGACTGAATAAAAAGTGCTTTCCTATGGATTGAAGTTTGTATTTTCTTAAGCTTTGCATTCCAAAATGGGCTAGCATTCTTTATTTCCAATGGGCACATTAAGCTACTTCCCCAATATATATTTTTTTGTGTTAAAAGTTATTCATACACAACTTGGTAAAACATACTAAATTTAATACATAATGGATTACATCCTGGGATTATCTTTTTCAACAATCTGTAAATTTACAATTAAAAATTGTGTATAAGATTTTTTAGATTGATTTTGCTTAGATTTGCATATGTCCTTGTATAAATTGTCTATTTTTATACTATTAGTAGATGCCTTAATCTTTGTTATTATCCTATCTAATATTTATTTTTATTTTGTAATGTGGAAAGAAACTGGAGCATTTTTATGATACCCATGCTTCAAGTGACTCTATGGCTTAAGCTTTTTTTTGAAAAATGAAATGCTATAAAAACAAAATATGATCTGTGCTTTGAGGTACATTTGCCAGTTTTGTGTTTGCTTGCAGTAACATCTGTGGCCGGTTAGCTCAGTTGGTTAGAGCGTGGTGCTAATAACGCCAAGGTCACGGGTTCGATCCCCGTATGGGCCATTTGCTTTTCTTGATGGACAAGAATGGAATAAGCTCATCGGTGGAGTGCATGAATACTTGAAAACATCATAGACACATATATCACAAAATCTCTTCAAATACATATCAGAAGCCAGTGGGAGTGTCATCCTTTGGCTGATGAAGATTTTTCTCTACATGGCTCAGTGACTTTTGTCTCAAATCAAGCAATATGGCATAACTAAGATATGCAAGGGCAAATTAATTAGTTATTATATTGCTGCTCAAACATAGAGGGCACTAGGTGTTACTAGAAGAAGAAGAAGATATGTGCTCCCCTCTCATTAGTGCACACTGAAGTAAAAAAAAATGGAGAATTTCTAAAGACCAGAGCACAAGTAATGGATCTCTGCATTCTTATTGCATCTTTTCTTATTTCCAAATATTTGACATACTTCTGATTTGATAAGTTTAAAAATGAGTTTAAACAAAGGACACCACTGAAGATGATGGAATTTATATGAATTTTAAATGAAGATTTGCAATACTCATACATTGAATGAAACTGGAGCTTTGAACAAAAGGAAAATAAACAATGTTAGCTCCCACGAGATATGAATTCAGATTACTAGATTCAAAGTCCAGGGTGCTAACAATTACACCATGGAACCCTCACCTGAGCAATGGCATCTACTGAAGTGCGCTCATCTTTTAAATGCAAAGAAAAGAAATTCAATACTTTATATATATTATTTCAAGTTTCTAATAAGCTCAGGGATGCAATAGGTATTATGTAGAATATTTGTCCAAACCCAATGATAATATATAAAAAGTAACCTATTTTTTAAAGGAGAAGATAGATACTAGAAACCTAAATGCCTAGGACCAATTTCAGTTGGAGCATCACCCCTTATGTTATCCTAGCATTGAATTGACAGTTTTTCTGTATTTCCATATTTGCATATCAGCCACTTACAATTGTTTCAAGCTTTATAACAGAGGACTGCCTTTTTTATAGACCAAGGATGAAAGTCTCTTGTGAGTTAAGTCTGATAATGACATCACAATTTGTAAATTAAGCTATAGTATGATTACAGAGTGTAGACTGAATAAAAAGTGCTTTCCTATGGATTGAAGTTTGTATTTTCTTAAGCTTTGCATTCCAAAATGGGCTAGCATTCTTTATTTCCAATGGGCACATTAAGCTACTTCCCCAATATATATTTTTTTGTGTTAAAAGTTATTCATACACAACTTGGTAAAACATACTAAATTTAATACATAATGGATTACATCCTGGGATTATCTTTTTCAACAATCTGTAAATTTACAATTAAAAATTGTGTATTAGATTTTTTAGATTGATTTTGCTTAGATTTGCATATACTCCTTGTCTAAATTGTCTATTTTTATACTATTAGTAGATGCCTTAATCTTTGTTATTATCCTATCTAATATTTATTTTTATTTTGTAATGTGGAAAGAAACTGGAGCATTTTTATGATACCCATGCTTCAAGTGACTCTATGTCTTAAGCTTTTTTTTGAAAAATGAAATGCTATAAAAACAAAATATGATCTGTGCTTTGAGGTACATTTGCCAGTTTTGTGTTTGCTTGCAGTAACATCCGTGGCCGGTTAGCTCAGTTGGTTAGAGCGTGGTGCTAATAACGCCAAGGTCACGGGTTCGATCCCCGTATGGGCCATTTGCTTTTCTTGATTGACAAGAATGGAATAAGCTCATCGGTGGAGTGCATGAATACTTGAAAACATCATAGACACATATATCACAAAATCTCTTCAAATACATATCAGAAGCCAGTGGGAGTGTCATCCTTTGGCTGATGAAGATTTTTCTCTACATGGCTCAGTGACTTTTGTCTCAAATCAAGCAATATGGCATAACTAAGATATGCAAGGGCAAATTAATTAGTTATTATATTGCTGCTCAAACATAGAGGGCACTAGGTGTTACTAGAAGAAGAAGAAGATATGTGCTCCCCTCTCATTAGTGCACACTGAAGTAAAAAAAAATGGAGAATTTCTAAAGACCAGAGCACAAGTAATGGATCTCTGCATTCTTATTGCATCTTTTCTTATTTCCAAATATTTGACATACTTCTGATTTGATAAGTTTAAAAATGAGTTTAAACAAAGGACACCACTGAAGATGATGGAATTTATATGAATTTTAAATGAAGATTTGCAATACTCATACATTGAATGAAACTGGAGCTTTGAACAAAAGGAAAATAAACAATGTTAGCTCCCACGAGATATTAATTCAGATTACTAGATTCAAAGTCCAGGGTGCTAACAATTACACCATGGAACCCTCACCTGAGCAATGGCATCTACTGAAGTGCGCTCATCTTTTAAATGCAAAGAAAAGAAATTCAATACTTTATATTATTTCAAGTTTCTAATAAGCTCAGGGATGCAATAGGTATTATGTAGAATATTTGTCCAAACCCAATGATAATATATAAAAAGTAACCTATTTTTTAAAGGAGAAGATAGATACTAGAAACCTAAATGCCTAGGACCAATTTCAGTTGGAGCATCACCCCTTATGTTATCCTAGCATTGAATTGACAGTTTTTCTGTATTTCCATATTTGCATATCAGCCACTTACAATTGTTTCAAGCTTTATAACAGAGGACTGCCTTTTTTATAGACCAAGGATGAAAGTCTCTTGTGAATTAAGTCTGATAATGACATCACAATTTGTAAATTAAGCTATAGTATGATTACAGAGTGTAGACTGAATAAAAAGTGCTTTCCTATGGATTGAAGTTTGTATTTTCTTAAGCTTTGCATTCCAAAATGGGCTAGCATTCTTTATTTCCAATGGGCACATTAAGCTACTTCCCCAATATATATTTTTTTGTGTTAAAAGTTATTCATACACAACTTGGTAAAACATACTAAATTTAATACATAATGGATTACATCCTGGGATTATCTTTTTCAACAATCTGTAAATTTACAATTAAAAATTGTGTATTAGATTTTTTAGATTGATTTTGCTTAGATTTGCATATACTCCTTGTCTAAATTGTCTATTTTTATACTATTAGTAGATGCCTTAATCTTTGTTATTATCCTATCTAATATTTATTTTTATTTTGTAATGTGGAAAGAAACTGGAGCATTTTTAT